>NC_058080.1:338252009-338852009 GCF_014858855.1 Bufo gargarizans
CGGTAGTGTTCTGTAGTTTACCATGTAATATATGGGAAAACCATGTCTGTAGGGCAGATTCCAGCAATCTGGGCCCAAGAGAGTGTCTAGAATCTGTTGTGTTCTGTATACAATGCTGTAACTACATCAGGAAGCATTGTATCGCAGATCCCAGCGCTCTGGGCCCTCTGAATCCTCTGGAATCAGTGGCATTCTGTAGCCAGCAGTGTGCTAAGTCAGAAAACAGTGTGGTGTGTGGCAGGTTCCAATGAACTGGGCCTGATCGGTGGAGCCCTGTTACCAATACTGTATAGTTCAACAGAAAACTGGGCCTATATCACAGATTTCAAAGCTCTGGGCATCCTGTAGGGTCCATAATCGGTAGTGTTCTGTAGTTTACAGTGTAATATATGGGAAAACCATGTCTGTAGGGCAGATTCCAGCAATCTGGGCCCAAGAGAGTGTCTAGAATCTGTTGTGTTCTGTATACAATGCTGTAACTACATCAGGAAGCATTGTATCGCAGATCCCAGCGCTCTGGGCCCTCTGAATCCTCTGGAATCAGTGGCATTCTGTAGCCAGCAGTGTGCTAAGTCAGAAAACAGTGTGGTGTGTGGCAGGTTCCAATGAACTGGGCCTGATCGGTGGAGCCCTGTTACCAATACTGTATAGTTCAACAGAAAACTGGGCCTATATCACAGATTTCAAAGCTCTGGGCATCCTGTAGGGTCCATAATCGGTAGTGTTCTGTAGTTTACAGTGTAATATATGGGAAAACCATGTCTGTAGGGCAGATTCCAGCAATCTGGGCCCAAGAGAGTGTCTAGAATCTGTTGTGTTCTGTATACAATGCTGTAACTACATCAGGAAGCATTGTATCGCAGATCCCAGCGCTCTGGGCCCTCTGAATCCTCTGGAATCAGTGGCATTCTGTAGCCAGCAGTGTGCTAAGTCAGAAAACAGTGTGGTGTGTGGCAGGTTCCAATGAACTGGGCCTGATCGGTGGAGCCCTGTTACCAATACTGTATAGTTCAACAGAAAACTGGGCCTATATCACAGATTTCAAAGCTCTGGGCATCCTGTAGGGTCCATAATCGGTAGTGTTCTGTAGTTTACCATGTAATATATGGGAAAACCATGTCTGTAGGGCAGATTCCAGCAATCTGGGCCCAAGAGAGTGTCTAGAATCTGTTGTGTTCTGTATACAATGCTGTAACTACATCAGGAAGCATTGTATCGCAGATCCCAGCGCTCTGGGCCCTCTGAATCCTCTGGAATCAGTGGCATTCTGTAGCCAGCAGTGTGCTAAGTCAGAAAACAGTGTGGTGTGTGGCAGGTTCCAATGAACTGGGCCTGATCGGTGGAGCCCTGTTACCAATACTGTATAGTTCAACAGAAAACTGGGCCTATATCACAGATTTCAAAGCTCTGGGCATCCTGTAGGGTCCATAATCGGTAGTGTTCTGTAGTTTACAGTGTAATATATGGGAAAACCATGTCTGTAGGGCAGATTCCAGCAATCTGGGCCCAAGAGAGTGTCTAGAATCTGTTGTGTTCTGTATACAATGCTGTAACTACATCAGGAAGCATTGTATCGCAGATCCCAGCGCTCTGGGCCCTCTGAATCCTCTGGAATCAGTGGCATTCTGTAGCCAGCAGTGTGCTAAGTCAGAAAACAGTGTGGTGTGTGGCAGGTTCCAATGAACTGGGCCTGATCGGTGGAGCCCTGTTACCAATACTGTATAGTTCAACAGAAAACTGGGCCTATATCACAGATTTCAAAGCTCTGGGCATCCTGTAGGGTCCATAATCGGTAGTGTTCTGTAGTTTACAGTGTAATATATGGGAAAACCATGTCTGTAGGGCAGATTCCAGCAATCTGGGCCCAAGAGAGTGTCTAGAATCTGTTGTGTTCTGTATACAATGCTGTAACTACATCAGGAAGCATTGTATCGCAGATCCCAGCGCTCTGGGCCCTCTGAATCCTCTGGAATCAGTGGCATTCTGTAGCCAGCAGTGTGCTAAGTCAGAAAACAGTGTGGTGTGTGGCAGGTTCCAATGAACTGGGCCTGATCGGTGGAGCCCTGTTACCAATACTGTATAGTTCAACAGAAAACTGGGCCTATATCACAGATTTCAAAGCTCTGGGCATCCTGTAGGGTCCATAATCGGTAGTGTTCTGTAGTTTACCATGTAATATATGGGAAAACCATGTCTGTAGGGCAGATTCCAGCAATCTGGGCCCAAGAGAGTGTCTAGAATCTGTTGTGTTCTGTATACAATGCTGTAACTACATCAGGAAGCATTGTATCGCAGATCCCAGCGCTCTGGGCCCTCTGAATCCTCTGGAATCAGTGGCATTCTGTAGCCAGCAGTGTGCTAAGTCAGAAAACAGTGTGGTGTGTGGCAGGTTCCAATGAACTGGGCCTGATCGGTGGAGCCCTGTTACCAATACTGTATAGTTCAACAGAAAACTGGGCCTATATCACAGATTTCAAAGCTCTGGGCATCCTGTAGGGTCCATAATCGGTAGTGTTCTGTAGTTTACCATGTAATATATGGGAAAACCATGTCTGTAGGGCAGATTCCAGCAATCTGGGCCCAAGAGAGTGTCTAGAATCTGTTGTGTTCTGTATACAATGCTGTAACTACATCAGGAAGCATTGTATCGCAGATCCCAGCGCTCTGGGCCCTCTGAATCCTCTGGAATCAGTGGCATTCTGTAGCCAGCAGTGTGCTAAGTCAGAAAACAGTGTGGTGTGTGGCAGGTTCCAATGAACTGGGCCTGATCGGTGGAGCCCTGTTACCAATACTGTATAGTTCAACAGAAAACTGGGCCTATATCACAGATTTCAAAGCTCTGGGCATCCTGTAGGGTCCATAATCGGTAGTGTTCTGTAGTTTACCAGTGTAATATATGGGAAAACCATGTCTGTAGGGCAGATTCCAGCAATCTGGGCCCAAGAGAGTGTCTAGAATCTGTTGTGTTCTGTATACAATGCTGTAACTACATCAGGAAGCATTGTATCGCAGATCCCAGCGCTCTGGGCCCTCTGAATCCTCTGGAATCAGTGGCATTCTGTAGCCAGCAGTGTGCTAAGTCAGAAAACAGTGTGGTGTGTGGCAGGTTCCAATGAACTGGGCCTGATCGGTGGAGCCCTGTTACCAATACTGTATAGTTCAACAGAAAACTGGGCCTATATCACAGATTTCAAAGCTCTGGGCATCCTGTAGGGTCCATAATCGGTAGTGTTCTGTAGTTTACCATGTAATATATGGGAAAACCATGTCTGTAGGGCAGATTCCAGCAATCTGGGCCCAAGAGAGTGTCTAGAATCTGTTGTGTTCTGTATACAATGCTGTAACTACATCAGGAAGCATTGTATCGCAGATCCCAGCGCTCTGGGCCCTCTGAATCCTCTGGAATCAGTGGCATTCTGTAGCCAGCAGTGTGCTAAGTCAGAAAACAGTGTGGTGTGTGGCAGGTTCCAATGAACTGGGCCTGATCGGTGGAGCCCTGTTACCAATACTGTATAGTTCAACAGAAAACTGGGCCTATATCACAGATTTCAAAGCTCTGGGCATCCTGTAGGGTCCATAATCGGTAGTGTTCTGTAGTTTACCATGTAATATATGGGAAAACCATGTCTGTAGGGCAGATTCCAGCAATCTGGGCCCAAGAGAGTGTCTAGAATCTGTTGTGTTCTGTATACAATGCTGTAACTACATCAGGAAGCATTGTATCGCAGATCCCAGCGCTCTGGGCCCTCTGAATCCTCTGGAATCAGTGGCATTCTGTAGCCAGCAGTGTGCTAAGTCAGAAAACAGTGTGGTGTGTGGCAGGTTCCAATGAACTGGGCCTGATCGGTGGAGCCCTGTTACCAATACTGTATAGTTCAACAGAAAACTGGGCCTATATCACAGATTTCAAAGCTCTGGGCATCCTGTAGGGTCCATAATCGGTAGTGTTCTGTAGTTTACAGTGTAATATATGGGAAAACCATGTCTGTAGGGCAGATTCCAGCAATCTGGGCCCAAGAGAGTGTCTAGAATCTGTTGTGTTCTGTATACAATGCTGTAACTACATCAGGAAGCATTGTATCGCAGATCCCAGCGCTCTGGGCCCTCTGAATCCTCTGGAATCAGTGGCATTCTGTAGCCAGCAGTGTGCTAAGTCAGAAAACAGTGTGGTGTGTGGCAGGTTCCAATGAACTGGGCCTGATCGGTGGAGCCCTGTTACCAATACTGTATAGTTCAACAGAAAACTGGGCCTATATCACAGATTTCAAAGCTCTGGGCATCCTGTAGGGTCCATAATCGGTAGTGTTCTGTAGTTTACCATGTAATATATGGGAAAACCATGTCTGTAGGGCAGATTCCAGCAATCTGGGCCCAAGAGAGTGTCTAGAATCTGTTGTGTTCTGTATACAATGCTGTAACTACATCAGGAAGCATTGTATCGCAGATCCCAGCGCTCTGGGCCCTCTGAATCCTCTGGAATCAGTGGCATTCTGTAGCCAGCAGTGTGCTAAGTCAGAAAACAGTGTGGTGTGTGGCAGGTTCCAATGAACTGGGCCTGATCGGTGGAGCCCTGTTACCAATACTGTATAGTTCAACAGAAAACTGGGCCTATATCACAGATTTCAAAGCTCTGGGCATCCTGTAGGGTCCATAATCGGTAGTGTTCTGTAGTTTACCAGTGTAATATATGGGAAAACCATGTCTGTAGGGCAGATTCCAGCAATCTGGGCCCAAGAGAGTGTCTAGAATCTGTTGTGTTCTGTATACAATGCTGTAACTACATCAGGAAGCATTGTATCGCAGATCCCAGCGCTCTGGGCCCTCTGAATCCTCTGGAATCAGTGGCATTCTGTAGCCAGCAGTGTGCTAAGTCAGAAAACAGTGTGGTGTGTGGCAGGTTCCAATGAACTGGGCCTGATCGGTGGAGCCCTGTTACCAATACTGTATAGTTCAACAGAAAACTGGGCCTATATCACAGATTTCAAAGCTCTGGGCATCCTGTAGGGTCCATAATCGGTAGTGTTCTGTAGTTTACAGTGTAATACATGGGAAAACCATGTCTGTAGGGCAGATTCCAGCAATCTGGGCCCAAGAGAGTGTCTAGAATCTGTTGTGTTCTGCATACAATGCTGTAACTACATCAGGAAGCATTGTATCGCAGATCCCAGCGCTCTGGGCCCTCTGAATCCTCTGGAATCAGTGGCATTCTGTAGCCAGCAGTGTGCTAAGTCAGAAAACAATGTGGTGTGTGGGCCCAAGAGAGTGTCTAGAATCTGTTGTGTTCTGTATACAATGCTGTAACTACATCAGGAAGCATTGTATCGCAGATACCAGTGCTCTGGGCACTCTGAATCCTATGGAATCAGTGGCATTCTGTAGCCAGCAGTGTGCTAAGTCAGAAAACATTGTGGTGTGTGGCAGTTTCCATTGAACTGGGACTGATCGGTGGAGCCCTGTTACCAATACTGTATGTTTCAACAGAAAACTGGGCCTATATCACAGATTTCAAAGCTCTGGGTATCCTGTAGGGTCCATAATCGGTAGTGTTCTGTAGTTTACCATGTAATATATGGGAAAACCATGTCTGTAGGGCAGATTCCAGCAATCTGGGCCCAAGAGAGTGTCTAGAATCTGTTGTGTTCTGTATACAATGCTGTAACTACATCAGGAAGCATTGTATCGCAGATCCCAGCGCTCTGGGCCCTCTGAATCCTCTGGAATCAGTGGCATTCTGTAGCCAGCAGTGTGCTAAGTCAGAAAACAGTGTGGTGTGTGGCAGGTTCCAATGAACTGGGCCTGATCGGTGGAGCCCTGTTACCAATACTGTATAGTTCAACAGAAAACTGGGCCTATATCACAGATTTCAAAGCTCTGGGCATCCTGTAGGGTCCATAATCGGTAGTGTTCTGTAGTTTACCATGTAATATATGGGAAAACCATGTCTGTAGGGCAGATTCCAGCAATCTGGGCCCAAGAGAGTGTCTAGAATCTGTTGTGTTCTGTATACAATGCTGTAACTACATCAGGAAGCATTGTATCGCAGATCCCAGCGCTCTGGGCCCTCTGAATCCTCTGGAATCAGTGGCATTCTGTAGCCAGCAGTGTGCTAAGTCAGAAAACAGTGTGGTGTGTGGCAGGTTCCAATGAACTGGGCCTGATCGGTGGAGCCCTGTTACCAATACTGTATAGTTCAACAGAAAACTGGGCCTATATCACAGATTTCAAAGCTCTGGGCATCCTGTAGGGTCCATAATCGGTAGTGTTCTGTAGTTTACAGTGTAATATATGGGAAAACCATGTCTGTAGGGCAGATTCCAGCAATCTGGGCCCAAGAGAGTGTCTAGAATCTGTTGTGTTCTGTATACAATGCTGTAACTACATCAGGAAGCATTGTATCGCAGATCCCAGCGCTCTGGGCCCTCTGAATCCTCTGGAATCAGTGGCATTCTGTAGCCAGCAGTGTGCTAAGTCAGAAAACAGTGTGGTGTGTGGCAGGTTCCAATGAACTGGGCCTGATCGGTGGAGCCCTGTTACCAATACTGTATAGTTCAACAGAAAACTGGGCCTATATCACAGATTTCAAAGCTCTGGGCATCCTGTAGGGTCCATAATCGGTAGTGTTCTGTAGTTTACCATGTAATATATGGGAAAACCATGTCTGTAGGGCAGATTCCAGCAATCTGGGCCCAAGAGAGTGTCTAGAATCTGTTGTGTTCTGTATACAATGCTGTAACTACATCAGGAAGCATTGTATCGCAGATCCCAGCGCTCTGGGCCCTCTGAATCCTCTGGAATCAGTGGCATTCTGTAGCCAGCAGTGTGCTAAGTCAGAAAACAGTGTGGTGTGTGGCAGGTTCCAATGAACTGGGCCTGATCGGTGGAGCCCTGTTACCAATACTGTATAGTTCAACAGAAAACTGGGCCTATATCACAGATTTCAAAGCTCTGGGCATCCTGTAGGGTCCATAATCGGTAGTGTTCTGTAGTTTACAGTGTAATATATGGGAAAACCATGTCTGTAGGGCAGATTCCAGCAATCTGGGCCCAAGAGAGTGTCTAGAATCTGTTGTGTTCTGTATACAATGCTGTAACTACATCAGGAAGCATTGTATCGCAGATCCCAGCGCTCTGGGCCCTCTGAATCCTCTGGAATCAGTGGCATTCTGTAGCCAGCAGTGTGCTAAGTCAGAAAACAGTGTGGTGTGTGGCAGGTTCCAATGAACTGGGCCTGATCGGTGGAGCCCTGTTACCAATACTGTATAGTTCAACAGAAAACTGGGCCTATATCACAGATTTCAAAGCTCTGGGCATCCTGTAGGGTCCATAATCGGTAGTGTTCTGTAGTTTACCATGTAATATATGGGAAAACCATGTCTGTAGGGCAGATTCCAGCAATCTGGGCCCAAGAGAGTGTCTAGAATCTGTTGTGTTCTGTATACAATGCTGTAACTACATCAGGAAGCATTGTATCGCAGATCCCAGCGCTCTGGGCCCTCTGAATCCTCTGGAATCAGTGGCATTCTGTAGCCAGCAGTGTGCTAAGTCAGAAAACAGTGTGGTGTGTGGCAGGTTCCAATGAACTGGGCCTGATCGGTGGAGCCCTGTTACCAATACTGTATAGTTCAACAGAAAACTGGGCCTATATCACAGATTTCAAAGCTCTGGGCATCCTGTAGGGTCCATAATCGGTAGTGTTCTGTAGTTTACCATGTAATATATGGGAAAACCATGTCTGTAGGGCAGATTCCAGCAATCTGGGCCCAAGAGAGTGTCTAGAATCTGTTGTGTTCTGTATACAATGCTGTAACTACATCAGGAAGCATTGTATCGCAGATCCCAGCGCTCTGGGCCCTCTGAATCCTCTGGAATCAGTGGCATTCTGTAGCCAGCAGTGTGCTAAGTCAGAAAACAGTGTGGTGTGTGGCAGGTTCCAATGAACTGGGCCTGATCGGTGGAGCCCTGTTACCAATACTGTATAGTTCAACAGAAAACTGGGCCTATATCACAGATTTCAAAGCTCTGGGCATCCTGTAGGGTCCATAATCGGTAGTGTTCTGTAGTTTACAGTGTAATACATGGGAAAACCATGTCTGTAGGGCAGATTCCAGCAATCTGGGCCCAAGAGAGTGTCTAGAATCTGTTGTGTTCTGTATACAATGCTGTAACTACATCAGGAAGCATTGTATCGCAGATCCCAGCGCTCTGGGCCCTCTGAATCCTCTGGAATCAGTGGCATTCTGTAGCCAGCAGTGTGCTAAGTCAGAAAACAGTGTGGTGTGTGGCAGGTTCCAATGAACTGGGCCTGATCGGTGGAGCCCTGTTACCAATACTGTATAGTTCAACAGAAAACTGGGCCTATATCACAGATTTCAAAGCTCTGGGCATCCTGTAGGGTCCATAATCGGTAGGTATTCTGTAGTTTACAGTGTAATACATGGGAAAACCATGTCTGTAGGGCAGATTCCAGCAATCTGGGCCCAAGAGAGTGTCTAGAATCTGTTGTGTTCTGTATACAATGCTGTAACTACATCAGGAAGCATTGTATCGCAGATCCCAGCGCTCTGGGCCCTCTGAATCCTCTGGAATCAGTGGCATTCTGTAGCCAGCAGTGTGCTAAGTCAGAAAACAGTGTGGTGTGTGGCAGGTTCCAATGAACTGGGCCTGATCGGTGGAGCCCTGTTACCAATACTGTATAGTTCAACAGAAAACTGGGCCTATATCACAGATTTCAAAGCTCTGGGCATCCTGTAGGGTCCATAATCGGTAGTGTTCTGTAGTTTACATGTAATATATGGGAAAACCATGTCTGTAGGGCAGATTCCAGCAATCTGGGCCCAAGAGAGTGTCTAGAATCTGTTGTGTTCTGTATACAATGCTGTAACTACATCAGGAAGCATTGTATCGCAGATCCCAGCGCTCTGGGCCCTCTGAATCCTCTGGAATCAGTGGCATTCTGTAGCCAGCAGTGTGCTAAGTCAGAAAACAGTGTGGTGTGTGGCAGGTTCCAATGAACTGGGCCTGATCGGTGGAGCCCTGTTACCAATACTGTATAGTTCAACAGAAAACTGGGCCTATATCACAGATTTCAAAGCTCTGGGCATCCTGTAGGGTCCATAATCGGTAGTGTTCTGTAGTTTACCATGTAATATATGGGAAAACCATGTCTGTAGGGCAGATTCCAGCAATCTGGGCCCAAGAGAGTGTCTAGAATCTGTTGTGTTCTGTATACAATGCTGTAACTACATCAGGAAGCATTGTATCGCAGATCCCAGCGCTCTGGGCCCTCTGAATCCTCTGGAATCAGTGGCATTCTGTAGCCAGCAGTGTGCTAAGTCAGAAAACAGTGTGGTGTGTGGCAGGTTCCAATGAACTGGGCCTGATCGGTGGAGCCCTGTTACCAATACTGTATAGTTCAACAGAAAACTGGGCCTATATCACAGATTTCAAAGCTCTGGGCATCCTGTAGGGTCCATAATCAGTTGTGTTCTGTAGTTTACAGTGTAATACATGGGAAAACCATGTCTGTAGGGCAGATTCCAGCAATCTGGGCCCAAGAGAGTGTCTAGAATCTGTTGTGTTCTGTATACAATGCTGTAACTACATCAGGAAGCATTGTATCGCAGATCCCAGCGCTCTGGGCCCTCTGAATCCTCTGGAATCAGTGGCATTCTGTAGCCAGCAGTGTGCTAAGTCAGAAAACAGTGTGGTGTGTGGCAGGTTCCAATGAACTGGGCCTGATCGGTGGAGCCCTGTTACCAATACTGTATAGTTCAACAGAAAACTGGGCCTATATCACAGATTTCAAAGCTCTGGGCATCCTGTAGGGTCCATAATCGGTAGTGTTCTGTAGTTTACCATGTAATATATGGGAAAACCATGTCTGTAGGGCAGATTCCAGCAATCTGGGCCCAAGAGAGTGTCTAGAATCTGTTGTGTTCTGTATACAATGCTGTAACTACATCAGGAAGCATTGTATCGCAGATCCCAGCGCTCTGGGCCCTCTGAATCCTCTGGAATCAGTGGCATTCTGTAGCCAGCAGTGTGCTAAGTCAGAAAACAGTGTGGTGTGTGGCAGGTTCCAATGAACTGGGCCTGATCGGTGGAGCCCTGTTACCAATACTGTATAGTTCAACAGAAAACTGGGCCTATATCACAGATTTCAAAGCTCTGGGCATCCTGTAGGGTCCATAATCGGTAGTGTTCTGTAGTTTACCATGTAATATATGGGAAAACCATGTCTGTAGGGCAGATTCCAGCAATCTGGGCCCAAGAGAGTGTCTAGAATCTGTTGTGTTCTGTATACAATGCTGTAACTACATCAGGAAGCATTGTATCGCAGATCCCAGCGCTCTGGGCCCTCTGAATCCTCTGGAATCAGTGGCATTCTGTAGCCAGCAGTGTGCTAAGTCAGAAAACAGTGTGGTGTGTGGCAGGTTCCAATGAACTGGGCCTGATCGGTGGAGCCCTGTTACCAATACTGTATAGTTCAACAGAAAACTGGGCCTATATCACAGATTTCAAAGCTCTGGGCATCCTGTAGGGTCCATAATCGGTAGTGTTCTGTAGTTTACCATGTAATATATGGGAAAACCATGTCTGTAGGGCAGATTCCAGCAATCTGGGCCCAAGAGAGTGTCTAGAATCTGTTGTGTTCTGTATACAATGCTGTAACTACATCAGGAAGCATTGTATCGCAGATCCCAGCGCTCTGGGCCCTCTGAATCCTCTGGAATCAGTGGCATTCTGTAGCCAGCAGTGTGCTAAGTCAGAAAACAATGTGGTGTGTGGGCCCAAGAGAGTGTCTAGAATCTGTTGTGTTCTGTATACAATGCTGTAACTACATCAGGAAGCATTGTATCGCAGATACCAGTGCTCTGGGCACTCTGAATCCTATGGAATCAGTGGCATTCTGTAGCCAGCAGTGTGCTAAGTCAGAAAACAGTGTGGTGTGTGGCAGTTTCCATTGAACTGGGACTGATCGGTGGAGCCCTGTTACCAATACTGTATGTTTCAACAGAAAACTGGGCCTATATCACAGATTTCAAAGCTCTGGGTATCCTGTAGGGTCCATAATCGGTAGTGTTCTGTAGTTTACCATGTAATATATAAGAAAACCATGTCTGTAGGGCAGATTCCAGCAATCTGGGCACAAGAGAGTGTCTAGAATCTGTTGTGTTCTGTATACAATGCTGTAACTACATCAGGAAGCATTGTATCGCAGATCCCAGCGCTCTGGGCCCTCTGAATCCTCTGGAATCAGTGGCATTCTGTAGCCAGCAGTGTGCTAAGTCAGAAAACAGTGTGGTGTGTGGCAGGTTCCAATGAACTGGGCCTGATCGGTGGAGCCCTGTTACCAATACTGTATAGTTCAACAGAAACTGGGCCTATATCACAGATTTCAAAGCTCTGGGCATCCTGTAGGGTCCATAATCGGTGGTATTCTGTAGTTTACAGTGTAATATATGGGAAAACCATGTCTGTAGGGCAGATTCCAGCAATCTGGGCCCAAGAGAGTGTCTAGAATCTGTTGTGTTCTGTATACAATGCTGTAACTACATCAGGAAGCATTGTATCGCAGATCCCAGCGCTCTGGGCCCTCTGAATCCTCTGGAATCAGTGGCATTCTGTAGCCAGCAGTGTGCTAAGTCAGAAAACAGTGTGGTGTGTGGCAGGTTCCAATGAACTGGGCCTGATCGGTGGAGCCCTGTTACCAATACTGTATAGTTCAACAGAAAACTGGGCCTATATCACAGATTTCAAAGCTCTGGGCATCCTGTAGGGTCCATAATCAGAGGTGTTCTGTAGTTTACAGTGTAATACATGGGAAAACCATGTCTGTAGGGCAGATTCCAGCAATCTGGGCCCAAGAGAGTGTCTAGAATCTGTTGTGTTCTGTATACAATGCTGTAACTACATCAGGAAGCATTGTATCGCAGATCCCAGCGCTCTGGGCCCTCTGAATCCTCTGGAATCAGTGGCATTCTGTAGCCAGCAGTGTGCTAAGTCAGAAAACAGTGTGGTGTGTGGCAGGTTCCAATGAACTGGGCCTGATCGGTGGAGCCCTGTTACCAATACTGTATAGTTCAACAGAAAACTGGGCCTATATCACAGATTTCAAAGCTCTGGGCATCCTGTAGGGTCCATAATCGGTAGTGTTCTGTAGTTTACCATGTAATATATGGGAAAACCATGTCTGTAGGGCAGATTCCAGCAATCTGGGCCCAAGAGAGTGTCTAGAATCTGTTGTGTTCTGTATACAATGCTGTAACTACATCAGGAAGCATTGTATCGCAGATCCCAGCGCTCTGGGCCCTCTGAATCCTCTGGAATCAGTGGCATTCTGTAGCCAGCAGTGTGCTAAGTCAGAAAACAGTGTGGTGTGTGGCAGGTTCCAATGAACTGGGCCTGATCGGTGGAGCCCTGTTACCAATACTGTATAGTTCAACAGAAAACTGGGCCTATATCACAGATTTCAAAGCTCTGGGCATCCTGTAGGGTCCATAATCGGTAGTGTTCTGTAGTTTACTATGTAATATATGGGAAAACCATGTCTGTAGGGCAGATTCCAGCAATCTGGGCCCAAGAGAGTGTCTAGAATCTGTTGTGTTCTGCATACAATGCTGTAACTACATCAGGAAGCATTGTATCGCAGATCCCAGCGCTCTGGGCCCTCTGAATCCTCTGGAATCAGTGGCATTCTGTAGCCAGCAGTGTGCTAAGTCAGAAAACAGTGTGGTGTGTGGCAGGTTCCAATGAACTGGGCCTGATCGGTGGAGCCCTGTTACCAATACTGTATAGTTCAACAGAAAACTGGGCCTATATCACAGATTTCAAAGCTCTGGGTATCCTGTAGGGTCCATAATCGGTAGTGTTCTGTAGTTTACCATGTAATATATAAGAAAACCATGTCTGTAGGGCAGATTCCAGCAATCTGGGCCCAAGAGAGTGTCTAGAATCTGTTGTGTTCTGTATACAATGCTGTAACTACATCAGGAAGCATTGTATCGCAGATCCCAGCGCTCTGGGCCCTCTGAATCCTCTGGAATCAGTGGCATTCTGTAGCCAGCAGTGTGCTAAGTCAGAAAACAGTGTGGTGTGTGGCAGGTTCCAATGAACTGGGCCTGATCGGTGGAGCCCTGTTACCAATACTGTATAGTTCAACAGAAAACTGGGCCTATATCACAGATTTCAAAGCTCTCGGCATCCTGTAGGGTCCGAAATCGGTAGTGTTCTGTAGTTTACCATGTAATATATGGGAAAACCATGTCTGTATGGCAGATTCCAGCAATCTGGGCCCAAGAGAGTGTCTAGAATCTGTTGTGTTCTGTATACAATGCTGTAACTACATCAGGAAGCATTGTATCGCAGATCCCAGCGCTCTGGGCCCTCTGAATCCTCTGGAATCAGTGGCATTCTGTAGCCAGCAGTGTGCTAAGTCAGAAAACAGTGTGGTGTGTGGCAGGTTCCAATGAACTGGGCCTGATCGTTGTAGCCCTGTTACCAATACTGTATAGTTCAACAGAAAACTGGGCCTATATCACAGATTTCAAAGCTCTGGGCATCCTGTAGGGTCCATAATCAGTGTTGTTCTGTAGTTTACAGTGTAATACATGGGAAAACCATGTCTGTAGGGCAGATTCCAGCAATCTGGTCCCAAGAGAGTGTCTAGAATCTGTTGTGTTCTGCATACAATGCTGTAACTACATCAGGAAGCATTGTATCGCAGATCCCAGCGCTCTGGGCCCTCTGAATCCTCTGGAATCAGTGGCATTCTGTAGCCAGCAGTGTGCTAAGTCAGAAAACAGTGTGGTGTGTGGCAGGTTCCAATGAACTGGGCCTGATCGGTGGAGCCCTGTTACCAATACTGTATAGTTCAACAGAAAACTGGGCCTATATCACAGATTTCAAAGCTCTGGGCATCCTGTAGGGTCCATAATCGGTAGTGTTCTGTAGTTTACCATGTAATATATGGGAAAACCATGTCTGTAGGGCAGATTCCAGCAATCTGGGCCCAAGAGAGTGTCTAGAATCTGTTGTGTTCTGTATACAATGCTGTAACTACATCAGGAAGCATTGTATCGCAGATCCCAGCGCTCTGGGCCCTCTGAATCCTCTGGAATCAGTGGCATTCTGTAGCCAGCAGTGTGCTAAGTCAGAAAACAGTGTGGTGTGTGGCAGGTTCCAATGAACTGGGCCTGATCGGTGGAGCCCTGTTACCAATACTGTATAGTTCAACAGAAACTGGGCCTATATCACAGATTTCAAAGCTCTGGGCATCCTGTAGGGTCCATAATCGGTAGTGTTCTGTAGTTTACTATGTAATATATGGGAAAACCATGTCTGTAGGGCAGATTCAAGCAATCTGGTCCCAAGAGAGTGTCTAGAATCTGTTGTGTTCTGCATACAATGCTGTAACTACATCAGGAAGCATTGTATCGCAGATCCCAGCGCTCTGGGCCGTCTGAATCCTCTGGATTCAGTGGCATTCTGTAGCCAGCAGTGTGCTAAGTCAGAAAACAGTGTGGTGTGTGGCAGGTTCCAATGAACTGGGCCTGATCGGTGGAGCCCTGTTACCAATACTGTATAGTTCAACAGAAGACTTGGCCTATATCACAGATTTCAAAGCTCTGGGCATCCTGTAGGGTCCATAATCAGTAGTGTTCTGTAGTTTACCATGTAATATATGGGAAAACCATGTCTGTAGGGCAGATTCCAGCAATCTGGGCCCAAGAGAGTGTCTAGAATCTGTTGTGTTCTGCATACAATGCTGTAACTACATCAGGAAGCATTGTATCGCAGATCCCAGCGCTCTGGGCCCTCTGAATCCTCTGGAATCAGTGGCATTCTGTAGCCAGCAGTGTGCTAAGTCAGAAAACAATGTGGTGTGTGGCAGGTTCCAATGAACTGGGCCTGATCGGTGGAGCCCTGTTACCAATACTGTATAGTTCAACAGAAAACTGGGCCTATATCACAGATTTCAAAACTCTGGGCATCCTGTAGGGTCCATAATCGGTAGTGTTCTGTAGTTTACCATGTAATATATGGGAAAACCATGTCTGTAGGGCAGATTCCAGCAATCTGGGCCCAAGAGAGTGTCTAGAATCTGTTGTGTTCTGTATGCAATGCTGTAACTACATCAGGAAGCATTGTATCGCAGATCCCAGCGCTCTGGGCCCTCTGAATCCTCTGGAATCAGTGGCATTCTGTAGCCAGCAGTGTGCTAAGTCAGAAAACAGTGTGGTGTGTGGCAGGTTCCAATGAACTGGGCCTGATCGGTGGAGCCCTGTTACCAATAATGTATAGTTCAAAAGAAACTGGCCCTATATCACAGATTTCAAAGCTCTCGGCATCCTGTAGGGTCCATAATCGGTAGTGTTCTGTAGTTTACTATGTAGTATATGGGAAAACCATGTCTGTAGGGCAGATTCCAGCAATCTGGGCCCAAGAGAGTGTCTAGAATCTGTTGTGTTCTGTATACAATGCTGTAACTACATCAGGAAGCATTGTATCGCAGATACCAGTGCTCTGGGCACTCTGAATCCTATGGAATCAGTGGCATTCTGTAGCCAGCAGTGTGCTAAGTCAGAAAACAGTGTGGTGTGTGGCAGTTTCCATTGAACTGGGACTGATCGGTGGAGCCCTGTTACCAATACTGTATGTTTCAACAGAAAACTGGGCCTATATCACAGATTTCAAAGCTCTGGGTATCCTGTAGGGTCCATAATCGGTAGTGTTCTGTAGTTTACCATGTAATATATAAGAAAACCATGTCTGTAGGGCAGATTCCAGCAATCTGGGCACAAGAGAGTGTCTAGAATCTGTTGTGTTCTGTATACAATTGTCACGGAATGTGTACAGGTAACAAGGCAAAGCAACATGTATAAACGACTCGCTGGATCCAAAAACTAAGGAACCAAGGGAGACCCCTGCAGAAGACCTGGCACTTTCCCTGGCTGCTCAGCCTATGCAAAGATCCTAATGGTGGAGGTTTGCATATCCACGAACCTTGACTATAAAGCCCTGAGCACCCTACTATAGTGAGGGGACACGACCACCGGCTCCCTACACAAGACACGGAGGGAGTCAGGGTCATCTGGGATCCAGCAAACAGATATTAACATATAAAAGTACACTTAGCTTTGAAGCAAACAGGAGGACAGATCAGCGTGCACACACACTCCAGGAAGTAATATAAGCCGCCCAGAAAAGCATTCTGGGGAGGCATTTAAAGGGAAGCAATTAAGACATGACAGCTGAGAGAGGCTGACGAGAGGAGGAGCTGAATACCACAACACAGAAATTCAAGGAGGAGGTTCTGAAAGGCCTCTGACAGAGCTTCTCAGCTGTCTGGTTGTGACAGTACCCCTCCCTCTACGAGTGGACTCCGGACACTCAGAACCCACCTTCTCAGGATGGGACCTATGGAATGCCCTGATGAGACGAGAGGCCTTAATGTCCGTCACTGGGACCCACATCCTCTCCTCAGGACCATACCCCTCCCACTGAACAAGGTACTGAAGAGAACCGCGGACAAGACGAGAATCCACAATCCTAGAGACCTGAAATTCAAGATTCCCATCAACCATAATCGGAGGAGGAGGCAAAGGCGAGGGTACAATGGGTTGAACATAAGGTTTAAATAAGGACTTATGAAAAACATTATGGATCTTCCAAGTCTGAGGAAGATCAAGACGGTATGCAACAGGATTGATGACAGACAGGATTTTGTAAGGCCCAATAAACCTAGGACCCAACTTCCAGGAGGGAACCTTCAATTTGATATTCTTGGTAGACAACCACACCAGATCACCAACATTCAGGTCCGGACCAAGCACACGTCTCTTATCAGCCACACGCTTATATCTCTCACTCATGCTCTTTAGATTATCTTGAATCTTTTGCCAAATAGATGACAAAGACGAGGAGAATCTGTCCTCATCAGGTAAACCAGAAGACCCCTCTCCCGAGAAAGTCCCAAACTGTGGATGAAACCCATATGCACCAAAAAATGGTGACTTATCAGAGGACTCCTGACGACGGTTATTTAAAGCAAACTCAGCAAGGGACAAAAAAGAACACCAATCCTCTTGATTCTCCGCCACAAAACAACGCAGATATGTCTCCAGATTCTGATTGACGCGCTCTGTCTGGCCATTCGACTGCGGGTGGAAAGCAGAAGAGAATGACAACCGAACCCCCAAGCGAGAACAGAAAGCCTTCCAGAATCTGGAAACAAACTGCGTGCCCCTATCAGAGACTATGTCTGAAGGAATACCGTGCAACTTGACAATGTGATCAACAAATGCCTGCGCCAGCGTCTTAGCATTGGGCAAACCAGGAAAAGGGATGAAATGCACCATTTTGCTAAAACGGTCCACCACCACCAGAATCACAGTCTTCCCCGAGGAACGAGGCAGGTCCGTGATAAAGTCCATGGACAGATGTGTCCAAGGACGGGAAGGAATGGGTAAGGGAAGGAGAGGACCTGATGGCCGTGAATGAGGGACCTTGGCACGAGCGCAAGTCTCGCAGGCTGCCACAAAACCCTCAACCGACTTACGAAGCGCAGGCCACCAGAATCTCCGAGCGATGAGATCCAGTGTGGCTCTTACCCCCGGGTGCCCAGCAAGGACCGTATCGTGGTGTTCTTTAAAAATCTTGTGTCTTAAAGCGAGAGGCACAAACAACCTCCCAGGAGGACAAAGATCAGGAGCCTCTGACTGGGCTGCCTACACCTCTGCCTCCAATTCAGGAAAAAGAGCAGAGACCACCACACCTTCAGCCAAAATGGGACCCGGGTCTTCAAAATTCCCGCCTCCCGGAAAACAACGTGACAGGGCATCTGCCTTCACATTCTTAACTCCAGGGCGGAACGTGACAACAAAATTAAACCTAGAAAAGAACAACGACCATCTGGCCTGTCTCGGGTTCAGACGCTTGGCTGACTCCAAGTAGGCCAGATTTTTATGGTCAGTAAATACGGTAATAGGGTGTCTGGCCCCCTCTAGCCAATGGCGCCATTCCTCAAAAGCCAACTTGATGGCCAACAATTCCCTACCTCCCACATCGTAATTTCTCTCTGCGGAGGAGAGTTTTCTTGAGAAAAAGGCACACGGTCGCCAATTGGCAGGAGAGGAACCCTGAGACAAGACCGCCCCCACACCCACCTCAGAAGCATCAACCTCAACTATGAAGGGTAATGAAACATCAGGTTGCACCAAGATGGGAGCGGAAGCAAAACTCTCCTTGATATCAGAAAAGGCCTTACGCGCCTCTACTGACCAAGAAGAAAAATCTACCCCCTTTCTGGTCATATCAGTGAGTGGTTTAACAATAGAAGAATAATTCAAAATGAACTTCCTGTAATAATTGGCAAAGCCCAAAAAACGCATCAGCGCCTTTTGATTCTCAGGAAGCTCCCACTCAAGCACAGCGCAGACCTTCTCGGGGTCCATGCGAAAACCAGAAGCGGAGAGAAGAAACCCCAGAAATTGAATTTCTGGAACCGCAAACACACATTTTTCCAGTTTCGCATATAATTTATTCTCCCGCAGGATGAGCAAGACCTGACGTAAATGTTCCTTATGAGTTTTGAAATCGGGAGACAAAATCAAAATGTCATCCAAATACACCAATACAAATTTTCCCATCAAATGATAAAAAATGCTGTTCACGAAATGCTGAAAAACGGCTGGGGCATTCATCAAACCAAAAGGCATAACCAAATTCTCAAAATGGCCCTCAGGGGTATTGAAGGCCGTCTTCCATTCGTCCCCTTCTCTGACCCTGACCAGGTTGTATGCCCCTCTTAAATCTAATTTGGAAAAGACTGGGGGGCGGAGCCGACTGAGCATGGTGGAGGACGTGTGCGTCTGAGCTCCTCACCATAGACCCGGTCTTTTAGCCTATATCTAAGCTACCCGACGAGATTATGGGGAAAATCGGCAGAGACAGAAGAGGGGAGGTGGACAGCACCCCGAAATTGAAAAGTTCGCAAGGCGACATGAATAAATACCTCAGCAAGAGGACTTCTTCTCAGCCGGAGCGAGGGAAGACGGCGCGAAACACGCCATCAGTGGAGGCGCGGGAAGATGACTCTGATGGAGACTCCTCGGAAGCCGGCTCTGAGCTCCAAGGTGAGAGAGACGCACTACCGATCACCAGAGCCTTCCTTCAGCAGTCACTAGCGCAGTCTTTGGACAAAGCTCTAACGCCAGTACTGAAAGAGCTGTCAGACATTAAAACTGAGGTCCTGCATATGGGCCACAGGGTTGAAGCCCTGGAAGACTCTCAATCCTTCATGTCGCAGCACAGTGCTGGATTACAAAGTCAACTCGCCTCGGTCTGTAAGCAGGTGAATAATGCATTCCTGTATCTGGAAGACCAGGAGAATAGAGGCCGGCGAAAGAATATTCGTCTGAGAGGCATACCAGAGTCAGTCTCAGCTGAAGAGCTAACGCCTACAGTGCGACGCCTGTTTGAAATGCTCATAGGCAAAGAGAGGGCGGACGCCATTGTTATTGAACGGGCGCATAGGGCCCTGAGGCCTAAGCCGTCGGCCACAGATCCGCCGAGGGATGTGGTCTGCGCTTTATTGAACTATCTGGATACTGCGGCTCTGCTCAAGGCCGCAAGAGAAGCGGGGGATCTCCTATTAGATGAGAATAAAATCCTGTTATTCCAGGACTTAGCGGCTAGTACGCTCGCGAAAAGAAGGGCCTTTCGCCCGCTCACATGCGCACTGCGGGAGAGGAAGCTCCCGATGAAATGGCTTTTTCCTTTTGGTCTCACAACCACTATTGAAGGTCGTCAACTCACAGTTCGCACGCCGGAAGATTTGCCTAAGATATGGGAAGCCCTGCGGATGGAGCCTCTGGAGATCCCGTCATGGCTGCCGACGTCGTTCCCGCCAGATCTACCTCAGCTTCCACAGAATCTGCACTGGCAAGCAGCTGGTAAAAGCCGATCGCCAAAGAAGAGGATCACCTGAGGAGTGAGACTTTGATTCCTTAAGAGAAGTTTATTGTCTACTGCTCTTATTTTTTGCTTTCCATATAAGTCTATCTGCGTGTGGATATGCTTCTTTAACCCCCGTTGGGGTTTGTGCTAACCCATATAATTTTTTCCCTTGTTCTTATATGCAGTTTTACATATCCAGGACTTAAGGGTTTTACTTTATAACATGTTTGGCCGGGTGGGTGACGAGTCCGGATGGCCTCTTCACACATGCTTCCCCCCGCCGGCCTTGATTGTTTCAAGAGAATGTGCGATTTTGCGTCTAGAGACGCCATTGGGCCCTGTAGCCCACTTGTTTTGTTCATAGTTATTTTCTTTTGTTTTTATGTGTGCCCTGTCTTACCTGACCCCTACGGAATAGCAAGTCGCTTAGGAGATTGTATGCTTAAATATGGCTGATGTTCAGGTATATTCCCTCAATGTCAATGGTGCTAATATCCCTCAAAAGAGGAGCCAGCTGTACCACGCTTTAAAGAAGGAACAGGCTGATATAGCCTTTATACAGGAAACTCATTTTAGACATATGCATATCCCTAATATGGTTAGCAGACATTTTCCCTTGTGGTTTCATGCGTCACATTCTTCTGCCTCCAGAGGAGTTTCGATTGGCATTGGGAAAAATATCCCATTCAAAGTGTCAGCTAAAATTGCGGATCCAGAGGGCAGGTACCTCTTGGTTAAGGGTAAAATTCTTAATTTAACAGTCACTATGGCGAATCTGTACGCCCCCAATGCCAATCAGATTAGGTGGATTTTGAAGACGCTTGAGACCTTGAAGCCCTTTGCCGAGGGATTGCTGATCATAGGAGGGGATCTAAATATGATTTTTGACACTTTGAAGGATACCACGTCTAGATCCAGGATCTCGTCGGTTAGAAAGCTCCGCAGACTTCACCTTGCACTGTCGGATTTGGGAGTATCAGATGTTTGGAGGTTGTTGCACCCAGAGGATAGGGATTATACATTCCATTCCAGAGTACATGATTCGTACCAGAGATTGGACTATATATTCTTATCGAATCACGCGCTTCCAATTGTTACAGATGCCAAAATAGGTAACGCGGTAATCTCTGATCATGCCCCTGTTAGCGTGAGGGTGAAGTTTGCTGACCTCCCTCGTAGATCCTGGACCTGGCGATTGAACACCACACTGATAGATGATGTGCAGAATGCACAGTTCATGTCGCAAAAACTAAAAGATTATTTTTCAAACAATGACTTAGACCAGGTATCAAGACCCATTTTGTGGGAGGCCCACAAAGAAGTAATAAGGGGGGAGCTTATAAGCCTGGGTGCTAGATTAAAGAGGCAGAGATTAAAAGAGTTGAATTCTTTGCTGCTGCAAATATCAACGCTTGAAAGCCTTCATAAGAAATCACAGTCCGGTGAAGTGTATGCTTCCCTTACCTCCCTACGTAAGAAAGTAAAAGATCTTCTTAATGTTAGATCAGCCAAAAACCTCCAAGTCCTCCGTTTTAAACATTACCTACATGGTAATAAAAGCACTAAATTGATGTCTGCTCTTCTAAAACACCAGAGAGATAAGTCTTTTATACAAGCGATTAAATCCTCGAGTGGGAGTAGATTTACGACTACGCAAGCCATAGCCGAGGAGTTTCGTAAGTTCTATGAATCCCTGTACAATTTAGGTGATGGAGGAGCAGGTCTTGATGTAGCCTCACAGGTTAAAGAATTCCTTAAATCCATTAAGATCCCGACCGTATCAGAGGCGGACGGCTTGGACTTGCTTAGACCCTTTTCAGCAGAGGAGGTGGAGCGAGTCTTGGATACCATACCAATAGGGAAAAGCCCGGGCCCAGATGGGTTTCCCATTGCGTACTACAAAAAGTTCAGAGATATACTTGTTCCTCACTTTGTTGGCCTATGTAACTCTCTACTTCAGGGAGGGACTCTTCCCCCTCAGGCTCAGGCAGCACATATAACAGTGATCCATAAGGAGGGTAAAGATCAAGAAGCTTGTGGCAGCTACAGACCAATATCCCTGCTCAACACGGATTTAAAGTGGTGGGCTAAATTGCTGAGTGCGAGGTTATCTAAGTTGTTGCCTGGGCTTGTGGGGGAGGAACAGGTAGGGTTTGTGCCGGGGAGGGAGGGGAGGCATAATGTAAGTAGGGTGGTTCACAGTGTCTGTTGTGCTAAGAGGAATGGGACCCCACTGGTACTGCTGGGAACCGATGCGGAGAAGGCGTTCGACAGAGTCAGTTGGCTATATATGCGCAATGCATTGGAAGCATTCCATTTGCCGGAACAGTTCATCAATGCCATATTTTCGCTCTACTCGTCCCCATCGGCGCGAATTATGGTAAATGGGACTCTGTCGGACGTCTTCTCGATATGCAATGGCACGCGTCAGGGTTGCCCATTATCCCCTACACTTTTTATTCTTACCCTGGAGACTTTACTCCTTAAATTTAGGCAAAGCTCGGCTGTCCGGGGATTGCAGTTAGGAACATTTACTCATAGAATGGCAGCTTTTGCTGATGATTTACTTCTCATACTTACTGACCCCCTGAATGCTATGCCTGAAGTCCTGAATATCTTTCAACAGTTCGGGACGTTATCAAATTTTAAGATTAATCTAGATAAATCGGAAGCACTAGGGGTATCTCTCTCAAACACACAGCAGGACAGACTTAAAAGTATGACTCCCTTTAAGTGGCCCCCGACCTCTATTAAATATCTTGGTGTCCATGTATCTAAAGATCCGAGACTGCTGTTCAGATTAAACTTCCCTCCTCTGCTGAAAAAGATTGAAGCCTTCTTATCCAAAAACTCATTGCCATATTTGTCCTGGTTAGGTAGGAAGAATGTAGTTACGGCATATGTGCTTCCCCAACTATTATATACCCTTAGATCTCTGCCTCTGCACTTGCCAGCCAATTATATCGCCAAACTTAGATTGGCGATAGGGAGGTACATCTGGGCAAACAAAAAGGCTAGACTCCCCTTCGAGTTGCTAACCAGAAGAAAGAAACAAGGTGGTATCTCACTCCCAGGGATAGAACAGTACATCCAGGCAATTCATTTGGAGAGGTGGGTAGCACTGGCGAGACCGGGGCCCTTGTCTATGCATGTAGACATGGAACTCACTCTCTTAGATTACTCAGCAGATTATATGCTGTGGTTCCCCTTTAAAAAGCCAGATAAAAACGAAATACTTAGTGTCCTTACACAGGGGACTGTTATAGCCTGTAATAAGACAAAAGCACTTAATATGGGGAAGGGAAAGCTATCTCCTCTAACGCTACTTAGAATGCTGCCTCAGATATTGAGCTCATCTCATGTTGAGATCAGCCCCATTTGGAAAACGTTGCAGGGAGTGGTAGTGGGAGATTTAGTGAAATCTACTGCCCAGCATGGATATTATACCTCCCTTAGTGGAAATAATAGTTTAAAGTGGGATTTCCTTCAGGGACAGGATTTTGAGAACACTTGTGCCAAATTTAAAAAATCTAAGTTTGTACCTCTGGAGGAACCTACCTGGCTAGAAACGTACACGTTGCTTCCCAAATTTCCCCCGAAATGCATTTCACTTATCTATAAACAGCTGATGAGGGAAAGATGTGATAGCTTTCCTTCTTATGTGGAAGCTTGGGAGAAAGAACTGAGTTGTGTGCTTGAGGACTCGGAAAAGAGATATCTACTGGCACACTCACATGGTTTCTCAAAGTGCATTTTAATTCAGGAGAATTCACTCAAAATACTCACTAGGTGGTACAGAACACCTGAGTGGTTATTTCAAGTAGGATTGAGACAGGATGATCTGTGTTGGAGGTGTGGGGAAGGTAGAGGAACGCTATCACATATTTGGTGGTTTTGCCCGAAGCTGAAGAAATTTTGGGAGGGTATCGAAAAAATGATTAATCAGGTTTGTTATATCAACCTACGGCTCTCACCGAAACTGGTCTTACTATGGCTACCCACGGAGGGCTTCAGGCCGGGCAAGGCGTGTTTACCGACATGCATGATAACGGCAGCCAAATTATTGGTGCCTGTAAAATGGAGAGATGAAGAGCCACCGTCCTTAGAGATGTGGCATGACAAAATGGCGGATATATGTAGAATGGAGGAATTAGTGGGTTGGACATATCATACTAGGGAAAGATATCTACGGGTTTGGGATCCATGGTTGAAATATGTGAGGAAGAGGGATGGAGATAACTTGGATATTCCTAAACAACCCTGAGTGAACTAGTTGTCTTGAACACACCTTAGGGTGTTGGAAAAGAGAAGGGAATAGGGGGGGGTGGGGGTAGACAGGACCCACATTTGTTGATGTTGTTTATGTGTGTCTCTTCTGTACTTAAGTATGCATCTATGGAACTGCTGAATCGCCGTGCGAGATTTTAATGGTCCACTTACCTGTATTGTCGGGTTCATTCCCTGGAAGCCAAATGTCTAGATTATAATTATGTGGCTATTTGTGCTCTATCATCTGTTCTGTGCTGTTTATGCATGATGTAAGTGATATGCATATGATATGTGTAAGCTATGTTTCCTGAAAACAATAAAAACAGATTTGACTAATTTGGAAAAGACTTTAGCCCCAACAACCTGGTTAAACAGGTCCGGGATCAGAGGAAGCGGATAAGGGTCACGAATTGTGATATTGTTCAGCTCCCTGAAATCCAGACAAGGTCTTAAAGAACCATCTTTTTTCTTAACAAAGAAAAAACCAGCGGCAACAGGTGACTTTGAGGGTCGTATGTGTCCCTTTCTCAGACTCTCAGAGATATAAGTACGCATAGCGATCCTCTCAGGTTGGGAAAGATTGTATAAACGAGATTTAGGCAGCTTGGCGTCTGGGATGAGATTAATAGGGCAATCGTACTCCCTGTGCGGGGGCAAATCCTGAACTCCACTCTCAGAGAAGACATCCGAAAATTCAGAGAGAAAAGATGGTACAGTCTTAGTAGCAACCTCAGAAACAGATGTCATGAGGCAATTCTCTCTGCAAAAGTCACTCCAACCATTTATTTGCCTTGCTTGCCAATCAATGGTGGGGTTATGTTTAGTGAGCCAGGGTAGCCCCAACACTAGAGGAGTCGGCAAACCGCTGAGGACGAAACATGACACATCCTCAACATGAGCATCACTCACAATTAAACGGATATTGTGAACTATGCCCTTTAATGACTTCTGAGAAAGTGGAGCGGAATCGATAGAAAACACAGGAATATCCTTTCTCAAAGCGCACACCTGGAAACCATGAGTTATCGCAAAGTGATTATCAATGAGATTAACCGCTGCTCCACTATCCACAAAAATCTCACAAAAAATGTTCTTGCTCTCTAGCGCCACCCTAGCCGGCAGGACAAAACGGGAACTACAAGCAAACGGAAAATCTTCAATTTCCGCCTCAATCCTGCCAATAGTAACAGACGGAACATTTTTCAAAGATTTTTTCCTCTTTGTTTCTTTATTATACCCAGAGAACTGCCTGAATCTCCTAGAGGGACAAATATTTGCCAAATGATTAATACCTCCACAACAAAAACAAACCCTCTCATGCGGGCTGAATCTTCTATTGTCAGAAGCAATCAACCCCAGCTGCATGGGCTCCTGCTCAGAAGGGGCTGACAGCGACTGAGACCCCTGCGCAGAGAATGGGACCGCTGCACAGTCCTGGGACCGAGTATGACAGGAAGGAGAGATCTCTCCTCTCTCTCTAAGACGCCTGTCAATACGAACGGCCTGAGACATAGCAGAGTCCAAAGAAATAGGCCTTTCATGAAAGGCAAATGCATCTTTCAATCCCTCTGAAAGACCATGGCAAAATTGACTTCGGAGTGCAGCATCATTCCAACCAGTATCAGCTGCCCAACTCCGAAATTCTGAGCAGTATATTTCTGCGGATTGTTTACCCTGGCATAGGAGACGTAGTCTAGACTCCGCCAGAGCAATACGATCCGGATCATCATATATCTGACCCAGGGCTAAAAAGAATTCATCCACTGAACGGAGGGGCCGTGCCCCCTCCGGCAGCGAAAGGGCCCAGGACTGAGCGTTACCCCTGAGCAGCGATATAATGATCCCCACCCTCCGTTCCTCATCACCAGAAGAATGGGGAAGAAGGCGAAAATGGAGTTTGCAAGCCTCTCTAAAACGCACAAAATTCTCACTACCCCCGGAGAACGTATCCGGGAGCGAGATCTTAGGCTCAGAACAAGCTCCATGAACGCAAGCTGAACCGGTCACTTGAAGCTGAGACAAAGTCTTACGGAGGTCAGCTACCTCCAATGAAAGACCCTGGAAGCGTTCAGCCAAAAGTGAAACCGGATCCATGCTTAAGACGGTTTTGGCGGCTTATAATGTCACGGAATGTGTACAGGTAACAAGGCAAAGCAACATGTATAAACGACTCGCTGGATCCAAAAACTAAGGAACCAAGGGAGACCCCTGCAGAAGACCTGGCACTTTCCCTGGCTGCTCAGCCTATGCAAAGATCCTAATGGTGGAGGTTTGCATATCCACGAACCTTGACTATAAAGCCCTGAGCACCCTACTATAGTGAGGGGACACGACCACCGGCTCCCTACACAAGACACGGAGGGAGTCAGGGTCATCTGGGATCCAGCAAACAGATATTAACATATAAAAGTACACTTAGCTTTGAAGCAAACAGGAGGACAGATCAGCGTGCACACACACTCCAGGAAGTAATATAAGCCGCCCAGAAAAGCATTCTGGGGAGGCATTTAAAGGGAAGCAATTAAGACATGACAGCTGAGAGAGGCTGACGAGAGGAGGAGCTGAATACCACAACACAGAAATTCAAGGAGGAGGTTCTGAAAGGCCTCTGACAGAGCTTCTCAGCTGTCTGGTTGTGACAACAATGCTGTAACTACATCAGGAAGCATTGTATCGCAGATCCCAGCGCTCTGGGCCCTCTGAATCCTCTGGAATCAGTGGCATTCTGTAGCCAGCAGTGTGCTAAGTCAGAAAACAGTGTGGTGTGTGGCAGGTTCCAATAAACTGGGCCTGATCGGTGGAGCCCTGTTACCAATACTGTATAGTTCAACAGAAACTGGGCCTATATCACAGATTTCAAAGCTCTGGGCATCCTGTAGGGTCCATAATCAGTGTTGTTCTGTAGTTTACAGTGTAATACATGGGAAAACCATGTCTGTAGGGCAGATTCAAGCAATCTGGGCCCAAGAGAGTGTCTAGAATCTGTTGTGTTCTGCATACAATGCTGTAACTACATCAGGAAGCATTGTATCGCAGATCCCAGCGCTCTGGGCCCTCTGAATCCTCTGGAATCAGTGGCATTCTGTAGCCAGCAGTGTGCTAAGTCAGAAAACAGTGTGGTGTGTGGCAGGTTCCAATGAACTGGGCCTGATCGGTGGAGCCCTGTTACCAATACTGTATAGTTCAACAGAAAACTGGGCCTATATCACAGATTTCAAAGCTCTGGGCATCCTGTAGGGTCCATAATCGGTAGTGTTCTGTAGTTTACCATGTAATATATGGGAAAACCATGTCTGTAGGGCAGATTCCAGCAATCTGGGCCCAAGAGAGTGTCTAGAATCTGTTGTGTTCTGCGATACAATGCTGTAACTACATCAGGAAGCATTGTATCGCAGATCCCAGCGCTCTGGGCCATCTGAATCCTCTGGAATCAGTGGCATTCTGTAGCCAGCAGTGTGCTAAGTCAGAAAACAGTGTGGTGTGTGGCAGGTTCCAATGAACTGGGCCTGATCGGTGGAGCCCTGTTACCAATACTGTATAGTTCAACAGAAAACTGGGCCTATATCACAGATTTCAAAGCTCTGGGCATCCTGTAGGGTCCATAATCGGTAGTGTTCTGTAGTTTACCATGTAATATATGGGAAAACCATGTCTGTAGGGCAGATTCCAGCAATCTGGGCCCAAGAGAGTGTCTAGAATCTGTTGTGTTCTGCATACAATGCTGTAACTACATCAGGAAGCATTGTATCGCAGATCCCAGCGCTCTGGGCCATCTGAATCCTCTGGAATCAGTGGCATTCTGTAGCCAGCAGTGTGCTAAGTCAGAAAACAGTGTGGTGTGTGGCAGGTTCCAATGAACTGGGCCTGATCGGTGGAGCCCTGTTACCAATACTGTATAGTTCAACAGAAAACTGGGCCTATATCACAGATTTCAAAGCTCTGGGCATCCTGTAGGGTCCATAATCGGTAGTGTTCTGTAGTTTACCAGGTAATATATGGGAAAACCATGTCTGTAGGGCAGATTCCAGCAATCTGGGCCCAAGAGAGTGTCTAGAATCTGTTGTGTTCTGCATACAATGCTGTAACTACATCAGGAAGCATTGTATCGCAGATCCCAGCGCTCTGGGCCCTCTGAATCCTCTGGAATCAGTGGCATTCTGTAGCCAGCAGTGTGCTAAGTCAGAAAACAGTGTGGTGTGTGGCAGGTTCCAATGAACTGGGCCTGATCGGTGGAGCCCTGTTACCAATACTGTATAGTTCAACAGAAAACTGGGCCTATATCACAGATTTCAAAGCTCTGGGCATCCTGTAGGGTCCATAATCGGTAGGTATTCTGTAGTTTACAGTGTAATATATGGGAAAACCATGTCTGTAGGGCAGATTCCAGCAATCTGGGCCCAAGAGAGTGTCTAGAATCTGTTGTGTTCTGTATACAATGCTGTAACTACATCAGGAAGCATTGTATCGCAGATCCCAGCGCTCTGGGCCCTCTGAATCCTCTGGAATCAGTGGCATTCTGTAGCCAGCAGTGTGCTAAGTCAGAAAACAGTGTGGTGTGTGGCAGGTTCCAATGAACTGGGCCTGATCGGTGGAGCCCTGTTACCAATACTGTATGTTTCAACAGAAAACTGGGCCTATATCACAGATTTCAAAGCTCTGGGCATCCTGTAGGGTCCATAATCGGTAGTGTTCTGTAGTTTACCAGTGTAATATATGGAAAACCATGTCTGTAGGGCAGATTCCAGCAATCTGGGCCCAAGAGAGTGTCTAGAATCTGTTGTGTTCTGTATACAATGCTGTAACTACATCAGGAAGCATTGTATCGCAGATCCCAGCGCTCTGGGCCCTCTGAATCCTCTGGAATCAGTGGCATTCTGTAGCCAGCAGTGTGCTAAGTCAGAAAACAGTGTGGTGTGTGGCAGGTTCCAATGAACTGGGCCTGATCGGTGGAGCCCTGTTACCAATACTGTATAGTTCAACAGAAAACTGGGCCTATATCACAGATTTCAAAGCTCTGGGCATCCTGTAGGGTCCATAATCAGTAGTATTCTGTAGTTTACAGTGTAATACATGGGAAAACCATGTCTGTAGGGCAGATTCCAGCAATCTGGGCCCAAGAGAGTGTCTAGAATCTGTTGTGTTCTGCATACAATGCTGTAACTACATCAGGAAGCATTGTATCGCAGATCCCAGCGCTCTGGGCCCTCTGAATCCTCTGGAATCAGTGGCATTCTGTAGCCAGCAGTGTGCTAAGTCAGAAAACAGTGTGGTGTGTGGCAGGTTCCAATGAACTGGGCCTGATCGGTGGAGCCCTGTTACCAATACTGTATAGTTTCAACAGAAAACTGGGCCTATATCACAGATTTCAAAGCTCTGGGCATCCTGTAGGGTCCATAATCGGTGGTATTCTGTAGTTTACAGTGTAATACATGGGAAAACCATGTCTGTAGGGCAGATTCCAGCAATCTGGGCCCAAGAGAGTGTCTAGAATCTGTTGTGTTCTGTATACAATGCTGTAACTACATCAGGAAGCATTGTATCGCAGATCCCAGCGCTCTGGGCCCTCTGAATCCTCTGGAATCAGTGGCATTCTGTAGCCAGCAGTGTGCTAAGTCAGAAAACAGTGTGGTGTGTGGCAGGTTCCAATGAACTGGGCCTGATCGGTGGAGCCCTGTTACCAATACTGTATAGTTCAACAGAAAACTGGGCCTATATCACAGATTTCAAAGCTCTGGGCATCCTGTAGGGTCCATAATCGGTAGTGTTCTGTAGTTTACCATGTAATATATGGGAAAACCATGTCTGTACGGCAGATTCCAGCAATCTGGGCCCAAGAGAGTGTCTAGAATCTGTTGTGTTCTGCATACAATGCTGTAACTACATCAGGAAGCATTGTATCGCAGATCCCAGCGCTCTGGGCCATCTGAATCCTCTGGAATCAGTGGCATTCTGTAGCCAGCAGTGTGCTAAGTCAGAAAACAGTGTGGTGTGTGGCAGGTTCCAATGAACTGGGCCTGATCGGTGGAGCCCTGTTACCAATACTGTATAGTTCAACAGAAAACTGGGCCTATATCACAGATTTCAAAGCTCTGGGCATCCTGTAGGGTCCATAATCGGTGGTATTCTGTAGTTTACAGTGTAATACATGGGAAAACCATGTCTGTAGGGCAGATTCCAGCAATCTGGGCCCAAGAGAGTGTCTAGAATCTGTTGTGTTCTGCATACAATGCTGTAACTACATCAGGAAGCATTGTATCGCAGATCCCAGCGCTCTGGGCCATCTGAATCCTCTGGAATCAGTGGCATTCTGTAGCCAGCAGTGTGCTAAGTCAGAAAACAGTGTGGTGTGTGGCAGGTTCCAATGAACTGGGCCTGATCGGTGGAGCCCTGTTACCAATACTGTATATTTCAACAGAAAACTGGGCCTATATCACAGATTTCAAAGCTCTGGGCATCCTGTAGGGTCCATAATCAGTGGTATTCTGTAGTTTACAGTGTAATACATGGGAAAACCATGTCTGTAGGGCAGATTCCAGCAATCTGGGCCCGAGATAGTGTTTAGAATCTGTTGTGTTCTGCATACAATGCTGTAACTACATCAGGAAGCATTGTATCGCAGATCCCAGCACTCTGGGCCATCTGAATCCTCTGGAATCAGTGGCATTCTGTAGCCAGCAGTGTGCTAAGTCAGAAAACAGTGTGGTGTGTGGCAGGTTCCAATGAACTGGGCCTGATCGGTGGAGCCCTGTTACCAATACTGTATAGTTCAACAGAAAACTGGGCCTATATCACAGATTTCAAAGCTCTGGGCATCCTGTAGGGTCCATAATCGGTAGTGTTCTGCAGTTTACCATGTAATATATGGGAAAACCATGTCTGTACGGCAGATTCCAGCAATCTGGGCCCAAGAGAGTGTCTTTTATATGTTGTGTTCTATATACAATGCTGTAACTACATCAGGAAGCATTGTATCGCAGATCCCAGCGCTCTGGGCCCTCTGAATCCTCTGGAATCAGTGGCATTCTGTAGCCAGCAGTGTGCTAAGTCAGAAAACAGTGTGGTGTGTGGCAGGTTCCAATGAACTGGGCCTGATCGGTGGAGCCCTGTTACCAATACTGTATACTGCAACAGAAAACTGGGCCTATATCACAGATTTCAAAGCTCTGGGCATTCTGTAGCATACATAATCAGTGGTGTTCTGTAGTTCACAGTGTAATACATCGGAAAACCATGTCTGTATAGCAGATTCCAGCAATCTGGGACCAAGAGAGTGTCTAGAATCTGTTGTGTTCTGTATACAATGCTGTAACTACATCAGGAAGCATTGTATTGCAGACCCCAGCGCTCTGGGCCGTCTGAATCCTCTGGAATCAGTGGAGTTTTGTAGAAAGCAGTGTGCTAAGTCAGAAAACAGTGTGGTGTGTGGCAGGTTCCAATCAACCGGGCCTGATCTGTGGTGCCCTGTTACCAATACTGTATAGTTCAACAGAAAACTGGGCCTATATCACAGATTTCAAAGCTCTGGGCATCCTGTAGGGTCCATAATCGGTAGTGTTCTGCAGTTTACCATGTAATATATGGGAAAACCATGTCTGTACGGCAGATTCCAGCAATCTGGGCCCAAGAGAGTGTCTTTTATATGTTGTGTTCTATATACAATGCTGTAACTACATCAGGAAGCATTGTATCGCAGATCACAGCGCTCTGGGCTCTCTGAATCCTCTGGAATCAGTGGCGTTCTGTAGCAAGCAGTATGCTAAGTCAGAAAACAGTGAGGTGTGTGGCAGGTTCCAATCAACTGGGCCTGATCTGTGGTGCCCTGTTAGCAATACTGTATACTGCAACAGAAAACTGGGCCTATATCACAGATTTCAAAGCTCTGGGCATTCTGTAGCATACATAATCAGTGGTGTTCTGTAGTTCACAGTGTAATACATCGGAAAACCATGTCTGTATAGCAGATTCCAGCAATCTGGGACCAAGAGAGTGTCTAGAATCTGTTGTGTTCTGTATACAATGCTGTAACTACATCAGGAAGCATTGTATTGCAGACCCCAGCGCTCTGGGCCGTCTGAATCCTCTGGAATCAGTGGAGTTTTGTAGAAAGCAGTGTGCTAAGTCAGAAAACAGTGTGGTGTGTGGCAGGTTCCAATCAACCGGGCCTGATCTGTGGTGCCCTGTTACCAATACTGTATACTGCAACAGAAAACTGGGCCTATATCACAGATTTCAAAGCTCTGGGCATTCTGTAGCATACATAATCAGTGGTGTTCTGTAGTTCACAGTGTAATACATCGGAAAACCATGTCTGTAGGGCAGATTCCAGCAATCTGGGCCCAAGAGAGTGTCTAGAATCTGTTGTGTTCTGTATACAATGCTGTAACTACATCAGGAAGCATTGTATCGCAGATCCCAGCGCTTTGGGCTCTCTGAATCCTTTGGAATCTGTGGCGTTCTGTAGCCAGCAGTGTGCTAAGTCAGAAAACAGTGTGGTGTGTGGCAGGTTCCAATCAACTGGGCCTGATCTGTGGCGCCCTGTTAGCAATACTCTATAGTGCAACAGAAAACTGGCCTATATCACAGATTTTAAAGCTCTGGGCATTCTGTAGGATCCATAATCGCTGGTGTTCTGTAGTTCACAGTGTAATACATCGGAAAACCATGTCTGTAGGGCAGATTCCAGCAATCTGGGCCCAAGAGAGTGTCTAGAATCTGTAGTGTTCTGCATACAATGCTGTAACTACATCAGGAAGCATTGTATCGCAGATCCCAGCGTTCTGGGCCATATGAATCCTCTGGAATCAGTGGCGTTCTGTAGCCAGCAGTGTGCCAAGTCAGAAAACAGTGTGTTGTGTGGGAGGTTCCAATCAACTGGGCCTGATCTGTGGCGCCCTGTTAGCAATACTGTATACTGCAACAGAAATCTGGGCCTATATCACAGATTTCAAAGCTCTGGGCATTCTGTAGCATACATAATCAGTGGTGTTCTGTAGTTCACAGTGTAATACATCGGAAAACCATGTCTGTAGGGCAGATTCCAGCAATCTGGGCCCAAGAGAGTGTCTAGAATCTGTTGTGTTCTGTATACAATGCTGTAACTACATCAGTAAGCATTGTATCGCAGATCCCAGCGCTCTGGGCCCTCTGAATCCTCTGGAATAAGTAGCGTTCTGTAGCCAGCAATGTGCTAAGTCAGAAAACAGTGTGGTGTGTGGCAGGTTCCAATCAACCGGGCCTGATCTGTGGTGCCCTGTTAGCAATACTGTATACTGCAACAGAAAACTGGGCCTATGTGGACGTGGCTTGGCTGCTGAACGAGATGGCCGCATGAAGTAAGAGCTCCTCTATAACATAGCTCTGCAAGCGACTTAAACTCGACTTTTGCCTCGCAATGGACCATTTCTTCAACATTAAGAGATCCAGGCACTCAAGGATGAAGAAATCGAAAAATTCCGAACGTTCTGCTAGAAGAAATCGATCATTTTCCAGCCATGAGCGGGACGACCGGGACGATGCTGGGACAGTGTCGGACGTCTCATTGGGCTCTAGCTATAGGAGGGCCCCCGCGTTCGAGAGAAGATAGACTTACTCCACACCGATCAACACGGTCAGAAGGATACCACAACTGCCTCCCTGTACCCCGTTTAAAAAGGGGAAATCGACAGAACGATCGACTGAAATATCGAGCGCGGCACTCGGCTCATATGTGACCCCGCCTGGATCGAACAAAGGGAGAAGCGTGGAGGGAGCCGCGGCAGCTGCTGCGAAACCAAATCCCCAGTCATCAGACTCATTGGAACTCAGCGATCGTGAACAGGGAGTGCTCGATCATGGCACTAAGGATTTAATCGAATCTCCGCCGGCAACTCGTCCACCGAGAAAGGAGGATAAAACACAGCATGACCGGAGCCAGAGCACAGTGAGTACCGATCATGTACCCGATCAAAACCCTGACACTTTCGAAAGTTTTTAAGCGGCTGATAAAGAGTTGTCAGCGGTACTGATTAAAGACATGCTCTTGTCATTAAGAAGCTCCATTAACACCGATTTTAAATCGTCGATTTTACCCATTCAACAAGCGATTGAGGAGATTGGAGACAGGGTCTCACATGTTGAAAATAAAATGGGGAAATTCGCAGCTTCACAGAACGAAATAATTGATAGACATAATATAATCGAGGACACGGTGGAGTCGTTACAAGCTAAAGTAACAGACTTGGAAGACCGCAGCAGGAGGAACAACATTAAGTTTAGGGGTGTCCCTGAATCGGTCTCCAACAAAGACCTGATCCCTTACATCACGGATCTGATTAAAGTACTGGTCCCTCATGCCAAAGAATTCGAGCTCAGCATCGACAGGGCTCATAGATTGCCCAAACCATCATTTCTGCACAAAGATGTACCCCGGGATGTAATGGCCAGATTTACTTTTTACCATGTGAAAGAATTAATGCTGAGAGAAATAAGGAAAAATCCTACGCTTCCAGATTAATTCACTGGTTTGAAGCTTTTCACCGTCTTATCTGCGGCTACTATTAAAGCCAGGAAGGACTTTGCGGTAATCACCAGAACTTTGGCTGCCAACGGTATAAATTATAGATGGGGTTTCCCAGTAAAAGTTCTGGTTTTCAAAGATGGCGAATTGCACCTATTAAAGTCTCCTGAAACAGCACTGGCTACTTTAGAAGATTGGAATCTGAAGATTGAGCAACCACCTCACTATCAAGATAGAAATTCCAGAAGGCCGCAGGAGAGCCAACACCCTGCCAAACCACATGACCATAAAAGAACAAGGACTCATGAGAGACAAAGGGACGACGCCTGAGGCAGCTACAAAGAGCTTCTTTTAATGTGGAGGAGTACTCTTCATGCTTGCCGGACTAACCCGCCCTATAGTTTTTTCTGATGGCATTTGTTCATCCACGCATTTTTGCCCTGATTGCTAAGGGGCTATTTGTTTTTCTTTTGATTTTTTCAATTAATGTTTTAGTTTTAATATATCCTTGCTTGTTCTATGTTATTTTTGCAGAAACACACACCCACCTCTATACCCTTATTCATCTCTATTGTCCTGGACCCATGCACTTGAATGAAGGAAAAGACGCGATTCTCAGTGAGTATGACTGGTATAATGACCTGAAATTATGGAGGTACTCAGCTTTGTATAATTCTCAGCCATCGCTATCACCCTAACATCCATTAATGTGAGGGGCTTGAACTCCCCTTTTAAGCATCATCAAATGTGGAGAGAGGCTTTGGATAGGGATTGTGACATACTGTATGCCCAGGAGACTCATTTTGCTAAAAATAATACCCCCCAAATACGACATAGGAGATTCCCAAAAATTATATTTACTACCTACAAAAAGAAAAAGAGAGGAGTCTTAATAGCATTTAGGGACACAGTATCAGTTGATGTACAAGAGCAATATATTGATCCTGCAGGTAGATATATAATACTGATAGCTCTTATTGACAACAAATTATTTACTCTAGTCAATATATATGCCCCTAATTTAGGCCAAACCAAATTTTTGAAAAAATTACTTAAAAAAATTAACAAGGTGAAAAAGGGACATCTAGTAATGGGAGGCGATTTCAATGCGGTCCTTAATTCAGAAATAGATACCACCCATGGAGGCAGATATAGGGACTCGGCCTTTCAGAAACTGATTGAACAGAATGAGCTTTTTGATATATGGAGACTCCATCATGCCTTTGAGAAAGACTATACCCATTTTTCACATAAAAACAAATCATACTCTAGGATAGATTATTTTCTGATTGAAAAAACCCTCATTGACCTAATCTCTAAAGCTGAAATAGGAAATATTGTTTGGTCTGACCATGCTCCTGTCAACTTGACTATCTCTACCAATAGGCACCAGACCAATGACTATATGTGGAGAATCAACCCTTACATCTTAAATAATGAAAAATTGGCAGACTCCATTAAAGCAGATTTGAAAGAATATTTTGACATCAACGATACCCCAGACATGGACCCGTTTGTTGTCTGGTCTGCCCATAAAGCAAAAATCAGGGGCTCGTTCATGTCAATAGGTTCATACATCAAAAAGCAGAGAGAGAGGGAGATTAATGAATCTTTGAAATTAATCAAAGATTTAGAATCTAAAAATAAACTGAAGCTGTCATTTTCACTCACCCAAGATTTACAAAAAGCTAGATTCCGAATGTATAACCTTCTATTATTTAAATATGAGAAAATGCTTAGGCAATCTAAAGTTAACTATTATTTACATGACAATAAAGCAGGAGCTCTTCTTGCTAGACGCTTAAAAGAGAGATTTCAAAAGGCAAAAATTCGCCAGATAATTCATCCTCTCACTAAACAGATTAAAATTGCCCCCAGAGACATTGCCAATGCTTTCAGACATTATTATGGTGATCTATATAACTTAGCTCCTGATTCCCAACAATTGATAGGAGAGTCGAGCATAATAGATTTTCTGGAAAAACTCAATCTGCCAAAAATTAGATCTGAACACCTCCAAAATTTTAATCTCCCGATTTCCTTGAGAGAAATCACTAAGGCAATTAAATCTTCACCTAACCAGAAATCCCCAGGCCCAGACGGTTTTTCTGCCGAATATTATAAAAAATTCACTGACATTCTACTTCCACATCTCCATAAAGTTTATAACGTAGCATTCAATACGGGCAGCTTTCCTGAGGACATGTTGAGAGCTACCATAGTGACGATCCCAAAACCAGGCAAAGATCCAATGGAAGTCAAAAACTACAGACCTATTTCTCTCTTAAACGTAGACATAAAAATGTATTCCAAAATAATTGCAGATAGATTTCAAAACATTCTACCCGATTTAATCCATAAAGACTAAGTAGGATTCTTAAAAAATAGACAAGGCCCGGATAATACAAGACGTGTTCTCTCCTTGCTCCAATACTGTGAAAAATACAGAATTCCTTCAGTTTTTCTTACAATTGACGCAGAGAAGGCATTTGACCGTATTAACTGGTCATATGCATTTAAAGTGTTGGAAGCATTTGGAATCATCGGACCTATTCAATTGGGTATTGGAGCATTGTACAGCAACCCCTCGGCCAATGTGTATGTGAATAGCTCTCTGTCAAAAACTTTCACTATTACCAATGGTATAAGACAGGGGTGCCCTTTCTCTCCTTTATTATTTATACTCTCTATAGAACCGTTAGCGACTGCAATTAGATCAAACCCAGACGTACAAGGCATAAGACTAGGACAGCAGGACTATAAACTGGCTCTATTTGCAGATGATATTATTCTGACATTGACCAACCCTCAAAATTCACTAAAAGCTTTCTTTGATATTGCTCGTTCTTTCAGCAGCATATCATACTATAAAATAAAGGACAAATCCCAAGCTCTTCCTCTTAATATCGACCTAGCACTGTTACACAATCTTAAAACAACAATTCAAACTTGACTGGCAGAAATCAGAAATCACTTATCTGGGTATACAGGTGTCACATCCCTCCTCAAAACTGTTTGAGAATAATTACCCTAAGCTAGCCTCGGAAATGGGTACAGACATGGCTGAATTTTCAAAGAATACGGTATCGTGGCTAGGCAGGATAGCGGCATACAAAATGCTGCTTCTGCCGAGGCTATTGTACCTCTTCAGGTCACTACCAGTCGAGATTCCTGACTCATTCTTCGCGTCACTGAACTCCAGACTGAGGTTATTTATATGGGACTACAAAAAATCTAGAGTGGCCTTTAAGACCATTATTAGGCATCAAAAGAAGGGCGGATTAGGGGTTCCGCATATTAAATTCTACTACTTGGACCAACTGTCTCATTGGTGGTCCAATAGTCCGGAGAAACTTTGGGTCCAAATTGAGAAACACATATGTGGTCTCAACACATTGAAAACAAGACTTTTGGCACCCATTTTAGGTATCCCTCTCCCCCCTTCTTATATCAATGTGGTTAAAGTTTCAGACGAAATTTGGAAATCCTTCCTCAAATTGAGGAAAGGGAGACTTCACTCTCCATTATCTGATTGCACGCTGGATTTCCTTCAAGATCAGGTCGATATGATCCTTCTCCAGGAATGGAACACGTTGGGAGTCAAGTCCCTTCATGACTTTTTTGTAGATGGTGAGCTATTTTCCTTTTCACAGCTTAAAGCCAAATTCGATCTTGGTAGAGACGACTTTTACTGATTCCTCAATATCAGGGACTTTATCAATAAGCGACTGATAAAGGAAAAACCACAACTTCCTCACATGTTCATAATTGATAATCTATTTAAAAATAAGAAGGGTATCTCTACTTTCTACACGCAACTAACTGATCCCCTTAACTCTTCTACTAATGGTCATATAATCAAATGGGAACAAGATTTACAAATCAAAATAGAACTGTCTGATTGGCATGCTTCCTTTGCCAATATCCATAAATTCTTCCACAGTACTAATCACAAAGAAGTGATTTTTAAGACATATTTGAGATGGTACCACACCCCAAGCAAACTCCATATGATTTTTCCTGACACCACTGATAGATGTTGGAGACAGTGTGGAAATAAAGGGACGCTCCTACATACACTCTGGGAATGCGACATCATAAAACCCCTGTGGAGAGCTCCGGAAATTCTCATACGCAATGTGCTGAAATTTCACATCACCCTTACCCCCCAATTGGCTCTGTTGTTATTAGGACTCGATGATCTGACAAATAATTTTAAGTCAATAGTTGCACACATTGTTATGGCCACGAAACTGATCATAACAAGACATTGGAAATGGGTGGACACTCCCCATATAAAAGAGGTCTGGCAGGCGGTAAATAACACATGTTCCTTTGAACAAACTGTTGCAAGGGTCCAGGACAAACTACACACTTATCATTATAGATGGGATGAATGGCTGAACAGTTCCTACTATTGCTCTCAGTTTTGAGGGCTGTTTCTGCACTGTTGATTTGTTATTGGTTTTTAATATTTTTGTTAGTCCTTACTATGCAACTGACCTAAAATTATGGTCTATTCTTTTTCTGATTTAAGTTTACTATTCGAATCTAATCAAGTCTAAACTTACATATTAGCCTTTTTCTCTGTATCATGGGAAAGCTTGTTTTGTTTTATTTGTCCTTTTTAAAGAAAAAATCTTAATAAACAAAATTTTACAAGAAAACTGGGCCTATATCACAGATTTCAAAGCTCTGGGCATTCTGTAGCGTCCATAATCAGTGGTGTTCTGTAGTTCACAGTGTAATACATCGGAAAACCATGTCTGTAGGGCAGATTCCAGCATTCTGGGCCCAAGAAAGTGTCTAGAATCTGTCGTGTTCTGTATACGGGCTCCTTTTTGGCCAGGCCCGGTGGCTGGACGCCAGTCAGTGCAGCCGAAATGAGGACATTTTGGGGCCTCGTGCTGCATATGGGCCTGGTCAAGAAACCCAGTGCCAGGCTGTACTGGAGTGGGGACGTCCTATACCAGACCCCACTTTACAGTACGGCCATGATACGCTCCCGGTTTGAGGCCATCCGGAAATGTCTGCATTATTCCGATAATGCAGCATGTCAACCCCGAGGTTATCCTGCCCATGACCGTCTGTATAAGATACGGCCTGTCATCGATCACTTTGGGGCCAAATTCATGGAGGCCTATGTACCTGGAAGGGAGGTCGTGGTTGATGAGTCTCTCATTGCGTTCAAGGGGAGACTCATTTTCCGCCAGTATAAGCCTTCCAAGCGGGCGAGGTATGGCGTGAAGCTATATAAAATTTGTGAGAGTACCTCAGGGTACACTTACAAATTTCATGTATACGAGGGGCGAGATTCCCGGATTCAACCCCCAGAATGTCCCCCCACTCTGGGTGTTAGCGGGAAACTTGTGTGGGACCTTATGCACCCACTGCTGGATAAGGGTTACCACCTGTACGTGGATAACTTTAATTTTTTTTTAATCAAATCATTTTTATTAAAAAAAAATCGAAAGCAAAATCAGGGTTCACAATCACATTATACCAATACCACCATCCAAATACGGTTCTATCATAGAACTCACAACTGACAAAAATGACTCTTGCCAATACACAAAATTTTCAATCATGAGTACCTGAAATGGCATATAAGATACCCCCCCCATAATCTACTAAGAACACTGATCATAACGATGTTCCCTAGACTAACATGTTAACACCCCTCCCCCCCACCCCCCCTTCCCCCCCCAAATGAAAGGAGTACTAAACCTTCAATCCTAGTTTATAGCACTAGATGAGAGTGAGACAACCATTCATTCCACAACTTGTCAAACTTCTGAGGACAGCCACGCTTAACAAACACACTCTTCTCCAATATCAACATGTCATTCACCTTCCTCTCAAACTCTGCAATCTCTGGCGGACTCCCCTGGATCCATCTCTGCGCCACCAGTTTCCTGGCTACATATAACAGTCTACCCACCGCCACCTTAACTAACTCACTTCCCCCAATCTCTGCCACATATCCCAGCACACACACCTTAGGATCTTTTTGCAAACTCAGCCCCAGCTTACGGTTAATATTATTCAACACCTCATCCCAATAGCTACTTATTATAGAGCACGACCACAGCATATGCACCAGATCCGCTCCTTCCTTCATACATTTCGGACACCTATCATCAGTCCTGACCCCGATTTTTCGTAAAAATACTGGTGTTTTATAAACTCTGTGGATGATAAAGAGTTGTGATAATTTCGCCTGCTCACTTAGAGACACACTGGGAACTGCATCTAAAATAGCATCCCACTGATCCTTCGAAACTGCACCCAAATCCCCCTCCCACTTCAACATCCGCGACCGAGGGAAACCATCCAGAAACGTATCCAGTAATAACGTATACACCTGTGAAATCAGTCCTCTCCTCCCACCTTTTGAAAGAATAAGCTTCTGCACCACCTCCGTTTTGGCTATACGACACCCTTTCCTTACCGTGACATCATACGCGTGCCTCAATTGCAAATACTGGTAAAACCATCTCTTTGGGACATTAAACTCTTTCTGTATTTCCTGAAAGGATTTGAACACCGTGCCTTCAAGTAATTGACCTATCCTCATCACCTCCCGAGACTCCCAGTTCTTAAGACCCGACAGTGACGTGAATTCTGGCAATAGATTATTATCCCATAGTGGGGAAAGCTCACCAAAACCCCCCACACCTCTAAGTTGCTTCACCGTCGCCCACACTTTCTTCATAAGATCAATAATTAAGACCCTATTTCTCCCCCCATGCATTCCCGCCCCCTCTAATATACACATAAGGTCCCGACTACCCATCCAATGTTGCAATATTATCCCCGTCACATCCACAGCCTGAAAATCAATCCAGCCCTTAAAGTGCTGGCACTGAGACGCCAGGAAATAAATCCAGGCATTCGGGACTGACAAACCACCCTCCGTCTTAGGGTACTGCAACGTCTCTAATTTGATCCTTGCTTGGCCATACTTCCAAACAAGATCTCTAAATATGGAATGAATTTTCCTAAACCTCTCTCGAGGAATCCATACAGGAGCATTATTAAGTACATAAAGCAGCTGCGGCATCATAACCATTTTTAAAAGGTTCACTCTACCCACTACCGACAAAAAGAGCTTACACCAAGTTCTCACCTTGAGCCTGAAAGCCACAAGCAGGGGGGTTAGTCCAACAGTCTAGGCGTTATGTACAGCCCTAAATATTTAAACTTATTAACCCAGGGAATTCTATCATCCACTCGCACATCAGGCACAGCCTGTCCATCCACAGGCATCAAAGCAGATTTTTGCCAATTGATCCTAAGACCGGAGAAACTCCCAAATCTATCTATTAGTGACATGGCACTGTCCAAAGATGACCCAGTATCGCCCAAAAAAAGCAAGGTATCATCGGCATATAGAGCCACCTTATTCTGGAATTCACCATATCTAAACCCCACAATATGAGGAGACAGGCGAATTAAAGCTGCTAGTGGCTCAATGGCCAGTGCAAACAGTAAGGGCGACAATGGGCATCCCTGCCTGGTACCTCTAGCCAAATTAAAACTGTCCGACAATCCTCCATTAGCTCTAATGCGGGCTCTGGGACAGGAATACAAAACCTGTACCCACTTCACAAACCGGTCCCCAAACCCCATAACTCTCAAAACACCCCACAGGTAAGTCCACTCTACACTATCAAATGCCTTAGCGGCATCTAAAGAGAGCAGAGCTCTATCTCCACAGTTGTCCGCCGGGACATTCAGACCAGCGTACAACCTCCTGATGTTAATAGCCATCGACTTCCCAGGCATAAAGCCCGTCTGGTCAGAATGTACAATAGTCAGAATCACCCTGGACAACCTGTTCGCCAGCACCTTAGCCAGGAGCTTCACATCAGCCGTGAGAAGTGAAATCGGCCTATATGATTCTGGAAATTTGGGATCCTTCCCAGGTTTGGGAAGTACCACAATTATAGCCTCCTGCATCGAGAGTGGTAACGAACCTGTCTCCAGTGAGTATTCCAGCACCTTAAGTAATTCCGGAAGGAGCACCCCCTGCAGCTTCTTATATACCTCCACAGGCAATCCGTCTGCCCCCGGGGCCTTACCATTCGCCATACCTCCCAATGCCGCTTCCAGCTCCTCCACTGAAATCGGCTCTTCCAGTCTCTCTCTATCCTCATCCGACAGAGCCGGCAACTGAGCCCCCTCTAAAAAGACGGTCAACGCATCCCCAGAACTAGGGACAGTAGATTTATACAGTGACACATAAAAACCCTGTAATATATCCAAAATTCCCTTGGTATCTTGCCTACCGTTCCCATCTCCATCCCTCAGTTCCTGAATACAGGAGGATCCTCGTTGGGCCTGAGAGACGACCGACAGCAAATGCCCAACCCTCTCACCCTCTTCAAAGGATCTTTGGCGGTAAAAACTACGCTTCCGCTCCGCAGCCTGAATTAAGTGACACCTCAACTGTTCCTGGGCAACCGCCAGCGCCTCACTATTAGCCAAGGAGGGCACCCTGCTAAACACCCTTTCAGCTTCTGCCGCTTGTAAATGTACCTTAACATCTGCTTCCCTAGACTTAGTTTTATGCTTACAAATCTCTTTAATTAACACTCCCCTCAGGAACGCTTTCATAGCGTCCCAGACACCGTAAATTGAGGCCGTCCCCACATTAATCGCAAAGTATTCTCTAAGCGCCATAGAAGTGTCAGATAAATCACCCAATACATTAAGCCAATGCAGATTGCACTTCCACAACCTCGGTCCCTGTCCAAGCTCCCCCAAGCACAGGTCAATTTGTACCAGGGAGTGGTCAGACAACGACCGGGGATGATAGACAACCCCCCGGACCAGAGGCAACATACAATCATTAACCAGCGCCAAATCAATACGTGACAGTGAATGATGCGTAGCAGAACGACACGAATATTCGCGCCTATTGGGGTTGCGTACTCTCCACACATCCACCAAACCCACTTCAGTCATAATATTTCTCAAGGCCGCACTACCAGGCGATCCGCCCCCACCTTCCACCCGACATCTATCCATCGAGTCATCCGGCGTGCAGTTAAAGTCCCCCACTAGTAGCCATGGCAGCCCAGGGAAGTCCGCCACAAACGACATAATCGCCCTTACTAAAGGAGAAGCGAATGGAGGTGGCACATAAACCGCCACTAATACCACCTGGATCCCATCAATCTTACACACAATACAAACAAACCTGCCCTCACCATCCACACATTGCTGCACGTGTTCATACCTGATACTCTTATGCACTAACACACTCACCCCCCTGGAATGTGAAGAATGCGTCGCATGAACCACCTGACCCACCCAATTCTTGCTCAACCATTGTACAGTATCCCTAGTCAAATGCATTTCCTGCAAGCAAAGAATAGCTGGCTGAAATCGCCCCAAATAATGAAAGACACTTTGCCGTTTTTTCGCATCAGCCAACCCTCTCACATTCCAGCTCAAAACTTTAATCCCCTGTGTCATGGCAAAACATACCGACATATCTGCTACACACTCCCCGCTCACACCTCATCCACACATGTATACCACCCTTCATCGTACTCCTATCTACCTTACTAATCTCGGATCAAGTCCTCAAGCCATATAACGCCATGCGCAAAAACCAGGCATGGTACAAAAAAGTTGCGGTCTACTTGGTACAGGTTGCCATGTAAAACTTTTTTGTACTATCCCGAAGCGCTGGCAGCACAGGGACATTCCTCCAGTTCTATGAGGCAGTCCTCAAGGCCCTGATCTTTTCGGACCGGGAAAGAGCAGGCCGGAGTACCTTGGGAACTGTAGGCGCCCGGATCGTCCCTGGCCAACACTTTCCAGGTGTGGTACCCCATACTGGAAAGAAGGGACGAACCCCAAAAAAGTGCAGAGTGTCGCAAGAGGGGGATACGGAAGGACACGACTACTCAGTGCGACACATGACCCGATCATCCGGGCCTCTGCATTGACGGTTGCTTCAGGGAGTATCACACTTCCATGGAGTACTACATTTATATCCCAATTTAGCACTGACATCGGATTTAAAAAAAAATGGTTCTCAGACTTGAGACACCCAAAAAAAACTAAAATAATTTATTAAAAGTAGACATATTAGGTATTGCCGCATCAGTAATAATCTCCTCTATAAAAATGCCCCATGACCTAATCCCCCAGATTAACACGGTCCAGGAAAAAGAAAAAAAAAAAGTGCAAAAAAAGTTTTTATTATGTAAGGTGACAAAAAAAAAGTTTAATAGCAAGCGATCAAAAAGTCATATAGCCCCCCAAATAGTGCCAATAAAACCGTCCGCTCATCCCGCAAAAAATGAGCCCCCACATAAGATAATTGGATAAAAGAAAATAAAAAAATGACACTTAGACTTTAGAGATACCCCCAAAAAAATGTTTATAAAAAAAGAAAATAGTCAAAAACCTAAATAATTGTAAAAAAAAAAGTTGACTTATTAGATATTGCCGCGTTCCTTAAGAATCTCCTCTATAACAATATTCCTTGACCTAACTACCCAGATTAACACGTTTAAAAAAATTAAATAAAACTGTGCCAAAACCGCTATTTTTGGCACTTTTCCATTTCAGTCCGTTTTTTCCGGTAACAAAACAAGGGTTAAAAACCAAACAAAAGTTAAAATTTATTAAACCTGATACAGCAGTTTACGACCACAAATGTGGCGTTTCTGTAAACTGCAGTATCAGTAAAAAGGAGGCCGCAAAAGGAAAGGACCGACATGGTTTCTGGAAGGCCGATTTTGATGGCCTTTTTTATTGACACCATATCCCTTTTAAAGCCCCCCTAGAGTAAAAACTCCCTAAAAGTGACCCCATCTAAGAAACTACACCCCTTAAGGTATTCAAAACTGATTATACAAACTTTATTAACCCTTTAGGTGTTCCTCAACAGTTAATGGCAAATGGAGATGAAATATCAGAATTTCAATTTTTGGTAACCTTGCCTCACAAAAATGTAATATAGAGCAACCAAAAATCATATTTACCCCAAAAATACTCCCCTCAAAAATGCCACCTTATCCCGTAGTTTCCAAAATGGGGTCACTTTTAGGGAGTTTCGACTCCAGGGGTGCATCAGGGGGGTTGAAACAGGACACGGTGTAAATAAACCGGTCCATAAAAATCAGCCCTCCAAAAACCAAACGGCGCACCTTTCACTCTACGCCCCGCTGTGTGGCCATACAGTAGTTTACGGCCACATATTGGGTGTTTCTGTAAACGGCAGAGTCAGGGCAATAAAGATACAGTCTTGTCTGGCTGTTAACCCTTGCTCTGTTAGTGGAAAAAATTGGTAAAAATGAAATATTAGACAAAAAAATGAAATTCTCAAATTTCATCCCCATTTGCCAATAACTCTTGTGCAACACCTAAAGGGTTAACAACGTATGTAAAATAAGTTTTGAATACCTTGAGGGGTGTAGTTTCTTAGATGGGGTCATTTTTGGGTGGTTTCTATTATGTAAGCCTCGCAAAGCGACTTCAGACCTGAACTGGTCCCTAAATATTGAGTTTTTGTAAATTTCAGAAAAATTTCAAGATTTGCTTCTAAACTTCTAAGCCTTATAACATCCCCAAAAAATAAAATATCATTCCCAAAATAATTCAAACATGAAGTAGACATATGGGGAATGTAAAGTCATCACAATTTTTGGGGGTATTACAGAAGTAGAGAAATTGAAACTTTGAAATTAGCTAATTTTCCACATTTTTGTTAAATTAGGTATTTTTTGGTGCAAAAAAAATATTTTTTTTTACTTCATTTTACTAGTGTCATGAAGTACAATATGTGACGAAAAAACAATGTCAGAACGGCCTGGATAAGTCAAAGCGTTTGAAAGTTATCAGCACTTAAAGTGACACTGGTCAGATTTGCAAAAAATGGCCTGGTCCTAAGGTGAAATAAGGCTGTGTCCTTAAGGGGTTAACAGTGTTATCCACCGCGCCCTTCCCCATTTAAAATTGGCCTACAGCATTGAATAAAAATGTCTTAGTTGTTATGGAAACCTGGTGTAAAACTGGGATCCAACTCACCCCGGCCACAGCCTTTTCATTCCCCTACCCTCTGGTAGGCGTCTTAGAGCCCTACATGCCCGCACCACTAGGCTGAAGAACACCTAAATGCTCGGAGATTATTGCCCCTTCCTAGGATAGAAACTACCACAGACTGAAAGTGACTGCTGCAATCATGAACCCATGATTATCTCTTGTCTGCAGTGGTGTCTGAATCAGTGTGTATATACTCATAAGCACTTCCTACTTTGCACTAGAAAGCATTACTATTCACAGTTCACAGCATATACAGGTCCTTCTCAAAAAATTAGCATATTGTGATAAAGTTCATTATTTTCTGTAATGTACTGATAAACATTAGACTTTCATATATTTTAGATTCATTACACACCAACTGAAGTAGTTCAAGCCTTTTTATTGTTTTAATATTGATGATTTTGGCATACAGCTCATGAAAACCCCAAATTCCTATCTAAAAAAATTAGCATATCATGAAAAGGTTCTCTAAACGAGCTATTAACCTAATCATCTGAATCAACTAATTAACTCTAAACACCTGCAAAAGATTCCTGAGGCTTTTAAAAACTCCCAGCCTGGTTCATTACTCAAAACCGCAATCATGGGTAAGACTGCCGACCTGACTGCTGTCCAGAAGGCCATCATTGACACCCTCAAGCAAGAGGGTAAGACACAGAAAGAAATTTCTGAACGAATAGGCTGTTCCCAGAGTGCTGTATCAAGGCACCTCAGTGGGAAGTCTGTGGGAAGGAAAAAGTGTGGCAGAAAACGCTGCACAACGAGAAGAGGTGACCGGACCCTGAGGAAGATTGTGGAGAAGGACCGATTCCAGACCTTGGGGGACCTGCGGAAGCAGTGGACTGAGTCTGGAGTAGAAACATCCAGAGCCACCGTGTACAGGCGTGTGCAGGAAATGGGCTACAGGTGCCGCATTCCCCAGAAACAGCGGCAGAAGCGCCTGACCTGGGCTACAGAGAAGCAGCACTGGACTGTTGCTCAGTGGTCCAAAGTACTTTTTTCGGATGAAAGCAAATTTTGCATGTCATTCGGAAATCAAGGTGCCAGAGTCTGGAGGAAGACTGGGGAGAGGAAAATGCCAAAATGCCTGAAGTCCAGTGTCAAGTACCCACAGTCAGTGATGGTCTGGGGTGCCATGTCAGCTGCTGGTGCTGGTCCACTGTGTTTGATCAAGGGCAGGGTCAATGCAGCTAGCTATCAGGAGATTTTGGAGCACTTCATGCTTCCATCTGCTGAAAAGCTTTATGGAGATGAAGATATCATTTTTCAGCACGACCTGGCACCTGCTCACAGTGCCAAAACCACTGGTAAATGGTTGACTGACCATGGTATTACTGTGCTCAATTGGCCTGCCAACTCTCCTGACCTGAACCCCATAGAGAATCTGTGGGATATTGGGAAGAGAAAGTTGAGAGACGCAAGACCCAACACTCTGGATGAGCTTAAGGCCGCTATCGAAGCCTCCTGGGCCTCCATAACACCTCAGCAGTGCCACAGGCTGATTGCCTCCATGCCACGCCGAATTGAACCAGTCATTTCTGCAAAAGGATTCACGACCAAGTATTGAGTGCAGAACTGAACAGAATTATTTGAAGGTTGCCTTTTTTTTGTATTAAAAACACTTTTCTTTTATTGGTCGGATGAAATATGCTAATTTTTTGAGATAGGAAATTTGGGTTTTCATGAGCTGTATGCCAAAATCATCAATATTAAAACAATAAAAGGCTTGAACTACTTCAGTTGGTGTGTAATGAATCTAAAATATATGAAAGTCTAATATTTATTAGTACATTACAGAAAATAATGAACTTTATCACAATATGCTAATTTTTTGAGAAGGACCTGTATATAGCAAGAGCAATGTTTTTTTTTTTTTTTTTCCTAGTGTAATGCTTTAGTTTAAATGTCAGTTCTTGTTCCTCTGTCCATGGCATCTAGGATTGCTCCAAACAACATTTCATTGTATTGTACATTGTATTGTTCAATGACAATAAAGGCATCTTTTTTGCATATATATTTTTTTTATATCCCAGGAACGGTACGTGCTAGAGAGCAAAGACCCGGTCTAAAACCTTCCAGGACACCCAATTTACCTGTGTGCCAAATTTTATGATTGTAAATGTGACCTCATCTATGTTTCCCCTCCATTCTTTCTGATACCAAGAACTCTAATGAAGATAAGGGAAGAGAGGGCACAAGTAATAATGAATGCCCCTTACTGACCAAAAAGGTCTTGGTTTTTCTTGCTCCAGAAGCTGTCAGCAGGGGAATACTGGATTTCGCCTTCAATTATGGACCTTCTCCATCAGGGTCCAGCCTTCCATCAGAACATCCCACAGCTTCATCTAATTGCCTGGAGGTTGAACGGCTCTTATTGAATCAAGGAGGCTGTCATATCGACTTTACTTCACAGTAGAAAATAGATCACCTCCAAAATGTATGTGCTGTAGGAGAGTGGGAGAAAGTCAAGCTCTCTCCTGTAATTCACCCTACCTTACTGTGTTAGACGATAGAGTGATTTTAAAACATTCACCAGCTTTCCTTCCCAAAGTCTTCTCCAGATTTAATTGTCAACAAGAGAGATACCACTATCGTCATTCTCTCTCCTGATCCAAAGCTGGGGAGGCAGAGTATTCCATCATCTGGATGTAAAGAGACGTCTTCTTGGGTATCTTTAAGCAATTAAGGATATTAGGAAATTTGACCACCTTTTAATCCAGTTTCAAGGGAATCACAAAGGACTATGAGTTTCTAAAGCTTCAATAGCTCTTTGTAGCATAGAATGATAGACAATTTTATCCAAAGAACTACAAACTTGATGTCATGGCTAACCAAGATCTGGCATCTGGACAAAAGGTCTGTTCGGCCGTAGAACAGTGCTGGTGTGGAGGTGTTAGGGTTGATAATTACGCTTACTGGTAATTTGATTCCCCCTTAGCCTACACAGCCTCCTTTCCGTTTGCAAAAAATATATATATATATATATATATATATATATATATATATATATATAAAAATTACACACTTATTTATCTACATACACACACACATGCATATATTTATTTTTAGATAGTTTGGAAATCTAATTTGTGAAGCATTTTCGGTTCGCTGTAACTAGCTGAAGGAAGGAAGAGGTGGTGTCTTTATGGGGCTTCCACTGTTGTTTCCTGTCCTTGGGAGGCGGGATCATTCTCCTACTAGCAGTGCCTTTGTGGAGGCTACAAGAAATCAATTTACCAATAAGAGTATGGTAATTATCTTTTTCACCACTTGCCCCGGAGCCATAACTTTTTTTTTTTCCCCATTCACATAGCCATATGAGGGTTTGATATGTTGTAGTACAATTTATATTTTATAGTGGGAAACTGGAAAAAAATTCAAATAGGAGGGAATGGGAAAAATACTGAAAAACATCTTGGACATTTTTTTTTTCATTACCATATTCTGTAATGGTAATGTTTACGGAGCTGTGTGAGGGTGCATTTTTTTGCAGGACAATCTGTGATTTTTACCATTTTTGCGTGTGTACGACTTTTTGATCACTTCTCATTCAAATTTATAAAATATAAGTAAACCCCCTTTTCACCTTTTTTTTTTGTCACCCTAGGTGACTATGACATGCAGTTCAATAATTGCATCTTGTATTCTGTAATGCATGTCTATGCAATACTAAATTCAATATATTCCAATGCAGTGTTGCCACCTACAGGCCTGCATTGGAATATACTAGTAATTGGCTTGTCAGCCTTGAACAGACTTGGGTTGCATTCACATGGACCACAAAAATATGGATTATGTTCATGTTGCATTCAGTATTTTTTTGTTTTAAGGAACCATTGTAAAAATGCCTATTGTTGTCCACAAAACGGACATGTTCTTTCTTTTTTGCCGCGATGCGGAACGGACATATAGATGCTGTCTGCATTTTTTGTGGACCCATTGAAATATATGGGTTAAAAAAAAATATGTGGATCAAAGGCGGAGCAAAAATACGGTTGTGTGAATAGGGCCTCACGTCTATTACTAGTACTGGATGAGATCAGGGAAGGTGGCCTGGGAAGCACACGGCTCCCGGTTTTAGCGCTTCCAGTGGTCACATTTAATTACAGCATCTGATGAGTTCAGAGTCTGCGATCTGCATTACTGTAGATCACAGACATTACTACCGAGCCTCTGCTGTGCAAAACAGCAAAAAAAAAACTGTGGTTATGACACAGCCGAACGCCATCTTAAAAGGCCATACTTCTGCAGTACATGTACATTGGAGGTCTGGAAAGGGTTAAATGGCATTTGGTCCTACATATATTTTTGCTGGTGTTATGCATTTTGTTCTCCCTAATTGGTGTTTGATAACTAAGCAAAGCAGACATGTAGAAGATGATGAGAAACAGAGTGTATTTTAAAAAAATGTTTAGCTTTTTAAAAAACAATTAAGCTTTATTTCTACAAACACCAGAACACCCTTTAAAGAAAAGGTGAAAATGGTATACCCTATATTATCAGCTTTTTAATATCTATAAAACTCATAATAACAAAACTTCCAGACAGGAGTATGTTTAACAGCCAAGTGACCATACATCAATGTATGTAGGAATATATAGAAATGTTATTTGATTCAGCATATTTATAACCAACAAAATAGATTACAATAACACCTAAAAAATACTCATATACAGTATGTTATTAATAAAAAAACATTTATGTTCATATCAATTCACAGAACATAAAAAAAAATAAAAAATCCAAATACAAGCTCCAAGGTACAGTATCTTCATTTCAAAGGCAGTTTACAACAATAACAAGTAATTTATAGTGTTTGGCTCCTCAGCTTCTTAGGAACTCTGATTATTCAAAATGCAATGGACTCAGTCTTCAAACATAAAAAAAAAAAAAAAAGAAATAGGAGTTACAAATAATAGCAACAATATACATATATTACATAATTACACAAAATTATATTTTACATTTAGAGAGATTACAGGTATTTGTACAGTAAGCAACTCTAGTCATAAATTTAAAAAAGGATTCATTCAGATGCCTATAATGAAGCCACATATGAAAGAGGTCTAAAAGAGGATATCCCACAAATTTCTAACTTTTTTTACTCACTTATTTGGAGGACTGTCTTTTTTGAGGGCGAGCAGCAGCTCACATGAGACAACTAAAAGGTGCTATCGAGCTTTGATGAACTACCAGACACCCAGCACACCAGCTGATGAGCTGTTAAGGTGTAGCTCTGTCATTGGAAGTCGGCGCTAAAACTAGACAGCACCATTATGGCCTCATTCACACGAACGTTTATGCCTCCAGACCGACAATGCATAGGCACTGTTCGTATGCACGGTGTTTGCAGATGCCAACCCATTCACTTGAATGGGAAGCAATCTGCCAGAGATGGTCCACGCTGCAAAAAATAAAAATAAAATAGGACATGTTCTATTTTTAGTTTAAATGTTCTCCCCATGAAGATATACCCAAGCCCTTCTAGGGCCAATATGGCGCACTCTCAAGCTCATCACGTTTTTTTACTTGCGTGAGGCTGAATTCACATCACTATTTAGCTTTCCGTTCTTCTGACCAATCAGAAAAATATGTATATATTTTTTTTTTATATGATTTTGAGCATCAGTTAGTGTCACTTCCATCAGAGATCAATTATTTTTGATGGGAGAAAACATCCTGCATCTAAAAATATCTGTTATGATAAGTTTTTGTCACTTCCGTCAGAGATCAGTTTTTTAAAATAACGCATTAACTTTTTTTTTTTTTTATCTGACAGATCAGAGGAACGGAAACCTAAATAGTGATGTAAACTCTAAACCATGTGATGTTTTTCTCCATCTATTTGCGACTACACAGCTCCTATGCCAACATCAGAGGTACCTGTTAAGTCTAGGAATGCATTTGTTTTTTGTTTACAATCCTGGGCCAGTTCTGAAAGGCCTTAGGCCTTCAGGACCAAGCCATTTTTTATTTTTATTTAAATAGCTTATAAAATAGTTTTTAAATTAACATTCACCATTTGCCTCCTTTATGTTGGCATCATTTTGTAAATGTCTTTTTTCTTTAGGATGTTAGGAGGCTTAGAGTTTCCTACTAAGGCTTGCTCTACTAAGTGGCTTCTTATTAAGTGGAGTTAAACTCCTTGTTTTTTAAGAAAAGGAGTTTGGAAACTAAGGTTGGATATAATATCCTTGTGTGTTGTTGGCTTAATTTTACGTAGTCTTTCAACTACAGCAGCCAGGGTCTAAATCTAAATCATATATACTCATATCTACTTTTTTACTGTTGTAATCCCCATTTAGTATGTGTTGCACAATTTACAACGCAGTCCAGTGCACATCTTGCATGATGTATGCAGTCCTGGAACTGCAGTTCCAGGGTGCATATCTTTGTTCTAGTTGTGAGCAAATTACCCGTTTGGAATCGCAAATCGAGTCTCTAAACGGTCAAGTTGCAACACTGAGAGGCATTGATAATTTGCAAAAGAGTTTGCTTCTCACCGAGCAAGCACTCTTTGGGGTAGATGAGGGGGAGGGTGACAGAAAGGAGGCTGAGGAAAGTGAGGTAGCTAGCTGGGTAAGTTAGAAAGCGGGGTAGAGGGAAGAGTGCCAGGGAGGCTAGCCCTGATCTGACACACCCCAACAAGTTTGCACGTTTGGCAGATGAGGGGGATGTCAGTCCGGTGAATGTCAGCTCCAGTAAGCAGGGAACCAGGAGAGCAGGGGAGGCCAGACAGGTGCTGGTAGTGGGAGACTCCATTATTAGGGGAACAGATAGGGAAATCTGTCACAAAGACCGTGATCGCCGAACAGTGTGCTGTCTTCCTGGCGCTAGAGTTCGACACATCGTGGATCAGGTTGACAGATTACTGGGAGGGGCTGGAGACGATCCAGCGGTCATGGTCCATATCGGAACCAATGACAAAGTTAGAGATAGGTGGAGAGTCCTTAAAAATGATTTCAGGGATTTAGCTCAAAAGCTGAGGGCAAGGACCTCAAAAGGTAGTATTTTCCGAAATACTGCCTGTACCACGATCCACACAAGAAAGGCAACGGGAGATTAGGGAGATTAACAAGTGGCTCATGAACTGGTGTAGGAAGGAGGGGTTTGGGTTCGTGGAGAACTGGGCTGATTTTTCTATCGGCTACAGGCTCTATCGTAGGGACGGGCTGCACCTCAATGGGGAAGGGGCAGCTGTGCTGGGGAGAAAGATGGCTAAGAAGGTTGGAGGAGTGTTTAAACTAGGGACTGGGGGGAGGGTAATTATGTTATAGGAGGGGAAGATAGTGCAGATAGAGACCGGGGGCAAGGTAGTGGGACTGGGAGAGGAATGGAAGGAGGGACTAGAACAGTTCAGAAGGAAATGTGCAGGGTAAAAAATATACATAAACCTCTCAAATGTATGTATACTAATGCCAGAAGCCTGACTAATAAAACTGGGTAACTGGAATTAGTGATGTGTGAGGAGGACTATGACATAGTGGGAATAACTGAGACGTGGCTGGATGATAGCTATGACTGGGCGGTTAATGTACAAGGTTACAGTCTGTTTAGAAAGGATAGTCAAAACGTGGGAGGGGAGGGGTCTGCCTTTATGTAAAGTCCGGTCTAAAGCCCACACTCCGCAAAGATATAAGTGAGGGACATGAACATGTGGAGTCACTGTGGGTAGAGATACATGGAGCTAAAAACAACAATAAATTACTAATAGGAGTTTACTATAAACCACCTAATATACCAGAGTCCACAGAAAATCTACTACTAAACGAGATAGACGAGGCGGCAAATCATAAACAGGTGGTTATTATGGGGGACTTCAACTACCCAGATATAGACTGGGAAACTGAAACGTGTATATCTCATAAAGGAAACAGGTTCTTGGCAATAACCAAAGACAATTACCTCTCCCAACTGGTTCAGGACCCGACTAGAGGGACGGCCATACTGGACTTAGTATTAACTAATAGGCCTGACAGAACAACAGACGTGCAGGTTGGGGGAACACCTGGGAAATAGTGACCATAAAGTAATAACCTTCCAATTATCATTCAAAAGAGCGTTTCTACAGGAACGAACAAAAATACCAAACTTCAAAAAAGCTAAATTTAGCCAACTAAGAGAGGCCATACTAACTGGGACAAAGTCCTCTAAAATAAAAATACAGCCACAAAATGGGATATCTTTAAAAACATCCTAAAATCTCATTGTGAGAGGTACATACCGTATGGTAATAAAAGGTTAAGGAACAAAAAGAAACCAATGTGGATAAATAGAACTTACAGAAAGCAATAAATGACAAAAAGAAAGCATATAATTCAATGAAACAGGAAGGGAGCACGGAAGCACTGAAAAACTATAAGGAAAAAAATAGAACATGTAAAAAACAAATAAAAGTGACCAAACTAGAGACGAGAGATTAATTGCCAAAGAGAGTAAAACTAGCCCTAAAATGTTCTTCAATTATACCGTATTTTTCGCCCTATAAAACGCACCTAGGTTTTTGAGGAGGAAAATAAGAAAAAAAATATTTTGAACCAAAGGTGTGCTTTTGGTGGTTTTTGAACTAATTGTGGTCTGTGGGTGACGCACTGTTATGGAGGATCTGTGGATGACACACTGTTATGGGGGATCTGTGAGTGACGCACTGTTATGGGGGATCTGTGGATGACGCACTGTTATGGGGGATCTGTGGGTGACACTTATGGGGGATCCTCTCTGGATGGCACTGTTATGAGGATGAGGATCTGTGTATGACAGTTATGGGGGGGATCTGTGGATGACACATATATAGCATCTTATGCTATATGTCATCCACAGATCCCCTCCATAAGTGTGGGGGTCGCATCTGCTTTAATAATGACAGCGGGGCCCGTGCAGTGACTGTATTCTACTACACGGGCCCCGCTTACTGTATCAACGTATCTCTAATAGTTAATTGTTGTATGCATGTAAAAGCATAATAAGCGTTAATGAGCGCTGTGTATTACTTACAATTAGAAGCGCTCACCGTTCGGAGCAGAGAGGAGGGAGGAGGCCGGCCGGGAGGACGGGCGCTGGCAGTGTGAGTCATACGTCAAGCGCCCACGCCGCCTGCTTCATTCATAAAGTGGGCGGCGCAGGCGCGTGACGTATGACTCACACACTGGCAGCGCCGGTCCTCCCAGCCTGCCTCCTCCCTCCTCTCTGCTCCGAACGGCGAGCGCTTCTAATTGTAAGTAATACACAGCGCTCATTAACGCTCATTATGCTTTTACATGCATACAACAATTAACTATTAGAGATACGTTGATACAGTAAGCGGGGCCCGTGTAGTAGAATACAGTCACTGCATGGGCCCCGCTCTCATTATAAATGCAGATGCCGCCCCCAGCCCCTCCTCCCTCACAGCTGATACACCCCGCCGCACGGCATCGCGTGGGTGTATCATTGAAAACAAGGCAAAATCAGCTACATTCGCCGTATAAGACGCACTGCTATTTTCACCCCACTTTTGGTGGGAAAAAAGTGCGTCTTATACGGCGAAAAATACGGTAAATGTTAAAAAGTATAAATCTGAAGGTGTTGGCCCTTTAAAGAGTAATGAGGGGGAAGTCGCAGAGAGCGATGAGGAGAAAGCAAAAGCTGTTTCTCCAATGTATTCACTGAGGAAAATAAATTGTCAGATGACATGCAGAATGCACAAATAAAAATTCCCCATTAAAAGTGTCCTGTCTGACCCAGGAAGAAGTACATCAGCGAATTAAAATAGACAAATCGCCAGGACCGGATGACATACACCCCCGTATCCTAAGGGAATTAAGTAATGTCATAGCCAGACCCTTATTTCTGATATTTGCAGACTCTATACTGACAGGGAATGTCCCACAGGATTGGCGCATGGCATATGTGGTGCCAATATTCAAAAAGGGGCCAAAAACAGAGCCTGGAAACTATAGGCCGGTAAGTTTAACATCTGTTGTGGGTAAACTGTTTGAAGGTTTTCTGAGAGATGCTATATTAGAGCATCTCAACGGAAATAAGCAAATAACGCCATATCAGCATGGCTTCGTGAGGGATCGGTCATGTCAGACTAATTTAATCAGTTTCTATGAGGAGGTAAGTTCTAGACTTGACAGCGGCAAATCAATGGATGTCGTATATCTGGACTTCTCCAAAGCATTTGACACTGTACTGCATAAAAGGTTAGTATATAAAATGAGAATGCTCGGACTGGGAGAAAACATCTGTATGTGGGTAAGTAACTGGCTCAGTGATAGAAAATAGAGGGTGGTTATTAACGGTACACACTCAGATTGGGTCACTGCCACTAGTGGGGTACCTCAGGGGTCAGTATTGGGCCCTATTCTCTTCAATATATTTATTATTGATCTTGTAGAAGGCTTGCATAGTAAAGTATCAATTTTCGCAGACACTAAACTGTGTAAAGTAATTTACACTGATGAGGACAGTATACTAGTACAGAGGGATCTGGATAGATTGGAGGCTTGGGCAGATAAGTGGCAGATGAGGTTTAACACTGATAAATGTAAAGTTATGCACATGGGAAGGAAAAATGCAAGTCACCCGTACATACTAAATGGTAAAACACTCGGTAACACTGACATGGAAAAGGATCTAGGAATTTTAATAAACAGCAAACTAAGCTGCAAAAACCAGTGTCAGGCAGCTGCTGCCAAGGCCAACAAGATAATGGGTTGCATCAGAAGGGGCATAGATTCCTGTGATAAGAACATAGTCCACTTTACAAATCGCTAGTCAGACCACACATGGAGTACTGTGTACAGTTCTGGGCAGACATAGCAGAGCTGGAGAAGGTCCAGAGGAGGGCATCTAAAGTAATAACTGGAATGGGGCAACTTCAGTACCCTGAAAGATTATTAAAATTAGGGTTATTCACTTTAGAAAAAAGACAACTGAGGGGAGATCTAATTAATATGTATAAATATATCAGGGGTCAGTACAGAGATCTATCCCATCAGCTATTTATCCCCAGGACTGTGACTGTGACGAGGGGACATCCTCGTCGTCTGGAGGAAAGAAGGTTTGTACACAAACATAGAAAAGGATTCTTTACGGTAAGAGCAGTGAGACTCTGGAACTCTCTGCCTGAGGAGGTGGTCATGGCGAGTACAATAAAGGAATTCAAGAGGGGCCTGGATGTATTTCTGGAGCTTAATAATATTACAGGCTATAGCTACTAGAGAGGGGTCGTTGATCCAGGGAGTTATTCTGATTGCCTGATTGGAGTCTGGGGGAATAAAAATTTCCTTCCCAAGTGGAGAAAATTGGCTTCTACCTCACAGGGTTTTTTTTTTTTTTTTTGCCTTCCTCTGGATCAACTTGTCGGATAACAAATGTATTTTTTCGGCCTTATGTACTATGTTACTAAAAGCAATTTAAAAAAAAATTCAAAACTGACTTTTTTTTAAAGGACCAATTTAGTTCTGAAGTCACTTTAAGGGCATTACATAATAAAAACCAGTATAAATAACCCCATTTTAGAAACTACACCCCTCAAATTATCCAAAACTGATTATACAAACTGCTTACCCTTTAGGCGTTCCACAAAAATTTAAGGAAAATGGGGGGGGGGGGGTGATACTTAAAATTTTAATTTTTTTGCACAGAATTTTCTTAATCCATTTTTTATATAACACAGCAACGGTTAACAGCAAAATGAAATTATTATTTATTACCCTGCTTATTCTGTTTACAGAAACACCCCATATGTTATTGTAATCATCTACATGTGCACATAGCAGGGTTTAGGGAAGGAGCACACTATACTCTTATACGTTTCTCTCTTCGTTCTATGCATTAACCATGTCTTCTTCCATATTTTCACACACACATCTCTTTTCCTTAGCTACATTTTGCTACTCTCATTGGGACACTGTCACGGCTGTTTAAGGGTAACCAGAGCATACACAGTAAGAAGAGCTACTGACCGGACCCCAAACTAGGGAAGAGAAAGGGTGACCCCTGTCAGACCCTGAACACTCTCCCTATGCTGCTAAAGCACATGCCCGGATCCAAATGGTGGAACGAGGCATGCCCGCGTACCTTAGACTGATGAGCCCTGTAACCCCTACAATAGTGGAAGAGGCACGGCCACCGATGCCCTGCTCAGAATATGGAGGGAACCGGGGCCACCTCAGATCCAGTCAGGAAATCACCAGGTAAACAACAAAGTCTGCACACTTAGCTGATGAAGCTGCAACCGCAGAGAAGACGGATCCAAGGGCCGCTGGCAATATCCGGAGTGCTTGCAGCAGCAGAACACAGGTCCAGAGAACTAGTAGCTAAAGAAGTGAAGATACTCAAGGCAGAGCTACAACTGAAAAGAGAAATATAATCCACGCCCTGCAATAGGAGGAGGGGTGATTTAAAGGCAGAGAAATCAAACGCAGGAGAGACAGCTGGGAGTAAAGACCTCATAACAGGGACGGAGAAACAGAACAGTGAGAACACCTCCAAACTCTAAGTGACATCATCACAGGGGTGGAGACACAGAGCTGTGAGAACGTCTCAAAGCTCTGGTAGTGACAGTACCCCCCCCCCCTCTACGGGTGGACTCCGGACACCCAGGACCCACCTTCCCAGGATGAGCCCTATGAAATGCCCTGATAAGGCGAATGGCTTTAATGTCCGACATCGGAACCCACATCCTCTCCTCAGGACCATAACCCTTCCAATGAACGAGGTACTGAAGAGAACCGCGGACAATGCGAGAGTCCACAATTCTGGAAACCTCAAACTCCAGATTGCCATCAACTAAAATCGGAGGAGGAGGCAAAGAGGAGGGTACCGTGGGCTGGACATATGGTTTTAAGAGAGATCTGTGAAATACATTATGTATCTTCCAAACCCGTGGAAGATCAAGGCGGAAGGCAACAGGATTGATGACTGACAACATTTTATAAGGCCCAATAAACTTGGGACCCAATTTCCAGGAGGGAACCTTCAGTTTAATATTTCTTGTAGACAACCACACCAGATCACCCACATTCAGGTCCGGACCAGGCACACGTCTCTTATCAGCCACACGCTTATACTTCTCACTCATCTTTCTGAGATTACTCTGAATCTTTTGCCAAATGGTAGACAAAGACGAGGAAAATCTCTCCTCCTCAGGTAAACCAGAAAGAGCCCCTCCCGAGAATGTCCCAAACTGCGGATGGAACCCATATGCACCAAAAAATGGTGACTTATCAGAAGATTCCTGACAACGGTTGTTCAAAGCAAACTCAGCAAAAGGGGAAATGAACACCAATCCTCCTGGTTCTCTGCCACAAAACAGCGCAAATATGTCTCCAGATTCTGATTGAGGCGCTCAGTCTGACCATTCGACTGCGGGTGAAAAGCAGAAGAGAAGGACAGCCGAACCCCCAGGCGAGAACAGAAAGCCTTCCAGAACCTGGACACAAACTGCGTGCCTCTATCGGAAACAATCTCAGAGGGAATGCCGTGCAATTTAACAATATGATCGACAAAAGCTTGCGCCAACGTTTTAGCATTGGGTAAACCAGGGAAAGGAACGAAATGAGCCATCTTGCTAAAACGGTCCACGACCACCAGGATCACCGACTTCCCCGAGGAACGAGGAAGATCCGTGATAAAGTCCATGGACAGGTGTGTCCAAGGACGGGAAGGTATGGGTAACGGGAGAAGGGAACCTGAAGGTCGTGAACGAGGGACCTTAGCGCGAGCGCACGTCTCACAAGCCGCCACAAAACCCTCCACAGACTTACGAAGAGCCGGCCACCAAAATCTCCGAGCAATGAGATCTACAGTGGCTCTACTCCCGGGGCGACCAGCAAGAACCGTATCATGATGTTCCTTAAAGAGTTAGTGACGTAGCTCAGGAGGCACGAACAACTTCCCGGAGGGACAACGGGCAGGTGCCTCAGACTGGGCAGCCTGGACCTCGGCCTCCAAATCGGAATATAGAGCAGAAACAACTACCCCCTCCGCCAAAATGGGACCCGGGTCCTCGGAGTTTCCTCCTCCCGGAAAACAGCGAGAGAGAGCATCAGCCTTCACATTCTTGATCCCAGGGCGGAAAGTAACAACAAAATTGAATCTGGAGAAGAACAGAGACCATCTGGCCTGTCTCGGATTCATACGCCTGGCCGACTCCAAGTACGCCAGATTCTTATGGTCGGTAAAAACGGTGATAGGGTGCCTGGCCCCCTCCAACCAATGGCGCCATTCCTCGAAAGCCAACTTGATGGCCAACAACTCCCTATCTCCCACATCATAGTTTCTCTCTGCCGGGGAGAGTTTTCTAGAGAAAAAGGCACAAGGTCGCCATTTGGCAGGAGAGGGGCCCTGGGACAAAACTGCACCCACACCCACCTCAGAAGCATCCACCTCAACAATAAAAGGTAAGGAAACATCGGGATGCACCAAGATGGGAGCAGACGCAAAACTCTCTTTAATCTTAGAAAAGGCTGCAAGCGCCTCCTCCGACCAAGAGGAAAAATCCGTCCCCTTTTTTGTCATGTCAGTAAGGGGTTTGACAATAGAGGAATAATTCAAAATGAACTTTCTGTAGTAGTTAGCAAAACCCAGAAAGCGCATCAATGCCTTCTGATTTTCCGGAAGCTCCCACTCCAGCACAGCACGGACCTTCTCCGGATCCATGCGAAAACCAGAAGCAGAGAGGAGAAAACCCAGAAATTGAATCTCCGATACCATAAAAAGACATTTCTCCAGCTTGGCATACAGTTTATTTTCCCGCAGTATCTGCAGGACCTGAAAAAGATGATCCTGATGGGTCTGAACATCAGGGTAAAAAATCAAAATATCATCAAGATACACCAATACAAATTTCCCCATTAAACGATAGAAAATACTATTAACAAAATGCTGAAAGACGGCCGGAGCATTCATCAGGCCGAAAGGCATAACGAGATTCTCGAAATGCCCGTTAGGGGTATTAAAGGCCGTTTTCCATTCATCCCCCTCTCTGACCCTGACCAGGTTGTACGCGCCTCTCAGATCCAATTTGGAAAACACCTTGGCCCCAACAATTTGGTTGAAGAGGTCCGGGATCAGAGGAAGGGGATAGGGATCGCGAATCGTGATACGGTTCAGCTCCCTAAAATCTAAGCAAGGTCTCAGAGAGCCATCTTTTTTTTTTAACAAAAAAAAAACCCGCGGCAACAGGCGACTTTGAGGGACGAATATGCCCCTTCTCGAGACTCTCGGAGATATAGGTTCGCATTGCGAGTCTTTCCGGTTGTGAGAGATTGTAGAGGCGTGCCTTTGGCAGCTTGGCGCCGGGAATGAGGTTAATGGGACAGTCAAACTCCCGGTGAGGAGGTAGCTCCCGAACACCGCTCTCGGAAAACACATCCGAGAAATCAGAGAGAAATGATGGCAGAGTTTTAGTAGACACCTCTGCAAGAGTGGCTGTGAGACAATTCTCTCTACAAAAGTCACTCCACTCATTTATTTGCCTTCCTTGCCAATCAATAGTGGGGTTATGTCTAGTGAGCCAGGGTAGCCCCAAAACTAGAGGAGAAGGCAATCCGTTAAGGACAAAACAAGATATCTCCTCCACATGAGTGTCACCTACAGCTAGCCGGATATTGTGAACAATGCCTTTCAGAGATCTCTGCGAGAGTGGGGCAGAGTCAATAGCAAAAACAGGTATATCCTTTTCTAATGTACAAACCTGAAAACCATGCAAGGCTACAAATTGAGTGTCAATAAGATTGACGGCCGCTCCACTATCGACAAAAATCTCACAAGGAATGACTTTGCTCTCTAGCGCCACCCTGGCAGACAGGAGAAAACGGGAACTGCAGGTCAAAGGAAAAGCATCAATTCCCACATCAACTTTGCCCAAAGTGGCAGATGAAGCAGAACTTGATGATCTACCTCTTGAGGTTTTTCTCTTATTATCGCTCTTAGTACAGGTCAGGAATCTCCTAGACGGACAAACATTTGCCAAATGACCTATGCCCCCACAACAAAAACACACCATATTCTGAGGACTAAATCCTCTTTTATCAGGGGCAAGTCGGCCTAGCTGCATGGGCTCCTCCTCAGAGGGGAGCGAGACAGGATGAGACCCCTGCATACTGAATGAGTCCGCACCATTGCCCCTAGACTGACAATGGCTGGACAGAGAGGTCTTGTTTCTTTCCCTTAGACGCCTGTCAAGGCGTACCGCTAATGACATGGCAGACTCTAAGGATGTTGGTCTCTCATGGAAAGCAAAGGCATCTTTCAAATCCTCTGAGAGACCATGACAGAACTGACTTCGGAGTGCAGCATCATTCCAGCCTGAATCAGCTGCCCATCTCCGAAATTCAGAACAATAAAGCTCCGCAGACAGTTTGTTCTGGCATAGAACACGTAAGTTTGATTCTGCCAGAGCAACACGATCCGGGTCATCATATATCTGCCCCAGGGCCACAAAAAACCTTTCCACGGATCGAAGGGAAGGATCCCCTGATGGCAGCGAAAAAGCCCAAGTCTGAGCATTACCTCTGAGCAGGGAGATGACAATCCTCACCCTCTGTTCCTCATTACCAGAGGAGTGGGGACACAAACAAAAATGGAGTTTACATGCCTCTCTGAAGCGAACAAAATTCTCACTGCCCCCGGAGAACGTTTCCGGAAGTGAGACCTTTGGCTCGCAACAGACTCCATGAGCCGGAGCAGAGCCCAATGCTTGTAGCTGAGTCAGAGATTGACGGAGATCCGCTACTTCCAAAGAAAGACCCTGCATGCGGTCAACCAGGTCAGAAAGCGGATCCATGTCAACAAGGAGGGTTTTGGTGGATTATAATGTCATGGCTGTTTAAGGGTAACCAGAGCATACACAGTAAGAAGAGCTACTGACCGGACCCCAAACTAGGGAAGAGAAAGGGTGACCCCTGTCAGACCCTGAACACTCTCCCTATGCTGCTAAAGCACATGCCCGGATCCAAATGGTGGAACGAGGCATGCCCGCGTACCTTAGACTGATGAGCCCTGTAACCCCTACAATAGTGGAAGGGGCACGGCCACCGATGCCCTGCTCAGAATATGGAGGGAACCGGGGCCACCTTAGATCCAGTCAGGAAATCACCAGGTAAACAACAAAGTCTGCACACTTAGCTGATGAAGCTGCAACCGCAGAGAAGACGGATCCAAGGGCCGCTGGCAATATCCGGAGTGCTTGCAGCAGCAGAACACAGGTCCAGAGAACTAGTAGCTAAAGAAGTGAAGATACTCAAGGCAGAGCTACAACTGAAAAGAGAAATATAATCCACGCCCTGCAATAGGAGGAGGGGTGATTTAAAGGCAGAGAAATCAAACGCAGGAGAGACAGCTGGGAGTAAAGACCTCATCACAGGGGCGGAGAAACAGAACAGTGAGAACACCTCCAAACTCTAAGTGACATCATCACAGGGGTGGAGACACAGAGCTGTGAGAACATCTCAAAGTTCTGGTAGTGACAGACACCTGGGGTGGGAAAGCGCCTCTCTCTTACCGTGGTGATACATGTGCCACACCAAGTAAACAAACAGCAACAGGTAAACAGACTAGGCCCCAAAGCTAGGGAGAAGGGAATGGTAACCTCCTAAGAATCCCTGAGCCTCTCCCTGATTGCTAACAGCATGAGCAAGTCCTGATGGTGAACAAACTCATACGCTGGAACCTAAGCCCTGCTGACACTGTAGCAAACCCTAACTTAGGGAGCGGGAAATGAGGCTGCCGGTACTGGGATTGCAGGAGACTCACTTGACACCAGAAACAGGGAATAGAATCAAGAAGCCATGGGTTCAGTGGCCACTAAATGCGTTCGGGTCGACCCATTCCAGAGGAGTGGCTGTACTTCTTCATAAGAGCATTAGATGGGAGGTTCAGAAATCTGTGGTGGATCCAGAAGGGCAATATATCCTTGAATATGCATTCATTAATTGTTCTCCATATGTCGTGATCAACATATACAATCCCCCCCTGCTACTATTATCATATTCCAGGTGGCGATGAGCTTTGCTGCGCAGTATCCCAATGCTAAACTACTCTGTATGGGTGGTTTTAATTTAGTGATGCATGAAGATATAGATAGATTCCACTCGGGAAGGGGAGAAGGTGATTGCACTCAACATGTCACTGTCCTTTCTAGAATGATTAAGGAACTGGGATAGTTAGATATGTGGAGACTGAAACACCCGCTTCAGAGAGTATTTTCTGTTTTACTCCTGCCAAGGGTGCCTTGTCCAGAATTGATTATTTTATAGAAATCCAAATATCAATAAAGGAGCTGGCGGCTGGCAAAGCGCCTGGCCTGGATGGAATCCCTGTAGAAGTGTACTCTAAATATGCGGATGTTTTAGGACCCCAACTTTTTAAATTGTACCTGGCTGTTCAGCAACGGCAACAGCTATCAGAGTCCATATATGATGCTTACTATAGTAGTGATCCTGAAACCAGACAAAGACCCTCTGGAGTGTGGGTCATATAGACCAATCTCGCTCCTAAACCTAGATTACAAAATATTTACTAGGCTACTGGCTACTAGACTAAACAAGGTAATCGCCACTATAGTACATAAAGATCAGTCAGGTTTCATACCGGGCAGATCGACATCTGATAACATTAGGAGCGCGCAGGCCATTGCGCAGATAGGAGCTGCAGGAGATAAGCACTAGGCCCTGGCATCACTAGATACGGCTAAGGCCTTTGACTCAGTAGAGTGGTTGTACTTAATAGAAGTGTTACAGAGCTTTTAAATTTATCAAGTGGGTGGAGATACTATACCAACTTCCCAAAGCAAGCATATTAGTAAATGGGTCAAATTCAGAGTATTTTAAGCTCCATAGAGGCACTAGGCAAGGATGTCCCCCATCACCGCTACTGTTCACCATAGCAATAGAACATCTCGCCCTCAGAATCAGGCAAGATCAGGTCTTCAGAGGTGTGAGCATAGGAGACAGGATTGATAAAGTGGGATTATATGCGGATGATCTCCTTTTTATGGACGAACCTGAGACTACACTTTCTAGAGCGATTGAAATATAAAAATTTGGGGTGTACTCTGGTTTGCACATAAATTGGACAAAATCCGCAGTTATGCCCCTATGGACACACACGTGGCCCTCACAATACTGTAATCTACTGGTGGTGGACCATTTCAAGTACCTGGGAATTTTGATCCCAGAGACCCCTAACTGACATACACTTTAAATATAGCACCCCTGGAACCTCTGTTTACTGATAAATTCAGAACGTGGAAGTCCCTACCGTTATCAATCATGGGGAGATTAAACTTGGTTAAGATGATTCTTTTGCCCAAGGGCCTGTATCTCCTGGCACATGCATGCACAACGGTACTGAAGGGATTCTTTGGTCGTATTCATTCACTGGTAGCTAATTTTATCTGGGGTGAGTCCAGACGGAAGCTATCCCTTAGGCGTCTTTCACACGGGCGTCATATTTTTGGCCCGGATAAGAGGCGGGTGTGTTGCGGGAACACGCGCGATTTTTCCGCACGAGTGCAAAAGACTGTAATGAGAAAAATCGCGCATGTTTGGTACCCAAACCCGAACTTCTTCACAGAAGAGATTGTAAAATAAAAAAAATAAAAAAATGGAACTCACCTTAATCCACTTGCTCGCGCAGCCCGGCATCTCTTCTGTCTGTCTTCTCTACTGTGTGCAGCAACAGGACCTGTGGTGACGTCACTCCGGTCATCACATGATCCATTACCATGGTAAAAGATCATGTGATGGACCATGTGATGACCGGAGTGACGTCACCACAGGTCCTGTTCCTCCACACAGCACACTGCGCAAGCAAGTCGATTAAGGCAAGAAACATTTTTTTTTAACCCCCTCCAGCGCTATTTTACTATGTATTCTGCATTCAGAATGCTATTATTTTCCCTTATAACCATGTTGTGCTGAGGGCACTCTGCGCTCCTTCTTACAGATGCAGGAGAAATTAGAGTTGCCCCGGAATTTTTTCTTTAGATAGCTGCAGCTGAGACACGCGCTAATGGCTCAATTTGGAGTTCTATGGTCACAGGGTCCGAGGGGTATAATTTCTGTTTTTTATACGCATCTGCTCAATAACCGAATTCTACTGAACCCCCTCGCTATAGAGGGAAAGTGGAAAATCTCAATACCTTCTCTGACTGCTGAGTGAGGCTCTGTTCTTCGCTATAGCCTTGAGATGGATGGATGGCTGATAGGGCACCTACACTTGGCCAATGGAAATCACTGGTCAACCACGCTGTCAGTATGGAAAAATTTTTATTTATTCACAGGAAATGCCCACAAAAGTTCAATAAGGTATGGGGAGAGTAGTGTTCATCTCCTTTAACTTTACACAATGCATGTATGTACTCAGTGGTTGATATGGTTTGCGCTCCTGCTGTATAATATGCGGATCTTGTGCTCTGGAATGCCGCTTCATTATATCTGCTGTTTACTTCTTCATGACCGAAACTAGATCATTCTTCATGTTGGATGCAAAGTTGTAGAGATATTTCATGATGTCGATGTATCCCCTGCGTGGAATTTAACCCTGCTTGATAATGCTGTAACTTGCCTTACTTGTTAAGCTCTAATAAAACGAGTTTAAAAATAAAATAATGGCAGAGATCTTGTAAGGACCAATAAATCTTGGGCCCAACTTCCAAGAGGGTACCTTCAACTTAAGGTTCTTAGTGGACAACCCAGCCAAATCACCCACACACAGGTCCGGACCAGTCATACATCTCTTGTCAACCATACGTTTATATCTTTCGCCCATTTTTTCCTAATTGTTTTGAATCTTCCGCCAAATAGATGACAATGGAGGAAGAGAATCTTTCCTCTTCAGGTATACTATAGCACTGAAGTGCACTCAGTTTGTCCGTTCGACTGAGGGTGGAAAGCCGAAGAGAAGAACAACTGAACTCCCAGACGAGTACAGAATGCCCTCCAGAACCTGGAAACCAATTGCATCCCCATATCAGACACCACATCAGAGGGAAGGCCGTGAAATTTCACGATGTTATCAATAAACACTTGAGTGAGAGTTTTGGCATTAGGCAAACCTGATATTGGTATAAAGTGCGCTCTTACTTAACCTGTCCACCACCACCAAAACCACAGTCTTCCCAGAGGAACTAGGCAAATCAGTGATGAAGTCCATGGACAAATGCGTTCAGAAACGGGATGGGATGGACAAAGGAAGAAGAGATCCTGAAGGCAGAGTATGAGTCACCTTGGAATGTGTACAGGTCTCACAGGCCACACCTTTACGTAAACCTGGTCACCAGAAACTCCGGGAAATAAGATCCACCGAGGATCTTCTCCCAGGGTGTCCTGCAAGGACAGTATCATGATGTTCCTTGAACACTTTGTGTCGAAGCCCAGAAGGAACAAACAACCTCCCTGGAGGACAGGAATCAGGTGCCTCACCTTGAGCTTCCAACACCTCTGCCTCAAGTTTGGGATAAAGGGCAGAAACCACCAAAAAGCTACGCGACAGAGCATTGGCCTTGACGTTTTTGACCCCAGTATTAAATTTGGTAAAAAAACCAATGACCATCTGGCTGCCTTTGTTTCAGACGCTTCGCCGATTGCAGGTAAGCAAGATTCTTATGATCAGTAATTACAGTAGTGGGATGAATCGCTCCTTCTAACCAATTACGCCATTCTTCAAAGGCCAATTTAATGGCCAGCAACTCTTTATTACCAACATCATAATTTATTTCGGCAGAAGAGAGTTTTTTGGGGAAAAAAAAAGCACATGGGCGCCATTTGCCAGGAGAAGGACCCTGCGACAAACTGCTCTGACTCCCACTTCAGACGCATCAACCGCCACAATGAAAGGCTGAGAACACATCAGATTGCACCACAATGGGAGCAGAAAAAGCATGTAATGCCTCTTCAGACCAGACTGAGAAATCCACACCTTTCTTGGTCATATCGGTCAAAGGCTTGACAACAGAATTTATTCAGGATAAATGTTCTGTAGCAATTAGTAAACCCCAAAAACCGCATCAGCGCTTTCTGATTCTCAGGTTGATCCCAGTCCAATACTGCAGGGACCTTTTTGGGATCCATACAAAAACCTGAGGAAGAAAGCATGTAACCCAGGAACTCCTGCATAGCTACTCTTTCGGGTTTGGAAAGATTATATAACCAAGACTTTGGCAATTTAGCTCCGGGAATAAGGTTGACCGGACAATCATACTCTCGGTGAGGGGGTAACTCCTGATCTACACCCTCAGAGAATACGTCTGAAAAAAAAAAAAATCTGAAAGAAACGGGGGTAACACCTTAGTGGATACCACAGAAAGTGACGCACCTAGACAGTTGTCTATACAGAAAACACTCCAATAACTGATCTGTCTTGCTTGCCAAGCTATGTAGGATTATATCTGGTCAACCATGGTAAACCTAGCACTAGAGAAGGCAAACCCTTCAGTATAAAACAAGAAATGGACACAAGGAAATCACCCACCCGCAAATGAATATCATGCAGCATATGGGTCAGACACTTTTGTGAGAGGAGGGGCGGAATCAATAGCAAACACAGATATCCCCTTGTTTAATGCGCTTGTTTTAAAACCAGGACTCTGAAAGAACCGATAGTCCACAAGGTTAACCTCTGCCCCACTGTCAACAAATACTTCCAATTCAATATTTTCGGAGTCTAGCGCCACCATGGCAGGCAGGACAAATCGGGTACTACCGGTAAAAGACAAAAATACCTTCTCCGACTCCCCACCCACACTGCATAGAGTAAGAGGACCAGACCCGTTACTTTTGTTTTTTTTTTTTTTTTACTTTTTCACCTTGAAGTTTAATATAAGGACATACGTTAATAAAATGTCCTTCTTTACCACAGAAGAAACAAAGTCTTCTCTAAACACTGAAGTTCCTATTACCAGGGAATGAAGAGACCTGTCCCAATTGCATAGACACAAGCTCGACTGTCCCTGTACCCCGCAGGACAGAAGAGGCCGTTTCCCCATATGTTAGTGCAGGAGTCTATCAATCCGTACGGGCAGGGACATGGCCTCCTCCAACGAATCAGAATTTTCGTGGAATGCCGGGCGTCTTTTAGTCTCTCATACAGCCCTTGACAGAATTTACTACGGAGTGCTGGGTCATTCCACTCTGAATCAGTTGCCCATCTCCTAATTTCAGAGCAATATGACTCTGCAGAACGTTCTCCCTGACTCAAACTACGCAGCTTAGATTCGGCCAGAGAAACCCGGTCAGGGTCATCATAAAAAAGGCCCAGGGCTCTGAAAAATTGATCCACCGATCGGAGTGATTGGGGATTATTTTTTCTCTGCTGAAAGGTGATGCTCAGTCCTGAGCTTTTTCTCTACCGATTTGGTTCCCAATCTTTGATTTTCCCAGAGGAGAGCGAACGCAGTCGAAAATACAGTTTACAACATGGATGTCAAACTCATAGCCCTCCAGATGTTGCAAAACTACAACTCTCATCATTCCCTGATAGCTGTAGTATGCCCAGGCATGATGAGAGTTGTAGTTTTGCAACAGCTGGAGGGCCACGAGTTTGACATCCCTGGTTTACAAGATTCTCTGAACAGAACATAATTATCACTCCCCCCATAAAACCTATTTTGGAGGGCGACTAACGGGCAAAGTTAGCCGGCGCATGTGCATTAATTAATGTGATGCCGTACCAGGAATAGACATCGCAGTGCGCATGCGCCGGCTGCGGGATCTTGGCGAGTGAAATAGTAAGAAGATCGGCAGGCAGAGGGAAAGGATGGGCGGGCAGAGGGAAAGGATGGGCGGGGGAAGCGGCGATAAGGCAGAGCTGCCTGGGTTGACGCCGCCCCTGGGCACTTGCGAGCCCTTATTTGCATATCCTACTAAGATGATTTTTGCCAGTTAACAAGTCCACGATTGCTTATAAAGGTAACGTTTTTATCAACTCTAATGCCACTAGAAAGCTATGGGAAGGGTTAAAAAGGTGAAACTGTGATGACAGACTCCCTTTAAGGAGCGGGGAATGAGGCTGCCGGTACCTTCCACGGTGAAGGGACCAGCATCTCCCTAAACCTAGAAGCAACACACACACAAAAAAGAGAAAACAGGAGGACTTCGCTTGAGACGAACGGGAACAACCAGTATAAGTCAGGTCCATTAATATTGGGACATCGACACAGTTCTAACAGTTTTGGCTCTATACACCACAAATGGATTTGAAATGAAACTAAGATGTGCTTTAACTGCAGACTGTCAACTTTAATTTAAGGGTATTTACATCCAAATCAGGTGAACAGAGTAGGAATGACATCAGTTTGCATATGTGCCTCCCACTTGTTAAGGGACCAAAAGTAATGGGACATCACCAGGGATGAAACCCAGCATCTGGTGATGTCTATGCGTTCCAGACTTCAGGCTGTAATTGACTGCAAAGGATTTGCAACCTAGTATTAAAAAGTGAAAGTTTTATTTATGATTATTCTGTCCCATTACTTTTGGTCCCTTAACAAGTGGGAGGCACATATGCAAACTGTTGTAATCCCTACACTGTTCACCTGATTTGGATGTAAATACCCTCAAATTAAAGCTGACAGTCTGCAGTTAAAAACATCTTGCTCGTTTCATTTCAAATCCATTGTGGTGGTGTATAGAGCCAAAAATGTTAGAATTGTGTCGATGTACTAATATTTATGGACCTGACTGTAGAACTCCAGAAGGAAAATATCAATCGCAAAGTCAGCAGTAAGAGGCGGACTTAAAAGAACCTCTTAAAAAGCTAACAAGCAGAACCTGTGGAGAGGTGGGATCCTGCCCACAACAACAAACAGAAAGGAGACACAGAAAGACTTGTCAGACTCACGTGCTGCAAGTCTATCCAATCTTCTCAGATCTTTCCAGGGTAGGCAGTGACAACATGTCTCTAGTGACTCTGTCTCCTCCCATCCAGCTGAATCCTGCTCATCACTTCTCCGAGAGATGTTATTGGTGTATGTACAAAAGTGTATACATTGTTGGCTTTTCCTTATTTACTGCGCCTCCTACTGCCTTAGAATGCGGAAGCTACTGACAAATGCATTCCTCACAAGAATGCATCTCCTCTCATTAAAGGAACCTGTCATGTTGAACTTGGTGTTTGAGCCGAGCGGTTTGATATATAGTTGTATGGGAAAATATTCAGTAAAACTTGTAATTCATTTAAATCCCTGTTCATTCTGGGCTCCGAAGTCAAGGACGTGGTCCTAAAAGTGATTGACAGCCTCCACACTATGACTAAATACAGAGATAGCCGTCAGTCACTGAGAAGTTCTGTCTGCAGGTTACATTGCATTTTCAGTCAGTCTGACAATGCATGCGCTGACAGTTTCTCTGTTCTGCCCCCTGCACTGTGCCAGGTTTGCATGATGCAGGTGCACTGATAATATAAGGATGCCATCTGCTTCATGAGCAGTCTTTCAGTGAACCACAGCGGCTGAAGCTGCATTCAAATTGTCCTCATGACAGTCTCCAGGTCTAAGTTTGCAACCTCTGATTAGTCTCTCTCATTTATTCTCTTTCTTCCTAGTACTACTTAACATTACTAGGCATTGGTTTGATTATATTAAGACTGTCCCTATTAGAATTCTTTTAGTTATACAGTAACTAATTACCGTATTTTTCAGACTAAGTTGAACCTAGGATTTAGCTTGACAAAAGGTCTTACTATAGACTAAAACACTACACATCTTAATATAGAATTATCCTTTATGTTGATGCTGAAAAGGTATAGTACTTTTGCATTTTGTTATTTTCTGTCATAAGAAGCACCTATCTTTATTTAACCCCTTAAGGACTCAGCCCTATTTCACCTTAAGGACTTGGCAATTTTTTGCAAATCTGACCAGTGTCACTTTAAGTGCTGATAACTTTAAAACGCTTTGACTTCTATGCCGAGGTGCATGATTTTCCAATGCTGGCGATTACACTGGATGCCGAAAAAGCGTTTGATCGCTTGCATTGGGATTATGCATTCTCTGCCCTCCGCCACATGGGCTTCTCAGGTCAAATACTGCAGATTATCAATAGTTTATATTCCTCTCCCTCAGCGAAGGTCTGAGTTAACTGCGTAGTGTCGGATCCCTTTGAAATTACTAACAGATCCAGACAGGGTTGCCCCCTATCACCTTTACTGTTTGTTCTGGCTCTGGAACCCTTGGCACAAACTATAAGGAACTCACCTTTGTTAACAGGAGTGGGAATAGGGGGATGGTCCCACAAAATCACACTCTATGCGGATGATATCATTCTCACACTAACTGACCCCTGCAATTCTTTAGAAGCCGCCCTTAAAATTATTTGACATTATGGATCCCTCTCCTACTATAAAATCAATAATACCAAATCCCAAGCTCTCCCCATCAATATCCCACAGGCAGTAGTAGCCTCTCTGAAATCCTTCCATGACCTGGATTGGCAATCATCGGAACTCCCACACCTAGGAATTAAGATTACTTCGCCCTGCTCCTTACTTTACAGTAGAAACTACCACCCCCTTCTAGACACCATGTTGAGCGACTTTAGCAGTTTCTCTATGAAAACGGTATCCTGGGTGGGTAGAGTGGCATCTTTTCAAATGATGACCCTCCCCAAGCTTATCTATATATTTAGGGCCCTCCCAATTCCGGTTCCTGACGCATTTCTCAAGAAAGCACAGATGATTCTGGGTAAATACATCTGGGGACAGACCACTCCTAGGGTAGCACGGGCTCTATTGTCTAAGAAAAAGCATATTGGCGGACTAGGTCTTCCTGATATCAGAGACTATTACCGAGCAATAGCACTCTCGTTTGCCCGGGAATGGTGGGCCCCAGATGATACAAAAGCCTGGATCCAGATCGAATCACATGCAATAAAACACGCTTCTTTAAAAGATTATCTGTTCCACTTGCTTTGGAACCCATCCCACCCACGCACCGACCTGTTAACGATAAAACATGTTAGTAACCTATGGTCCACAGTTCACAATGTTCAGAGGGATGCGAAATCCACTCTCCTACAGCACGCCACGACTAGAACGTTGGAACTAGGGCTGCAGCTAACGATTATTTGAATAATCGATTAGTTGCCGATTAATTTCTACGATTAATCGAGAAAAACAACAAAATTACAAAACAGAGAGGTTTATATGATCTTACTTGAAAAATGATGTTCAAAGGCCATATTAAAACAAATTGTGGACGACACTATTATGGGGGATCTGTGGACGACACTATTATGGGGGATCTGTGGACGACACTATTATGGGGGATCTGTGGACGGCGCAGTTATGGAGAGGGGGATCTGTGGACGGCGCAGTTATGGAGAGGGGGATCTGTGGACGGCGTAGTTATGGAGAGGGGGATCTGTGGACGGCGTAGTTATGGAGAGGGGGATCTGTGGACGGCGTAGTTATGGAGAGGGGGATCTGTGGACGGCGTAGTTATGGAGAGGGGGATCTGTGGATGGCGCAGTTATGGAGAGGGGGATCTGTGGATGGCGCAGTTATGGAGAGGGGGATCTGTGGGTGGCGCAGTTATGGAGAGGGGGATCTGTGGGCGGCGCAGTTATGGAGAGGGGGATCTGTGGGCGGCGCAGTTATGGAGAGGGGGATCTGTGGGCGGCGCAGTTATGGAGAGGGGGATCTGTGGGCGGCGCAGTTATGGAGAGGGGGATCTGTGGGCGGCGCAGTTATGGAGAGGGGGATCTGTGGGCGGCGCAGTTATGGAGAGGGGGATCTGTGGGTGGCGCAGTTATGGAGAGGGGGATCTGTGGGCGGTGCAGTTATGGAGAGGGGGATCTGTGGGCGGTGCAGTTATGGAGAGGGGGATCTGTGGGCGGCGCAGTTATGGAGAGGGGGAACTGTGGGTGGCGCTGTTATGGAGAGGGGGATCTGTGGGTGGCGCTGTTATGGAGAGGGGGATATGTGCACTGTTATGGGCATAACAGTGCACAGATCCCTTTCCTCATAACAGTGCACAGATCCCCCTTCCCATAGCAGTGCTATACACAGACCCCCCCTCCTCCCCATAGCAGTGCTATACACAGACCCCCCTCCCCATAGCAGTGCTATACACAGACCCCCCTCCCCATAGCAGTGCTATACACAGACCCCCCTCCCCATAGCAGTGCTATACACAGACCCCCCTCCCCATAGCAGTGCCATAGACAGATCCTCCCCCCTCCCCATAGCAGTGCTATACACAGACCCCCCTCCCCATAGCAGTCCCATAGACAGATCCTCCCCCCTCCCCATAACAGCCCCGGCCCCAATGCTTATAAGTCTGACTAATCACTGCATCTTTATTTTACCTTTTTACAATGACGCTCCTGTAACAGCCAGGCAGAGCGGAAGGCGGCGTAACGTCACTCACTCACGTGACGCACCTGCTCCGCCCACTTCATGAATGAAGGAGGCGGAGCAGGCGTGTCACTGTGAGTGAGTGACGTTACGCCGCCATCCGCTCTGCCTGGCTGTTACAGGAGCGTAATTGTAAAAAGGTAAAATAAAGATGCAGCGACCGCCCGCCCGCATAGCAACGAATCGGCGATTATTCGATAACTGGATTCGTCGACAACGAATCCAGTTATCGAATATAATCGATTACATTGATTAATCGTTGCAGCCCTAGTTGGAACTAACTATCCCTGACATTAACTTGACACACTGGCGAGAAAAAGGGATCACTTCCCTATCCCAACTCATGTCAGAAGGCTCTCTCCTCTCCTTTGACTTACTCCACCGCCTATTCACATTGCCGCATGCAGAATTCTATAATTATCTAAGAATCCGACACTTTGTTGCAAAGGTTACGCAAGATCCACCCTCAATAAATTCCGACGTATTGAGACTGTTCCAATTTCCGTTCCTCTTTAAAAAAAAACACCACGCGATATGTGTATGATGTGTTGGGGGACAAAGCTACTTTCACCAAAACCTTACCCATTAAGAAATGGGAACTGGCGTTGGGGAAGTCCTTTACGGACGAGAACTGGGTTCTTGCCATTAAATTCCTGGTCTCTAATTTCAAATATGTTACCCACTATGAAGCGGGATTGAAAACCCTCCTACATTGGTACTTTACTCCGCAGAGATTACACACAATTTACCCCTCAGCCTCCCCTCATTGCTGGAGAGGATGCGGCGGTAAAGGTTCTCTACTTCACATTTTGTGGGCATGCCCTATAATCATCTCTTACTGGCACAGTGTATTTGACTTGATTTCTGGGGTATTAGCCTAGGTTGTGGAACCTCTCCCCGAATTGGCTCTCTTATTCCTGGGTATTCAGAATATCCCCCCTGCATGCAGGAGCATTGTGGGACATATCTTACTTCGCGCTAAACTTATTATTACACGTTACTGGAAGCAATCAGCTTCACCAACCTTAGCTGAGGTCATACAAGAGGTCAAGACGTCTTGTAAGTATGAAAGCTCATTGCCACCCACGATTATCTCCCTTAAATCCAAGCTACTCACTTGGGATCCATGGCTCCATAACCCCAACTATTCCCCCTGAATCGCCGATTAATTTGCTAATTTATGAAACGCCAATAAAAAAGATTTACTCTAAAATGCTTTGACTTACCCAGGCCGTTCTGAGATTGTTTTTTCGTCACATATTGTACTTCATGACACTGCTAAAATTGGGTCCAAAAAGTTTTTTTGCATAAAAAAATACCATATTTACCCAAAATTTTTAAAAATTTGCAAATTTCAACGTTTCAGTTTCTCTACTTCTGTAATACATAGTAATACCCCCAAAAATTGTGATGACTTTACATTCCCCATATGTCTATTTCATGTTTGTAGCATTTTGGGAATGATATTTTATTTTTTGGGGATGTTACAAGGCTTAGAAGATTAGAAGCAAAATTTTTATGGACCAATTCAGGTTTGAAGTCATATTGTGAGGCTTAGATAATAGAAACCGCCCAAAAATAGAAACTACAACCCTCAAGGTATTCAAAACCTTGGTGTTCCACAAGAGTTAATGGCAGATGGAGAAACAATTTCAAAATTTCAATTTTTGGGAAAATTTTCCAATATAATACATTTTTTCCAGGAGTAAAACAAGGGTTAACTGCCAAACAAAACTCAATATGGCTTGCCCTGATTCTCTAGTTTGCAGAAACACCCCATATGTGGTCGTAAACTACTATTTGGCCGAACGGGAGGACATAGAAGGAGGGGAACACCATATGGGTTTTGCAAGGCAGATTTTGCAAGACTGGTTTTGTTTATACCATGTCCAATTTAAAGTCCCCTGTTGCACCCCTAGAATAGAAATTTCAAAAAAGTGACTCCATCTAAGAAAGTACACCCCTCAAGGTATTCAAAACTGGGTTTACAAACTTTGTTAACCCTTTAGGTGTTCCACAAGAGTTAATGGCGGATGGAGAAACAATTTTGAAATTTCTATTTTTTGGAAAACTTTCCATTTTAACCCTTACTTTATTACTGGAAAAAAATGGGTTAACAGCCAAACAAAAAACTTAAAATGGGTTGCCCTGATTCTGTAGTTTGCAGAAACACCCCATATGTAGTCGTAAACTACTATTTGGCTAAACTGCAGGACACAAAAGAAGGGGAACGCTATATGGTTTTTGGAAGGCAGATTTTGCTGGACTGGTTTATTTACACCATGTACCCTTTCAAGCCCCCTGATGCACCCCTAGAGTAGAAACTCCATAAAAGTGACTCCATCTAGGAAACTACGGGATAAGGTGGTTGTTGTTTTGGGACTATTTTAGGGGTAAATAAAATGCTCTATATTACACTTTTTTGAGGCAAGGTAACAAAAAATGTAAATTCAAAAATTGTTTCTACATTCGCAATTTAGTTTTGTGGAACACCTAAAGGGTTAACATAGTTTGTAAAGTAACTTTTGAATACCTTGAGGGGTGTAGTTTTTATAGATGGGGTCTCTTTTTGGGAGTTTCTAGTCTAGGCTACATCAGGGGGGCTTCTAATGGGACATGGTGTCAAAAAAAAAAAAAAAGTTCATCAAAATCTGCCTTCCAGAAACCATATGGAGTTCCCTTCGTTCTATGCCCTGCTGTGCGGCTATATAGCCATTTACGGCCACTTATGGGGCGTTTCTGCAAACTACAGAATCAGGGAAATAAATATTTAGTTTTGTTTGGCTGTTAACCCTTGCTTTATTACCGGAAAAAAGGATTCAAATGGAAATTTTGCCCAGAAATGGCTGTTTTAGCAGTTTTAAAAAAATATATTTTTAACGCTGTTCATCCGAGGGGTTTGGTCAATTGTTATTTTTATAGCGACGACTTTTACGCACGCGACGATGCCCAATATGTATGGCTCTCAGACTTTGGAGACACTAAGCAGGCATCCTAAAAACTGTGGCCCTCCAGATGTTGTAAAACTACAATTCTTACCATGCCCTGCTGATGGCTGTAGGTTGTATGGGCATGCTGGGAGTTATTAGTTTTAGAGCAGGCATCCTCAAACTGCGGCCCTCCAGATGTTGTAAAACTATATTTTTTGGGGGGAAAAATTTTGTTTCCGTGTCTCCAAAGTGTGAGAGCCATAGTTTATGTTCTCTAGTGGACTCTTGGGGATTATAAAAATGTAGTACTCCATGGAAGTGTGATACTCCCTGAAGCAATCGATAACGCAGAGGCCCGGATGATCGGGGCAAGTGTCACACTGAAAGATGGAACAAATAATGTTTAGGGTAAAAGTTCTTTTTTTTTTTTCCTAACTAACTTTTCCCTTCTTTCCCTGCCTAATGGTGCCTCTCCCTCACTGACCCTAACCTACCTGGATGGCGATGGATGCAGGAGGGTGATGGATTACGATTAGGGGGACTCGGGAGCTGGTGCTGGACGGTGCTGCCGGGTGCTCGTGCAAAACAGGAAGAGTAGGGGAGAGAGGAGCGCAGGAAGTTTAAATCTCGCGCCTCACTCACCTGCACCAATCAGCACCCTGGACAGCGGCGTTCAGCACCAGGGCCAGCACCGCCTCTTCAAATCTTCGTACTGCGATTGGTGGTGTATAATCACGCCACTGATCGCAGTCTTTTTCCGGTTCATCGGGTCACTGGAGACCCGAATGAACCGGAAATGTAGAAAACCGCAGGTCTGAATTGACTTGCGGTTTTGTGCGATCGCCAATACGGGGAGTCAAATGACCCCCCCCCTGCGTTGTTACGGGATGCCGGCTGAATGATTTCAGCCGGCATCCCGTTCAGATTAACCCCTGCGGCGCCGGAATCGCGAATTAAAGCCATGACGTACCGATACGTCATGGGTCCCTAAGGGGTTAATAAAAGGTTTACCTATTGTGCATTTTCAAGAAGTGTGCTGTGAATTTTGTACATGATTTCCAGATAGGAAGGTTCTCTAAGGATTCTTCAATTATAAGGAGTACGGTACTATTGGTTCAATAAACCGAGTCACCCCAGCCACACAACTATCCCTGCGCTTTAAGTCCCCGTGAGAAAAGCAAATGACTAATATTTGGAATTTTGAGATTAGGTCTACAGAACTAGACAAGTCAATATGAGAGTGAAGTAGCCAATTTAAACATTACTTGTACATCTGCAATTGCTTTATGTCTGGGATCAGGTACCTTATAGGGATTTTTACTATTTGATTTTTTTATATTTTATTTTTACATTTTGTCTATTTGATTTAGGGCTCATTCACATGATCATAGGCAGTTCGTGCCCTGTAACGGCGGTTACACAATATACGGGCACTGACCATGTGAATCCTGTATCATGGATGCAGACCCATTGACTTGAAAGTGTCCGAAAGGCAGCAGAAGCTGACAGGAAAAGAGAAGGGAGACGGCACGTGCATACTGCACGGTCTCCTCATACAACTCATCGGCGCTGAGCTGATATTGGTGACCTATTCTGAGGATAGGTCATCAATAGTAATATCAGTACAAAAACAATTTCAGACAGATCAAAATATTACATACAACCTGCAGATAAGGGGTTATTGTTCTTCTAAATACGGCCAAGTATAATTTGGATTATTTGAAGCAGTTGATGTACACACAAAAACATAAAAGTTTGAGTCAGGAGCCAAATGAACCTATTTAGAACTAATTAGAATTCTGTACCAAAGTGAGAGAATCAGGGTGAATATGACTATACACTCACCTAAAGAATTATTAGGAACACCTGTTCTATTTCTCATTAATCCGATTATCTAGTCAACCAATCACATGGCAGTTGCTTCAATGCATGTAGGGTTGTGGTCCTGGTCAAGACAATCTCCTGAACTCCAAACTGAATGTCAGAATGAGAAAGAAAGGTGATTTAAGCAATTTTGAGCGTGGTATGGTTGTTGGTTCCAGACGGGCCGGTCTGAGTATTTCACAATCTGCTCAGTTACTGGGATTTTCACGCACAATCATTTCTAGCCTCATCAGGACCGCCCTACGCAGGATTGCGTCTTTGTGGCAGTCCTGTTACTCTGGGTGGACGCGCCGGTGCGTCCTCTCGCGAGACGCGAGATTTCGGGCAAAGCCTGCCCGCGCATGCGCATCGTGGGTTGGCAAAATTTAAAAGACAAGTTCGTCAACCTGCCAGCCAATGATAGTCGCTGGCAGGTTGATAATTTTCAAAAAAACTAATCAGAAGCCAGCTAACACATCATATTTTGTAAATATGATGTGTTAAATGGCTGCTGTGCTCCTCTGCTCTTTCTTTTTGTCGGTTGGTTCCAGCTGTGAGTACCCACCAACACCACACAGCCCCCAGATCACCCTCCATCACCCCAATTAACCCCTTGATCACCCCTTCTTGCCCCTGTCAATCACCTAGTGAAAGGAAAAAAGTGATCAGTGTAAACTGTCACATTTTTTCCCCCACTGGTATTGACTGATAGGTTTTAGGATAGTTTAGGTCCCTTGGTTAGGTAGTTTAGCGATCGTTTAGCGCCCAGCCCACCGCACCGCGTATCGCTAATCAGCATTTGTACTTTTATAGTATCTGTAAGTGATCAAAACTGATCACAGTCAGATCTATAATAGTATTAGTGTCACCTTAGTTCGCCCTCCACCCAAAACGGAGTGTTTGCCCGATCAGGCCTGATCGGTCACCCACACGTGCGTTCACCCACGCCCGCCCCACCGCAGTGACAAAAATATATATATTTTTTTATCACTGCACATTCACTTTACAAGCACTGCGGCGATAAAAAATAAATAAAAAAATCAGTTTTGATATTTTTTATCAACCGCAGCGGCCTCCGGTACTTCACTAGCCTCCCAATTGTAAGACAGGCTTGCTTTTTTTCTTGGGTAGTCTCAGGGAATACCCCTAAATTTAGTTGCCCAAATGTCAAACAGGGGGTATTCTTCTGAAGAGGCCTACAGGCTTCTGACCCAGTCGGATGAGGAATGGGAACCCTCATCTGACGAATCCAGCGGGTCAGAATATGAACCTGTAGAAAGCAGTGGCAGTCTGACCCAAAGTTCGGACGAGGAGGTTGAGGTCCCTGATAGCACCAGGCGTACCCGGCCCCGTGTCGCTAGACCACAGGTTGCGTAAGATCCGTTTCAAGGGCAGCAGAGTGGGGCTGGCGCTGTCAAATTATGTGGTGAGGCATACACCAGCAGCACAGCCCATCCTGGACCTAGTACCAGCACTGCCGTACAACATGGTGAAGTGGCGAGCACCAGAAGGGCAGTTGAAGCTGGTACGGTGGCACGTGCAGTAGTTACCCCATCGCAGCCACCGCAAAGATGGGCCCGTAGACCCCCTAGAATCTCTGAGGTGCTGGCAAACCCTGATTGGCCGTCCCCAACTTCAGCCGCACCTGTAGTTCCCCCTTTCACCGCCCAGTCTGGAGTTCGGGTTGAGACAGCTCAGATCGGTTCGGCCCTGGGATTTTTTGAGCTGTTCTTGACTGCGGAGCTCTTGGACTTAGTCATGGCAGAAACAAATCGGTATGCCACTCAATTTATATCCGCCAACCCGGGAAGCTCTTGTGCCCAGTCTTTCCGGTGGAAACCAGTCCAAGTTTCCGAATTTAACATTTTTCTGGGCCATCTCCTCAACATGGATCTAACCAAAAAGCATGAATTGCGGTCATATAGGTCCACGACCCTGATTCATCACATGCCCATGTTCTCTGCTGCTATGTCCAGGACACGTTTTGAGACCATCCTGCGTTTCCTGCACTTTAGCGACAACACCACCTCCCGTCCCAGAGGCCACCCAGCTTTTGACCGGCTCCACAAAATTCGGCCCCTCTTAGACCACTTCAACCAGAAATTTGCAGATTTGTATACCCCTGAGCAAAACATCTGCGTAGACGAGTCCCTAATACATTTTACTGGGCGCCTTGGCTTCAAACAATACATCCCAAGCAAGCGCGCCCGGTATGGGGTCAAATTGTATAAGCTCTGTGAAAGGGCCACAGGCTATACCCACAAATTTCGGATCTATGAGGGAAAAGATCAGACCCTGGAGCCGGTCGGTTGCCCTGACTACCTAGGGAGCAGTGAGAAGACAGTCTGGTACTTGGTGTCACCCTTATTTGGCAAGGGGTACCATCTTTATGTGGACAATTTCTACACAAGTGTGGCCCTCTTCAGGCATTTGTTTCTAGAACAGATTGGCTGCTGTGGCACCGCGCGAACTAGTCGCGCAGGCTTCCCCCAACGGCTCATTGATCGATGCGAATGAAGAACTCTGTGCCGTTCATTTTTTCTTTCAGTCTAGAGGCTGAACAGAAAAAAAAAAAATCTCATTACTTGTATGCTCAATATAAGGAGAATAGCAGAAACGCCTAATGCTGGCCATACATGTAATGATTGCAGAGACCCTCAAATGCCAGGGCAGTACAAACACCCCACAAATAACACCATTTTGGAAAGAAGACACCCCAAGGTATTCGCTGAGGGACATATTGAGTCCATGAAAGATTGAAATTTTGGTCTCAAGTTAGCGGAAAGGGAGATTTTGTGAGAAAAAAAATAAAATAATCAATTTCCGCTAACTTGTGCCCCAAAAATGTTTTTTCTATGAACTCGGCATGCCCCTCATTGAATACCTTGGGGTGTCTTCTTTCCAAAATGGGGTCACATGTGGGGTATTTATACTGCCCTGGCTTTTTAGGGGCCCTAAAGCATGAGAAGAAGTCTGGGATCCAAATGTCTAAAAATGCCCTCTTAAAAAGAATTTGGGCCCCTTTGCGCCCCTAGGCTGCAAAAAAGTGTCACACATGTGGTATCGCCGTACTCCGAAGAAGTTGGGGAATGTGTTTTGAGGTGTCATTTTACATATACCCATGCTGGGTGAGAGAAATATCTTGGTCAAATGCCAACTTTGTATAAAAAAAAAAAAAGGGAAAAGTTGACTTTTGCCGAGATATTTATCTCACCCAGCATGGGTATATGTAAAATGACACCCCAAAACACATTCCCCAACTTCTCCTGAGTACGGCGATACCACGTGTGACACTTTTTTGCAGCCAAGGTGGGCAAAGGGGCACACATTCCAAAGAGCACCTTTCGGATTTCACAGGCCATTTTTTACCAATTTAGATTGCAAACTACTTCTCACGCATATGGGCCCCTAAAATGCCAGGGCAGTATAACTACCACACAAGTGACCCAATTTTGAAAAGAAGACACCCTAAGGTATTCCGTGAGGGGCATGGCGAGTTCCTAGAATTTTTTATTTTTTGTCACAAGTTAGTGGAATATGAGACTTTGTAAGGGAAAAAAAAATAAAAAATCATCATTTCCCGCTAACTTGTGACAAAAAAATAAAAACTTCCATGAACTCACTATAAGGGGGTTTAAGCTAGGGGGGCTGAGGTGGCTAGGGTTTACAAAGAATGGTGTGAAAAGGGAAAAACATCCAGTATGCGGCAGTCCTGTGGGCGAAAATGCCTTGTTGATGCTAGAGGTCAGAGGAGAATGGGCCGACTGATTCAAGCTGATAGAGCAACGTTGACTGAAATAACCACTCGTTACAACCGAGGTATGCAGAAAAGTAAAGTAAAGCCACAACATGCACAACCTTGAGGCGGATGGGCTACAACAGCAGAAGACCCCACTGGGTACCACTCATCTCCACTACAAATAGGAAAAAGAGGCTACAATTTGCACGAGCTCACCAAAATTGGACTGTTGAAGACTGGAAAAATGGTTTCTTGAACATGACAATGAGTTCACTGTACTAAAAAGGCCCCCACAGTCACCAGGTCTCAACCCAATAGAGCATCTTTGGGATGTGGTGGAACGGGAGCTTTGTGCCCTGGATGTGCATCTCTCAAATCTCCATCAACTGCAAGATGCTATCCTATCAATATGGGCCAACATTTCTAAAGAATGCTATCAGCACCTTGTTGAATCAATGGCAGTTCTGAAGGCAAAAGGGGGTCCAACACCGTATTAGTATGGTGTTCCTAATAATTCTTTAGGTGAGTGTATACTGAACACACCAAAGAGAAACCATAAGTTTGATTGTATTCCAAAGATACACAAACATAGCAGCAATCCCCCAGAGCGGCAGATCGTTTCTGAGATAAGTTCTTTAACATCTAACCTATCCCAGTATATTGATCAGAGGAAAATAAAAATAAAAAATAAGAAGTCTGGTTTGAAGTTGTTTGGGAGCAGCACCTATACAAGCAGACAAACTACGCAAGTTTGTGAGCATTCGCATGTTTGATTTCAAGTGTGTGTTTGTATTAAGTGTGTGACTTAAGATTCAGGGACTTACACAAGTCAGTTGCTTAGCACTGCACAGTTGTATTACATTTTTTTCTTTCTATTTTCTTACGTAATCCCCAGTAGTACGTGTTCTAATGCAATCCAGTGCGCATCTGGTCAAATGCATGCAGTCCTGGAACTGCAATTTCAGGGTGCATATCTTTGTTCAAAATGTGAGCAAATTGCTTGTTTGGAATTGCACATCATGTATCTAAAAATGCGTTGCGACACTCAGAAGCTTTGGCAGTTTGGAAAAGAGTTTGCTGCTCACTGAGCAGGCACTCTATGGGGTAGATGTGGGGGAGGGTGGTAGCATGGGGGCTCAGGGAAGTGAGGTAGGTATCTAGATAACATTCAGAAAGCAGGGTAGAGGGAAGAGTGCCAGGAAGTCTAGCCCTGATCTGACACCACAACAAGTTTTCAAGGTTGGCAGTCAAATGAACCACTGCTGCAGCCATCTACTTCCTCTGCCAGTCAGGGGAATGTCAGCTCAAGTAAACAGGGGACTAGAAGAGCAGGGCAGGCCAGACAGGTGCTGGTAGTGGGAGCCAGTGAGAGTACAGATAGGTACAGATGAGGGCGATTGAGGGTAGAGATACGGCAATCTGCCTCAAAGACCGAGATCATCAAACGAGTTGATAGATTACTGGGAGGGGCTGGCAAAGATACAGCAGTCATGTTCCACATTGGAACCAATGACAAAGTTAGAGGTAGGTGGAACAGCCTTAAAAATTATTTTAGAGATTTAGGTTGCAAGCTCAGGACAAGCACCTCAAAAGTAATACTTTGGTCTTTCTGGTATGGCTCATTGTGCAGGTATTATTTCACAATGGGAGATTAGGGAGATTAACAGGTAGCTAAAGAGCTGGTGTAGGAAGGAGGGGTTTGGGTTCCTGGAGAATTGAGCTGACTTCTCTAAGGAAAGGTGTAGGGTAAGGAATATACAAAAACCTCTAAAAATTGTATGTACACTAATGCCAGAAGCCTGACTAATAAAACTGGTGAACTGAAATTAGTCATGTGTGATGAGGACTATGACATAGTGGGAATAACTAAGACATGGCTGGATGATAGCTATGACTGGGCAGTAAATATACAGGGTTACAATCTATTTAGAAAGGGTCATCAAAACCGGAGAGGGGGACGGGTTTGCCTTTATGTAGTCCTGTCTAAGGCCCATACTCCAGGAAGATATAAGTTAAGGACATGTCACTGTGGTTAGAAATACATGGTGGCAAAATAATAAAATGCTGAGGAGTATATTATAAGTCACCTAATAGTCACAGAGTCCAGAGAAAATCGACTACTAAACAAGATAGATAAGGCGGCAAATCATAATGAGGTAGTTATTATGGGGGACTTCAACTACCCAGATATAGACTAGAAAACTGAAACCTGTACATCTCAAAGGAAACAGGTTCTTGGCAATAAAAGACAATTACCTTTACCAACTGGTTCTGGACCTGTCTAGAGGGAAGGCCATACTAAACTTAGTACTAACCAATAGACCTAACAGAACAATAGATGTGCAGGTTGGGGGACACTTGAGAAATAGTGACCATAAAATAAGCTTCCAATTGAAAAGAAGAGTGTTTCTTCAAGGAGGCACAAAAATACCAAACCACAAAAAAGCTAAATTCAGCCAAGAGGCCGTTGGCCTAACTAACTGGGACAAAGTCCTCAAAAATAAAAATACAGCCACAAAATGGGATATTTTTAAAAGCATTGTAAACTAAGTGTGAGAGGTACACACCTCAAAACCCAATGTGGATAAATATAATTGTAAAGAAAGCAATAAATGAGAAAAAGAAAGCATTTAAAAATCACTAAAAACAGGAGGGTGGCAAGAAAGCATTGAAAAACTTTAAAAGGAAAAAAAAATAGAATATGTAAAAGACAAATAAAAGCAGCCAAACTGGAGACAGAGATACATTGTATTAAACTCTGATAAGGTTCGCAGAAAGAGGTCAGGGGCCTAAGTGATTGTAAACATCAGGTCATCCGCATATGCAGCGATCTTAAATTCATGCGTACCCGCGGAGAGGCCTGTAATATTGGGATTCATCCACACTGCACGGAGCAGGCGCTTTAAGGTAAGAACAAAAGCGGACAATAATACACCATTAACCTTTGTCAAGGCAGTAGGGGAGGTATAGAGGGAATTGATCCAGGCCATGGAGTCACCTATGCCCACATGCTTCAAGACTGCAAAGAGCCACGGCCAACTCACTCTGTCAAATGCCTTTTCAGCACCCGTGGACAAGAGACAGAAAGAAGAGCGCTGTAGTCTAGCATGGTGAATCAGGTCCAGCACTTTAATAGTATTATAAGGAACACTCTAGATGGAATGAAGTCCACTAGGTCAGTTTGGATAAGACTTGGTAAAAGAGGAACAAGGTGCGTGGCTAGAATTTTTGCTAACAACTTGCGTATAGTTGCTAAACTTTTGGTGCGTATAGTTTCTCTTTTTTCCAAGCCAGAACGAGAGCATGAGTGTGTTTATACGAATGCTCAAGGCGGTAGGAGATTTCTGCTACTTGCTCTTTCTAGAGTCTGGCTCCATGTTTAATGAGCGCCCCCCCTAACCACACACTTGTGAGCAGCCCAAACTGTAAGGGTAGAGGTATCCTCCACCTGGTTTTCTTAAAAATAATTTGAGAGAACCATATGGACATCTTGATCCTGTATCAGTGACTCATTCAGTCGCCACTGCCAGGACCTAAGAGTAGGAAGGGGGGATTTCAGAGGAACATGGAGCATTAGCATGATCTGAAAAAGTCATAGAATCGATAGTGGGGGAGGCGAGGAGGGGTACTGCTGAGTGCCGTAGGAGGAAATAATCTAGTCAAGAGTACACATCTCTCTCTTTCTGAAGAATAATATAATCTCCTTGGAACCGAACTAGAGTTCGGGAAATGTTTTAGTTTTTTTTACAGTACAAATAAATTTATGAAGTTATTGCGCGAAGTCTCGCAAGACTTCACGAAGCAATAACTTTGGCTCGTCGAAGCCAATACTTTCTAATACCGTACGGAGCTACTACTCCGTACAGTATTAGAACAACTTTTTTTTATTCTTTATTTATACTTAAAGTGACAGAATTATAGTATGTTGATTCACATACAGCAGAAAGGTAAAGTCGGAACCAAGCCGACAAGTAAACATGGAATACACTCCATCGTCTATACATCGATCTCTTATGCCTATGTATGACATGAATTCCACAGTGGTACCTGAATAACACGATGCCTATGGCATATAGCAACAAAACCAAGAGGGCCAAACATAGTCTTATTATGATTTCTATGCTGAGGCCGTACTAATAGCAGTTATGAGGGAAGACAGGACAAAACCACAAAGGGAAAGTATGGAGACAACGGGATAGGTGTTCAGATGGAGTGAAGTATACAGACGGGGGAGCTACAGACGACATTAGCAAGCCAGCAAGGATTGATACTCCGAAGAATCTTGAAATACGAACCAAGGGGTCCAAGTAGCAACAAAAGCTCTGTTACTACATTTTAGAGATGCTGTGAGTTCCTCCATTCTCCGTATCTTATCAACTTTCTGAATCCACATCCCTGCGGAAGGTGGAGAGGGATATTTCCATTTTGCCGAGATAGAGGAACTAGCTGCTATAACAATGTGGCGCAGGCAGGAACGCCTAAATAAGCTCATCGGTAAATCCGAAAGAAAAAGTAAAAATAATCCTGGTGTGTTTAGTATGGGAAAGGAGAAGATAGATGCCAGGGCCTTATGAACTGAATCCCAAAAAGGCTCGATTTCATCACACTGCCAGAAAATATGTAGAAGCGACCCCTGGTGAGAGTCGCATCGCCAGCACAGAGAAGACGCTGTCAGGAACATCCTCTGGAGACGGGTTGGGACGTAATACCATCTCGATAACAATTTATAACTGGCCTCCTGATATTTACTGGCAATGGAGGATTTGTGAGCTAGTTGGAATATTTTGAGCCACTGGTCGGAGGAGATATCTCTTTGCAAATCCTGAACCCACCTGATAGAGTAGGAGGGGCGAAAGACTGATATAGATATACAGTTCTGAGAGGGAGTGGCAGTAAATTCCTGAACCTATGCATGTATTTTCAAAAGGAGTAAGAGCTCTATCAAAGCCCGGGGAAGAAGGGATAGAGGAAAGGAAATGGTGTAATTGTCTGGTTCTCCACGGTCCCAGAATACAGGGTTCAAAATGTCCCAACAGTTCTGAGTGCGTGAACCATCTACCTGAGGTTCTAAAGAAGGGTGTCCGACACTTGCCATTCAATCTCCATTGTACAAACGGGTCCCCCGAGCTACCCGCCGGGAAGTCAGGGTGTCCCAGGATAGGAAACAATGGGGATGGCGTTGGGGAGATTGTAGAGATTTGCTGGTTCTTACAGAATTGAGTCAGAGTAGGACCTATGATAGGATGAGAGGAAAGTGCACTAGGAACTTTCCTGTCAGTCCACGGCAGAAGAGCCAGTGGGGTCCGGGATGAGAGTTGTTCAGTGGAGATCCATTGTTTGAACGGGGTATGTCGGCACCAGTCTACAACTCGTTGGAACATAGAAGCAGCATAATATTTCCTTAGGTCAGGAAGTCAGGAATCCCCAAACCCTCCTTTCTTTTGGTACATGCAGTAAGGATCTAGAGAGTCTAGAACTCTTCCCCGCCCAGATAAATTTAAAGAGGTCACGGGGGGGGGGGGGGGGGGGTCGTGGCATGACTGTCATGGTGCGAGGTCGCAGGTTGCTTCAGCTCCGGCGGTATCCTGGATTTATCCTGATCATCTGCATCCCTGGATCCTGTTTTTCTAGCTAAACACCCCCCGTGATACTTAGTCAGGCCGCCGGTGGTCAATCCGGTTACTATCTACTCTGCGGCTGTTGCGGTCGCTGGCATGACTGTCATGGTGCGAGGTCGCAGGTTGCTTCAGCTCCGGCGGTATCCTGGATTTATCCTGATCATCTGCATCCCTGGATCCTGTTTTTCTAGCTAAACACCCCCCGTGATACTTAGTCAGGCCGCCGGTGGTCAATCCGGTTACTATCTACTCTGCGGCTGTTGCGGTCGCTGCCTGTCCGATTTTCCGAGCGAGGCCTACACGCCGAGCGGCACCCCGGACTGCAGACCTCTCGGTGAGAGCGAGGGGAGTGGGGCGTACGGACGTTACCCTTACCGGCAGCGGTGATCAAGCGGAGCCTGGTGCTGCAGGACGGTGTGACCCCCAGGTTCTCTGTCGACCGGACTGCTGGCTTAGAGTCCCCCCCACGTGTCAGACAGTACGGGCGCCATCTTGGCCGCGGTGTTGGAGGCAGTTGCCTCCTCTCTCTGATACCAGCGCTGGAAGTAAAGACGCCATTTGCTCTCCTGCCTCCCTGCTCATGACTTATAAGGGGAACATATCTGGTGTAGAGTGCCGCTGTGCTGGGACGTCCCTTGTTCAGGGAAGAGGACTCACTCAAATAAGTGGCGCGGCTAGCATCCTTTTAACCCTGAGTGAGGGTGATTGCTGGAGGGCCGCTACCCTTATCGCTAATAAACTGGGGATCGATTTATGGGCAGCAAAACGGGCACCCCAGGGCCTTCTAGGCACCGCCTAAGTTAATGCTGGACAATATGAGCCAAACAGAGGATCGGGAGGTTGGGGCCTCTTATGAACAGCCGGAGGTGGACCTCGCAAAAGTCATGGCGGCCATCACTAATTGTCAGACGGCGCTTACCGTCAAAATTGACCATGTCCAGGAAGATCTTACTCTCCTCGGGCATGATATTGACAAGATACGGGAGAGAACGACTGAGGTGGAGAAGAGGCTGAGTGAGGTGGAGGATAGGGCTCAACGTGAAGACTCTGCGATCCATGCTCTGCAAAATCATGTCAAAACCCGATGGCGAAAGTGGAGGACGCCTAGAACCGTAATAGAAGGAACAATATCCGCATTATGGGACTACCTGAGAAGGCGGAGGGTTCCTCCCCTGAGGAGTTTGCGGAGTGCCTTATTAAACAGGTCCTCGACCCTATCAGTCTCTCGGCGACCTTTGCAGTGGAGCAGGCCCACAGGATCCCCACCCGTCCTCTGCCTACTGGGGCCCCGCCTCGTCCTTTCATTTTCAAGGTCCTTAACCACTTCAGCCCCGCTAGGTGAAACCCCCTTCATGACCAGGCCACTTTTTACACTTCGGCACTACACTCCTTTCACCGTTTATCGCTCGGTCATGCAACTTACCACCCAAATGAATTTTACCTCCTTTTCTTCTCACTAATGGAGCTTTAATTTGGTGGTATTTTATTGCTGCTGACATTTTTACTTTTTTTGTTATTAATCAAAATGTAACGATTTTTTTGCAAAAAAAGACATTTTTCACTTTCAGCTGTGAAATTTTGCAAAAAAAAACGACATCCATATATAAATTTTTCGCTAAATTTATAGTTCTACATGTCTTTGATAAAAAAAAAATGTTTGGGCAAAAAAAAAATGGTTTGGGTAAAAGTTATAGCATTTACAAACTATGGTACAAAAATGTGAATTTCCGCTTTTTGAAACGGCTCTGATTTTCTGAGCACCTGTCATGTTTCCTGAGGTTCTACAATGCCCAAACAGTATACCTTCCCCACAAATGACCCCATTTCGGAAAGTAGACACCCTAAGGTATTCGCTGATGGGCATAGTGAGTTCATAGAACTTTTTATTTTTTGTCACAAGTTAGCGGAAAATGATGATGATTTTTTATTTTTTATTTTTCTTACAAAGTCTCATATTCCACTAACTTGCGACAAAAAATAAAAAATTCTAGGAACTCACCATGCCCCTCACAGAATACCTTGGGGTGTCTTCTTTCCAAAATGGGGTCACTTGTGGCGTAGTTATACTGCCCTGGCAATTTAGGGGCCCAAATGTGTGAGAAGTACCTTGCAATCAAAATGTGTAAGAAATGACCGGTGAAATCCGAAAGGTGCACTTTGGAATATGTGCCCCTTTGCCCACCTTGGCAGCAAAAAAGTGTCACACATGTGGTATCGCCGTACTCAGGAGAAGTTGGGGAATGTGTTTTGGGGTGTCATTTTACATATACCCATGCTGGGTGAGAGAAATATCTTGGCAAACGACAACTTTTCCCATTTTTTTATACAAAGTTGGCATTTGACCAAGATATTTTTCTCACCCAGCATGGGTATATGTAAAATGACACCCCAAAACACATTCCCCAACTTCTCCTGAGTACGGCGATACCACATGTGTGACACTTTTTTGCTGCCAAGGTGGGCAAAGGGGCACATATTCCAAAGTGCACCTTTCGGATTTTGCAGGGCATTTTTTACACATTTTGATTGCAAGGTACTTCTCACACATTTGGGCCCATAAATTGCCAGGGCAGTATAACTACGCCACAAGTGACCCCATTTTGGAAAGAAGACACCCTAAGGTATTCCGTGAGGGGCACTGCGAGTTCCTAGAATTTTTTATTTTTTGTCACAAGTTAGCAGAAAATGATGATTTTATTTTTTTTCTCTTTTTTCCTTACAAAGTCTCATATTCCACTAACTTGCGACAAAAAATAAAAAATTCTAGGAACTCGCCATGCCCCTCACGGAATACCTTGGGGTGTCTTCTTTCCAAAATGGGGTCACTTGTGGCGTAGTTATACTGCCCTGGCAATTTAGGGGCCCATATGTGTGAGAAGTACTTTGCAATCAAAATCTGTAAAAAATGACCGGTGAAATCCGAAAGGTGCACTTTGGCATATGCGCCCCTTTGCCCACCTTGGCATCAAAAAAGTGTCACACATCTGGTATCGCCGTACTCAGGAGAAGTTGGGGAATGTGTTTTGGGGTGTCATTTTACATATACCCATGCTGGGTGAGAAAAATATCTTGGTCAAATGCCAACTTTGTATAAAAAAATGGGAAAAGTTGTCGTTTGCCAAGATATTTCTCTCACCCAGCATGGGTATATGTAAAATGACACCCCAAAACACATTCCCCAACTTCTCCTGAGTACGGCGATACCAGATGTGTCACACTTTTTTGCTGCCAAGGTGGGCAAAGGGGCACATATTCCAAAGTGCACCTTTCGGATTTTGCAGGGCATTTTTTACACATTTTGATTGCAAGGTACTTCTCACACATTTGGGCCCCTAAATTGCCAGGGCAGTATAACTACGCCACAAGTGACCCCATTTTGGAAAGAAGACACCCCAAGGTATTCCGTGAGGGGCACTGCGAGTTCCTAGAATTTTTTATTTTTTGTCACAAGTTAGCAGAAAATGATGATTTTTTTTTTTTCTCTTTTTTCCTTACAAAGTCTCATATTCCACTAACTTGCGACAAAAAATAAAAAATTCTAGGAACTCGCCATGCCCCTCACGGAATACCTTGGGGTGTCTTCTTTCCAAAATGGGGTCACTTGTGGCGTAGTTATACTGCCCTGGCAATTTAGGGGCCCAAATGTGTGAGAAGTACCTTGCAATCAAAATGTGTAAAAAATGCCCTGCAAAATCCGAAAGGTGCACTTTGGAATATGTGCCCCTTTGCCCACCTTGGCAGCAAAAAAGTGTGACACATCTGGTATCGCCGTACTCAGGAGAAGTTGGGGAATGTGTTTTGGGGTGTCATTTTACATATACCCATGCTGGGTGAGAGAAATATCTTGGCAAACGGCAACTTTTCCCATTTTTTTATACAAAGTTGGCATTTGACCAAGATATTTTTCTCACCCAGCATGGGTATATGTAAAATGACACCCCAAAACACATTCCCCAACTTCTTCTGAGTACGGCGATACCAGATGTGTCACACTTTTTTGCAGCCTAGATGCGCAAAGGGGCCCAAATTCCTTTTAGGAGGGCATTTTTAGACATTTGGATCCCAGACTTCTTCTCACGCTTTAGGGCCCCTAAAAAGCCAGGGCAGTATAAATACCCCACATGTGACCCCACTTTGGAAAGAAGACACCCCAAGGTATCCAATGAGGGGCCTGGCAAGTTCAAAGAAATTTTTTTTTTTTCGCATAAGTTAGCGGAAATTGATTTTTTTTTGTTTTTTCTCACAAAGTCTCACTTTCCGCTAACTTAGGACAAAAATTTCAATCTTTCATGGACTCAATATGCCCCTCAGCAAATACCTTGGGGTGTCTTCTTTCCAAAATGGGGTCAGTTGTGGGGTGTTTGTACTGCCCTGGTATTTGAGGGTCTCCGCAATCATTACATGTATGGCCAGCATTAGGAGTTTCTGCTATTCTCCTTATATTGAGCATACAGGTAATGAGTTTTTTTTTTCCGTTCAGCCTCTGGGCTGAAAGAAAAAAATGAACGGCAAAGATTTCTTCATTCGCATCGATCAATGTGGATGAAAAAATCTCTGCCAAAAAAAAAAAATGGAGGGGAAAGGCGTCTGCCAGGACATAGGAGCTCCGCCCTACATCCATACCCACTTAGCTCGTATGCCCTGGCAAACCAGATTTCTCCATTCGCATCAATCGATGTGGATGAATAAATCATTGCCGGGATTTTTTTTTTTATATATATATATACATACAAAGTGCTTGCCAAAGCATAGGAACGCCGCCTCCTCCTCAGCTCGTATGCTTCGGCAAACGTATCTGTTACTGCAGAGTAGAAATCTCGTCTTGCAGCGCCGCATACACCGACTTGCGTGTAATCTGACAGCAGCGCAATGCTTCTGTCAGAATGCACATCGGTGCTGCAGCTAGTAGATCGGTTGGTCCACCTGGAAGGTAAAAAGACAAAAAAAAAAAAAAGAAAAAAACAGGCCACAACGCAATAATTTTATTAACTTTGGAACAGAACATGTGACTTTAACTTTTGGAACTAAACATTAACCTGTTTGCTTACCTGTTTTTATACCTTTATAGAACAAACCTCTCCTTCCCCATGGGTCAATGTGCAAAGCGCAAATCGCCCAAAGATGTGGCGAAGTGCGTTATGCACTTTGTCCCATGTGAAAGGAGACGTTTGCAGCAGCAGTGAGTGAATGGGCCCTAATAGCCCTGTGTGCCTATCCTGGTGAGATGATCCCTATGCTAATAGTGTACCTGTGAGTGGTACTTCCGGAAACACTCTCCAAAGCATAGGGCAGGGTGGTCCGGACAGTCAGGACAGAAATAGCGGGTGTCACGCCTTATTCCACTCCTGCTACAGACACGACATCTTTTTCGGGGTGACTGTTGGGTTGAGGTACCAGGAACGACATTGGGGAAATGTCGCTCGTGTAGACGGCTAACTACACTGGTGGTTGGGGCCACGGAACCTCCTGGATACAGGAGGTTCTCGATGATCTCTTCCTGAAATTTGAGGAAGGATCCAGTTCTCCCAGCCTTACTGTAGAGAACAAAACTATTGTACAGAGCCAATTGAATTAAATATACAGACACCTTCTTATACCAGCGTCTGGTGCGTCGGGAAACTAAATACGGAGACAACATCTGGTCATTGAAGTCGACCCCTCCCATGTGGAGGTTATAGTCGTGGACTGAGAGGGGCTTTTCAATGACACGGGTTGCTCGCTCAATTTGTATTGTCGTGTCTGCGTGAATGGAGGAGAGCATGTAAACGTCACGCTTGTCTCTCCATTTCACCGCGAGCAGTTCTTCGTTACACAGTGCGGCCCTCTGCCCCCTTGCAAGACGGGTGGTAACGAGCCGTTGGGGGAAGCCCGCGCGACTAGTTCGCGCGGTACCACAGGCGCCAATCCGTTCTAGAAACAAATGCCTAAAGAGGGCCACACTTGTGTAAAAATTGTCCACATAAAGATGGTACCCCTTGCCGAATAAGGGTGACACCAAGTCCCAAACTGTCTTCCCACTGCTCCCCAGGTAGTCAGGGCAACCGACCGGCTCCAGGGTCTGATCTTTTCCCTCATAGACCCGAAATTTGTGGGTATAGCCTGTGGCCCTTTCACAGAGCTTATACTATTTGACCCCATACCGGGCGCGCTTGCTTGGGATGTATTGCTTGAAGCCAAGGCGCCCGGTAAAATGTATCAGGGACTCGTCTATGCAGATGTTTTGCTCTGGGGTATAAATATCTGAAAATTTCTGGTTGAAATGGTCTATGAGGGGCCGAATTTTGTGGAGCCGGTCAAAAGCAGGGTGGCCCCTGGGACGGGAGGCGGTGTTGTCACTAAAGTGCAGGAACCGCAGGATGGCCTCAAAACGTGCCCTGGACATGGCAGCAGAGAACATGGGCATGTGATGAATCGGGTTCGTGGACCAATATGACCGCAATTCATGTTTTTTTGTCAGGCCCATGTTGAGGAGGAGGCCCAGAAAAGTTTTAAGTTCGGAAACTTGGACTGTTTTCCACCGGAAAGGCTGGGCATAAAAGCTTCCCGGGTTAGCGGTGATAAATTGTGTGGCATACCTGTTTGTTTCGGCCACAACTATGTCTAAAAGCTCCGCAGTCAAGAACAGCTCAAAAAATCCCAGGGCCGAACCGATCTGAGCCGTCTCAACCCGAACTCCAGACTGGGCAGTGAAAGGGAAAACTACAGGTGCGGCTGAAGTTGGGGACTGCCAATCAGGGTTTGCCAGCACCTCTGGGATTCTAGGGGCTCTACGGGCACGTCTTTGCGGTGGCTGCGACGGGGTCACTACTGCACGTGCCACCGTACCAGCTTCAACTGCCCTTCTGGTGCTCGCTACTTCACCAGGTTGTACGGCAGTGCTGGTACTAGGTCCAGGGAGGGCTGGGCTGCTGGTGTATGCCTCACCACGTAATCCGACAGCACCAGCCCCACTCTGCTGCTCTTGAAGCGGATCCTGCGCAACCTGCGGTCTAGCGACACGGGGCCGGGTACGCCTGGTGGTATCAGGGACCTCAGCCTCCTCGTCCGAACTTTGGGTCAGAGAGCCACTGCTTTCTACAGGTTCGTATTCTGACCCGCTGGATTCATCAGATGAGGGTTCCCACTCCTCATCCGACTGGGTCAGAAGCCTGTAGGCCTCTTCAGAAGAATACCCCCTGTTTGACATGTGGGCAACTAAATTTAGGGGTATTCCCTGAGACTACCCAAGAAAAAAAAAGCAGGCCTGTCTTACAAAGGGGAGGCTAGCGAAGTACCGGAGGCCGCTGCGGTTGATAAAAAATATCAAAACTGATTTTTTTATCGCCGCAGTGCGTGTAAAGTGAATGTGCAGTGATCAAAAAAAAATTTTTTTTTGTCACTGCGGTGGGGCGGGTGTGGGCGAACGCACGTGTGGGCGACCGATCAGGCCTGATCGGGCAAACACTGCGTTTTGGGTGGAGGGCGAGCTAAAGTGACACTAGTACTATTATAGATCTGACCGTGATCAGTTTTGATCACTTTCAGATACTATAAAAGTACAAATGCTGATTAGCGATACGCTAATCAGCGAATAACGGACTGCGGTGCGGTGGGCTGGGCGCTAACTGATCGCTAACTACCTAACCAAGGGACCTAAACTATACCTAAAACCTAACGGTCAATAACAGTGAAAAAAAAAAGTGACAGTTTGCACTGATCACTTTTTTCTTTTCACTTGTGATTGACAGGGGTGATCAAAGAGGTGATCAAAGGGTTAATTGGGGTTCAGGGGGGTGATCAGGGGCTATAGTGTAGTGTTTGGTGTACTCACTGTGAAGCCTGCTCCTCTGCTGGATCCAACCGACGAAAAGAACCAGCAGAGGAGCAGGCAGCCATATAACAGATCATATTTACAAATATGATCTGCTATCTGGCACTTTGATTGGATTTTTTAAAAATCAGCAACCTGCCAGCCACGATCATTGGCTGGCAGGTTGCTGACGAAATACTTCTCAAAGAAATGCCGGCGCGAACTGCGCACGCTCGGGCGCATACTCGCGTCATCTCGCGTCTCGCGAGATGACGCGTATATGCGTGACTGTGCGCCAGCCTGCCACCTCCGGAACGCACATGTGCGTTAGGCGGTCCGGAGGTGGTTAATTACAGGGACCGGGAGGCTGTGCTGGCGGCGGCTCGTCGCCTGAAGGACATTCATTTTGACAACGCCCGGATCTCCTTCTACCCGGACTTTTCTACAGGAGGTACAGAAACAGTGTAGGCAATTCACGGCGGTGAGGGCCAGGCTGCGGGAGAAGGGACTTATCTACGTCATGATGTATCCAGCACGGCTCAGAGTGCAAGATGGAGAGCTGGTGAAATTTTTCTCTACCCCTGAAGAGGCATCTGACTGGCTCGACCGCAGGGGCTGAGTATAGTGAAACTTGTGGGTTGGGGGTCTCAGCCTATGTCTTAAGATGATCGCGTTATAGGGTGGAGCTGAGTGTGCGATGGTTAGGGTGTTCTGCTACCTAGGTTCAGTTCAGTGGTTTACCTAGAGTGGTGGGTTTAGAACGGGTCTCCCCGTCCTATCTACTAGTGAGACGAATGGGGGGTGGGTATTTAGGCTTGGATATGTTGGGGCCATCTGGGCAGGGAGGGGGTATTGCCTGCTGTTCTGGGCATATTGGAAGGTTTTTGCTTTATTTTTGAAGAGTTGGTATGATTGTGTGAATGTATGGTTTGGGTGGTGCGGTTTCCTTTTGAGATATAGTTCTGCCATGCCGCCATGATGCCGGTCTGTCGGTTTGTATCCTGGAATGTCAGAGGCCTCAATGACAAACTTAAACGATCCCTGGTCTTTAATTTCCTACGGAACCACAACCCTGATGTACTGATATTGCAGGAGACACATCTGCAAGGGCGGAAACTTCTGGTGCTGCGGAGGCCCTGGGTGGGAGCGGCCTATCACGCTGTGTATAACTCTAGGGCAAGAGGCGTGTCAATTCTGGTGGCGAAGTCCCTTCCCTTCGTATTCTGTGCAAACTGATACGATGGGGCGTTTTGTGATTCTTCACGCTGCAATCAGAGGCATTGACTACCTTGTGGTAGGTGTTTATGTCTCGCCCCCCCCCCCCCGCCCCCTTCAGAGGGAGATATTGGACGAGGTTATGAAACGAGTAGCGTCAATGCCCCCGGTGCCTCTGATTGTGCTTGGGGACTACAATGCGGCCTAGACTGGATCGGCTTCGCCCTAGTGGTACCCATAATGATGCGTTGAGTTCCTGGGCAGAGGTGTTTGCATTAACGTAGGGCTGGAGGTATGTGCATCCTGGGGTTCGTCAATACTCCTGTTACTCTGCCTCTTATGTGGTGCTCTCCCGGATTGATTTAGTGTTCCTTAGTAGGGACCCATTATCCTCTCTGACGGTAGCTGATTACTTGCCGAGAGGCACTTCTGACCATGCTCCCTTACTGGTAATTCTGAGACAACCCCTTGCACCGGCTGAAAGAATATGGAGGCTCAATAGCAAATGGCTGGAGGTCCTACCCGTGGTTTGGGCTGCGCAGCAAGGTATTGGGAACCCAATGAGGGCTCAACTAACCCGTTAGTGAAGTGGGAGGCCTTTAAAGTTGTACTGCGTGGTACCTTGATTCAGGCGATAGCTTCGCATAGGAAAGAGTTGGGTGCTACTAGGGCCAAGCTGGAAAAGGAGGTGGTAGAGAAAGAACATGCTTATACCGTAGACCCGATGGGATGAGGCACAGAGGAAGCTTAGTTTACACCTAACAGAGTATACCCAGAAGAAGCTATTGTATCAAAGACGCCTAGTGTTTGCAGACGGGGACAAGAACGGGAGTGCCCTAGCTTTCCTGGCCAGGACTGAGGCGCCGCAGACTGTAGTCCCACACATTACCTGCGGAGATGGCTCAAAGGTATATCAGCCGGGAGATATCTGCGAACAGTTCTCTCAATTCTATACTGGCCTGTACAGTTCTAAAACTAGTTCGACCCCGGATGAGATCCATTCATTCCTTCAAGCCATCCCCCTTACACCTTTGGCTAGGGCAGATAGCACGTATTTAGAGGGTTGATGAAGGGGAGATCAAGGCTGCGATCGAGGATATGGCTGCTGGGAAGTCGCATGGTCCGGATTGCTTCCCAGTCGAATGGTACAGATGGTGCCTGGAAAGACAACTGATATCATGTCTAACCTGCAAGTTTGTATATAACCTCCTGAGGTTGATAACGCGGGTTCAAGGATCTTGGTGTCTCCCGATAATGAGCAAGCCTTTGACTCTGTAGAGTGGTACTTTGGGAAACAATGTCCCGCCTTCAATTCCCTCCCTCTTTTATCAAATGGGTCCAACTGCTATATCAGGCGCCTACGGCACGCATTAGGGTGAATGGCTTCACTTCCCGGCCCTTTAGGTTGTATAGGGGCACCAGACAGGGATGTCTCCTATCACCATTGCTGTTTGCACTGATAATGGAACCCCTCACACAGCTAATTAATAATAGCTCTTTGATAGAGGGATGGATGATAGCCAGGGTACAGGAGAAGGTATCGCTGTACGCGGATGACATGTTGGTGTACTTGGCTGATCCTGGCCCTTCCTTAGAAACCCTGCTAGAAGTGGTGAATGGATTTGGTAGGTACTCAGGATTACGGGTGAACTGGGCTAAATCCAGTCTATGTATAGTAGATGTGGAAGAGGGTATAGATATTTCCCCGGTGTCCCCCCTGAGAGTGGTGGACAGCTTCCTCTACTTGGGGATTTATATTCATAGGGACCCTCGGCAATTCTGCCAATTGAACCCGAGGCCCACTATGGAATATCAGATATTGGAAACCAGCGGCTCAACCTATAGACCGGATGGAAATGGGTGCTCACCTCTTGGTCCACCCAGACCGTATAGTAGATAAAAATAGAATAAAAAGTAGAGGGGCACTCCTTAAATGGGAACAGAAAACAGCAGTCAGAATAAAATGTTATCTAAATAGATATTTAATATGAATCACACGCATCACATATACTATTATATAAAAAACCACATCAATTAATTCAATAAAACAAAATAAAATGAACCATGGGGTCCTAATTATAACAAGAGTTCAGGGGTTCATGGGACACTGCCCACAGTAGAAATCAGTCTCAGTAAATCCACATACACCTAGTAGCAGTATGAGAGGTGTGTGGTTAGATTAAATCAATAGGAGCAAAATTGCCACACAATGTCCAGCTTCAGGCCTCCAGAGCAGGGAAATCGATGATGAAATCAAGTCCTGGAGAAAATGGCAGTAAGCGCTTCTTACCGTGAGCCTGCAGTAGTCTCGCTGTGATCGAGAGGAGTGTAAGCCTAGCACAGCTGAACGCGGCGTCCCACGTGGTATAGAGTCAAAGCGTGACGTCTCACGTGACTCACCAGCTGGAGCTATTGTAGCTGTAGTAGCGTCTCTCTTTATGTTTCTGAACACCACCTCAGATGCGAGATTGGTTCTCCGAGTCACCCCGACCGGCGTTGTCACTGCTCGGTCACTTGTAGTATCGGGGAAAAGAAGACTCACTGTCCCAACTTGCCCAAACGCGTTTCAGGGTATACACCCCTTCCTCAGTGGTGGAGACAGTGAGCTTTGGACAACTTTTTATATCCTCCCAGGAAATTCATCACAGGTGATATTGTCCTAATTAGGACCTCAGGAATTCCCACTGATTACAGTCAGTAATAGATACGAGGCATTAGCATCGCCCCTTTTTTTAGATGGGACTCCACCTCATCATCGTCCCAAAATGAAACATACCCGGACACCCTCCCCACCAAGGATTCAAAAGGGAGATCACAAACACGATTACAACCTGAGACATCGTTACCCGGAACATCGGGACAATCAGATAAGGATACCAGGGATGAGACAGAATTACAATCAGGTACGATATCCTTACTCACACAGTCAACAGGAACAGTCATATCACAGAGGTCAACAAACACACAGATACGGAGACAGATACGAAGGGGCAGACACGCAAAAAAGAAGAAATTGAAGATTATGCTAGCGCTAGTGTACTTATAATCTTAATTTTAGTAATGACAGGAGGCGAGTATTTTGCATTAAACTCTCTTTACTTACTCCACATAGCAGTAAAGAAACAGTTAAAACAGTAACCAATCAAAATGCAATAGGAGATAATATATTCTGAGCCGTGAGACTCCTCCTCCTCTTTCGCATGCGAAATCAGAAAAAACTGGATAAACTAAAGTCAATGTCTCTTAAACCACGAACCACCGAACGAACTCCTTGTCCTGTAACTGTAAGGCATGAAGAAAATCCGGAATGAACTGTAACCGGAATCAAAAGACCTTCTGTCCGCATTCAGATCTCCGTGAGACGAAGTCCGATCGACACGAAGAAACTCCCTGAAGTTGGACCGGAAACTTCAAGCATTTATACTGAAAAACAATATGAAATGGGTTAGGAACCGAAACTGAACCTGCATGCAGGCATGACCCACATAAAATGACAGTAAATGACATCACTTAAAAGGATCTTGGCTGCTAAAACGCAAAAGGGAATGAAACCATATACTTACCCACGAGCACTTACCAAGGGTGGGAAAGAGGTGGGAAAATACTCGCCTCCTGTCATTACTAAAATTAAGATTATAAGTACACTAGCGCTAGCATAATCTTCAATTTTACCACATGACAGGAGGCTTCGTATTTTGCATTTTTTAACGCTGATTCACAAGACACATAGCCGCCCCGTGCTTGGACGAAAGTAGAATGTCCTGAGGGTAGACTCCCTCGACCAGTCCGCCGAATGTAGGATGTCTGTCAGAGAAGCGCCTGCCGAGAAGGCCGAGGAAGCAGCCGCCCCACGAACTGAATGTGCCCCAAAACAGGGGTCCACGCCCGCCAGAGACAGAAGCCACCGTATCCACCTGGCGAGTGTAGTAGTTGAGACGGGAACGTGAGGCCGAACGTAGGACACCAAAAGCTGTCCCGAGGCAGAAGTTCGAAGCGCGGAAGTGACCTCAACGTACCGAGTAAGGGTAGAAACGACACAAAGTTGCGGTTCTGAGGCAAAGAAGGGATAAAAGACTGACGTAGAGTTGGACTTGGTACGTCTAGACACCCGAAAGGTAACTCCCTCCGGAGAGACCGAAAAGGCGTCGACGTCGAAAGCCCGTACGTCCGAAACTCGACGAAAGGAAACGAGGCAAAGTAACAAAGTCAACTTGGCCGACAGCTGTCTTAGAGAGAGGGAGGTATTAGTCGGCCAATCTCTCAGAAACTCAAGAACCAAGGCCACATCCCAGAGACGAGAATATCTGGGGCCCGGAGGTCTCTGCAACCTTATACCCCTAAGTAAACGGCAAACAAGTGGATCCCTACCGATTGGGATACCAAGAGAGGGAACGTGCGCTGCCGAAATAGCGGAGCGCACCACGTTGAGAGAACGATAGGAGCGGCCCAAAGAGAACAAATGTGACAGAAAATTCAATATGGCGGTCACAGGTGCTGTAAATGGATCGAAGTCCCGTTCACAGCACCAAGAGGACCAGGAATCCCAAGCTGATAAGTAACATCTTCTAGTTCCAGGAGCCCAGGAGTCCCATATGAGGTCTCTAGCTGCCTGCGATAAATCGCTGGTCTGCCAGGCTCCCCGGAAAGAGCCCAAGCCACCAGAAGGAGACGGCCCTCGAGTACCAGGGAATGCGGATTCCCTTTCGGGTCCGTGAGGAGCATCGGGAAAGACGGTAGAAGCAACGGATCGATGTAGGAGAGCTCCAGAAGGTCCGGGAACCACGGTTGACTCCGCCAAAGCGGAGCGACGAGCAGGAGAGAAATGCGTTGATTCCTCAGGAATTGAATTGTCCGTGCGATCATGCTGAAAGGGGGAAAGGCGTACGCTCCCTTGGCTGGCCACTGTTGGAGAAACGCGCCCACCGCTAAACTCTCCGGATCCGGTAGCCAGCTGAAGTAGGCCGGAGTCTGCCTGTTGTTGCGGGAAGCGAATAGGTCCAGTCGGAAGGGGCCCCTCCTGACCGAGAGTCGTTGAAAGACCTGAGGATCCAATCTCCAGTCGCTGCTGTCCCTCCAGTGACGTGAGAACCAGTCTGCCGTCAGATTCGTCTCCCCCAGACCCTGAACTTAGAGTGTGGTCCACTGGAATCAATAGCCAGGAGGGAGCAACCACACAAGCCAATTTCTTCCTTTTATGTTGAAATTATTAAGATGCAAGAGTCCCCTATCCAGCGATTCTTTGTCAGCGGATATCCCTGAGTTGGAAGACTCATTTGGAGGAATGGCGTCTGGGGTGGAGGAAGTCTGTTATAAGCGCTCGGGATAGTCTCATTCAGATTAAATGGATGAATAGGGTATATTTGACCCCGATGCGTCTTTATCCGATGCGGCAAAATACCGAACCCTAGGTGTGACAGATGTGGGGAGGCCAGGGGCTCCTTTTTTCATATGGTTTGGCTATGCCCGGTAGTGCAAATATACTGGAAGGGGGTGTGCAATTTCATTAATGTTAAGTTGGGGCTTCCGGGGATTTGTGATCCAGTGGTATGTGTATTGGGGCTAGTTTCTGAAGCGACTCCATCCAAGTACAGTAGAGCATTGTTACGTCTGTTAATGTTTTATGGAAGAAAGAACATACTTTTGAACTGGAAACCGCCCAATTACCCTACGGTGGACTAGTGGGTGCACCTTAAAAACAAAGATCTTCAGATGTACAAATTGACATACGAAGCAAGGGGAGTGCCTGATCGATTTGACAAAATCTGGGGCTTGTGGGTGCAAGCGGAGGGCACAGCTTGAGGATTGTTGGTGGTTGGGACTGCACTACCCAAGTGTGTGTATGAGAGTGTGAATGTGGTGTGAGTGAGTTCTGGATTTAACTTTGTGATGACAGTGATGCTCTGTATTAAAGCCGCGCTCTTACTGTCACGAAATATGATAATGATATATGATAATTATGGATTTGACTGGACTTGCTTATGCGAGATGCAAGTGACTGTGCTATGAGGAATTGTTCTTCCCTCTGGAATTGTTGTATTAACTGCAAAAGTGTTAAATAAACGTTATATAAAAAAAAAAAGAGGCCACGGTGTGCAGTAGTAAAGAAGCTAGTTGGGATGTGGATGGGGAGGGTCTGGAACAAGTATAGGCGCGGAAGAACATTCATCTTAAATATGGCACACCTGCCAAACCAAGTATATAGGACTTTGGACCATCTCTTAAGGTCTTCTCTAATCCGATTTAGGAGGGGGGTATAGTTCCTGGAGAACAGTGCTCTTAGATCCTTGGGAATCATCGTGCCCAAGTATTTAATGGTGTGAGAGACGTGTATCTGGTTTGAAACATTATTCTGTAGTACACATTTTTGTCCACAACATGGCCGCAAGCCGTATGTTTGAGCCATGTGTGCATTCTTTTGTTTAAGGTAAATAAGGAAGGGGGAAGAGGGGATTACATTACAGTTTTCAAATATACCTATGAACACAGTTGAAGATGCTGAAATCACTCCCATCAGGTTAAGGAGCCAATAGTCCCTTTTGTAATGTCATGTCTGCTATTTAAGTCAATGTAATTATGCGATTAAAGGGGCGCGTCTCTTCTACCATGACGAAGAGAGAAGATGCTTTCATGAAACCACCTAGTGCAGGGCTGGCCAACCTGTGGCTCTCCAGCTGTTGTAAAACTACAACTCCCACCATGCTTTGCTGTAGGCGGATACCTGTAGGCAGTCTGGGCATTCTGGGACTTGTAGTTTTGCAACAGCTGGAGAGCCTCAGGTTGGCCATCCCTGACCTAGTGTGTCTGGTCTCATTATAAAGCAGTATGGTATACACATACTAATACTTCTCAGTGATTTGGCACCACACAAAGAAGGAAAGCGCATGAATTGCGCTGACAATGGCACCTGTCGTCCATCGGAAAGGTAAGGAACCCACCAGATCAGCTTCAAGGGAAATCGGAATGGAGATATTAAGCGCTTCAGATTTCTGCAAGTTAATTTTCAGATTGGATAAGTTGTGAAACTCTTTGAATTCCACAATTAGGTTGGGGAAGGTGATCCGGGGTTTGGTAATCATAAACATCAGGTCATAAGCATAAGCTGCGATCTTAAATTCCTGACCTCTCACTACCAAACCCGAGATGTCAGAACCCTTCTGAGGACTATCAGGAAAAACCTTAACGCGAGGATGAAAATTAAGGGTCAGCTTTAGGCTAGGGCTACACGATGACAATTAATGGCATGACACAAAGGGCACCACTACACTACTACATGCATTTATCTTGGATGGATTTTTTGCGACTGTCGCAGCGCGACACCATAGCCTATCATTATAAAAATTGTTATGAGAAAACGTTGTGCGACACGTCATGTAGTCCTACCCTTAAATGGGCAGGGTGCTGTGGAGGTCACTGTTAAGGGGGCAGGGGACACTATTAAAGAGGTAGCTGCTGTGGAGGTCATAAAGTGGGGAGGGTGAGAACAGCATGAGAAGTCCACAGAGTGACCCTATGACATAGTGATGAGGCGGAAGCAGCATGAGACGACCACAGAGTGGCCCAATGACCGGGTCTGGAGGTGGCGGCAGCACGAGGAGGCCACAGAGTGGCAAGGTGGCATAGTGTTGAGGTAGCAGCAGCATCAGGAGACCACAGAGTGACCCAGTGACAGACTGTGGAGGTGGGTGGCAATAACACTACCCGCTGATGATGGTGGGTGTAAAAAGGAGCACTTGGCATCAGATGTGTGGCAGCATCAGAATAGTAGCAGAGGCAGGTAGCCAGAAGAAACCGTTCTCTTGATCTAGTTTGATGCATCAGGCATTGGTGGGTGGAAATCCTGGCTGATCCTCGGCTGATTCATCTCAACAAAGAGGTCAGTCTTTCCACATTTAGGGTGGACATGTGAGTTCTCCTTGGGATAACTATGGCCCGCGCCGCACTAAACACCCACTCTGATGCACCACTACTGGCTGGGCAAGACAGCTTTTCCAGGGCAAACTCAGGTAGTTGCGGCCACAAATCCAGTTTGGCTGTCCAGTAATCCAGCGGATCTTCAATGACGGCTGGCAGGGTGCACTGCAGGTATGCCACCACCTGCTGGTTTAGGTTCTGCTCTATGTCTAGCTGCTGTTGAGTAGTTTCTTCAGTAGGCGGGTAAAGAAAGCTGCTCATCAGCTACTCTAGACTCAGCCTGCTGCTGATAGAGCTGGTACTGCTGGTCCTGCCACCCCACCAACCAGGGCAGTGGAACCCGAGCGCAGAGGGCTCCCCCGGTCAGACCTGCGAGAGGATGGACGATGGCGCAGATAGGCAGCGTCCAACTCACTACATATGTTGTCTCTATAGTAGTTCAGATTGTCTTTCCTCTCAGCAGGTGTAAAAAAGGCCCCCATTTTGGACCAGTAGAGAGGGTCCAACAAGGTGAAGAGCCGGTAGTCAATCCTCTGCCGAATTGTGACAATTTAGCTGTCACTACGCAAGCAAGTGAGCATGCAGCGGGCCATTTGCGCAAGTGACTTGGAGGGACCCCCTGCCTCCATCTCCACTGCATACTGCTACGGTATGTCTGGGTCCTCTGTCTCTTCTTCCTCATCATCCTGTAGCTCCTCCAGCTGCACGTGCTCCTCCTCTACTGTCACCTGTGTAGAAAAACCACCCATTTCGCTACACATTGCTTGTGCTCCAATGTCCTCCTCCTCCAGTTCAGCCCCCACAGGGCTCATGTGGCCGAGAGATGTAGGCGCCACTTCTCCAGTCCCCTGACCAGCCAGATTTACCATCATATGTTCCAGGACATGAAGCAGTGGAATGACGTTCATCCTGTAGTCCTGGTAAATGACAAATAACGTGGCCTCCTCAAAGGGCCTGAGCAAACGGCAGGTGTCACTCGTGAGCTGCCACTGGCTGACATCGAAGTTACACAGGGGAGTACTCTTGTCCGCTTGGATCATCAAGAAATAGTTGATGGCCTTTCTCTGTTTGTATAGTCGGTCCAACATATGGAGGGTGGAAACGTCGCATATCAGCCTATTTGGGGGATTCCGTTCTGCCACTGAAGCTCAAGGAGGGTGTGCTTTACGGTGTACAAGTGGCTGAAGTGCATACAAAGTTTCCTGGCTATTTTTAGGATGTCTTCCAGATGGATGGAAGACTTCAGGAACCGCTTGACAAACAGATTTAACACATGTGCCATGCAGGGCGCATGGCTCAGCCCTCCTTGACTCAGCGCCGACACCGTGTTCTTCCCGTTGTCGGTCACCATGGTTCCAATTTTGAATTGTCGCGGAGAAAGTCAGGTTTAGATTTTTTGCTGCAGGACATGGACAACTTCATCCCCTGTGTCAGGCAAACCAGGTGCAGAACAGTGTGAGAGTGATGAGGGGTCGCACATGGCTTGCATACACTACATGCCTCCAACCTAATTCTTGGATCTCTACATGAAAAAATTGTATTTGCTGTAAATCGCGAGACGGACATACAGGGAGTGCAGAATTATTAGGCAAGTTGTATTTTTGAGGATTCATTTTATTATTGAACAACAACCATGTTCTCAATGAACCCCAAAAACTCATTAATATCAAAGCTGAATATTTTTGGAAGTAGTTTTTAGTTTTAGCTATTTTAGGGGGATATCTGTGTGTGCAGGTGACTATTACTGTGCATAATTATTAGGCAACTTAACAAAAAACTAATATATACCCATTTCAATTATTTATTTTTACCAGTGAAACCAATATAACATCTCAACATTCACAAATATACATTTCTGACATTCAAAAACAAAACAAAAACAAATCAGTGACCAATATAGCCACCTTTCTTTGCAAGGACACTCAAAAGCCTGCCATCCATGGATTCTGTCAGTGTTTTGATCTGTTCACCATCAACATTGCGTGCAGCAGCAACCACAGCCTCCCAGACACTGTTCCGAGAGGTGTACTGTTTTCCCTCCTTGTAAATCTCACATTTGATGATGGACCACAGGTTCTCAATGGGGTTCAGATCAGGTGAACAAGGAAGCCATGTCATTAGATTTTCTTCTTTTATACCCTTTCTTGCCAGCCACGCTGTGGAGTACTTGGACGCGTGTGATGGAGCATTGTCCTGCATGAAAATCATGTTTTTCTTGAAGGATGCAGACTTCTTCCTGTACCACTGCTTGAAGAAGGTGTCTTCCAGAAACTGGCAGTAGGACTGGGAGTTGAGCTTGACTCCATCCTCAACCCGAAAAGGCCCCACAAGCTCATCTTTGATGATACCAGTACTCCACCTCCACCTTGCTGGCGTCTGAGTCGTACTGGAGCTGTCTGCCCTTTACCAATCCAGCCACGGGCCCATCAAGACTCACTCTCATTTCATCAGTCCATAAAACCTTAGAAAAATCAGTCTTGAGATATTTCTTGGCCCAGTCTTGACGTTTCAGCTTGTGTGTCTTGTCCAGTGGTGGTCGTCTTTCAGCCTTTCTTACCTTGGCCATGTCTCTGAGTATTGCACACCTTGTGCTTTTGGGCACTCCAGTGATGTTGCAGCTTTGAAATATGGCCAAACTGGTGGCAAGTGGCATCTTGGCAGCTGCACGCTTGACTTTTCTTAGTTCATGGGCAGTTATTTTGCGCCTTGGTTTTTCCACACGCTTCTTGCGACCCTGTTGACTATTTTGAATGAAACGCTTGATTGTTCGATGATCACGCTTCAGAAGCTTTGCAATTTTAAGAGTGCTGCATCCCTCTGCAAGATATCTCACTATTTTTGACTTTTCTGAGCCTGTCAAGTCCTTCTTTTGACCCATTTTGCCAAAGGAAAGGAAGTTGCCTAATAATTATGCACACCTGATATAGGGTGTTGATGTCATTAGACAACACCCCTTCTCATTACAGAGATGCACATCACCTAATATGCTTAATTGGTAGTAGGCTTTCGAGCCTATACAGCTTGGAGTAAGACAACATGCATAAAGAGGATGATGTGGTCAAAATACTCATTTGCCTAATAATTCTGCACTCCCTGTAGTTAGAGAGATTGACTTCACAAGAGATACAGAGCAGGGGAGTTCAGCCACCTATTTGCTTCCAGCTGTTTACTGCGCCTGAATTAAAATTGGGCCAACTAGCTTCAGCTTCCTCTGATGTGTATGCCTATGGAGTCCTTTTGTTATGGCTTTGCACAGGGAGCAAGAATGTTATGCACAATTGTGATGGAACTCCTGATCTTAAGAAACTGGACTTGGACGCCAAAGCAGAGGCTCTCTTGTCATGTCTTGTGTGCTGTGGAGATCGAATGCAGACGGAGCAGATAAAAAAATAATATTTTCAACTTACTGAAGCTGCATGATTTAATTGTGAATAGATGGTAAAGGCAAAGTCTGCTGGTGTGTTGTCATCAACGTCTTTATTAATGTTAACTGAAGGACCCACGACGACGTAATTCGGTCCAAACAGCAAAAGGTGGTCTACAATCGCCCATCAATTTTCCAGAAGAAAAAAAACATGTTTTAAATAAAAAAATTTCACCAATGAAAAGGATAATGGAATTCAGTTCATACAGAAGAGTCTACAATCACCCATCATTCCCCCCCCCCCCCAAAAAAAAGCCTGTGTCACATTAAAAAAAAATTCACTACTACTTAATTCATTTCATACTGCAAAAAAGGGCTTTACCACATATAACTGCACCGCTGAACGGCAAATAGGCCCTTATTTTTCCCCCCCTTTTACACTACACAAAAGGCGTTTCAACAGATAAACGCAGAACAGCGAATATATTTTTATTTTGCCACTAATACATGGCAAAAAGGGCTTTAGAATATATAACTGCACCGCACAAGGGCAAAATATATTTTTCTTTTGCCACTAATACACGGCAAAAGGGGCTTTACAAAACATAACTGCACCGTGCAAGGGCAAATAAGACGTACTGTAGAAATATTTCCTTGTAATCAACCCTGTTAATGGCTGTATCAAACAGCACTTGCACCCCAATAATAAGAATGCTGGAATGACAGAGCTGTATAATGACAATTTGGATCATCAGTCAGTGCAGCAAGGAGTTCCTATTATCCAGTCTGTAACCTCCCTTACTGAACCCTGTTCTATATAAATGCTGTGGAATGATTTCTCCCTATCCTTTTGCATGCAGGACTTTTGTCCAGGGTGGATTTGATTTAAATCAAACTGATTTAAATCACTAGTCAGTAAGGCTTGATTTAAATCATAGTTTTCTACATTTTCTTGCTGGTATAACTTATAATATGCATGTAGATGAAGATTTTTAAAACAACAACTTTTCATATTAGTTTGATTAGGTTGATTCTGTATTCATAGGTTTGTAGAAGTTAGGAATAAGGCATTTTTCTCAACTCTGTTCATGTTATAGCATTTTTGCTGTGAAGAGGCATGTGATCTCTGGCGAGTCAAATGTGTGATAATATCTTGTAGGCAGAGAAACTGCCCAATAATCTTAGGCCACTTTCACACTGGCGTTTCTGGGTCTGCTTGTGAGATCCGTTTCAGGGCTCTCACAAGCGGCCCAAAATGGCTCAGTTTAGCCCCAATGCATTCTGAATGGATAAGGATCCGTTCAGAATGCATCAGTTTGCCTCCGTTCCGCTCTGGAGGCAGACACCAGACGGATCTGCACCTAACACAGGTGTGAAAGTAGCCTTACAAAAACCTCTGGAAGAGCATGACATTGTGAATGGATTAATGGAATTTATTTACCCAAAAAATTAAAAACGTATACAGCCTTATTCTACATAATTAAAAAACTAATCTTTATTTCATGATGGAATAACCTTTGGATGGTAATATATTTTCCTCAAAAAGCATTTTATATAAAAAAAAAAATATGATGTAAATAAATAAAATCCGAAATAAAAAATCTTCCTCTGAGCGGAAACCTAACGCACCCCATTATAGTCTATGGGGCACGTAAACTTCAGAGCAGAGTGGAAAGGCTAAATGCTGATGTGAACTCAGCCTTAAGTAACTGGCTCAGTGATACAAAACAAAGGGTGGTTATTAATTGTACATACTCAGATTGGGTCACCATCACTAGTGGGGTACATCAGGGGGTCAGTGTTGGTCCCTATTCTCTTCAATATATTTATTAATGATCTTTTACAAGGCTTGTACAGTAAAATATTAATGTTTGCAGATGACACTAAACTGTGTAAAGTAATTAACAACATGGAAGAGGACAGTATACTGCTACAAATGGATCTGGATGGATTGGAGGCTTGAGGAGAAAAGTGGCAGATGAGGTTTAACACTGACAAATGTAAGGTTATGCACATGGGACGGAATAATGCATACAAAAAAAAAGAAACTGGGTAACACTGACATGGAAAAGGACTTCGGAATTTTAGTGAACAGCAAACTAAGCTGTAGAAACCAGTGTCAGGCAGCTGCTGCCAAGGCTAATAAGATAATCGGTTGCATCAAAAGGGGCATAGATCTAATAACTATGTATAAATAGATGATGGGAAAGATCTCTGCTCTGACCCTGATATATTTATTCCCAGTACTGTGACTATGACGAGGGGACATCCTCTGCGTCTAGAGAAAAGAAGGTTTCTACACAAAACATAGTCTTACTGCTCTTACAGTAAAGAATCGTCTTCTATGGAACTTGCTGTCTGAGATTGTGGTAATGGTTAATGGTGAGTTCAATAGGGGTCTGGATGTATTATTGGAGTATAATATTACAGGTTATATTACTAGAGATTGGGTGTAGATCAGAGTTATTCAGATTACCTGATTGGATTTGGGAAGGATTTTTTCCCCCTAATTTGAGGAAATTTGGCTTTTACCTCAGTTTTTTTTTTGCCTTCCCTTGGATCAACTTACAGGCCAACAGGCTGAACTGGATGGACAGATGTCTTTTTTAAGCCTTATAAACCATGTTAATTACTGCAGCCTTATGTTAAGATATTGCCAAGTTACATCAAGGATACCATACTTTCATTTGGTAGAAAGACTAAAATGGCAACAACAATGGTTCCTTGTATCACTGGATGCAAGTTCTCTTAATACTTGCACTCAACATGAATTGGGTCTACAAGGTGTAAAACATTTTTTTTTGCCAAAGATGAAGGTCTTGAGGCAGGTCAAATACAGTCCATTCTAGATTGTATTCAATAATATCCTCAAACAATTATTTTATGTTTGATTACCTCCAAACGAATGGGACTGCAATTCAATTTAGATGCCCGTTTATGTTTCTTTATTTTTTGGTACTTTCCAAGAAGTCTTTTTGTGTACTCAAGATACTCCTCTTGTAGGCGTTCCTTATGGTATCCTTTATCTACAAACCTTTTCTGTATGACCTTGGCCTGTTGTCTAAAGTCCTCGTCACGAGTACAGTTACGTCTGACCCGTTTGTACTGGCTGTAAGGGATATTCTGAAGCCACTTTTTGTGATGGAATAATTTATATAATGTATGTAACTATTGGTATTAACTGGTTTAACCTCTTTCCGTCCGCCCATAAGATATAAACGTCCTATGGGTGGATCTCTATTTCTGAATGGACGTTTCTGAACGTCTGTTCAGAAACTGCAGCTGCACGCTAATCATGCAGCTGCTGATCGGGCTGCCCGCTGTCAGTGACAGCAGGGCACCCCAGAGAGAAGGCAGGGACAGTGCCCAGGTGTCCCTGCCTTCTGGATCGCTGTGTATGCAGAGCAGGAAGCGCTATGAGCTTCCTGTTCCGGCCCGGCAGTCATGTGACCGCGGGGACCGGAGAGTGCAGGAGCTGTGTGAGGTCTTTCGCAGACCTCGATCAGCCCTGCTCTGAGGCTGTACAGCCTCTCTGGGGGGTGCATTTCTCCTGTAACTGGGGCTACTATGTCAGCCCCAGTTACAGGAGAAAGCAACAGTGGGAAAAAAAAAAAAAAAAAAAAAGGTGAAGTAAATCTCTCCCAGAGGTCTTGTACAAAAACGTGTATGTCCCACAAAATGGTACCAATAAAACAGTCACCTCATCCCGCAAAAAATGAGCCCCTACATAAGAAAATCTCTCAAAAAATAAAAAAACTATAGCTCTCAGAACATGGACACATTAAAACATAATTTTTTTGTTTCAAAAATGCTATTATTGTGTAAAACTTTAATAAATGAGAAAAAGTATACATATTAGGTATCGCCACGTCAGTAACAATCTGCTCTATAAAAATGTCACTTGGCTGAACCCCTCAGGTGAACGCTGTAAAAATAAATAAATAGAAACTGTGCTAAAACAACCAATTTTTTGGTCACCTTGCCCCATAAAGTGTTATATCATATGTACCCAAAAATAGTAGCAATTAAACTGGCACCTTATCCCCTAGTTTCCAAAATGGGGTCACTTCTTGGGAGTTTTTACTGTAAGGGTGCATCAGGGGGCTTCAAATGGGACATGGCATCTAAAAACCATGTGGCGTTCCTTTTCTTCTGTGCCCTGCCGTGTGCCCATACAGCAGTTTATGACCACATGTGTGGTGTTTCTGTAAACCGCAGAATCTGGGTAATAAATATTGAGTTTTGTTTGGCTGTTAACCATCGATGTGTTAAAGAAAAAATTTGATTAAAATGGAAAATCTGCCAAAAAAGTGAAATTTAAAAATCTGATCTCTATTTTCCTTTAATTCTTGTGGAACGCCTAAAGGGTTAACAAAGTTTGTAAAATCGGTTTTGAATACCTTGATGGGTGTAGTTTCTACAATGGGGTCATTTATGGGGGTATCCACTATGTAGGCCCCACAAAGTGACTTCAGACCTGAACTGGTCCTTTAAAAAGTGGGTTTTGGCAATTTTCTTAAAAATTTGAAGAATTGCTTCTAAACTTCTAAGCCTTCTAACGTCCTAAAAAAATAAAATGACATTTCCAAAATGATGCCAACATAAAGTAAAGTAGACATATGGGGAATGTTAAGTAATAAATATTTTATGAGGTATCACTTTCAGAGAAATTGCAAATTTTTCAAATTTTTGGGTAAATTTGGGATTTTTTCATAAATAAAGGTGAAATATTTTGACTCAAATTTATGACTATCATGAAGTACAATGTGTCACGAGAAAACAATCTCTGAATGACTTGGATAAATAAAGGCGTTCCAAAGTTATTACCACATAAATTGAGATACGTCAGTTTTGCAAAATTAGGCCTGGTCAGGAAGGGGGCAAATGGCCCAGATGGGAAGTGGTTAAAGTATGTTTTTGTTGTGAGGAGATTGTTCTTACTAGTGATTGAGATGTCCAGAAATTCTATCCCAGTTTTATTATAGTTTGGAGTGAAAGAGATTCACTAATCTGTATTATTTAGTTCATTGCAGAATTCAAGTGCTGATCTCGTCTCCGTCCTAGATAATAACGATTTTGTCTATATATCTTTTGTAATAAATAATCTGTGTTTTTTTGGAAGGAGTGTGTTGGTAATGTATTTACTTTCAAATTGCCCCATGAATAGGTTGGCGAAGGCCAGTGCTGCTTTCGTACCCATGGCGGTCCCTCTGCATTGATTGTATGTGGCATTGTTGTATATGAAAAAAATATTTTCCAGGATAAAACAAACTTTCTAAGAGAAATTGAACTTGTAGTGGTTTCAGTGTAGTGTCGTTCAACAGGATGGTCTTTACACATTGTATCCCTAGGTCATGTTGTATATTAGAGTATAGGGCTGTTACATCCATGGTGAGTAGAGCATATGTATCCTTTCATGTGATGTCACTAAGCTCACAAATAAATTGGCTGGAGTCATGGAGGTAGCTCTGTAAATTACGGACATATGGTTGTAAGAAGTGATCTAGGTAATGTGACACGTTACTTGTTGCATAGTTTGTATTTGATACGATGGGCCTCCCTGCTGGGCTCTCAGTGTTTTTATGTATTTTTGGGAGGTGGTAGAAATAAGGATTGCAGGGGGATTTTGGTAATAAATTTGTTTCTTTTTTGTTTATGTATTGTTTTTCATATGCATTTTTTATGAAGTTAGCCTTTTATTCATATCCGAAAACGTGTTTTCCGAAACCTTACAGGGTAGTACATTGTGTCATTGAGAATGTCCAGAGCCTCCATTTTATAATCTATAAAATTTTGTACAACTATCCCTCCTCCTTTGTCTGCTGGGTGCATTATCAGATCTTTGTTGTTATCGAGTCTTTTCAGGGAGTTTTTTTCCTTGGTGGGTTAAATTTTCTTTATAGTAAGGGGTTGTAGGTTTTGGTTTAGATGTAATCTTTTTTTAAATCTGCAGAAACAAGGTCAAAGAATGTTATTAGGAGATGGCCCTGGCTTTGGAGGGGAAAAAAAGGAGGGGGAGAGACATCCTGATGTTTGTATATAGGTATTTCATTTTTGTAGGCGTTTTTGGTATTTTAGTATTCGAAGTGCCTTTTGATAGTAAGATTTTTTTTCTAAATTTATGCATGTCTAGATATAATTCAAATGGATTGATAATGTAATGTATGGGCAGAAGGAAAGCCCTTTCTGTAATAGTTTGTTTTCGGATTTTGTTAGGTTGTGGGATCTTTTTTTTTTTCCTCTCTCCGGTGGGAGGTGGTCCTTCTTGTTGTCTAAATCGGTTTCCTTTTTTTCCTGCCCTCTTCTGCACCCTCGTGTTCTAGTTTTCTTTTTCCCCGGGGTGGGCATTGTCCCTTTCTTTCCCTCGGGACACCCAGGGTCGTTTTTGTTTTCATTTCATTATCTTGGTCAGTACAATTACAGTGAAACCTGAAACCCAAGTTTATTTAGTTTTTTCTTGCGCTTTAATACTTGAAAAAAAAACTAAATAAAAAAAACAAAAAAAAATTATTGTTTTATTGCCATAATGTTTTTTTTAAGGGTTATCCCATGAATAATGTAAAAAATAGTACATGACATGACATGACAATACCTTTCTAACAAAGCTAGAACCAGCCTGGTATAGCATATAGCACATGGGTTCAAAGATATCCCCATACATTGTTCTGCTAGATTTATATCAAGCTGACAGCTCGAGGGTAGTGTCTTTTCTGCTGCAGATCAAGGGGTGTGTCCATTCCACTGGAGCTCTCTCCTTATCACAGATCAGGAAGCAGTTGAAAGATGAAATTGAGCACGTGTGGCCTTCTTAATAAGTCGGTCAAATAAATAAGAAATTAAGTGGCGCTATACAGATACATTTTATTGTAGTTGTGCAACTCAGTAGCTATACTTTTTATTACATGCAATTAAAAAAGTATTCAGATCCAGGTGTTGGTTTGAAAACTGTACAATATTTTTTTGTGGGACAACCCATTTAACAACTTTTATAGTTCTCCTAGGGAACTTGAATGCTTAGGGCTCTTTCAAGCGAGAGTGTCCCTTGAGGAAATCACGCTTCGTGTGAGAGAGATTGTGCGATCTAAACTACAGAAGAGCACAGCATTATCATGAATGATAATGCTGTGTGCCTCTGTGTGACCTTTCTGTAACAGAATCATACTAACAAAGCTTTCAGTGTGATCCCAGACTGCACAATCTCTCTCTCACACGCAGCGTGATTTCCCCAAGGGACACACATGTGAAAGTGCCCTTAATCAGATTGCTTCTCTTAGCATTGGAGTCTGAGACTTACACTATGTTCCTATGGAGCCCTGCCACAGGCAGGATCTCCAAGTCGATCTACGTGCGGCAGCCTCAGATGCACACACCATCCAGCTCCCCTAATCCCTGCTAGATATTCCCCCCCCCCCCCCATCTTCCTTGAGCAATCACTTTATATAACCGTAAACGACATAGTCAGGCCGACAAGGTACGATTTATTACTCCCTATAACCCACAGTGGAAATTAATTCGGAACACACTAGCAAAACATTGGGAGATTTTACAACTAGATTCTACCCTGGAAAAATACTACCTACTCGTCCGTCCATTACGTACTGACGCACAAAAATTGAGGATTTTGACTGTTATCGGCATCTATTTTGCAGATATTCTGATAACATATTGGGAACACAGATCGCGCTGCTGTCAGCGCTCTCCGTGTTCCCTCAGCAGCACAGGGGAGAAGGAAGCAGTGTCTCCCTCCCCCCGTGCTGCCACCAATGCGAGGACAGGGGACAAGAGAAGGGGAGGGGCTGTGGCGACTGCACCACCAATGAAGATAACTGTCTCATTGATTCATATACAGGAGGTGGGAGCTGGCTGCAGAATCACATAGCCGGCTCCTGACCTCTATGACAAGCGGCTGCGATCTGCGGTAGTTAACCCCTTAAGTGCCGCAGATCGCAGCTACCGCTCATGGAGGACGGGGGCCGGCTATGCGATTCTATTCTGCAGCCAGCTCCCGCCTCCTGTATAAAAATAAATGAGAGCTTTATCTTCATTGATTGCGTAGTGCGCCCCCCACCCCAGTATTAACAACATTGGTGGCACAGTGCGCCCCCCAGTATTAATCATTGATTCTGCAGTGCACCCCCCCACCCCCAAGTATTAATCATTGGTGGCAGCGGCCACAGGGTCCCCTCTCACCATCTCCTCCGATCGGAGCCACAGCAGTGTAATGCTGGGGCTCCGATCGGTTACCATGGCAGCCAGGACGCTATTGAAGCCCTGACTGCCATGGTAAGCTCCATGCTGCAGTATAAATGAAAAAGAAAGAATTTTTTTTTTTTAAAACTACACGTTAACAATAAACATTCATTTTCAGCAGGAATTTTTTATTTTTTTCACATAATATCAGTATAAATTATCAGTATCGGCCCTAAAAAAAAAAAAGTCAATATCTGTCGATCCCTATTCCCCATGAAGGAAATGTGTGGCTTGCTCCAATATTGATAGGGTCTCCACTTTTGGTAACCTATTTACGAACATTAAACAATATACCATCACACATACCCTTACATGTAATAGACCAGGTGTGATATACCTGGGGATGTGCCCGTGCCAACGTATTTATGTGGGGCTAACCTCTAGAGAACAATGCAATCTATATGCACCGAATGTAAAAACAGTTCACTGGCTCATTGAAACTTTGGATAAAGTATCCGCGTTTGCCTCTAGCGGGCTAATTATTGGAGGTGACTTTAATCTGACCCTGAATCCGTTATTGGACTCCTCATCCAAGAAAACAGCTATATCCTTTAGGGCACTGAAGTCCTTACAGACTCGCTTACGGGATATCCATGTAGTGGATGTTTGGAGGTCGATCCATGGGGACAAAAGGGATTACACCTTCTATTCAAATCCGCATAAAATCGTACCAAAGGTTGGACTATATTATGATCCAGGATTCCAATCTGTCATTAGTGCAGTCGGCTGATATAGATTGCATATCGATTTCTGACCATGCAATGGTACACTGTGCTTTGCAGGTCCCTAGCACAAGAGGGAAAGAATGGTCATGGAGATTGAACCATACGTTACTGGACACCCAATCTGAGGTAAATACTATCACTAAGAAACTGCAGGAGTATTTTGATCTAGATGTAAACACCGCAACCACACCTGCTATTACGTGGGAAGCACATAAGGCGGTTATACGGGGCGAATTTATAGCCTTAGGGGCATATTTAAAAAGAAAAAGGACAAAGCAGTTGACTGAGCTATTGCTCCGTATCTCTCAAGTTGAGAGAACTCACAAACGATCTCTGGCAATTAAGGAATATGAGACACTTATAAGGCTTAGACAGGAACTTAAGGCACTGTTAAATGTTAAAGCGGCTAAAGCCTATTTAAGGGTGAAGCATAAACACTACATACATGGGAATAGGGGCAGCAAAGTCTTGTCCGCCATGATTAAAAAGCGAACGGAGCAGACCTTTATTAAGCAAATGGTGACTCAAACAGGGAAGACCACAGTAGACCCCGGAGAAATTTCCAATGTATTCACTAAATACTACCATGAACTGTATAATTTGGCAAAGAGGGAGACCATTGAGTAACAGCTGGTTAGGCAGGAGAGGATTCTACAGGATTTGGAATTGCCGTCGCTGTCTGCAGAGGAAAGTGAAAATCTAATTGCCCCAATAACGCTCCAAGAGGTAGAGAAAGTCCTAAAATCAATACCAAAAGGGAAAAGCCCAGGACCGGACGGATTGACGGTAGCGTACTATAAAAAGTTCTTTCCAGTATTAGGCCCTCATATTGTCTCTCTCTAACTCACTGTTAAATGGAACCCCATTACCTAAGCAGGCGCTAGAAGCCCATATTACAGTTTTACCAAAGCCAGGGAAAGATCCTAACCTGCCTTCTAGCTACAGGCCAATTTCATTGCTTAACGGTGATGTTAAGCTATGGGCAAAGGTTCTGGCCTACAGAATATCCCCTCTTCTCAAGAAACTGGTCTCACCCGAGCAGTCGGGCATTGTGGGTGGAAGGGAGTGCAGGGATAGCACCTTCTGGGTTATAATGGCACAACAATATGCTTTATCACATGGACATAGTATCACGCTGTTAAGTACTGACGCTGAAAAAGCGTTTGACAGAGTGGACTGGCAGTTTATGGCGGCCTCCCTTCACAGGTTTGGTTTCCCTCCCCAATTTGTAACTGCTGTGCTATCCCTGTACTGCTCCCCTACGGCGAAAATCCGCGTAAATGGTTGTCTATCCTGCACATTTTGATATAAGGAATGGGACACGGCAGGGCTGCCCATTATCGCCAACTTTGTTCATCCTTTGTTTAGAAACCTTCCTGCAAGCGATAAGACAGGATAATGAGATACAGGGACTTATGGTGGGCACCAGATGCATAAAGTTGCGGCGTTCGCCGACGATATGCTCCTGTTGTTATCAAATCCTAGAACTGCGTTCCCTGCATTGTTAAAGCAATTAGAAAACTTTGGGAATATGTCAAATTTTAAAATAAATCTGGCAAAATGTGTTGCATTAGGGGTTAATACTCCGCAGTCGACTATAACTTACCTTAAAGCACATTACCCCTTTCAGTGGAGAGCATAGATTACCTTGGAGTTCAAATAACGAAGCACCCGGATCAACTCTTCTCCCAGAATTACCCCAAATTACTGGAGAGCATTAAGCTGCAGCTAAAAGAACTTAAAATACCTTTCCTGACTTGGTTAGGGAGAAAAAATGTTATTAAAACTTATATTTTGCCTAAATTACTATATTTAATGCAGACTTTACCAATTGCTCTGCCCTGTCAATTCCTAGGCCAAATAAGAAAAACCTTTGCCTCGTTCGTGTGGAATCAGGCTAAGCCCAGGATTGCATACAAGCAATTGATACTTCCCAAATATAAAGGTCGGTTTGGATTGCCTGATGGGAATAGTTATTACAGAGAAATTCAAATGAGGTTACATTCTGAGATTATAAATCTAAAAGTGGAAAAGATGGGTTGTCAAATAGCGAGGAAGCTGTTGGGACCTAGAGGAATAGCAAATTTGTGGGCCGTTGGACAAAAGCACCATAAGGGTTATAAGGTTCCTACAATACTTAAAGGGGTAGCCGACTCCTGGCATAAATTGTCTGAATTTTTGCATCCCACTGGTGATATCTCCCCCTTGACGCCCGTCAAATTTCTACCTTATCTGATTAAGGCGGATTTTAGAGATGATATGGGAATGTGGGCTGTATTGGGGGATTTAACAATAGGAGAACTGTTAGTAAAGCGTGAAATCCCGGATTTGCCATCTATGAAGGCCACCTTTCAGAGAGTACCGTGGACCTTGTCACAATACTCGCAGTTTCACAACATTTGGCAACAATATTTAAGCACTACACCCAGTAATTATGTCCCTTCGTGGTATGATGGGATATGGTCACAGGCAGTTGACATGAAAGGGGCAATTTCCCGGATTTATAATAAAATTATGGAGATAGATTCAGAGGTTAGACCTAGATTTATTGATCGATGGGCTTCCGAGAGGAACACCACGATCAGTGATGTTACTTTAGTAACAATACTAAAACACTCGCACGGCTATTCACGCTGTATAAAAATACAAGAGAATGCTTTTAAAGTTATCACTATGTGGTATAAAACTCCTGATAAGTTACATATGATCTCGCCCGCATATTCGGCTGACTGTTGGAGATGTGGGGAAGCCAGAGGGACCATGTTCCATATCTGGTGGGCATGTCCAAAAATCAAAAAGTTCTGGGATATGGTGTCCGGAAAGGTGCAAAGTATATGCAAGATTAAATCTCCTATCACCCCCTTAGTAGCACTACTAAATCTGCCAGACAGCAACTATAAACTGTCAGCACATTCCTTGGTGGCACAACTGATAGCAGCCGCAAAATTATTAATACCAAAATATTGGTTGTCTAAGGAAGTGCCGACTTTAAGAGAATGGATGTATAAGGTTCAGGAGATTTGTCAGCTGGAAGAAATGACAAGTTGGGAGTCCTTATCCTATGATAAGTTTCTAGGGTATTGGAGTAATTGGAGAGATTGGTATAACTCCAATGTCTAATCTATGAGGAGGAAAGAGGGAACAAAAAACTCTAAGTCCTATAGGAATAAGTAGGATTGTGGCATAGTGGAGAAAGGTTTATTAAAAGTTTGATATGGAATCCGTACTTGTACGGGTAGATACAGTAGTCCACAAAGAATTTATCGCGGTGTATATTGTACTTGAGGTGGTTGGCGTATCTTTCAAATGCCTATTTTTTCGTACAGGTAGTAATTTATGCACTTTATTCATTTCAGTTTAGATGTGATGATCGAACCCTTGCATGCATAACTGCATTATTTATGTGACCAGATGTGTTTGTTAGGAGCATTTACTGTTTCTGTGTTTTTACTTGCACTTATCATATGATGGAATATCAATAAATAAAGATTTGATTAAAAAAAATGGAAAATTTGTCAAAAATTGAAATTCTGAAATTTCATCTCCATTTGCCATCAACTCTTGGGCAACACCTAAAGAGTTAATAATGTTTGTAAAAATCAGTTTTGAATACCTTGAGGGGTGTAGTTTCTAGAATGGGGTCACTTTTGGGTGGTTTCTATTAAGCCTCACAAAGTGACTTCAGACCTGAACTGGTCCCTGAAAAGTGGGTTTTTGAAAATTTCTGAACATTTTTAAGATTTGCATCTAAGCCTTGTAACGTCCCCAAAAAATAAAATGGCATTCCCCAAATGATCCAAACATGAAGTAGACATATGGGGAATGTAAACGAATAACTATTTTTTGAGGTATTACTATGTATTATAGAGTTGGAGAAATTGAAACTTGGAAATTTGCACAATTAAAAAAAATTTGGGGTAAATTTGGTATTTTTTTTAAACTTTATTTTACTAGTGTTTTGAAGTGCAATATGTGATGGGAAAAAAAAAAAAAAAACAAAAAAAAAAAATTTCTTCGAATGGCCTGGATACGTCAAAGCGTTTTAATGTTATCACCACATAAAGTGACACTGGTCAGATTTGCAAAAAATGGCCTGGTCCTTAAGGTGAAATAAGGCTGCGTCCTTAAGGGGTTAAGTGGACTGGTGGTATAAATGGCAGGACACATATACGTCCTGACGTCAGTGGCCTGAGTTCACTGTGGTGAGGTACGCTAGTCTGCCCTGTCTGCTACATTTATATATGTTACCTATCTGGATAAATAAAAGAAGAGTCCACGAATGTGGTGAGTGACACCTCTTTCTCTCTTCTTGGTTGATTTGCTTATGGGAGTTTTTTCTAATTTCTGGCTGAGCACTGGCACTGTGGATTGTATGGACCTGGTCCTGTTGACCAGGGCTGTGGAGTCGGAGTAGAGTAGTCACAGGCAATTTTGGGAACCTGGAGTCGGAGTTGGCAAAAATGAACCGATTGATGACAAAATTTTAACTGGAATAAAAAAAAAAAAATTAAAAAAAATTTAAAGTTTAAATGTCCATAATCACAAAAAGTTATATAATTAATTACTTCTCTACTGTAAAAATAAAGGCCAATGCATGCAGTGAGTCACGTTACCGCAGAACATGTTACGTTATGCTTTTCACATGCTTCACTACAGGGAGTGCAGAATTATTAGGCAAATGAGTATTTTGACCACATCATCCTCTTTATGCATGTTGTCTTACTCCAAGCTGTATAGGCTCGAAAGCCTACTACCAATTAAGCATATTAGGTGATGTGCATCTCTGTAATGAGAATGGGTGTGGTCTAATGACATCAACACCCTATATCAGGTGTGCATAATTATTAAGCAACTTCCTTTCCTTTGGCAAAATGGGTCAAAAGAAGGACTTGACAGGCTCAGAAAAGTCAAAAATAGTGAGATATCTTGCAGAGGGATGCAGCACTCTTAAAATTGCAAAGCTTCTGAAGCGTGATCATCGAACAATCAAGCGTTTCATTCAAAATAGTCAACAGGGTCGCAAGAAGCGTGTGGAAAAACCAAGGCGCAAAATAACTGCCCATGAACTGAGAAAAGTCAAGCATGCAGCTGCCAAGATGCCACTTGCCACCAGTTTGGCCATATTTCAGAGCTGCAACATCACTGGAGTGCCCAAAAGCACAAGGTGTGCAATACTCAGAGACATGGCCAAGGTAAGAAAGGCTGAAAGACGACCACCACTGAACAAGACACACAAGCTGAAACGTCAAGACTGGGCCAAGAAATATCTCAAGACTGATTTTTCTAAGGTTTTATGGACTGATCAAATGAGAGTGAGTCTTGATGGGCCCGTGGCTGGATTGGTAAAGGGCAGAGAGCTCCAGTACGACTCAGACGCCAGCAAGGTGGAGTACTGGTATCATCAAAGATGAGCTTGTGGGGCCTTTTCGGGTTGAGGATGGAGTCAAGCTCAACTCCCAGTCCTACTGCCAGTTTCTGGAAGACACCTTCTTCAAGCAGTGGTACAGGAAGAAGTCTGCATCCTTCAAGAAAAACATGATTTTCATGCAGGACAATGCTCCATCACACGCATCCAAGTACTCCACAGCGTGGCTGGCAAGAAAGGGTATAAAAGAAGAAAATCTAATGACATGGCCTCCTTGTTCACCTGATCTGAACCCCATTGAGAACCTGTGGTCCATCATCAAATGTGAGATTTACAAGGAGGGCAAACAGTACACCTCTCGGAACAGTGTCTGGGAGGCTGTGGTTGCTGCTGCACGCAATGTTGATGGTGAACAGATCAAAACACTGACAGAATCCATGGATGGCAGGCTTTTGAGTGTCCTTGCAAAGAAAGGTGGCTATATTGGTCACTGATTTGTTTTTTTTTGTTTTTCAATGTCAGAAATGTATATTTGTGAATGTTGAGATGTTATATTGGTTTCACTGGTAAAAAAATAATTGAAATGGGTATATATTAGTTTTTTGTTAAGTTGCCTAATAATTATGCACAGTAATAGTCACCTGCACACACAGATATCCCCCTAAAATAGCTAAAACTAAAAACAAACAAAAAACTACTTCCAAAAATATTCAGCTTTGATATTAATGAGCTTTTTGGGTTCATTGAGAACATGGTTGTTGTTCAATAATAAAATGAATCCTCAAAAATACAACTTGCCTAATAATTCTGTACTCCCTGTATATGGCACGCAATGTTAAGGAGCGGCAATACTAGCCTCTCACTGATAACTGATTAAGTAAATATGTTTTTTAAAGTACTAAAAAAAGTTGAAGTAAAACTGAAGAAGAAGCCATCCTTGTTTATCCAGAGATCATTAGTGATGTGGCCAGAGTTGTTACTGCAATGCCACCCACCCAAGTCCGTGTTGAAAGATTATTTTCAGCTCTAAAAATAATAAAGTCTGATTTAAGAGCCTCTATGAAAGAGGATCTGGCAGAGGCAATTCTCTTCCTTAGAACTCTACATTGAATTGATTTTAAATTGCATTTGCTATAACTACATTCCAAGATTCATATAAACCATTTCTAGGTTTTACAGGTTTTGTTTTTGGTTCATAAAGATAAGCTTTGTTTTTGTTCTAAAACAACCAAACAATGTGGTTTGCATTTTTTGAACTGGTAAAGTTCCTGTTCCTGATGTTTATGCATGCTGCTACGATCCAGCCACTTGATTAAAAAAACAAACAAATAAAAAACAGTTTCCATTGTGTTTGTCTTTTGCTTAAACTGTTAAATACAGTAGACTGTTGGCTCCCTAGCCAGTAGTTCTATGGTAATGACATGTATGTTTGCCTTTCTTTCCTTCAAGGAATGTATAAAATACATTTGCATATTAAATACAGAGGAAGTACCAAAAACTGAGGAGTCGGAGCATTTATCTACCAACTCCACAGCCCTGCTGTTGACGCACGAGTTCCTGAAAAGGAGTGTGTAGTAGCCATCCATTCTATTGCTATATGTTTGAATTGATCAGAAGTGTCTTACCTGGGCTTCCACAGTCAGCGCAGCCGTCTACCAGGAAATTTTTGAGCACTTCATGCTTCCCTCTGCTGACAAGCTTCATGGAGATGCAGATTTTATTTTCCAGTAGGACTTAGCACCTACCGTCACTGCTAAAAGTACCAATACCGGGTTTAATAACCATGGTATCACTGTGCTTGACTGGCCAGCAAACTTGCCTGACTTATTATATAGGTTATATTGGGTATTGTCAAGAGGAAGATTAGAGAGACCAGACCCAACAAAGCAGACAAGCTGAAGGCCGCTTAAAGCAACCTGGGCTTCCTTAACCACCTCAGCAGAGCCACAGGCGGATGGTCTCCATGCCATATATAGATTTATATTTTTTTGCCAGAAGTTAGCAGAAATGGAAACTTTATAATTTTTCCTCAGAAAGTGTCATTTTCCGCTAACTTGTGGAATTTTTTTTAAAATCATACATGAACGCACCATGCCCCTTCGCGAATACTTTAGGGTGTCTTCTTTCTAAAATGGGGTCATTTGAGGGGTATCCTGGCATTCTAGCACCTCAAGAAACATGACAGGTGCTCAGAAAGTCAGAGCTGCTTCAAAATGCGGAAATTCACATTTTTGTACCATAAAAAAACATTGTAAACGCTATAACTTTTGCGCAAACCAATACATATACACTTATTGGATTTTTTTTTATCAAAGACATGTAGCACAATAAATTCTGACACAAACTTGTATAGCAATGTAATTATATTTGAACAATTTTACCAGAAAAGTTAGACCACAATTTTCTCAAAAAAAGTGTATTTTTATTTTGATTAATATCAGAAAAACGAAAAATCTCAGCAGCAATCAAATACCACCAAAAGAAAGCTGTATTTGTGAGAAGAAAAAGGGTAAAAGTCATTTGGGTGCCAAATTGCATGACCGAGCAATAAACCATTAAAGGCCTGGTCACTAGGGGGTATAAACCTGTGGTCCTTAAGTGGTTAAAAGAAATAAACTTCTGAGATCGATCAGACTTTCTAGGAAGGAGTTAAAGGGCCCCTCCCCACCCCTCCTACCAGTGTTTTTCCAAATTACTACACCAGATAGGATCCAAGACATTTATTTGAACTTCCATGTTATCACATTGGAAATTAGATACGGATCCAATCTTTTAAAGAAGAAATAACAGCCCAAGAAAATAAGGGGGGAAAGGGGGGGGGGTATTACTGGGTGCTGTCATGTCGGACTCCTGGAAAACCATTTACCGGTAAGACTAAATTCTAGTTTCCAGGACGTCCCTCCATGACTGGAGAACTACCAGCTTAACTACTTAGGGGGGACCACTGCCTGGAGGACCTTACAACCAAATCCGAGGTCCTGGTTGGCAAGAGAATCTAGTATGTAATGTCTAACAAAGGTAGAAAAACTGGACCATGTAGCGGCCCTGCATATTTGTTCAATTGAGGCATCCGCTTTTTCTGCCCATGAAGTCGCCATGGCACTGGTTGAATGGGCTTTTATGGATAAAGGGCAAGGCAGTCCCCTTCAGCATATAAGACTGCCGAACAGTGTCCTTGGTCCATCGAGCTAAAGTCTGTTTTGAGGCCTTCTCCAAGAAGCTCATCTTTGCAAGTAGGCTAAAACCAACCTTCTTACATCCAAACAGTGACATTTTTCTTCCTGTACATTTTTGGGGGAGGCACAAAAACAAAATCAAGAAATAATTCTTCCTTCTTTATCGAATGGAGAGACTACTTTAGGTAAAAAGGATGAATCCAACTTTAATACAACACGATCGTCCAGAATTTTCAGATATGGTTCCCTGATGGAAAGGGCCTGAATTTCTCCCATTCTGCATGCTGTGGTTATCGCTAGAAGAAAAATTGTCTTAAGAGAAAGCATCTTATCTGATAACTGTTCAATTGGTTCAAACGGGGGATTACATAATAGGGTTGGACGATATCAAAAATATTCAGACGATAACGATATTAAAAAATTTATCGCGATAACGATATATATCGCGATAAATAACAGTTTAAAAGAAAAAAACACAAGGAGACGTTGCACTGTACGGGGGCGGCCACAAGGAGACGTTGCACTGTACGGGGGCGGCCACAAGGAGACGTTGCACTGTACGGGGGCGGCCACAAGGAGACGTTGCACTGTACGGGGGCGGCCACAAGGAGACGCTGCACTGTATGGGGGGCCACAAGGAGCGTTATAATAAGGTCTTATGGGAGTGAGGAGGAGGGAGAGCCGGGGCGGCCGCTGCGGGAAGTACTAAGTTTATAACTTTGTCATCAGACAGAACGCACTAGTGAGGCAGCCGCAGGAAAAGTCTCTCCAGAGACAGTACTCACACAGGGGGATCGCCACATATACAATAGAGCCGGCGCCCGGCACTGGTGGGTGACAACGGTGATGATGTCAGATGGTGGGTGGAGACTTGACTAAGGGAGGCGGAGCAAGAAGGAGGCAGGCCAGGAGCGAGAGGAAGTAATGTTATGTTACCCAGCGCTATGCAAGGTGCAGGGACGAGCGGTAAGTGATCAGTCAGTTCCTGAAGGCGAGTTGTTAGAAGCGGGAAAAATGGGCAAGCGGACGCACGTTTAGAAGAGGTCAGCGCACAATGTGCGCTGACCTCTTTGATGACGTCACAAAATATGGCGATATCGCAGTTTCCTAAATACCGCGGTATCGGTTTTTTTAATACCCGGTATATCGTGATACCGGTATCACGATATACCGGGTATTAAAAAAAAACGGATTACCCTTAAAGTCCAAATTTCAGCCTTGTTTCTTTTTGGACACTTCCTTAGCAGCTTGGGACCTACATATAGATCTAGAGGGTCTATGTAATAGGGTTGGGCGATATACCGGTATCACGATTGGGTTTTAGACCCAAATCGAACCCCATCTGTAAAAAATCCAGAATGCAGCCTATAGATGGGTCTGAGACCCCTGGATGTGAGTGTGACAGCTATGAAGTAAATCTTTTCCATATTTTCAAGTATACAGCCGAGGTTATTGGCTTGCGGCTTTGTTGTAAGGTTGATATTACCTTATCTGACAGACCCTTTCTTTTTAGGGTCTGCCTTTCAGGATCCAAGCTGTTAATCTCAACTCCGAGGTTCGGATGTTCTAGGGGTCCCTGTAGGAGAAGGTCGTTCCTTCCCAGAAGGGTTACTGGATCCCTTATAGTCATTTCCTTCAATAGAGGAAACCAGGCTCTCTTCGGCCAGGCAGGAGCTATGAGAATTAGGGTCATTGTGCACGTTCTCAGCTTCTTTAAGACCGATGGGATCAGGGGAAATGGAGGAAAGGCGTATCCCAGTTCCATGTCCCAATCCTGGGCCAAGGTGTCCACTCCTAGCGGGTTGTCTCTTGGATTTAGAGAGTAGAAACAGTCCAACTGGGTGTTCTCTTGACACGAATAGGTCTATTTGTGGGCACCCCCAATGGCGGCAGATGTGCAGAAAGACTTCCCTGTTTAGAGTCCATTCACCTGAGTAGAGACTGTGTCTGCTCAGGAAGTCTGCAGTGGAGTTGTCTAGTCCTTTTAGGTGGACTGCTGATACTGAGAGGACTTTCTTCTCTGCCCAACAAAATATTTGGTCTGTCAAATTTTGTAGATTAGGGTTTCTGGTTCCACCTTGATGTTTTAGGTAACAGACTGTCGTCACATTGTCCGATAGAACCTTGATATGGTGGTTGGAGAGTATATGCTCCGCCTTCCTCAGTGTCTCCCATACTGCCTTCAGTTCTCTGAACTTGGAGGACCTGCGACTGTCCAGACTGGACCATCTCCCCTGAAAGTAGTGAACTCCCAGATGGGCTCCCCAACCCCTCTGGCTTGTGTCCGTGGTGATCACTATGGATGGTAAAAGATTCCAGGCGACTCCTTTCCTAGAGAATCTAAGACTTGTTTCGATAGAATTATCTTTGAGTTCAAGGATTTATTATCTCTGTCCCATGCTGACAGGACAGAGTTCTGTAGGATCCTGGAGTGGTACTGTGCCCAAGGTATGACTGAGATACAGGATGTCATTAGGCCTAGAACCTGCATAGCTTCTCTTAGTGTAGGATTCCTTCTCTTTTGAAAGGTTTTTATCCTCTTTCTTATTCTTTCTCGTTTTATCTGTGGAAGAAAAGAATGTTGTTTTTCTGAATCTAAGAGGACTCCCAGGAATTGTTTCCTGGCACTTGGTTCTAGGTTTGATTTGGCGCAGTTTATGATCCAGCCCAAATCCCTGAAAAGGGAGAGAGTTTGTTGGATATGGCTCTCTAGAGTCTGTTTTGTCTCTGCAATAAAAAAGGAAATCGTCCTTGTATGGAATCATTTTTAGCTGTTGTTGTCTTGGGTATGCCACCACTTCCGTGAAAATGTGCGGTGACGAGGATATTCCAAAGGGCAGACACTGGAACTGGCTGATCGCAAACCTGAGATACTGTTGGTATTGTGGATGTATTGGGATGTGATAATAGGCATCTTTTAAGTCCATGGTACATAAGAGATATTGATATTAGTGGGATTGATGATTTTATGGATTCCATCTTGAATTTGTGGTATACTAACGATCTGTTTAGGGATTTCAAGTTGATAATCGTCCTGAAGGTTCCCTCAGTTTTTTTTTTAAAATCAGGAATAGCCTTGAATAATGGCCCAAGCCTTTTTGATCGTGTGGGACCTGGACTATTGCGTCTAGCTTTATCAGCTTCTGCAAATCCAAACTCAATTGATTCTGTTGACAAACTCTAACCAGGAATCTTTTCTTTTCTTTTTTTATTTTTTGGGGGGGGGGGGGGGGCGGAGACTGCAAAATTCTATTTTTACTCCTTCCCTGATGGTATTGAGGATCCACCGGGTCCAGGATTCCCAGAATAAAACGGAGTCTGCCCCGACCAGTCTGATGTCATTGCTTGTTTGTGCTGGTGTTCGGGTTGAACAGGAAGCCTCTTCCTCTTCCTCCTTTGGGGTAGCTCCATCTTCCCATCTTACCCCTCTGCGTTGAGCCTGAGAACCATTTTGAGGGTTTACGAAAGGGCTGTGTCTTTTTTACTTTCTCCTCTGGGAAACATTTCTCCTTGTCTGATGCACTTTCTAGAATGGAGTCAAAGACCTGGCCAAAAAGATAAGCCCCAGTAAAGGGAATTGCACACAGTTTATGCTTGGAAGCAATGTCCCCTATCCAAGATTTGAGCCAGAGGGCTCGTCTTGCTGTGTTAGTCAGCGAATCATTCTTCACTGCGAACCGTATGGATTCTGCAGACGCAGCCGCCATAAAGGAAGCCGCCATCTTCAATAATTGCAAAGATTCAAAAATTTCTTCTCTGGACGTCTTCATCTTAAGATGATTCTCTAATTGATCCAGCCATAAACACATTGCTCGGGATACTGATGTAGCCGCAATATTCGTATTTATGGTAACCGCCGAAGATTCCCAGGCCTTTTTAGTAGCCCATCAATTTTTTGATCCATGGGATCTTTTAATTGTGAGGAATCCTCAAATGGTATGAGAGTTTTCTTCACCACCTTGGCCACCTGAATGTCTACTTTCGGTATCTCCTCCCAGAGCTTTGTTTCCTCTGGGTTAAAGAGTAGCCTGCACTTAAATTCTTGTGGCACATAGCTTCTTTTCCCCCCTCTTCTCATTCATCTTTGACTAGGTCTCTCAGGTTAGAATTGACGGGAAAGTCTCTTCTTTCTAGCTCTTAGACCGCCAAACATCTAGTCTTGTATGGTGCGAGTCTGTTGTTCTTTTTCCACCGCCATTGTTTGCCTAACCGCTGTTAGGAGCGGATCCAGATTTTCTTCTTGGTTCCTCAGCTGAAGAGGGGGGACGGACTTCCTCCAACTCGTTTGAATAGTACGCTGGCTCTTCCTCAGAATCAGAGTCAAACTGCACTCTGGGCCGTTTAGAAGGAGGGGAAGAGGGGACCGGGAGGGAAGGGGTCTGACTCATTCCTGCCGCCTGTACCTCTTCTCTCACTATGGCTCTAAGATCTGCCAGAAAGTAAGGTTGCTCCTCTTTTAGGATTTTTGCTAAACAATCCGTGCAAAGAGGTTTCTTGTATGACCCCATAAGTTTCCTAGTGCAGGTTCCGCACTTTAGTTTTTTTCCTAGAGTCTCCATGTGGCTTGTGTCCAGCCTCCTTTTCCCTTAAGGAAAAGAAGGGGGGGGGGGAGGGAGATATAGCGACAGGGCACGCAGGTGCTAACTGTATAGGGACATTACTTACATTACCCTGAGCATCCTGCTTTACAGACATCTGGGCCTCAATGATGTACCACTGCCTGCATCACACTTTTAAATGGACTTACCGTCATGGCCCTGCCCTAGTCGCCACCCGGTTCCGCCTCCTCTGAATGAGTCCCCCGGGAAGAGAAGAGTTGACCCCTCATGCAAAGCCTCAGGATGCCGAGGCCTCCAGCATGCGATGCGCGCCGCCATTAACTTCCGGCTTCTCCGCGTCACATGGGAAGTCACGAGGTCTGCGTCAGAGGAGCGCCGGAGCCGCCGTTGTGCCCAGAGCTCCATGCGCAGGAGAAGCGGCGTCAGCGTCCCGATACTGCGGCTCTACTGGATACAGGGGGATGCTAGGGGACCCATTCCCAGAGAGGTGCTAGCTTTAGGCCGCACTTGAGACTGAAGAGGAGAGGCATAACCCCCCCCCCCCCGTGTTCCTCCCCACTTGTCAGAGCAGGGATACCTCTCGGCTCCTATCTCAGTACGGGCAGGAGTAGGAGGGGTGGGGAAGGGCCCTTTAACCTCTCACGCTTTCTGTCCCTACAGAGATCCAATAGGACATCCTCCAGTGGGTGCGGTCATGGAGGGATGTCCTGGAAAACAGCAATGCTGCCACTGAGTTTTCACGTTACACATTTTACGATGCTCATTTTTCGGTATAAATAACAATATCTTTGTTTTCTGGGTCAGGACGATTACAGCGATGCCAAATATATATTTTTTCTGTTTTACCAGTTTTGTTCAATAAAATAAAATCTTTTTGCAACGCCACTTCCCAAGACCCATAACTTTTTACATTTTTTCTTTCTATTGAGTTGTGTGAGGGCTTGTGGTTTTCATTGGTATCCTTTTGGAGTAAATGATGCTTTCTGATCGCTTGTTATTAAGTTTTCAGCAGTGGAAACTAAGTATAAATGAGCAATTCTGTCTTTTTTTATTTATTATTTTTTACAGTGTTCAACGTATGTTCATCAGGGCATGTGTAGGATAGTGATGCAGTGTGATCACATGATTTTATTCTTGGTCAGGTGACAGTCGTCACCTGATCTGGGTCTGGCTGTCATCTAGGAGAAAACAAGAATGGTATGTATGGTGCGTTCTCTATATGCTGACTCTGAGGGAGATACTTATATCATGTGATAGATAGTAAGGGGGATATAGAGGATGGATCGTGATTTTTTTTAAAGGTTTATGCATCCTTCATTACGGTGTCACATGCATTAGGTTAAAAAAGGAGGGGGAAGCTTGGATACAGGGATTACATCGGTGCAACCTGTCATATTTCAAGTGCTGCGCTCTGGTGTATTAGGTAGTACCCACTATTAATAAAAAATAAAATCAGTAATAAACCCTAAGATATCAAATCTACTAAAAGACACACAAACGGTCGATAAATAAATGGTTGAAAATTATGGGAAGTTAAAAGTATGTTTGAATGTAATAATTTTATTGTCCTGATGAAGTGGGCTGTTTGCCCCTGAAACGCATAGACTTTTGAATAAAAGATTACCTTTTATTGGTAACATTGGAGTAATGAGCTTTTTCTGCATCTGCGCCACCAAGAATGGTCTGAATTTTCTTTTTTTTACTGCACGTATCCTTGTCACGGCAAGGGACACAGACCAGGGGGCAGCAGACGCAGTTTTCTTCCTGTAAGCTGGACGGGTAATATCCCGCAATACAATTCGGAGGCGTTGTGACCAAATCAGTGTATTTTCTAACACTTATTACTGTAAGGTTCTACACAAGGCGCTGCCTCCTCTCCTCTTTCTCTCTTATGTACTGAATCCGGAGCCTGGTGGGAATACACGGAACCCGGAGGACATCCCAAGTACGACTATCTAGGGGAGGATCTGCAGCCACAAGTGTACAAAAGAACCTTTCCAACCATAAATGGAAAAATGTAGTATTTCTCACAACGGGCAAAACAACGGAAGTCCCTGATATCAAGATATACAACCAAAAAGACTACAGACCAACCATCACTATTGGACCAAATGGTTACGGCAAGTTACACCCCAGATGAGACTAAAACTATGTGTAGCCTTTTTAACATTTTGGAAGACAATCTAAAAAGCAAACTCTTTCATTCACTGGATGTCAGTCTCCTACAGATATATACCCAAGAGAATATAGCCCCACGGGGATTAAGGATAGGCATTGCCCCCACCTTTTCAGAGGATCCGGCATTCTCGAATGGAATGTTTATCTGGATCAGTGTGCGGCAGGCCTCATGAGAATTATCACACATATAGAAAAGATAGAAACAACTATGAAGGAGTTACAGCATATTGCTGGCCACCCGGACTATACACAAATGAATCACAATGTAACCAATAGAATCTATCAGAGCGAACAAAATATTATTGCTGGTAAAGCAAATAAACTACAAAGGGATAGACTAGATAAACAAGGGAACTATAGGCCAAAAAAACAAAAAAGGGTACACACCAAAATCCTACAGTTCCACTTAAAACTGAACACACTATAGACAATACCACACATGACTACAGACAAAGAACTAATAATGGTCATAGACAAAGTACTAATTATGATGTCAGAACTCGTTGATTCACTAATCAAGCCTACAAGAAAAAAATAATCACAGCAAAAAACTCAGAAGACAGATATTACTGTAATAGAGACAAAGAGGTCCCCACCTCCTACGCATATGATACGCAAATTGCCACTACCATCAAAAGGAACTGTACACCACTAACCTCCACACCCCATTAAAGAGGAATATGGAGATGACAAAAAAAAATCTAATCAGAATCACCACAGATATATAGCCCGCAGATGACTAATACTATAGAGCACACTCTGTACTGTTCTACCAAGAAAAAAATAAAAAGATTTCGATTCGTCCACAGATGAATTTTTAGAAAAATTCTGAGTATTAAAATCCAAATACCGGTACCTACACTACAAAAAGAAAAATTTAAGAGTAAGGGACCAGGATATAGCCACAACACCTTCGCTTATAGTACTCAGCCCCCCAATTGAGAGAGACCAACACATCCCCCGATCATATACTAATAGGAGATGAAATATAAAAAAACAAAAAACATATCCCCTTGGAGTTACACACAAGACAGTAACATAGACGTGTCAATCCTAACAATACACCAAACCTCTATTCTGGAAGATCCAGTGGAGAATGCACCCCTAATTACCATAGATAATAGCGTGGCAGGCTCATCAGCCCTGGTTCCTTTAGACCATGCAAACCCCCCCCCCCCCCCGACCAACATGGATTCAGCATTCTAGGAAGCCTCCATGACAACACCATTGAGAGATTGTCCAGTACCTATAGGGCACTGCAAATAAGCAAAAAGTTTAAAAGGCTCCATATATACCCCCCCCCCCTTCAGTGATTTACCAAAAACCTCCGATGCGGACGTTATGCTAATAATAAACCAAAATTATGGTGAGGGAAATCACTGGTAAGTGTAATTGCATTTTCGCGACTCCACAACAGAACCAGAACTACATTTAGACAGGGGCTAAACTGAAAGGCATTTTAACGCTCAAAAAAAGACCAGCTAGTATCAGACTACAATAATATAATTTTTTTCAGAAATGTTTCTCTTCTACAGGGTAAAGACAGAAACCGTAGGCCCACCAGCAGACGTCACAGCTTGGCCAGAGCTCAGGGGCAATAGGCCGAGCTTAATTGTCACAGTTGCACAAGGCCCAGCTGCGCAGTAACAGAAGATCTCAGAGGCCCAAAGCCAGATGTCACAACATGAAGTCAGGCACCACTCAGAGGCACATCAATTAGACAACTCCAAATTGATTACCCGTACACTACTCAAGGAATAACATGATCCTTTATTAAACAAAAATCCAACCAAGTAATACAAGGCTTCCATAGCCCAAGTCTCAATGTCCTTTGAAGCCAGAGGAAAATAAATAAATCTGCAGACCGGTTTGCAGCAGATTTGGAATTGCAGCCTTATAAGCAGACTAAAGGGAGCGTATCTGCAACGTGTATATAGTCCGGATTTAATGTATCAGAATCCGCTGCTAATGTTAATGAATGGAGCTATTCATCAGGGCGTATCATTTCTGCTAGTATTTGAAAGCCACAGCATGTCCGGGTTTTGTGCGGATTTGTTTCCAAATATGCACATTACAGTCTGTGCAGTGCAGTGCATAAATAATGAAGGGAGGAAGAAATATGTATTTAAATCCTGATGAAATCCTGTAGCAATCCTGATGACAATACTCATGGTATATCATCTGGATCCTGAGCCACAATAGATTTCAATACGCTCGTCTAAAAGCGGCCAAAGTGTGTTTTGTCACCTGTTCTGATATTACAATATCAATACCTCGCATTGTAGGACATATTTACTAGATGCGATGTCGATTTTCTTTCTGATCCGCTGTGCTGCCACCCCTTCCCCGTTCTGGCAACCTGTATGCTAATCAATAGCATCGGTACAGGGAGGAGGAGACGGGAGCTTCGGGGGGGGGGGGGGGGGGTGTCTCCTTCTCCCTGGTGGTGAGCTGTCCAATCACCACGGACTGCGTCACAGCTAGGGAGAAGGTGAGCTGTTCTTTTCTCAATGACTCTTTTCGCTGAGATTAGATGGCTCACAATCAGGGAGAAAGACGCCCCCTAATAAAATCTGCCGTCTCCTGCTCCCGGTACCAATGCTTTTGATTAGCATACAGGGCGCCAAAAAAAGAATGGGGACACAGCGGTGCAACAAAGTAGCGGATCAGAAAAGAATTAGCAAATCACATCTAGTAAACATGCCCTACAGTGCAAAGTATTGACATCTGTGGCGCCGGGGCTGTTAGTACATCCAGTGATATACTCAATTGGCTAACTGTATATACGGTCAAAGAGGTAAAATAAGGTAAAAAAGGCTCCGGGTCCAGATGGATTACACCCAAGAGTGCTTAAAGAGCTCAGTTCAGTCATTGCTGTGCCCCGTTTAATAATTTTTAAAGATTCTCTAGGTACTGGTGCAGTGCCAAGGGATTGCCCATATTCAAAAAAGGATCTAGGTCCTCCACAGGTAATTATAGACCAGTTTAACTTCTGTTGTGGGAAAAATGTTTGAAGGACTCTTAAGGGACTATATACAGGAGTATGTGACTATAAATAATATTATAAGTGATAACCAGTATGGGTTTACCAATGACAGAAGTGGTCAGACTAACCCGATTTGGTTTTATGAGGAGGTGAGTAGTAGCCTGGACAGAGGGGTGGCTGTGGATGTAGTGTTTCTGGATTTTGCAAAGGCTTTTGATACTGTCCCTCATAGACTCTTAATAAATAAAGTAAAGTCAGGTCTATTGGCTTGGAAAGTATAGCTTGCAATTGGATATAAAGCTGTGTCCAGGGAGTTGTGGTCAATGATTCCTATTCAGAATGGTCCCGGGTTATAAGTGGTGTACCCCAAGGTTCAGTGCAGGGCCCTTTATTATTTAATGTATTTATTAATGATATTGAGGACGGGGTTAATAGCACCATATCTATTTTTGCAGATGACACCAAGCTGTGTATAACTGTAAAGTCTATGGAAGATGTCCATAAACTACAAGCTGACTTGAACACTCTGAGTGATTGAGCATCAACTTGGCAAATGAGGTTCAATGTGGACAAATATAAAGTTATTAATCTTGGTAGTAATAATCTCTGTGCTTTATATGTCCTAGGTCAGTGGTGGGCAACCTTATTAGTAAAATGAGCCAAGAGAAAAACTTTAATCCAGCTCACCTCCCAGTTTGTATAATCCCGATTCCGAAACCCTAGGGGAGTGACCCCGTCGCAGGCTGCAGGTAATTTAGAAGAAGGTCTCAGATTCAAGTAGGATCCATATTAAAATCGCTTCTTTATTTGGACATCATACAAACATGACTGCCACACGGTACAACAGATTGGCGTTGACGCGTTTCGGGTACTGGGACCCTTAGTCGTAACGTTGTTGCACAGTGAGATACCCCAATATAAAGGAAAAAAGGAGATTTTTGTGAAACTCACCTGTAAAATCTTTTTCTCGTCTTTTCCATTGGGGGACACAGACCATGGGTATAGCTTAGAGGTATTAGTAGGAGGGACACTATGCAAATGAAAGAGCTCCTCCTCCTCGGGCTATACCCCCAGACTCCACCAGGAGGAACTCAGGCGTTGCACAAGCAGTAGGAGAAGGAGCAAGAAAAAATCATGGAAACCATCGGACCAAGCCATAAGGTCCAACCAGAAACAGAAAAACTGAACTAAAGACCCCTCCTGCAACAGGAATAATGGGTGGGAGCTGTGTCCCCCAATGGAAAAGACGAGAAAAAGATTTTACAGGTGAGTTTCACAAAAATCTCCTTTTCTCGTGCTTTTTTCCATTGGGGGACACAGACCATGGGACGTCCAAAAGCAGTCCATGGGGTGGGAAAAAATACCAGCACCGCCAGGAGGAACGCCCCAACGGTCAAACAGGAACCACAGCCTGCAAAACCCTGCGGCCAAAGCCGCATCAGCCGAAGCCAGTGAATGCAACTGACAAAAATTTGCAAAGGTATGCAAGGACGACCAGGTGGCCGCCGTACACAGCTGAGACGCAGAGGCACGACTGCGTCTTGCCCAGGAAGCCCCCTCCGCCCCAATGGAGAGAACGGCAATTCTAGCCGGGGGAACTCCACCACAAGCGTGACAAGCCGCGGAAATAGCCAAGCAGATCCAGAGCGCCAAGAACGGCGGACGGAAGCAGTAGCCGCGAGACACACCTCCAGGACCCGTACAACATCCAGGGAATGCAGAGTGCATTCCTTGGGGTTAGCCGGAGAAGGACAAAAGGAAGGCAGGACAAGATCCTCATCAAGGCGGAAGGGAGAGACCACCCTGGGCAAAAAGAAGGGGACTGGACGGAGCACAACTTAATCCTGGTGGAAAACCAGAAAGGCTCCTGACAGGAAAGAGCGGCCAGCTCCGACACCAGTCTGACTTAAAAGCTCGTGATGGGACGTGAACTCACAGCCACTGCATAATAGCCCAGAACTTTAATCACTACGCTATGTAGCTGTATCAGAAGCTATGGTCACAAGGAAGTCCAGATGAGAACAGTCAGAGAGACCCTCCTCAAAGGCTCGAAGGGGGCCGACTGCAGAGCGCGCAGAACCAAATTGAGATCCCAAGGAGACAAAGGGGGAACATACGGGGAACCGAATGCGCCACCCCCGAAGAAAGGTCACCACCGGACCCTTAAGAGCAAGGGACCTCTGACGGCCCGCGCCGAAACCTGACCTTACAGGGAACTAAGCGACAGTCCCTGCACAAGCCCAGACTGAAGAAAAGACAGTACCATCAAGATGGAAAACCGAAGGGGAGGGAACCCCGAACCCTCAAAAAAGGATAGGAAGGCCATCCAGGTACGATAGTAAATCCGGGAGGAAGAAGACTTCCCCGGACTGATCATGGTCCTAACCACTGAATCCGAGAACCCCATCTTTATCAGGATGGCGGTTTCAACAGTCACGCCGGTAAACGAAGAGACCGCAAATTCCGGTGGAAGAACGGGCCCTGAGACAGTAGGTCCTGTCCGTCGGGAAGAGGCCATGGGGCGTCCGCCAGCAACCGAGCCACGTCCGAAAAAACCACGCGCGGCGAGGCCACTCTGGGGTGATGAGAACGGTCGGAGTCCCTTCCGCCTCGAACTGGCGTAGACCCTTTGGTAGGAGAGGAAAACAGAGGAGGCTGAAGTCCTGCCACGGAGACACCTGCGCATCCATCCGTACGCCTCCGGATCTCGGGCGCGAGCCAGGACCACTGGGATCTTGTTGTTGAACCCGGACGCCATTAAGTCCACATCCGGACGGTCCCATCTGTGGCAGATTTCCTCGAACCCTTCTGGATGCAGAGACCACCCGCTTGGATCCACCGTGTTGTGGCTTAGAAAGTCCGCTGTCCAGTTGTCCACTCCTGGAATGCAAACTGCTGACAACACCGGAACGTGCGTCTCCGCCCACGTCAGAATTCTCTTCACCTCCTGCATCACCATCCGGCTGCGGGTCCCGCCCTGATGGTCGATATAGGCCACGGCCGCGGCATTGCCCGTTTGAACCCGCACTGGGAGGCCCGCAAGGAGAGAGGTCCAATAGGAGAGAGAGAGAGCGGAAAAAATCGCCCTCAGTTCCAGAAAGTTGATTGGAAGGCGAGACTCTGCCGCCGACCAAATTCCTTGAACCGTGCGAGACTGGAAAACGCCCCCCCAACCCAGGATGCTGGCATCGGTGGCGGCGATCGTCCAGGAGAATGCGAGAAAGGAACTCCCCGACCTCAGGTTCTTTGGGAACAGCCACCAAGGGAGAGCTGCCCGAACCCGCTGAAAGGTAAAGGATCTCCTGTTGCGCCAGGCGAGTGTGAAACTGGGCATATGGAAGGCCTCGAAAGAGGCTACCATAAGACCCAGGACCTGCAAGTATTCCCGAATGGAGAGGCACGGGGAGCGCAGCAGATGCGACACTGCCCCCTGGACCTGGGAGGACTTGAAGGCTGGTAGAATACTTAGGCAGCCGAGGTGTCCAAAATCACCCTCCGGAAGGAGAGCCTCTGGGACGGGAAGAGGCAGGAGTTTGGGAAAGTTACCAGCCAGCCGAACCGTTCCAGGGTCTGAACAGTGATCCGGACGCTGTCCGTGGTCTGCGGTAGAGAGGGGGGCCTCTATCCGGATATCGTCCCGATAGGGCAGCAAAGGAATGCCCCTGGTACGAAGAAGCGCCATGAGCGGTCCAGGACCGTGGCAAGGACCCGCGGGGTGGTCGCCAACCCGAAGGAAGGGCGACAAACTGACAGTGTCGACCCATAATGGCGAAGCGCAGGAATCGATGGTGGGATTCCGCAATCGGGACATGTGATAGGCCTAGGAGCAGCAGGGCGGGCTGACTGGGCCCTCTAGTGCCGGGAAGGCTGGTGCAAAGGAAGGGCCTCTTTGCGGGCGACCTGAGACCCCCGGCGGAGGAAGCAGGCGACGGCCTACCAGATGAGAAACGGCAAAAGGCATGCAGAGATGAACTCGTCCAGCTGATCCCCATAAGGTCTGGAAACCCCAACGGGGAAGATTAGCAAGGGAACGCTTGGTGGAGGCGTCAGCATCCCACACCTTCAATCAAATCTCTTCGCGCTGAGTGACAGAGATGGCCAACCTGCGGGCAAAGAGGGAAACAATGTCCCTAGAAGCTTCGCAAAGAATCTTAGAAGCCTGAGACATCTGGAGAACCAACTCCAGTGTGTTAGTAGCCGCATCTCGTACCGCCAGTTCCTGGTGGTGGTGTTGTAACCACACCGAGAGAGCACTGGCTACCCCTGCTGAGTGAAAGGTAGGTCACAGGGACGCGCTGCCAGCGAAAAAAGGACCTGGAAGAGAGTCTATGCGTCTGTCTACAGCATCCTGGAAAGAGGAACTGACTAAGACAGGAAGGGCCACATAATTGGCTAATCCGGCCACCGGAGGATCCACCTTAGGGGGAGGAGACACCTCTCCTCGCCGTCAGCAGGGAAAGGAAAGTATATTCATGCGCTGGGTGGTCGAGAACCTTATTAAGACCACCCCAGGCCCTGGACATGACCGCGGAAAAATCCCTCATGGACCGGGAACATGGTAGTCTCCGACTGCCTGGACGGAAAAAGGGGGAACTCCTGACCAGTGGAAGGAGGAGAATCCCCTTGGAGAATAAAGGTGTCTCGGACAGTCACCACTAAGTCAGCCACCCTGGTGGAGAGCTTAGGCGAGGGGTCCCGCTCCATGACCTAATCAGAGCCGGAAATTCTCCTTCAGACCTTGCGCTCCCTAAGGGAGGGGAGAGTCGCCCGAACGCGCCTCTAGACGAGGGGGGGGGGGGAGAGCCAGAGCCATCCGAGGAGGGATGCTGCTGCTCACGCTCCCTGTTAGTAGTCGGGCGTCTTCTGTGGAAAACCACTTAGAGAGGTGGTTGGCGTCACAGGATTTGAAAATGCCCTATAGTCCAAAAAGGACCTGGCTCGTCCGAGCCGGATAATTCTCCTTCGGATTACTCTCCCTAGGGAGGGGGAAGAGCAGTCCGCAAGCGCCACCGGCGAGGTGAGGGGGGTGGAGAGACGGAGACATCCGAGGTGGGATGCTGCCGCTCACGCTGCCTCTTCGTAGTCAGTCACCCACTGTGGGGACCACTGAGAGAGATGGAGTCGTTAGCGCCACAGGATTAAAGGACATGGTTGCCTTGGCGACTAAGACCAATTTAGCGGCCGCGCTGGACATGGCAGATGCCCAAGCGGGGACCGCAGGCCCCCAGGGAACGTGGAGGAGGGGTGGAGGAGGGGGGTAAGGCAGGGATGCAGGTAATACTTATCTGCTCCTGCAGAACTTCTCCTGCAGAACTTCTCCCTCGACTCCAGGACCAGCAGGGATGCACCTCATCAGGCTTCTGACTCCTTGTCCAGGAGTGCAGTGTTCTGGTGGAGGATGGCAGCAGGAGACCCAGTAGCTGGTGGGATACCGGAGCTGCAGGTCGAGCCCGGATCCACTTGTCTTCTTTGGGGGGCAATGGAGGCAGCCAGGCAGCGTCCAAGGACGGCAGCGGGCATTCCACGGGGGACCAGGAAGGCGCCATGCCGACCTGTGTCCCCATCTAGAATAATATAAACAATTTTTGAAGGCTGAAAGGGGCTTTGAACTCAGAAAGCCTGGACATGGGGCAGCAGCAGCAGTACCACTGAGCTACCAGCTTGCCTGGCACAAAACGGAGTAGAGTGATGAGGAGCTGCACGGCCATGAGCAAACAGAGTCTCCGGTGTAAGGAGAGTCAGAGCGGCATGCCGAGGCTCCGCCTCCCCGAACGCGTCATTATGGCGCGAAAAATAAGCGCGCGCGAAAATAAGCGCGCGCGCGAAAATAGCGCGCGCGAAAATATGCGCGAAAATAAGCGCACGCGCGAAAATATGCGCGAAAATAAGCGCACGCGCGAAAATATGCGCGAAAATAAGCGCACGCGCGAAAATAAGCGCACGCGCGCGGAAATAAGCGCGCGCGTGATTTAAACAAACACCACGTGGAGGAGCGGCCTGCCGGCGGGCGCTGAGGGAGCGCAGCAGCCAAGGCCCGACGAGAGAAGCGCTGAAGCCCACAGTTTAAGGGGGAAGAGATGCCAATACTCCAGTGCCAAAATGAAGAAAGTGCCCCATCAGGATCCTTCTTCAAGTTCACCCAGGTAGCCACAGACAAATAGACACAGAGGGAGGGGGAGGGATTGGGCAACACTTATCTGCTCAGCATGCTCCCTCGATGTCCAGACCAGCAGGGATGCGCCTCTTCAGACTTCTGACTCCAATCCAGGAGAACAGTGCTCTGGAGGAGGGTAGGCAGCAGGCGTCCCAGCAGCTGGTGGGATGCCGGAGCTAACAGGTCGAGCCCGGATCCACTTATCTTCTTGGGGGGAAATGGAGGCAGCCAGGCAACGTCCCAAAGACGGCGGCGGGCACTCCACGGGGGACCAGGAAGGCGCCATGCCGACCTGTGTCCCCATCTAGAATAAAAATAACAAAAAGGAGTAGAATCAGAGAGTGTCAACCTCCTTCACCAGACACTAAGCAAAGACTGAGTTCCTCCTGGTGGAGTCTGGGGGTATAGCCCGAGGAGGAGGAGCTCTTTCATTTGCATAGTGTCCCTCCTACTAATACCTCTAAGCTATACCCATGGTCTGTGTCCCCCAATGGAAAAAAGCACGAGAAAGATAAAGATAACCATTCCCCCCTACAATCCATGGGAGGCGGCATTGATCCCATTGGTCGTCTCACTGTGCATCACACCCTAGTTGCCACCCATTCATTACCAAGTTAATGCATTGCAGACTGTGCTGGGACTTGACAAAGGTTAACCCTTAAGGACTCTGATCCAATTTCTGTGAACAGTCACTAAAAAGGGGAAACAGGTGAAAGTCCAAAGAAACGCCTGCCCATCATGGCTTTTCACAGCTTACAAGACCGATAGTTAAAAGCGGACTCAGTCTTCTCAGCGGAGGATATGATTGGCACCAGGGACCTGGATTTAAAAGGTCTAATGAACAACCTGGAACGTCTGCTAAATCAGGAGACTCGGGTCTGGTGGGACTGCACCACGCTCACAAAATACATTAAAAAAAATACCCACCACAGTCTTTTCAGAGGACTTTGTCTGCAAATGGAACGATATTTTGTCAGAGAGAGTGCTCTCTGAAGCTAATGAAGCTCATTGTGGATTCAGAAAATGAGAAACTGACTGGCCTACAACAGGATATTCAATTATGCAAAGATAAGCTCACAAAGTTTAACAGCAACACGGAGTTCTTATCCATGGAGGAGGATACCAAGGCCTCAATTAACCACTTCAGCCCCGCTAGGTGAAACCCCCTTCATGACCAGAGCACTTTTTACACTTCGGCACTACACTCCTTTCACCGTTTATCGCTCGGTCATGCAACTTACCAGCCAAATGAATTTTACCTCCTTTTCTTCTCACTAATGGAGCTTTCATTTGGTGGTATTTTATTGCTGCTGACATTTTTACTTTTTTTGTTATTAATCAAAATGTAACGATTTTTTTGCAAAAAAAAGACATTTTTCACTTTCAGCTGTAAAATTTTGCAAAAAAAAACGACATCCATATATAAATTTTTCGCCAAATTTATTGTTCTACATGTCTTTGATAAAAAAAAAATGTTTGGGCAAAAAAAAAAATGGTTTGGGTAAAAGTTATAGCGTTTACAAACTATGGTACAAAAATGTGAATTTCCGCTTTTTGAAACAGCTCTGATTTTCTGAGCACCTGTCATGATTCCTGAGGTTCTACAATGCCCAGACAGTAGAAAAACCCCACAAATGACCCCATTTCGAAAAGTAGACACCCTAAGGTATTCGCTGATGGGCATAGTGAGTTCATAGAACTTTTTATTTTTTGTCACAAGTTAATGGAAAATGATGATTATTTTTTAATTTTATTTTTTTCTTACAAAGTCTCATATTCCGCTAACTTGTGACAAAAAATAAAAAATTCTAGGAACTCACCATGCCCCTCACAGAATACCTTGGGGTGTCTTCTTTCCAAAATGGGGTCACTTGTGGGGTAGTTATACTGCCCTGGCAATTTAGGGGCCCTAATGTGTGAGAAGAACTTTGCAATCAAAATGTGTAAAAAATGACCGGTGAAATCCGAAAGGTGCACTTTGGAATATGTGCCCCTTTGCCCACCTTGGCATCAAAAAAGTGTCACACATCTGGTATCGCCGTACTCAGGAGAAGTTGGGGAATGTGTTTTGGGGTGTCATTTTACATATACCCATGCTGGGTGAGAGAAATATCTTGGCAAAAGACAACTTTTCCCATTTTTTTATACAAAGTTGGCATTTGACCAAGATATTTCTCTCACCCAGCATGGGTATATGTAAAATGACACCCCAAAACACATTCCCCAACTTCTCCTGAGTACGGCGATACCAGATGTGTGACACTTTTTTGCAGCCTAGATGCGCAAAGGTGCCCACATTCCTTTTAGGAGGGCATTTTTAGACATTTGGATCCCAGACTTCTTCTCACGCTTTAGGGCCCCTAAAAAGCCAGGGCAGTATAAATACCCCACATGTGACCCCACTTTGGAAAGAAGACACCCCAAGGTATCCAATGAGGGGCCTGGCAAGTTCATAGAAAAAAAAAAAAAATCGCATAAGTTAGCGGAAATTGATTTTTTTTAGTTTTTTCTCACAAAGTCTCACTTTCCGCTAACTTAGGACAAAAATGTAAATCTTTCATGGACTCAATATGCCCCTCAGCAAATACCTTGGGGTGTCTTCTTTCCAAAATGGGGTCAGTTGTGGGGTGTTTGTACTGCCCTGGCATTTGAGGGTCTCCGCAATCATTACATGTATGGCCAGCATTAGGAGTTTCTGCTATTCTCCTTATATTGAGCATACAGGTAATGAGATTTTTTTTTCCGTTCAGCCTCTAGGCTGAAAGAAAAAAATGAACGGCACAGATTTCTTCATTCGCATTGATCAATGTGGATGAAAAAATCTCTGCCAAAAAAAAAAAAAAAAAATGGAGGGGAAAGGCGTCTGCCAGGACATAGGAGCTCCGCCCTACATCCATACCCACCTGGCAAACCAGATTTCTCCATTCGCATCAATCGATGTGGATGAATAAATCATTGCCGGGATTTTTTATATATATATATATATATATATATATATATATATATATATATATATATATATATATACATACATACATACATACAAAGTGCTTGCCAAAGCATAGGAACGCCGCCTCCTCCTGAGCTCGTATGCCTCGGCAAACGTATCTGTCACTGCAGAGGAGAAAATCCCGTCTTGCAGCGCCGCATACACCGACTTGCGTGTAATCTGACAGCAGCGCAATGCTTCTGTCAGAATGCACATCGGTGCTGCAGCTAGTAGATCGGTTGGTCCACCTGGAAGGTAAAAAGACAAAAAAAAAAAAAAAAAAACAGGCCACAACGCAATAATTTTATTAACTTTGGAACAGAACATGTAACTTTAACTTTTGGAACTAAACATTAACCTGTTTGCTTACTGGTGTTTTTTTTTTTTTTTTTTACCTTTATAGAACAAACCTCTCCTTCCCCATGGGTCAATGTGCAAAGCGCAAATCGCCCAAAGATGTGGCGAAGTGCGTTATGCACTTTGTCCCATGTGAAAGGAGACGTTTGCAGCAGCTGTGAGTGAATGGGCCCTAATAGCCCTGTGTGCCTATCCTGGTGAGATGATCCCTATGCTAATAGTGTACCTGTGAGTGGTACTTCCGGAAACACTCTCCAAAGCATAGGACAGGGTGGTCCGGACAGTCAGGACAGAAATAGCGGGTGTCACGCCTTATTCCACTCCTGCTACTGGGGAAGTGTCGCTCGTGTAGACGGCTAACTACACTGGTGGATGGGGCCACGGAACCTCCTGGATACAGGAGGTTCGCGATGATCTCTTCCTGAAATTTGAGGAAGGATCCAGTTCTCCCAGCCTTACTGTAGAGAACAAAACTATTGTACAGAGCCAATTGAATTAAATATACAGACACCTTCTTATACCAGCGTCTGGTGCGTCGGGAAACTAAATACGGAGCCAACATCTGGTCATTGAAGTCGACCCCTCCCATGTGGAGGTTATAGTCGTGGACTGAGAGGGGCTTTTCAATGACACGGGTTGCTCGCTCAATTTGGATTGTCGTGTCTGCGTGAATGGAGGAGAGCATGTAAACGTCACGCTTGTCTCTCCATTTCACCGCGAGCAGTTCTTCGTTACACAGTGCGGCCCTCTGCCCCCTTGCAAGACGGGTGGTAACGAGCCGTTGGGGGAAGCCCGCGCGACTAGTTCGCGCGGTACCACAGGCGCCAATCCGTTCTAGAAACAAATGCCTAAAGAGGGCCACACTTGTGTAAAAATTGTCCACATAAAGATGGTACCCCTTGCCGAATAAGGGTGACACCAAGTCCCAAACTGTCTTCCCACTGCTCCCCAGGTAGTCAGGGCAACCGACCGGCTCCAGGGTCTGATCTTTTCCCTCATAGACCCGAAATTTGTGGGTATAGCCTGTGGCCCTTTCACAGAGCTTATACAATTTGACCCCATATCGGGCGCGCTTGCTTGGGATGTATTGTTTGAAGCCAAGGCGCCCGGTAAAATGTATTAGGGACTCGTCTATGCAGATGTTTTGCTCTGGGGTATAAATATCTGCAAATTTCAGGTTGAAATGGTCTATGAGGGGCCGAATTTTGTGGAGCCGGTCAAAAGCAGGGTGGCCTCTGGGACGGGAGGTGCTGTTATCACTAAAGTGCAGGAAACGCAGGATGGTCTCAAATCGTGTCCTGGACATAGCAGCAGAGAACATGGGCATGTGATGAATTGGGTTCGTGGACCAATATGACCGCAATTCATGCTTTTTTTGTCAGGCCCATGTTGAGGAGGAGGCCCAGAAAAGTTTTAATTTCGGAAACTTGGACTGGTTTCCACCGGAAAGACTGGGCATAAGAGCTTCCCGGGTTAGCGGTTATAAATTGTGTGGCATATCTGTTTGTTTCGGCCACAACTAAGTCTAAAAGCTCCGCAGTCAAGAACAGCTCAAAAAATCCCAGGGCCGAACCGATCTGAGCTGTCTCAACCCGAACTCCAGACTGGGCAGTGAAAGGGAAAACTACGGGTGTGGCGGAAGTTGGGGACTGCCAATCAGGGTTTGCCAGCACCTCTGGGATTCTAGGGGCTCTACGGGCACGTCTTTGCGGTGGCTGCGACGGGGTCACTACTGCACGTGCCACCGTACCAGCTTCAACTGCCCTTCTGCTCGCTACTTCACCAGGTTGTACGGCAGTGCTGGTACTAGGTCCAGGAAGGGCTGGGCTGCTGGTGTATGCCTCACCACGTAATCCGACAGCACCAGCCCCACTCTGCTGCTCTTGAAGCGGATCCTGCGCAACCTGCGGTCTAGCGACACGGGGCCGGGTACGCCTGCTGCTATCAGGGACCTCAACCTCCTCGTCCGAACTTTGGGTCAGAGAGCCACTGCTTTCTACAGGTTCGTATTCTGACCCGCTGGAATCATCAGATGAGGGTTCCCACTCCTCATCCGACTGGGTCAGAAGCCTGTAGGCCTCTTCAGAAGAATACCCCCTGTTAGACATGTGGGCAACTAAATTTCGGGGTATTCCCTGAGACTACCCAAGAAAAAAAAAGCAAGCCTGTCTTACAAAGGGGAGCCTAGCGAAGTACCGGAGGCCGCTGCGGTTGATAAAAAATATCAAAACAGATTTTTTTATCGCCGCAGTGCGTGTAAAGTGAATGTGCAGTGATCAAAAATAAATAAATTTTTTGTCACTGCGGTGGGGCGGGCGTGGGCGAACGCACGTGTGGGCGACCGATCAGGCCTGATCGGGCAAACACTGCGTTTTGGGTGGAGGGCGAACTAAAGTGACACTAGTACTATTATAGATCTGACCGTGATCAGTTTTGATCACTTTCAGATACTATAAACGTACAAATGCTTATTAGCGATACGCTAATCAGCGAATAACGGACTGCGGTGCGGTGGGCTGGGCGCTAACTACCTAACCAAGGGACCTAAACTATACCTAAAACCCAACGGTCAATACCAGTGAAAAAAAAAAAAGTGACAGTTTGCACTGATCACTTTTTTTCCTTTTCACTAGTGATTGACAGGGGCAAGAAGGGGTGATCAAAGGGTTAATTGGGTGCTGGGAGGTGATCTGGGGACTAAGTGTACTGTAGTGGGTACTCACAGTAATGATGTGCTCCTCTGCTCCTCTCCTGGAACCAACCGACCAAAAGAAGGAGCAGAGGAGCACAGCAGCCATATAACCCCATCATATTTACTAATATGATGGGTTATGTGGCTTCTGATTGTTTTTTTTGAAAATCATCAACCTGCCAGCCAATGATCGTGGCCGGCAGGTTGATGACGAACTTGTTCTTTGAATTTTGCCGGCCCGCGATGCGCATGCGCGGGCCGGCATACCCGGAAATCTCGCGTCTCGCGAGAGGACGCACCGGCGCGTCCTCTCGCGTCTCGCGAGAGGACGCACCGGCGCGTCCACCCAGAACAGCACGACCGCCGCGAAGACGCAATCCTGCGTACGGCGGTCGTGAGGAGGTTAATAAACTGGAGGACACTATAATGGAATACAAACATTCTAAATACCAGCGAGACCTTCATGATTACACGACCAACCAAGTTTATGAATGGGGAAGACGGGAGAACCTTTACTCCACGCCGAAATCTATTTTAAAAAACCGCAAGAAGTCCAAACCACACAAAAGAGTATCAAGAGTTAGTTTCTCTTCAGACACGGAGGTGTCAGATTATTCCAATGTAGCCGGGACCTTTGATCCGGAGTCTGGTGCTTCCGTTCCGCTGGCCTCACCAGAAGAGAGGGTTAATACAGCGTCGTACTATAAAAAATCTAAAAATGAAAGAGATAAGAGGGAAATGGTGAATACACCAAAAAACGCAGAGGGAGAGCCGGACGGAGACACCAGACTACCGCATCCAAGATCCACTCGGCTCCAGACCAGACAAAAGTAAGCTCTGATCATTTAAATGTTGTGAACCTGTCTAGTATAACACTAAGCAAAGATCAGGAATATGTGTTGTCTCTTGGTCTCAATTTTGCGCCATCTGCGCATTTTGATATGTTCTCCACAATGTTGGATATTAACAAATTTGCGCGCAACATTACAGTATCCCGGCACTTCCATGATATCCCTGCCCCTCCTGAACACCCGCCAGTACAGATAGAGACTTATGAGGAAAACTCCTATAAGGATCTAATGTTCAAAGAACAGCTGTCGCTATGCTGTCTTGCGGGTCTTCAGGAGGAACAAGGAATCGTGGAGTCAGCCAGACCTGTCATGAGATTACAGACTCGCAATACTAAATTTTATCCGGTAATGTCGCGCACAAGCAGTATGGACATTTTCCAGGGCACATTGGAAAAAGAGTTGGAAAGAATCCAAAAGGAAACTAAGGTTACTAAATGTCCAGATAATTTAGGCCACTCCCATTTTCAGGCCCTCATGGAACTACAGCAATGTAGTGAAATAGTTATCAAGATGGCGGATAAGGGGGGGGGGGGGGCGGTGGACATAATGGACAAGGATTTATATGGCGGCCAGATGCAGGACATGTTAACGGACGCATCCACATACAGAGTATTAACCAGTAACCCACTCAGTGAATACATGATTGAGTATATGTCTCTAATACAAAAAGGAAGAGACATGGGTATTTTTACAGAAACCGAATATAGGTACCTGTGTGTGGATGCGCCCGTGACTCCAATTATGCATGCTCTGCCGAAGATCCACAAGGGTGTCCACCCCCCACCACCCCCCCCCCCCTCTTCGCCCCATAGTGTCTGGCCTGGGATCCCTGACGGAGCGCCTGGGCAGTTGGCTGGATAACATCCTCCAGCCACTTGTCAGGCGCACGCCGGGTTTCCTTAACCCCTTAGGGACACAGCCTTTTTACGCCTTAGGACCAGGCCATTTTTTGAAAATCTGACCAGTGTCACTTTAAGTGCTGATAACTTTAAAACGCTTTGACTTATCCAGGCCATTCTGAGATTGTTTTTTCGTCACATATTGTACTTCATGACACTGGTAAAATAAAGTTAAAAAATATATATTTTTTTGCATAAAAAAAAGTCAAATTTACCAAAAATTGGGAAAAATTAGCAAATCTCAAAGTTTCAGTTTCTCTACTTCTGTAATACATAGTAATACCCCCAAAAATTGTGATGACTTAACATTCCCCATATGTCTACTTCATGTTTGAATTATTTTGGGAATGATATTTTATTTTTTGGGGATGTTACAAGGCTTAGAAGTTTAGAAGCAAATCTTGAAATTTTTCAGAAATTTACAAAAACCCAATTTTTAGGGACCACTACAGCTCTGAAGTCACTTTGCGAGGCTTACATAATAGAAACCACCCAAAAATGACCCCATTCTATAAACTACACCCCTCAAGGTATTCAAAACTGATTTTACAAACTTTGTTAACCCTTTAGGTGTTGCACAAGAGTTATTGGCAAATGGGGATGAAATTTGAGAATTTCATTTTATTGCCTAATTTTCCATTTTAACCCATTTTTTCCACTAACAAAGCAAGGGTTAACAGCCAAACAAGACTGTATCTTTATTGCCCTGACTCTGCCGTTTACAGAAACACCCCATATGTGGTCGTAAACTACTGTACGGCCACACAGCGGGGCGTAGAGTGAAAGGTGCGCCGTATGGTTTTTGGAAGCCAGATTTTGCTGGACTGGTTTTTTTGACACCATGTCCCATTTGAAGCCCCCCTGATGCACCCCTAGAGTAGAAACACCATAAAAGTGACCCCATCTAAGAAACTACACCCCTCAAGGTATTCAAAACTGATTTTTACAAACTTTGTTAACCCTTTAGGTGTTGCACAAGATTTAATAGAAAATAGAGATACAATTTCAAAATTTCACTTTTTTGGCAGATTTTCCATTTTAATATTTTTTTTCCAGTTACAAAGCAAGGGTTAACAGCCAAACAAAACTCATTATTTCTGGCCCTGATTCTGTAGTTTACAGAAACACCCCATATGTGGTCGTAAACCGCTGTACGGTCACACGGCAGGGTGCAGAAGGAAAGGAATGCCATACGGTTTTTGGAAGGCAGATTTTGCTGGACTGGTATTTTTGACATCATGTCCCATTTGAAGCCCCCCTGGTGCACCCCTAGAGTAGAAACTCCAAAAAAGTGACCCCATTTTAGAAACTACGGGATAGGGTGGCAGTTTTGTTGGTACAAGTTTAGGGTACATATGATTTTTGGTTGCTCTATATTACACTTTTTGTGCGGCAAGGTAACAAGAAATTGCTTTTTTGGCACCGTTTTTTTTTTTTTGTTATTTACACCATTCATCTGACAGGTTAGATCATGTGGTAATTTTATAGAGCAGGTTGTCACGGACGCGGTGATACCCAATAGGTATACAATTATTTTTTATTTATGTACGTTTTACACAATTTCATTTTTAAAACAAAAAAAATGTTTTAGTGTCTCCATAGTCTAAGAGCCATAGTTTTTTAAATTTTTGGGCGATTATCTTAAGTAGGGTCTCATTTTTTGTGGGATGAGATGACAGTTTGATTGGCACTATTTTGGGGTGCACATGACTTTTTGATTGCTTGCTATTACACTTTTTGTGACGGAAGATGACAAAAAATGGCTTTTTTTACACCGTTTTTATTTTTATTTTTTTTACGGTGGTCATCTAAGGGGTTAGGTCATGTGATATTTTTATAGAGCCGGTGAATACGGACGCGGCAATACCTAATATGTATACTTTTTTTTATTTATGTAAGTTTTACACAATGATTTCATTTTTGAAACAAAAGAAATCATGTTTTAGTGTTTCCATAGTGTAAGAGCCATAACTTTTTCAGTTTTTGGGCGATTATCTTGGGTAGGGTATGATTTTTGCGGGATGAGATAACGGTTTGATTGTTACAATTTTGGCATAGATGCGACTTTTTTGATCACTTTTATTACCTTTTTTGGTAAGTAAGGTGGGCAAAATTCCAATTTCATCATAGTTTTTAATTTTTTTTATTTTTATGGCGTTCACCATTCGGGTAAAGTAACATTACCGTTTTATAGATCAGGTCGTTACGGACGCGGCGATACCAAACATGTGTAGGGAATTTTATTTTTTTTCATTTTTAATCAGTGATAAATGTGTTTTTTGATTTTTACTTTATTTTTCACTTTTTTCACTTTTTTTTTGACCCAGACCCACTTGGTTCTTGAAGATCCAGTGGGTCTGATGTCTGCATAATACAGTACAGTACAATATATAGTACTATACTGTATTTTACACTTTGTCTGAACAGATCTATGCCTTTCAGCACAGATCTGTTAAGCACCATGGACAGCAGGACGCCTGAGAAGGCGTCCTGTTGCTATGGGAACCTTCCCCGTCTGCTCAGTAGTGGCCAGAACTGCGCAGACGGGGAAGGGTAAGGACGGGGCTTGGGGGGGCTGCCTGGAAGCTCTCTCCCTCTCCATTCGGGGGACTGCAAAGGCATAGCAGCCCCCCGATGGGAGAGGGAGGGAGCTCCCTCTTACTGTTAACCTTTTCCATACAGCGGTCCGTACGGACCGCTGTATGGAAAGGGTTAAACGGCTGACATCGCATCACCGATGTCAGCCGTTTATACCAGGGTGCCAGCAATGTGCTGGCACCCTGGTATACCCACTAGACACCAACGATTACGCAATGGGAGGCGGGCGGGGGATCGCGATCCCGCCTACCGCACCGCCCGCCTCCCGCAACCCTCCCCCTGCACCTCCCACCGGGCAAAAATCACTAAGGGGTGCAGGGGAATACAGATGCACTTTAGGAATACTAAAGTTTCTGATCCCCGCGGTCAGGGACCGCGGGGATCAGAAACTGCAGAAATCGCAGCAAACCGCAGGTCTGAATTGACCTGCGGTTTGCCGCGATCGCCGACATGGGGGGGGGTCACGGGACCCCCCCGCGCATTTAGCCTAGGTGCCTGCTCAATGATTTGAGCAGGCACCGGGTTCCGATCACTGCCAGCCGCACGGCAGTGATCGAAAATGCACAGGGCGTTACCAAGGCACAAGGGCGTACCTGTACGCCCTGTGTCCTTAAGGGGTTAAGGATACATCAGACGTATTGAGAGCCATGTACAGCCTAAAATGGGAAGCCAACTATATATGGATCACGGCGGATGTTATAACTCTGTATCCCTCCATCCCCCACGGGGTCGCCCTGATGGCCATGGAATACCATCTCCATAGGTACACGGGATGTGGCCCCAACTACATTGATTATGTGTGTGAGGTCACAGCCTTTTTGCTTATTCACAATTACTTTATGTTCGACGGTGTGCACTACTTACAGACACGCGGAGTGTCAATGGGGGCGAAATTTTCGCCCTCGCTGGCGAATTTAACCATGGCATATTGGGAGGAAAAATTCATATATAATTTAGACAACCCTTTTGGGGGTGGATTGGTCTGGTACGGCAGATACATCGATGACCTGCTCATGATTTGGGCGGGCGGTGTATCTGCCGTCCCGGACCTCCAGATGTACCTTAATGCGAATAATTACAACCTACGTTTCACATGTGCCTCTGGTGAGACCACTATCAATTTCCTAGATCTGACACTCCGAGGTTGCCCAGGTGAAGTGGTGCACACCCGAACATATAGAAAAGAGGTGGCCGGAAATTCCATCCTGAATGCCAGGAGCCATCATCCCCTATATACCATCAGGGCGATCCCCGTCGGGGAATACATACGAGCAGCCAGGAACTGCAGTCTTCCTGCACTTCTGGATGAGGAATTTAATAAGGTAGATGTCAGATTAAAAGCTAGAAATTACCCCACCTGGATGCTAGAGAGGGGCAGAGCTATTGCACAGAGAAAAAATAGAGGAGAAATGCTTTTTGGCAAAATAGCAGCAGGAGGCAAACAGGATACCCCATCCAGGAGGATGGAGAGGTATGGGAACAGTGACCAGGACAATGTACCAACGTTATCGCTGGCATATAGCAAGGAGTTAAACAAAATCAGCTTCATTATCAAGGGCTGTCTACCTATTCTGTATGATGACGAAATACTATATAATGCCCTGAAATCAGGTCTCAAAATTGTTTCCAGAAAAGCCACTACATTGTCCTGCTCGCTGTCCCCATCCCTCTTCACGGCCAATAGGATGGGAGCCAGCATGAAGTCTAGTTGGCTCAGATACAAGGGCTTTTCCAAATGCGGGGGCAATCCCTGCAAGACTTGCATCTATGTCACCCCCTCCAAGTCCTTTGACAGATCTGACCACTCCTGCAGCTTTCCAATACAAAGCTATATTAATTGCAACACTGCAGGAGTGGTATACATTATACAGTGCAAGGATTGCGACTTAATGTATGTCGGAAGTACGATTCGAAGATTTAGAAATCGCCTTCTGGAACATTTAAATTATATAAGCAACCCTAATGCACTTAATATTTCGAATGTAGCTAGACATTTTATACAAATACATGATCGTCAAGTAAGGGGCTTTAAAGCCTTCGCGATAGAGAGGGTTTTTGCCCCTAAGAGAGGTGGTGACCACCGCAAGAAACTCCTCCTACGGGAGGCGTTTTGGATCTTCAGGCTGAACACCAGAGTTCTACATGGCCTTAACCTGAAAAAGGAACTGATGTACATATAGCAATAACAAATATGTTCATATACATAAAAACATGTGTATTTATGTGTATCATTCCTGTGTGTCTCTTCCTTCTCCCTGTCTCCCCTCCCCCCCCATTCCTCTCCTTTTGTCTGTCCATTTGGTCCCCAGTTCTTGGTGCCATTATTATTATTGGTTTTCTCCTGCATAATAAGAATACTAAGTGTGGCACCAGTGTCCTAAGTAGAAAAAATACTGTTACAAAGGTGAAGGCTGTTTTGGTTTTGTACAATATATGTTTTTATATGTTACACAAGTCGGTGTGTTCACACTGTGCGTTTCTTTGGACTTTCACCTGTTTCCCCTTTTTAGTGAATGTTCACAGAAATTGGATCCGAGTCCTTAAGGGTTAACCTTTGTCAAGTCCCAGCACAGTCTGCAATGCATTAACTTGGTAATGAATGGGTGGCAACTAGGGTGTGATGCACAGTGAGACGACCAATGGGATCAATGCCGCCTCCCATGGATTGTAGGGGGGAATGGTTATCTATCTTTTTCCTTTATATTGGGGTATCTCACTGTGCAACAACGTTACGACTAAGGGTCCCAGTACCCGAAACGCGTCAACGCCAATCTGTTGTACCGTGTGGCAGTCTGTCATGTTTGTATGATGTCCAAATAAAGAAGCGATTTTAATATGGATCCTACTTGAATCTGAGACCTTCTTCTAAATTACCTAAAATGAGCCAAATATCGACAAAACAGCGATTTTTAATTTTCTGAGAGCCCAATTTTTTAAACTTAAAATATATAGGAAGGTACATTGTTATTTACTTCATAAGGGTATTCCTAACCATCTGAACATACCTTTCTCAATCCTCGACACTACATCTTCTTTCACGCCACAACGTTTTACCCTATAAGACGCACATAGGTTTTAGAGGAGGACAATATGGAAAAAAATATTTTTAATTACACCTCAGGTCAGACCACTAATCAGAACCTCAATGTTTGAAATCTCTTTTGAAATTTGAAAAAAAGGAACTCGGGGGTTCTGTACCAACGCAACGCTGTCTTCAGAGTTTTCTTGAATTTTTATGCACTTGGAAAAGCCGTGCGAAGATTTCTGAATCCATTTACTGTCAGTGTCACTAAATTCAAGGTGGAGTTCTTTTCCCCACTCAGCAACCCAGGGCGGTACGCTAGAATAGCTCTCGCTTAGAATAGCTCTCACTTAGAACTGCCTATAAATGAGGGTGGTGCATTTATGAGGTAAATTTGGCAGCAGAACATAATTCTCCAACCATGATGGATCAGGGAGAGGGGTAAATTTGGAAATCATAAACTGCCTACAAGCATTCTCAAAGTCATTTCTTTGAATGAAATCTTTACCAGGGGCAGGTACACCCGAGAGGGCAGTATAGAAGTCGGAAGTGATCTGTAATCCTTTCAAATCTCCTAATCTGTGATGTGACATTGATAGCCAAATGTCTGATGGAGATTTAATTTGTGGGAATAGTAGTGTGGGGATAACGGAGATAGGAGCTAAGGGAGAAATCTTGTCCTGAGCAGATGTTAAGACCAAAGACTTATGGCAAATATGCAGCATTCCTCTGGTGAGTACGCTATCTACTTTGGTCCCTTCTCCTGTCCTCTCAGGTGTCCATAACCTATGGAACAATTCCTTACCAAACAGGGCCAATTCTAAATCTACATGCATACAGAATGTCTCTTGTCTGGCCAGTTTAAGCCACCTTTCCAAACTAATAGCCTGTATATAGGTTGATAGGTCAGGGAGGGAGATACCCCCATGTTTCTTTCTTCGGGAAAGAAGGTGAAAGGACATTCTAGTGAGCTTCTTATCCCACAAATAACTGCTCATGATGGATTGTAGTTTATTAATGAAACTAACAGGTACCGATATGGGTAGGGCTCTCAAGGTGTACATTATCAGCGGCAGGATGTAGGTGGTGAGGACATTTCTCCTGCCTAGCCAGGTTAGTAAAGGAGAGCTGCTCTTAGAGAGAATAGAGGTGACTTTGGAGAGTAGCGGGGGGAAATTAAGACTAAACAACAACTTGGGGTCCATCGGGATCGTCACCCCCAAATATTTTATTGCTTGTGTAGGCCACTTGAATGGTGTGAGGGCTTTGACCTTAGTACGCAGGACAGCTGGGAGGGAAATGCCAAGGGCCTCCGACTTATCGAAATTTATCTTAAAATTTGAGATAACCCCAAAAGTTTCGAAAATCTGCATAACCTCCAGCAAAGCCTCTTCAGGATTTGACAACAGGAGCAGTAAGTCATCAGGAGCAGTAAATCTGCCTAGTTTCACTCCTTTGATCGTGGGGGATTGGCGGAAATTAAGAAGAAGCGTCTCTAGGGTGAGTACAAACAAGGTGGGGGATAATGGGCATCCTTGACGAGTACAGTTTCTAATTTGGCAGAAAGAGAAAAACAAAAAAATAAAATATATAGTGGCAATTCTGGAGGAGCTGCTAAACCCCTGACACTGTGGCGTGTCTTTTATTGGGGGAGCAGCCCAACCGCATGTGGACCGCAGTAATCGACTAACCCCAGCAAATTATGCATACAATGGAGGATGTCGGCGCGGTCCACATGCACCACAAGAGCAAACTACACAGAATGTAGCAATCATATGAAACACACAGAGAAAATGCACCAAACAGATATAACACTGACTATGCTGGCAAGACATGAATAAAGGTATTAAAAGCTGAGACTTTTGCCAATATATTCCAGTCATGGATATATCGGAGCCCATCATGCACCACGTCACGGCTCTCAGCATGGCAATGGGTCCTAACCGCTGCTCTAACTATGGTGTGAACACGGTCTGGCGGTGATATAATTCAGCTCGCAGCCAAGCTTCCCACAAATGCCCAGCATGTATACTGCGGTAGTACTATGTGAATGAAGCCAGGCCGCGAGTCACACCCACACCAGACCATGTGATGGAGGTTACCAGGTGCAAAAGAGTGTTTGAATGCCAAGTAAAGGCAAACGCACTCAAATCTAACAAGGCAGAAAGAGAAAAACAAAAAATTAAAATATATAGTGGCAATTCTGGAGGAGCTGCTAAACCCCTGACACTGTGGCGTGTCTTTTATTGGGGGAGCAGCCCAACCGCATGTGGACCGCAGTAATCGACTAACCCCAGCAAATTATGCATACAATGGAGGATGTCGGCGCGGTCCACATGCACCACAAGAGCAAACTACACAGAATGTAGCAATCATAATTTGGAAGGCGTTCAATAGGGTGCCGTTGACTAGTACTCTCGCAGACGGTGCAGAGTATAGAGTATAGATAGCTCTGATGAGGCCTTCAGGGAAGCCAAAGGCTTGTAGTACTTTCTCCATATAGCCACCCAGCTAACCCTATCGGACGCCTTCTCCGCATCTGTGCCCAGGAGTACAAGAGGGGACTTAGATTTGATGGCGTGGGTGATCGCATGTATGACTCTACTGATATTATGCCTACCCTCTCTACCTGCAACGAAACCTACCTGTTCTTCACCCACAAGCCCAGGGAGCAACCCTGACATCCTGCTGTTAAGCAGTTTAGCCCACCACTTCAAATCGGTGTTCAGCAGTGAAATCGGCCTGTAACTTCCACATGCTTCCTTATCCTTCCCTACTTTATGGATAATCGTTATGTGCGCTTCCTAGGCTTGTGGGGTCAGAGAGCCACCTGTAAGGAGGAGATTGCATGCCGTGACAAAATGTGGGACTAAAATATCTTTATACTTTTTGTAATATGAGCTTGGAAAACTGTCAGGTCCGGGTCTCCTGCCTGAAGGGATAGACATTAGAACCTTTTTCTACCTCTTCCTTTGTAAACGGTTGAAGCAGCTGATGTATATCGACCTGGGATGTTAATAGAGCTAAGGAACTCCGACGTGCGTGTCTCGATTTGCTGGCTGGTGAGGGGTATTGGGAGGTTATAAAGATTTGAATAAAAGGAGCAAAACTCCTGAGCTATCGCTGGAGTTTTTAATAAGTCGTGGGCCTGAGGCTGATTTGATGGCTTGAATAAAGGATTTATTTCTTTGGTTCTTAATAAGGTTGGAGACTAACTTAAAACTGAGGTATTGTTTGAAGCGCAATACGAACATTCAAAAAGTCAGTGACCTTATGCCTCAAGCACTTAAGCAGAACCTCAATGTTAATAAGACCTCCCTGAGATCAGATGTCAGCTCAGACCCCAAAGTAAATGACCCCCTCAATCAGACCTCAGATAAGAGCCCCATGCCTCTCATCATCACCATTATCATCCATGATGCCTCATCATCCATGATGCCTCTCATATCCCCCATTATGATTCTCATCACCTCATTGCCTCAGATCAGCCCCAAGTTTCATAAAATAAAAAAGCACTTACCTCTCCGGCTCCTGGATGCTGCTGCTCCTCACCACCCGCGCTCTGTGTTCCTCCTGCTGTCGGCTGTGCTGTGAACTGGCGTGCACAGAGTGACGTCACAGAGCGCCTCACACTGTGCGCAGCCCTGCACAGCCTACAACCGAGGACAAGGAAGCGGTGAGTACAGAGCCTCCTGGTCTTCACCCTCCTACCTATTTTTGCTACGGGCAACGAAAATGCTATCGCACTGTACATGTGAGCCCGCACCTGGAAGAGCCAATATCAGGGTGCTAAAGAGCCGCATGTGGCTCTAGAGCCGCAGGTTGCTGACCACTGATATAGGGCGAATGAAGTCTTCAATGACTGCTATTTAGCCATCACTGAATACTATGGGCAATCGAACGATTGCGAGTTATTGTCACCCAAGGTGACTTAAAGTAAAAAAAAAAGTTTTAACAAATTCAAAAAATAGTTCAAATCACCCCCCTTTCCTTAAAATAAAAATACTTAACCAATAAAAAAAAGCCCATACGATTAAAATATAACAATATTAATGGCATACGGCAAATGGCGTAGCGGGGGGAAAAAATGAAAACATCCAATTTGCCATTTTTTGTCACTTCAACTACCCAATAATTTTTTTTATAAAAAGTGATCAAAAAGTCGCACACACTTAAAATTGGTATTACTTAATATTGCTCGTCCCGCAAAAAATGAGCCCTCACACAGCCCCATACACATTGCTACAAAAAAGTTATAAGGGTCAGAATATGGTTCTTAAAAAAAAGTTTCTTCAAAGGTTTTAATTATTTTTAGTATTAAAACGCAAGAAAAATTATACAAGTGTGGTATCTTTGGAACCGTACTGACTTGGAGAATGAAGAGAACAATTTTACCGCATTAGTGTACAGTGTAAAATAAAAACCTTTTATCAGAATTGCATTTTTTCCCAATTCTACCACATTTGGATTTTTTTTCCCCTCTCCCTACTACATGGTATGCAACCGTAAATGGTGCCATTAGAAAGTACAACTTATCCCGCAAAAAGTAAGCCCTCGTAACCCTATGTGAATAGAAAAATTTAGGACCATGGGAAGACTGGGAGTGAAAAACTAAAACGCAAAAATTGAAAATCCCAGGGTCCTTAAAGAGTTAATAAAGTGTCTCTTCCCCCCCCCCCCCCCCCCCGACCTTAGAATTCTCTTCTCAAGACTAAATAAATTAAATTATTTTAATCTTTCTTGGAGGCTTCCCCTTATCAGTTCACTCTCCTCTGTACTTTTTCCAGCTGCAGTGTGTCCTTTCTATGTACTGGTGACCAGAACTGAACTGCATATTCCAGATGAGGCTGCACCAACGCTTTGTAAAGTGGTAATGTTACTTCCCTGCCCCACGAGTCCATGCCTCGTTTAATGCATGACAATATCCTGGTGGCCTTAGAAGCACCTGATTGACATTGTATGCTGTAATTTAGTCTACCAGCCACTAGGGTTGTTGCAATACCAAAATTTTGATTCAATTTCGATACCATAAAAAAGTATTGCGATACTCAATACCACACGAAAAAACAAAATTTTAATAGTTTGGACTTTTCGGACATGGCAATATGTGATAATTTTATTTATTTATTGTTAATATATTTTGTATGTAAAATTGGGAAAGGGGGTGATTTATACTTAATTATTTTTTGGGGGTAAACTTTTTTTTTTTTTTTTTTTTCTAACTATTAGCCCACTTAGGGTCTAGAACCTGGGATCTTTTCGTGCCTTGTCCTATTCACCCTAATAGAGCTCTATTAGGGTGAATAGGACTTCACACTCTCCCTGCTGCCCTGTGCCTAGTACACACAGCAGCAGGGAGCTTACCATGGCAGCAAGGGCTTCAGTAGCGTCCTGGCTGGCTGCCATGGTAACCGATCGGAGCCCCAGGATTACATTGCTGGGGCTCCGATCAGAAGTTGCCACTGGACCACCATTGAGAAGGAGGGGAGGGGACCCTGTGGCCACTACCACCAATGATTTTAATTAACCTTTTTAATAAAGGAGACGGGTGTCGGCACCAGATCAGTAGCAGTTAACTCCTCAGGTGCCGCACCTGAGGGGTTAACTGCCGCTGATCGCAGCTCCCTGTCAGAGGCAGGGTGCCAGCTATGTGATTCTGCTGCCTGTGTTCCGTTAGATTTCCCTACCCCGTGAGATTTCCCTAGTCCGGCCGCACCGGACATGACGTGAAGAGGTGTGCCACGCAGGCGCACAACGACGGGGGTAGGGAAATTTCACAGCAGTTAGCTGGACACCGGCCGACACTGCGCATGCGCTGGGAGCCTTACAAGCGGTTAGTGTAGGGAAAAAGCACTGCCCCGTAATTTTTCCCTACCTTAACCGCTGGTGTCGAGCTGAGAACATCGATCAGATCACCGCGGCTGCACACTGGCCTGTAATTTTTCCAGCTAACTGTGCTGTGACATTTCCCTACCCCGTCGTTGTGCACCGGCGCGGCACACCTCCTCACGTCATGTCCGGTGCAGCCGGTAGTGACGAGGGTAGGGAAATCTAACAGACTACCGGTACCTGCTTCCTGTATTAAAGGTTAACTATCATTGATGGCGCAGTCTGCCAGCCCCTCCTCCGCCCCTCTCTCTTCTTATTGGCAGCAGCGGCACAGGGGGGGAGGAAGAGAGTGAATTCTTCTCCCCTGTGCTGCTGAGAGAATATGAGAGTGCTGACAGCAGCGCTCTTCATGTTCTGTGATGCTAGGCTGCGCAGTAGGACTAGCCTACTATTGATGAATGTCAAATACGATACTGGGACAAAAGTATCGATATTTCGATACCCGTAACAGCCCTACCATCAACAAAGGCACCCAAATCCTTCTGTCAGTGACTACATCACCTAGGACAGTGATGGCGAACCTATGGCACTGGTGCCAGAGGCGGCACTCTGAGCCCTCTCTGTGGGCACCCGCACTCTGAAAAAAGTCTGTGGTGTACAATATGCCTTAGACTTTTCCTGCCATTCATCAGCGCAGGCACACTATGAACAACACAGGCAGCGCACTGAATGTAGGCAGGCTATTATAGCTAAATAATAAAGTACATAGAGGATATACTATATTGGAGTATAGTATTTAGGTTAAATTGCTTTGTTGGCACTTTGCAATATATAAGTGGGTTTTGGGTTGCAGTTTGGGCACTCGGCCTTTAAAAGGTTCGCCATCACTGACCTAGGACAGTGGTCAGCAACCTGCGGCTCTTTAGCACCCTGATACTGGCTCTTCCAGGTGCGGGCTCACATGTACAGTGCGATAGCATTTTCGTTGCCCGTAGCAAAAATAGGTAGGAGGGTGAAGACCAGGAGGCTCTGTACTCACCGCTTCCTTGTCCTCGGTTGTAGGCTGTGCAGGGCTGCGCACAGTGTGAGGCGCTCTGTGACGTCACTCTGTGCACGCCAGTTCACAGCACAGCCGACAGCAGGAGGAACACAGAGCGCGGGTGGTGAGGAGCAGCAGCATCCAGGAGCCGGAGAGGTAAGTGCTTTTTTATTTTATGAAACTTGGGGCTGATCTGAGGCAATGAGGTGATGAGAATCATAATGGGGGATATGAGAGGCATCATGGATGATGAGGCATCATGGATGATAATGGTGATGATGAGAGGCATGGGGCTCTTATCTGAGGTCTGATTGAGGGGGTCATTTACTTTGGGGTCTGAGCTGACATCTGATCTCAGGGAGGTCTTATTAACATTGAGGTTCTGCTTAAGTGCTTGAGGCATAAGGTCACTGACTTTTTGAATGTTCGTATTGCGCTTCAAACAATACCTCAGTTTTAAGTTAGTCTCCAACCTTATTAAGAACCAAAGAAATAAATCCTTTATTCAAGCCATCAAATCAGCCTCAGGCCCACGACTTATTAAAAACTCCAGCGATAGCTCAGGAGTTTTGCTCCTTTTATTCAAATCTTTATAACCTCCCAATACCCCTCACCAGCCAGCAAATCGAGACACGCACGTCGGAGTTCCTTAGCTCTATTAACATCCCAGGTCGATATACATCAGCTGCTTCAACCGTTTACAAAGGAAGAGGTAGAAAAAGGTTCTAATGTCTATCCCTTCAGGCAGGAGACCCGGACCTGACAGTTTTCCAAGCTCATATTACAAAAAGTATAAAGATATTTTAGTCCCACATTTTGTCACGGCATGCAATCTCCTCCTTACAGGTGGCTCTCTGACCCCACAAGCCTAGGAAGCGCACATAACGATTATCCATAAAGTAGGGAAGGATAAGGAAGCATGTGGAAGTTACAGGCCGATTTCACTGCTGAACACCGATTTGAAGTGGTGGGCTAAACTGCTTAACAGCAGGATGTCAGGGTTGCTCCCTGGGCTTGTGGGTGAAGAACAGGTAGGTTTCGTTGCAGGTAGAGAGGGTAGGCATAATATCAGTAGAGTCATACATGCGATCACCCACGCCATCAAATCTAAGTCCCCTCTTGTACTCCTGGGCACAGATGCGGAGAAGGCGTCCGATAGGGTTAGCTGGGCCTATATGGAGAAAGTACTACAAGCCTTTGGCTTCCCTGAAGGCCTCATCAGAGCTATCTATACTCTATACTCTGCACCGTCTGCGAGAGTACTAGTCAACGGCACCCTATTGAACGCCTTCCAAATTATGATTGCTACATTCTGTGTAGTTTGCTCTTGTGGTGCATGTGGACCGCGCCGACATCCTCCATTGTATGCATAATTTGCTGGGGTTAGTCGATTACTGCGGTCCACATGCGGTTGGGCTGCTCCCCCAATAAAAGACACGCCACAGTGTCAGGGGTTTAGCAGCTCCTCCAGAATTGCCACTATATATTTTAATTTTTTGTTTTTCTCTTTCTGCCTTGTTAGATTTGAGTGCGTTTGCCTTTACTTGGCATTCAAACACTCTTTTGCACCTGGTAACCTCCATCACATGGTCTGGTGTGGGTGTGACTCGCGGCCTGGCTTCATTCACATAGTACTACCGCAGTATACATGCTGGGCATTTGTGGGAAGCTTGGCTGCGAGCTGAATTATATCACCGCCAGACCGTGTTCACACCATAGTTAGAGCAGCGGTTAGGACCCATTGCCATGCTGAGAGCCGTGACGTGGTGCATGATGGGCTCCGATATATCCATGACTGGAATATATTGGCAAAAGTCTCAGCTTTTAATACCTTTATTCATGTCTTGCCAGCATAGTCAGTGTTATATCTGTTTGGTGCATTTTCTCTGTGTGTTTCATATGATTGCTACATTCTGTGTAGTTTGCTCTTGTGGTGCATGTGGACCGCGCCGACATCCTCCATTGTATGCATAATTTGCTGGGGTTAGTCGATTACTGCGGTCCACATGCGGTTGGGCTGCTCCCCCAATAAAAGACACGCCACAGTGTCAGGGGTTTAGCAGCTCCTCCAGAATTGCCACTATATATTTTATTTTTTTGTTTTTCTCTTTCTGCCAAATTAGAAACGGTACTCGTCAAGGATGCCCATTATCCCCCACCTTGTTTGTACTCACCCTAGAGACGCTTCTTCTTAATTTCCGCCAATCCCCCACGATCAAAGGAGTGAAACTAGGCAGATTTACTGCTCCTGATGACTTACTGCTCCTGTTGTCAAATCCTGAAGAGGCTTTGCTGGAGGTTATGCAGATTTTCGAAACTTTTGGGGTTATCTCAAATTTTAAGATAAATTTCGATAAGTCGGAGGCCCTTGGCATTTCCCTCCCAGCTGTCCTGCGTACTAAGGTCAAAGCCCTCACACCATTCAAGTGGCCTACACAAGCAATAAAATATTTGGGGGTGACGATCCCGATGGACCCCAAGTTGTTGTTTAGTCTTAATTTCCCCCCGCTACTCTCCAAAGTCACCTCTATTCTCTCTAAGAGCAGCTCTCCTTTACTAACCTGGCTAGGCAGGAGAAATGTCCTCACCACCTACATCCTGCCGCTGATAATGTACACCTTGAGAGCCCTACCCATATCGGTACCTGTTAGTTTCATTAATAAACTACAATCCATCATGAGCAGTTATTTGTGGGATAAGAAGCTCACTAGAATGTCCTTTCACCTTCTTTCCCGAAGAAAGAAACATGGGGGTATCTCCCTCCCTGACCTATCAACCTATATACAGGCTATTAGTTTGGAAAGGTGGCTTAAACTGGCCAGACAAGAGACATTCTGTATGCATGTAGATTTAGAATTGGCCCTGTTTGGTAAGGAATTGTTCCATAGGTTATGGACACCTGAGAGGACAGGAGAAGGGACCAAAGTAGATAGCGTACTCACCAGAGGAATGCTGCATATTTGCCATAAGTCTTTGGTCTTAACATCTGCTCAGGACAAGATTTCTCCCTTAGCTCCTATCTCCGTTATCCCCACACTACTATTCCCACAAATTAAATCTCCATCAGACATTTGGCTATCAATGTCACATCACAGATTAGGAGATTTGAAAGGATTACAGATCACTTCCGACTTCTATACTGCCCTCTCGGGTGTACCTGCCCCTGGTAAAGATTTCATTCAAAGAAATGACTTTGAGAATGCTTGTAGGCAGTTTATGATTTCCAAATTTACCCCTCTCCCTGATCCATCATGGTTGGAGAATTATGTTCTGCTGCCAAATTTACCTCATAAATGCACCACCCTCATTTATAGGCAGTTCTAAGTGAGAGCTATTCTAAGCGAGAGCTATTCTAGCGTACCGCCCTGGGTTGCTGAGTGGGGAAAAGAACTCCACCTTGAATTTAGTGACACTGACAGTAAATGGATTCAGAAATCTTCGCACGGCTTTTCCAAGTGCATAAAAATTCAAGAAAACTCTGAAGACAGCGTTGCGTTGGTACAGAACCCCCGAGTTCCTTTTTTTCAAATTTCAAAAGAGATTTCAAACATTGAGGTTCTGATTAGTGGTCTGACCTGAGGTGTAATTAAAAATATTTTTTTCCATATTGTCCTCCTCTAAAACCTATGTGCGTCTTATAGGGTAAAACGTTGTGGCGTGAAAGAAGATGTAGTGTCGAGGATTGAGAAAGGTATGTTCAGATGGTTAGGAATACCCTTATGAAGTAAATAACAATGTACCTTCCTATATATTTTAAGTTTAAAAAATTGGGCTCTCAAAAAATTAAAAATCGCTGTTTTGTCGATATTTGGCTCATTTTACTAATAAGGTTGCCCACCACTGCACTATATCAATACAAGGCTGCCACCTAGTGGCCTGTATTGATATATACATCTAATTGACTCGGAAGCCAGCTTGGGGCTTCGGTCAATTAGATTGAGGTAACAGGGCCCCGATCTCAGCTGGGGAACGCTGTTACCGGACCGGAAGCGTGCGACTTCCGGTTCCGGTCTGTGCAGATGCCATAGTCACATTTGACCACGGCATCTGAAAGGTAAGATGTATGCCGCGGGTCTCTGCTATTTAAAATGGCCCCGTGGCAAAGGCACCTACTGCACGGCGGGCGCCATGTTTAGGGATCGTACAGCCATCATGAGAGATGACCCGCCTCCAACCAGGTAGGGACAGGAAGAATAAATTTGACCCTCCTCCGGATCCTCCTCAGTGTCTTTCTGGACCGACAGCCTAGAGAGTCTATTCCTCATATATGTATATAAATTTTATTTTTTCATTCACACCGACACGCACCTCCACCCACCTCCACCCTATCTACAATTCCAAATGTTTGGTTGAAGTCATTGCTGCCAAAGGAGGTTCAACCAGTTATTAAATCCAAGGGTTCACATACTTCTTCCACCTGCACTGAGAATGTTTACATGGTGTGTTAAATAAAAACATGGTAACATTTTATTCCGTTTGTGTTCTTAGTTTGAGCAGACTGCGATTGTCTATTGTTGCAACGTAGAAGATCAGATCACATTTTATGACCAATTTGTGCAGAAATCCATATCATCCCAAAGGGTTCACATACTTTTTCTTGCAACTGTATAATTTTTTTTTTGGGGGGAAGGAAACCTATGCTGTCATGGAGGATTCATGAAAAAAGGATTTACCGGTAAGTAATTTGGTTTTTCCATTTCATCCTCCATGACGGCATAGCATAAGATAACAGATTATTTTTTCTTGTTTAGGGAGGGACTATGGCCTGTAACACCTTTTTACCAAAGGCAAGCTCCTGACTAGCCCTAGTATCCACCCTATAATGTTTAATAAATGTATGAGGGCTTGACCACGTTGCTGTCCTACAGATTTTTTCTAATGAAGCGCTTGCTCTCTCAGCCCAGGGTGCTGAAACAGATCTTGTAGAGTGTGCTGTAAAAGATTTCGGTGGAGATTTTCCTAAGTACTTATAGGATTCTGAGATGGCCATTTTTATTCATCTAGACAATGAGCTCTTTGTGGCCTTGTGCCCCTTATGTGCTCCACTGAATGAACAAATAAGTAGTCAGTTTTTCTGAACTTTTTGTGATTTCTAGATGGAGCAAAATATCCCTACGCACATCTAGCCTGTGGAACTTCTCTTCTCATTGTGTTTTCGGATTTGAACAAAATAATAGAACAATAATTTCCTCTAGTCTGTGGAAATTTGATACAACTTTAGGAAGAAATGAATGATCTAATCTGAAAACGATCCTGTCTGAAAACACAATACAGAAGGGTTTCACTATTTTTAGATCTTGAATTTCGCTTACTCTACGCGCTGAGGTAATTGCCACCAAAAATAAGGTCTTCAGTGACAAATACCTCAGAGAGGCTTCTGACAAGGATTCAAAGGGAGCATTTATCAGTCCTGATAGCACTAAACTGAGGTCCCAGGGGGAAACAGTAGATCTTAGGAATGGTCTTAACCTGTCTGCCCCTTTCAAAAAACAGATAACCCATGGGTGGTCAGCAATTTTTTCATCAAACAGCACTTAATACTGATATGTGTACCCTTAATGTATTCGGGCGTAATCCCTACTCAAATCCTGTTTGCAGGAATCCTAAGGCCCCTTTCACACGGGCGAGTTTTCCGTGCGGGTGCGATCCGTGTGGCGAACGTATGGCACCCGCACTAAATCCTGACCCATTCATTTCTATGGGGCTGTGCACATGAGCGATGTTTTTAACGCATCGCTTGTGCGTTCAGTTGAAATCGCAGCATGCTCTATATTTTCCGATTTTGACGTGACGCAGGCCCCATAGAAGTGAATGGGGTGTGTGAAAATCGGATGGCATCCGCAAGCAAGTACGGATGCCGTGCGATTTGCACGCATGGTTGCTAGGAGACCATCGGGATGGAGACCCGATCATTATTATTTTCCCTTATAACATGGTTATAAGGGAAAATAATAGCATTCTGAATACAGAATGCATAGTAAACCAGCGCTAGAGGGGTTAAAAAAATAATAAAAAATAATTTAACTCACCTTAGTCCACTTGCTCGCGAAGCTGGCATCTCCTTGTGTCTCCGCTGCTGATGAACAGGACCTGGGGTGAGCTACTCCATTAAATAGAGCTTAAGGACCTTCGATGACGTCACTCCGGTCATCACATGATCTTTTACCATGGTGAATCACCATGGTAAAAGATCATGTGACGTACCATGTGATGACCGGAGTGACGTCATCGAAGGTCCTTAACCTGTATTTAATGGAGCAGCTCACCCCAGGTCCTGTTCATCAGCAGCGGAGACACAAGGAGATGCCAGCTTCGCGAGCAAGTGGACTAAGGTGAGTTAAATTATTTTTTATTATTTTTTTAACCCCTCTAGCGCTGGTTTACTATGCATTCTGTATTCAGAATGCTATTATTTTCCCTTATAACCATGTTATAAGGGAAAATAATACAATCTTCAGAACATCAATCCCAAGCCCGAACTTCTATGAAGAAGTTCGGGTTTGGGTACCAAACATGCGCGATTTTTCTCACGCGAGTGCAACGCATGACAATGTTTTGCACTTGCGCAGAAAAAAATTGCGCATTTTCCCGCAACGCACCCGGCTCTTATCCGGGCAAAAAAACTCACGCCCGTGTGAAAGAGGCCTAAAACTGCTTGAACAGAACATTTCTGAGAAGAGACCTTAGCTTGAACACACCAATTACAGTAACTTCTCCAAACTTTAGGAGTAAATTTTGGAAGTCACTTCTTTCCTGCTGGCCATAATGGTGTCAATAATGGCATCCGACCTCAATATAACCCTTTCAGGTTCCACGTTGCAAGATGTAACCTTTCTACTTTGGGATGACAGATAGGACCCTGCGAAAACAGATCTCGTTTCGAGGGAAGAATGCATGGGCTCTGAACTGACAGGTTCTTCAGCAAAGGGGAACCATTGCTTTTTTGGCCACAGAGGAGCTATCAAAAGCCGGATCTTTTTTAGTACCCTGGGAATAAGTTGAAGAGAGGGGGGGGGGGGGGGGGGGGGGGAAGGCATATGCCAGTTGTAAGTTCCACTTCTGTCACAACACATCTATACCTATGTTCCTTTCAAAGGGGTTCAGGGAAAATAACTTTTCTAATTTTGTGTTTGCTGCTGAGACAAATAGATCTACTTGTGGGGTCCCCCATAATTCTGTTGTGTTGTCCATCCTTACTTGAATGTCCTTTCCTTTTATGTAATGAGACAATGCCTTTATCGCTTCCCAAATAACTGCCAACTCTCTCTGATTTGAAGAGAGGGGTCTCTGACTGTCGGACCATTGTCCTTGGAAAGAAATGAGAGCAGTGCGCTCCCCGTCCCCAAAGGCTTGCATCTGTCGTAATAACTAGCAGATGTTCGGGATTCCAGGGAACCCTTCTCATCAGATGTTCTGTATTTTTCAACCACTGCAGGGACTGATTTACTTGTAAGGGAATTTGAATTACCCCCTCTAACGATTCCTGACTTCTGTTCCAACACCATAATATTCACTGTTGTAGAATCCAAGTGTGGAACTGTGCCCATTTTATTGCCGGGATGCACGAAGTCAAAGAACCCAGTAGCTTCATGAACCCTAATTGTGTATACTGATTTTGAAATTGAGACCTTTTCGTTTATCCCCATCACCTTCTGAGTGGGAAGAAATGTTTCTTGAAGAGTATATTCTAGATGGACTCCTAAAAACATAAAATTCTGAGATTGGCAAGGATTTGATTTTTTCCAGTTTATTATCCAACCTGTCTGATAAAGGGTCTGACAAGTTATGAACAAATTGTTTTCCAGTGTTTGAGCCGCCTACAATTAACAGATCGTCCAAATAGGGAATGATTAGGATGTTCCACCTTCTTAAGTGAGCCAACACCTCTAGCATTACTTTGGTAAACACCCTCGGGGCAAAGGTGATTCGAAAGGGAAGTACTTTGAACTGGAAATGTAGTTTTTTCCCCCAAAAAACTGCTATGCGGAGAAATTTCTGAGATTTCTCGCATACAGGAATATGGTAATATGCATCTTTTAGATCTATAGATGCCCCCCAAAAAAATCTCCTTTTAACAGATTTATTGTGGATCTTATGGTCTCCATTTTGAATTTTTCGCATTTTATTAACCTATTCAGGATTTTTAGGTTTGTCATTAGTCTGAACCCGCTTTTTTTTTTTTTTTTTTTTTAACCAGAAAGACTATTGAGTAATGGCCCTTTTTTGTTGAGAGACAGGAACCCGGATAATAGCTTTTTGAGCCAAGAGATTCCGAAACCCTTCTTCCAATTTTTCTTGTAAAAAGGACAATCTTTGAATTGGGTTCACCTTGAAGACGTTTAAGGGAGGAGGAAGACTAAAAGTAATATCGTAACCTTTTGCAATAATGTTTAGTACTCAAGGATTTACAGTGATCTCTTCCCATTCTTTTATATAAAAAAAAAAAAAAAACTTTAGTCTTCCTCCCACCTGAAACCTGGTGTCATTGTTTAGAAGATTCTGTATTTTTTGGGGTAAACAAGAAGCCTCTGTTTCCATACTTGATTTTTTATTTTATTTTTTACTTTGGACCAGTGTATTTCCCTAGATCTTTTTGCCTGAAAGGCACCCCCTTTTTTAACTCTTCGAAAGGGAAATTTGTATCCTTAGAAAAGAGTTTTTTAGAGTCAGAAGTCTTTTCTAAAATGCTTTGTAAATCCTGGCCAAACATCAAGTTTCTATGAAAAGGTAAACTACATGAATTTAATCTTGGAATGGATATTACCTGTCCAAGATTTTAACCAAAGAGCTCTTCTAGCCACTACTGCTGGTCCAGTGGCTTTTGCTGCCATTCTGACCAACTCGGCTGTAGAATCAGACAAGAAATACACTGCTTTTAAGAGCAAAGGGAAGGGGCTCCTTCCTTTAGGAGAGCTTATAACTGCAATAACAACCTTTTCAAGAATCTAGATACGGACGTGGCGGCAAGATTAGGTTTGAATAGAGCAGTGCTAGCCTCCCAGGTCTTTTTTTTTTAAGTCTGATCTGCTTTCTTATCCATGGGGTCTTTTAGGGTCCCCATGTCGTCAAATGGAAGTGCATTTGCCCCTTTGACCAATTTTGACAGACACACAAAGACTTTACGGCAGGATGTTAGCAAGGCCTCATCCGCTTCACTAAATGGGAGGAGACGTCTCAGTTTTCATGATATATAATTTTCTATCTGGAGTTTTCCATTTTCCTTTTATTAATTCTTTTGTATCTTCAGAGGTAAAGAGAAACTTTTTGAATTCTGAATCAGACCCAGATGAATCCAAAGAGTCCAGATCCTCTGAATCTGCTTCCCGTTCAGAATCTGCAGATAACGAACTGGAGACACTCATTTTGGGATCCCTATGTTTTGAGCTAGATGTCCCCGGATAAACTATAGGATTTTCAGCTAGGGCAGACCTAATTACATCCCTTAGTTCTGCCTTAATAGACGGAACTAGGTCTTTTGCCATATTAGTGGTACATTTTTTTGCAGAGTTTTTTTTACTATATGTATCAGGCAATTTTATCTAACATAAAACACACTTTTTAGTTTTCGTACTAGACTTAGCTTTCTGAGCCCCATCCTTATTACTCTGCATACATACAGGAAGAGAGGGAGACAGAGGTACAAGGGGTTAGTATTAGTAACACAACCAGCATTCCCCCCAAAAAGACTTACTTACTTGCAATAGTAGGGCCTTGACCAGTACCTAGCTCAGACATGTTTGTGTAATGACCGGCAACACGCACAGGGAGGAAAACAGGGAAAGCCCTGCCCAAGGGAGAGGGAAAGGTGGTGACCCCTAACTCACCTTGCAGCTGGCACCTGCCTGCCCTGACGTCCCTAGACGGGTTCCTCACCCGTGCGGCGATCACGTGCCTAAACCCTGGCTTTCCCTGAAATGAGCCCTAGATAATGAACGGGCCAGTGGGATCGCTAGTCCTCACCACTGCACTAAGAGGGAAACACCAGGGAGAGGACAGACAAACACAAACACCCAGGTGGACGGCAACAATTGTCCACAAAGGTCCAACAGGGATCCGGAGGGTAGCGTTCTAAGGCAACACTCAGAGAACGCAGCAACACAGCTCCAGTGGGTCAGAATAGATGTCCAGGCAGGAAGCTCTATATCTGGCAACCAGAGAAGTGTGAGAGGGGAATATAAGGAGGATTGGGAGTGCTGGACAAGGAACAGCTGAGAGAAGGAGCTACGGATCCCTGAGTGAGCCAAAAGGGTTTGTAAAGCAAACCCAGAAAGCTACAATAAGGAAACTTCCCTATCTGACATAGAGCGTGCAGCCAACTGCTGCGACCTCCTGACCCCGGGTACAACGGAGTCAGGCATGGCTCTTGACACCCTCGTGACAGTTTGTCTGCACTACCTCTGATCCCCTTTAAATACTCTTACCTGTAGACCTCAGATCAGTGGGCAATCTCCGCCATGATCTTGCACATCAATTGTAGCTCTGCCCCCTCAGCGTACGTTCCACAGATCGGAAGTACCTCCTGGAACGCACGTGAACCGCATCAGACTTCAGGTGGAATCTTCGCGAGTGCCGAATGGATCGTGATGAGGAGCTTGCAATACAACCGGAGGGACTCCCTGAGTGTCTGGTCACACATGGACCTCCACCCCGACGTGCTGAGCGGGAGGTAAGGAGCAGTGATCTTGAAGGGCTCACCAGCACCTCAATACCCAACTAGGACTCGGGTGCTGCCTGCTTCCCTCATGTGTATAAGGCATTCCATTTTCTTCTATCCACTGCCTCTGCCTGCCTTAGAACAGAAACAGGCTCATAGCAAGTGCCATGAGGATGATCCATCTCCCAGAAGGGACAGGAAGACACTGAGGAGGAGCCGGAGGAGGGTCAAATTTATTCTTCCTGTCCCTATCTGGTTGGAGGCGGGTCATCTCTCATGGTATGCCGTCATGAAGGATGAAAGGAAAAAAAATTAAAAATTATGGGGAGGAGTTCTGGAGGGTGAGGAGGAGAAAGAAAATGTATCAAAAGGTGTTATCCCATTATTAGTATAAAATATAAAATCATACATAATCTAGTACATGACCATTTCTGACAAAGCTAGAACCAGTCCTGTAAATCACATGGATCCAGAGATCGCCCCAGTCACTATTCCAATTGCTCTGCAAGAAATATTTCAAACTGGCAGCTTAGGGGAGAGTGAGCAGGACAGAGAAATAAAAATAAATAAAAAAAAGCCATCAGCAGATGGTGCTGTACAGAAATATTTCATTGAATAACTCAGCAGCTGTAATTCATTTTTAATTACTTGCTATTACAAAAGTATTCATATCCAGTTGCTGGTTTGAAAACTTATTCGTGGGACAATCCCTTTAAATATCTTTTTATCAACTGTATTCACTGAGGAAAATGAAATGCAGAGTGTCAAAGTAAAAATGTGGCCGGGGGCGGAGCCAACTGAGCATGGTGGAAGACGTGTGAGCTCTGAGCTCTGAGCTCCCCACCATATCACCCGATCTACAGCTATTTTACAGCCCTGACCGATTCAAATATGGGCAAACTCAGCAAGGAGAGAGGTGGCGATGTCGTCCAGGTGACTAAGACAAAGAAAGCCCATGGAGACTTAGATAAATACCGATATAAGAAGACCGCTTCTCCGGCAGTCAGAGGGGAGATGGCGGCGGTTGAAGACAACGCTGCAGCCCTAGACATCGAGTCAGATGATGCCAGCTCCTGCGCGCCTTCAGACCTGCCGGATGATCCGGACCCTGCTTCGATTACCAGAGCCTTCCTGCAGCACTCCCTGCAACAATCCTTAGCTCAAGCCTTGTCCCCGATGCTATCAGAACTGGCAGCCATCAGATCAGAGGTAACGCACGTAGAAGCACTGGAGTAGAAGCGTTGGAAGACTTTCAGACTGCTGTGATTCAACACAGTAATGGTCTCCAAAGCCAAATGAGATCCCTCAGTTCCCAGGTGGACAGTGTCTATCTCCACCTAGAAGACCAGAAAAACAGGGGGGAGAAGGAAGAATGTGAGGATAAAAGACCATCCCCGAACCTGTTGCAGTGGAAGCACTGCTGGACAGTGTCAGGCAGATATTAGCCATACTTGTGGGAGCAGAGTGGGCTAATAACATCACCATCGAAAGAGCGCATAGAGCGCCTAGGCCCAAGACTGCGACAAGTGAACCGCCTAGGGATACCATATGTGCCCTCTTGAATTACCTTGATACAGCTGCAGTACTCAAAGCGGCAAGGGAGAGAGAAGAGGTCACCTTTGAAGGGAACAAAATCCTGCTGTTTCAGGACTTGTCAGCGAGCACCCTGGCTAAGCGCAAGGCGTTGAAACCCCTCACGGCTGAATTGAGGGAGAGGAGGCTGCCCATGAGGTGGCTTTTCCCATTTGGTCTTAGTACCACTATCAACGGTCGACAGATACAGTAGTTATCCGCCATCCAGATGAACTTCCCAAGATTTGGGAGGCTCTTGAGATCACCCCGCTGGAATACCCTTCGTGGCTCCCTTCTGCTAACATGGAGAAGTTACCTAAGCTTGCTGCCCCGTCACCTTGGCAAGCTATGCCCAAGCACAAGAATCCGAAGAAGCTGCTGCTGACAGGGGACTGGTTGCTCTTTCCTGAAGTTAGAGCGTTCAGGTTCAGCTTCTCTCACTGCTGCCTATAGCTCCAGTGAGCACTGTTGTTTTCTCCTTACTATAAGTGTGCACTTTAGTATTTGAAATTTAAAGTTGTCACAGTTAATGAATGTTTGTACCCAGCTTTTCTCAGCACTTTACTCATATGTTTAAAATGACATGCTTTGGAACTGTGAGAGCGGTGTTGCTGTTTTAACATCACCAAGGGGATGGGGAATAGCAATATCTCTGTCTCTACATGTCGGTTATGAATCTTAAAAAGGTACAAGTTTATTGGTCAGTTTAACTGCTATTATCTAAGACAGTGTTTCCCAACCAGTGTGCCTCCAGCTGTTGCAAAACTACAACTCCCAGCATGCCTGGACAGCCTTTGACTGTGTGGGCATGCTGGGAGTTGTAGTTTTGCAACAGCTGGAGGCACACTGGTTGGGAAACACTGATCTAAGATCGGGTGAGAGGTACATCTAGATTTTTCTAGAAGTCTCTGCCTATGTCCCCTCCCCCAGTCTCTTATCCTCATTATGTTATTGCTCTACTGCGCTGTACAGCAAATATGGGGCTGAAAAGCCCTTTCACCCTGTTAATATTTGTTTTAATGTCTTTTTATTTAGTTTTTCTGAGTCGAGTCACTAGGTTCACTGCCATCAGATTTGAGGTTGGTACAGATATTAAGTCACCTTGATATGACGCACATCACACTTTATTCACTTAATGTGAATGGAATGAACATTCCACAGAAACATAGCCAGGTATACCACACACTTAGGAAGGAAAACCCTGACATTGTGTTTTCACAAGAAACGCACTACAGACATAAACATGCTCCCAATATGACTAGTAAACATTTTCCGGACTGGCATCATGCCACCCATTCCTCGGCACCAAGAGGTGTCTCTATTGGTTTCAGTAAAAATCTCCCATTTCAGTTAACAGCGAAATTGGTCGATCCCAATGGCAGATATCCAAGGGGAAATTCAATAGTCACCCTTGCCACTATATACGCTCCAAATAAGGGACAAGTTAAATGGTTTACACAGATGTTCGACTCCTTGAAAATGTTCACTGAAGGAATTTTGATACTGTGTAGGGATTTTAATTTTGCACTGGATCATTTGGTGGATTCCACGTCTGCCACACCTCAGTTATCAGGAAAACAAAAACGTAGATTTCAGGTAGCTTTGGCAGAGGTGGGTCTATCTGATGTGTGGAGATTACTTCACCCGGAGGTTAAGGACTTTACCTTTTTCTCTAAGGTTCATGGCTCTTACCAGCGCCTAGATTATATATTTTTATCTAAGGCTGCTTTCACACTTGCGTTCGTCGGTCCGCTCGTGAGCTCCATTTGAAGGGGCTCACGAGCGGACCCGAACGCAGCCGTCCAGCCCTGATGCAGTCTGAATGGAGCGGATCCGCTCAGACTGCATCAGTCTGGCGGCGTTCAGCCTCCGCTCCGCTCGCCTCCGCACGGACAGGAGGACAGCTGAACGCTGCTTGCAGCGTTCGGGTGTCCGCCTGGCCGTGCGGATCCGTCCAGACTTACAATGTAAGTCAATGGGGACGGATCCGTTTGAAGATGCCACAATATGGCTCAATCTTCAGGCGGATCCGTCCCCCATTGACTTTACATTGAAAGTCTGGACGGATCCGTACGAGGCTATTTTCACACTTAGCTTTTATATGCTAAAATAATGCAGACGGATCCGTTCTGAACGGAGCCTCCGTCTGCATTATTATGATCGGATCCGTTCAGAACGGATCCGATCGAACGCTAGTGTGAAAGTAGCCTAACAATGCTAAACCCGCGATTAAGGAAGCGACCATAGGGTCTATAACAATCTCAGATCATGCCCCTGTGAGCATGAAGCTGCAAATTAAGGACATGCCTGGGAAGTCCTGGTCATGCAGGCTCAACTCAACTTTAAACTTTAATGGAAGAAAATGAGCACAAAGAAGGAGTTAATAAAGTACTGACGGATTATTTTAGTCTGAACGAGACGCCTCAGATATCGAACCAATCTTGTGGGAGGCCCACAAGGATGTAGTAAGGGGGGAAGTTATTAGCATAGGTTCCAAAGTCAAGACAAAAAGGACACGGATAATAAATTCCCTGCTCTTGCAAATATCCACGCTGGAAAAAATACACACAAAAAGGCCCAGACAGACAAGGTTTTGAATCAATTAAAATCCCTAGAGGTCCCATCTAAAGGATAAACTGAATATTAAATCAGCTAAAATACTTCAAGCTCTGCATTTCAAATATTATTCGCATGGAGATAAAGGCTCCAAATTAATGTTGAATTTGTTAAAGACCCAGAGGAATAGATCCTTCATTCAGGTAGTTAAATCTAAAGAAGGGCACAGGTTAACTGCTACCCCGACAATAGCAAAATAATTTTGTAGGTTTTACACTTCTCTATATAACCTGGAAGGTGAAGGTGGGACTGAAAACAGCATCAAGGATTTTCTGAAGTCCATTGATGTGCCTGTCTATCTTGTCTGCCAGGGATAAGGCGGACCTGCTAAAACAGTTTACTGAGGAGGAAGTTGCTAAGGTTCTCCATAGCATCCCATCTGGGAAAAACCCAGGACCGGATGGTCTCCCTATAGTGTATTATAAGAAATTTGCAGACATACTGATTCCGTATTTCACTAAGCTTTGCAACTCTCTTCTCGGCGGTTTGGCTCTTCCTCCACAGGCTAAGGCAGCAACTATCACTATTATTCCCAAAGAGGGGAAAGACCAGGAAGCGTGTGGTAGCTATCGCCCAATCTCGCTCCTTAACACAGATTTAAAATGGTGGGCTAAACAGCTAAGTCACCATATGGCTGGTTTGCTGCCTGGGCTGGTGGGGGAGGAACAGGTGGGATTTGTGCCTGGCAGAGAAGGTAGGCATAACATTAGTCGGGTGGTGAATGCGGTTTGTTATGCTAAGAAGAAAAACATGCCTTTAATCTTACTAGGGACAGATGCCGAAAAGGCATTTGACAGAGTTGGCTGGCCTTACATGAGTAGTAACACTACTAGCGTTTAGCTTCCCTGATATATTCGTCAAAGCCATTTTCTCTTTGTACTCAGCCCCCACAGACCGTATTTTAGTAAATGGTACCCTGTCTGACCCCTTTATTATCAAGAATGGTACTAGACAGGGATGCCCCCTCTCCCCTACTCTGTTCATTTTAGTTCTAGAAACGTTACTGTTGAAGTTTAGACAGGACCCTAGTATCAGAGGAATTAAATTTAAGGGGTTAGCTTTAGCTAGAACGAATGGGGCCCCCTCTACATGTGCGCATGGAGAGAGAAGTTTTAGGAAAACAAGGTTTGCATTTGCTTTGGCACAGGCCTCCTACATCGGGCTCCCTGGGGCTTATAAATAAGTGTCATTACTAATGGAACTATTAAAGAGTGCTAGAAGTCACCGGCGTTAAACCTTAGTAAAGGCTGCTTATCCCCAGTTACTCCTCTTGATGCATTGCCTTATGTCCTATCAGTAAAGGTGATGTAGACCAACCCAGTATGGGACTCTGTATCGGAGATCAGAGTGGGAGATCTATCTAGGTTGCCCTTCTCCTCAGATTTCTATGAATCCCTCCGAGGTGAACCACCGAAAGTAGGTTCAGATATACAAAAATGGGACTTCGAGGTTACATGCAGGAAGTATAAGTCATCTAAACACCTCCCGTTGGTGGACCCATCTTGGTTAGAGACCATGGTCTCATTGCCCAAATTACCACCTAAAAGCCTATCACTAATCTACAGACAGATCCTAGAAAAAAGAGGTGATACACCGCCCTCCTACCTAAGGGATTGGGAAAGAGAATTAGATGTAAGTATAGAAGACTCTAGTAGATCCTTCATCCTGTCACACTCATCTGGAAAACCCATGTGTGTCAGGGTGCAAGAGAACCCTCTTAAAACCCTAACCAGGTGGTATCGTACACCTGAATTCCTATACAAAATTCAGTAATTCAAGTGTCTGCTGGAGATGTTTAGAGGGAGTGGGCAGCATCTCTCACATATGGTGGTACTGTCCGAAGATTAGGCAGTTTTGGGATTCAGTGGAGGGCATCATTGTTGAGGAAGGGTTGAGACGTATGCATATATATCCATGCATGCCCGCAAACACGTGCAGGCATGTATGGTATATATGCATACATTAACCAACGCACCATGGGATGATGTGCGCAGATGTGCCCAGCATCTGCGCACGTCTGCTCATGGTGATCCCCAGGGGCTCATGGTGGCCCCTGTGGGAAATATGTGACCCCTTATAATATATGTAGGGGCTTGTGCCCCCTTATATATATATATATATATATATATATATATATATATATGACTGCGTCCCCATCTATAATCCCCCTTATATATTATCAGGAGGACATATATGTGTATCTGCCATGGCTCTCCCCCAGGTGTGTGTGTGTATATGTATATATATTATATATATTTGTGGTCAAGGCTCGGGGGGGGGGGGGGGGGGGGGGAGTGTGGGAAGAGGTTGTGAACGGACACGGTGGGACCTGACTTGGCTGGTGGTGTGGACTTGGCTAGGTGGTGTGCCTTTAGCCACGTGACGCGGGTAGCCAAAAAAGGGGGCTAACCCAGGGAGTCTGAGCTGAATGAAGCTGAAAAAGAGGGAGGGTCGGGTGGGGCACTGCACGATGCCGACACCAGAGGGAGGGCGTGAGCCGGCTAAATACCCTACGCCCCTCCCACAAATGCAGGCTGGGGGCAAAACAAGGATTTTAGGTGGTTTATTGTTGTGAGTTTACAGAACCAGACTGGAAAAGGCTTTGGCGATTTCGACCCGTGGATGAGGGATATAGCGGGAAAAACAGGAGGATTGCCATCGTCCCATCTTCCGTATGACGTGAGCGGGGACACCATGTTTGGAGGCTGCCGATGCGGCCCCGATTCGGAAGGAGTGCCCGGAAATGGAAGCAGCGTGGAACCCCAGACCCGAAGCTATGGAACGAATATGCCTGATGAACTGCGCGGATGTCAGTGACAGCACGGGAAATGGCAGTAGGGGGGCTATCGGGAGTTCTGTCATTTAGAGAGAGGAGAGCAGCTGACTGAACATGGAGACTGGGCACCAAAGATTGCACGAATTGAAGTATTCGACCTGTACCGGTGGACCGACCTGGGAGGTTTTGGAGGAAGGTAGGGAGAAGGTGAAGTGGTCTGAACTATGGTGGAGCTGGCTGATGACCGGTCCTGGATTCCGGGCTGAGGTGCAGCAGAATTCCCCCGGCCTGAGAAACCCATAGAAGCTGAGGTAGAGAGCGGCTTTGAGGATCAAGCTTCTAAAAGGGCCAAAGGGATTACCATCTAGGGCGTGGAAGGGGAAGAGAGCTTCTGGATGCCTCTCAGAACCGCCTTGACCGCCTGGGAAGAAAAGAAGGAGGCGTGATCGGGGTGACTGATCATGTGGTGGTGCTGGATGCCCGCTAAATAAAGTCTGATGGTGTTGTGGGACAAATGGAGTTCCTTGTGGCAGTATGCCAGGAAGGCCAGGACGAAGGAGACTCTGTCCCTGTCCCCCCTGGGGTGAAGGCGGGCAAACCGCCTGAAGGTGTTCCACCCTGTTAAATAGTTCCGAGCACAATTAGCCGAGAGAGACTTGCGTATGAGACCGTGGGCCGCGGAAAGGTACTCTTCTAGTCCATGACCAGGGCTTCGAACCCCGGAGGGTTGATCCCGACTCTCCGTGCTCCCGGCATAACCTGAAAAAACAAATTAAAGTTTAACCGGGAAAGAGCATCGGCCGCGGTATTCTTCTTGCCCTCTATGTGCCTGCAGATGACACGAAAGTTATTTAGAAGAGACAACCAGGTGAGCCTGCGAACCAGGCGCATGACCTTGGGGGAGCTGGACCTGCCCCTGGCGAGGATGTCGACCACTGCCTGGTTGTCAGTCATGAAGCACACTGGCCTGTTGCTCCATGACTGCCCCCAGACCAGAGCGGCTGCGACGATGGGATAAACCTCGAGCAGGGGGGAGGACCTGGCAGCCTCCTGGTCTGAGGAGACCTGCGCGGGCCAGGGACCCGCAAACCATTGATCCCCGCAGATGGCCCCGAAACCGAGGGAAGCAGCAGCATCGGAAAACACCAGGGGGGAGGCCTCGTCCCACTGAGGAACAAAGAGAGAGATGCCATTCCAGCTGGACAAAAATAGAGACCACATGGCCAGATCCGCCAGCGCATCACGCCCGAGGTGGATGAGGGCATGTTGATCTGAGGCTGCTGGGAGGAGTCTGAGCAAGCCGGCGGTAAAAGACCTGCCTTGGGGCATGATCCTGGCGGCAAAGTTGAAGGACCCCAATAGAGACTGGAGTTCCAACTTAGACACCGTGCGGGTGCCCACGAGCCTGGCCACAGAGTCCTTTAACTTGTTTAGTTTGTCCAGGGGGAGGCTGGCCTCCATCCTGATGGTGTCCAGGGTGATGCCCAGGAAGGTGATCACCCTGGCGGGGCCCTCGACCTTAGCTTGAGCCACTGGAACGTTCAGACGGCTGAACAGGCTGAGGAGGCTGTCCAACCTGTCTGGGGCGTGTTCGGCCTGCTCGATGAGCAAGAAGTCATCCAGATAATGGATGACCCTCGGGCAGTGGGCATGGTTGACCAAGAGCCAATGGAGCGCTTGGGCGAACTGGTCAAAGAGCCAGGGACTGCTCTTTGACCCGAACGTCAAGCGGGTGGCAAAATAATACTTTGCCCTCCATTTGATGCCGTAGAACTTCCACAGGTGAGGCAGGATAGGCAGCAATTTGAAGGCATCCGCGATGTCCGCTTTAGACAGCCAAGCTCCTGCCCCGACCTGTAGAATGAGCTCCACGGCCTCTTCCAGGGACGAGTACTGCATAGAGAACTCGTCCGACGGAACCAGAGAATTGAGGCTGGGGACGCTGGATGCATGAGGAGCAGACAGGTCATAAATTAATCTTTTTTTATTGGAGGATTTTTTTGTCACCAGACCTATGGGGCTGACCCGGTACAGGGGGAAAGGGGATTCCGCAAAAGGACCGATCATGAAGCCCTTCTGCAACTCTGCCTCCAACAGATCGTCCACCGCCCTGGGATCTGCCAGAGAAGAGAGGAGGTTGGGGCACTCATGACTGATCTGTGGAAGGGTGACTAGCCCGGTATGGAAACCCTCCGAGAAACCCTGAGTGAGAAACCGGACAAAACTGGGGTCGTGATGTTGTTGGAGGAGGGAAAGTAACAGGTCAACGTTGACCCCGCCTAGTCAGGAGCGTTTTGACGTGCGTTGAGAACAGGAGGACTGGGGATGGGCCCTGAAACAGACGGTGCAGATGTGCAAAGCCTTGCATTTATCATAACTGCAAAAACCCAGGTTGAAGTTGTTGCAGATCTGATTTTTTCCTAGGAAAGCGATGGGACGACCGAGTTTGTCCGTGGTGGGGTTGGGTTTCTGCGCCCGAGCTGAAAGTGGGCCTGGCCGGGGATGGGTTGGTGACATGGGGGCACCAATCAGATGAATGGAGGACTGATTGGCAGCTGGCGTAGGCTGGGGATTTTTGCCCGGCGAAGTGCCTGCAAAAGATCTCCATATCCAACACTGCCCAGTTGGTAACATGCTGGTGCTGGAGGAAAGCCGCTGCAGCTTTGGCAGAGAAGGACCGGTGATATTCATAAAAGGCGGTACCGCCATATCTGTAACCCAGCTCGGTGACCTTGGACATGTATGTGTCTAATTCCGCCCTGCGGTGGGGATGAATGGAGCACACTATGTCCCGGTACAGGCTGAAGGTCAGCAAAAATTCGGGGATGGACAGTTTCTTGTTGAGGCGGACATCCTTGGACCTCAGCACCACGGACACATCACCACAGGCGATTGTCCGGTTTTCGACCGTGTCATGGGTAGAGATTAGGATGGCGGCCAAATTTATGTCGTTTCCCGCCAGGATATCCCGCCTGATGTTCTCTGGCACAAAGAACGCGGGGGCGATGTCCGGAGAGACCAGACTTGTACCTGGGACGTTGGCTTGGGAAGTAGAAGGAACGGCTTCGGGCTCTGGCGGAGGAGGAGGCGTAGCAATCTTGCTCTCGAAGGCCTGGAGCCTGGAATCAATGTGTGACATCGAAGACGCTAGATTGTTGATGGTCGCGTGGAGTTGGGTCAGGGAGAGCTGGATGGTCGACATGGAGACCAGTTCTTCGGAGGCTCCGGGAGATTCGGGAAAGAGCAGACGATATAGTTCCGCCTTTCGTGCAGATGCCGAGTGGCGGATCCCTTTCTTCCTCAGTTCGGCGATCATCTTGGGGATGGTCCAATGCCTATAAGATGCGCGGCTGGCTGCCTCGGAGACCGCTGACTCAGGGATGGACATCGAGTCCTCAATGTCCGAGACGTGAGACATGTTGCACGATGAAACCGGACCCTGTGGACGGATCTGACGTGAATTGACAACCCCTCGTGCAACCCCTCAGCTTTTTTTTTTTTTTTTGAACTTACCTGAAGCCTCAGAAGGTTTAGGGTGGAAAAATGTTTGGAAACCTGGGAGCAATTGAACCAAACTCGGGCAAGTCCGTGAGGAGGGTGAACTTCACACCCTGCGAATCTGAGATTGGTAAGTGAGGAAAAACAATTTTTTCATCCGGTACCTGCGGGAAGAGGTACCCCAACATGTGCTGGCAAGACGAAACTTACGTGGTGATGAAAACGGAGAAAAAGAACCTTGGAGGTGGCAGGCCGAAACGTAAGAACGCTGAAACGATATCAGGCGATGGAAGGACAACCTGAAAGAAAAATACGAAAAAACCGAGCGGGCTGAGCGTATCAGGTAGTGATGAACATGACCTGGCGTAACCAAGTGAACGAAGATCGCCGGGCCCTGAACACGACCGAGAGCCGAGACGCGTCTGGAAACGAAGCCCCCACTGGCTGCCAGTGTGGAAGTGACCAATGTGGCAGGCAGTGAGGAGACATGACCCGTGCGTGATGGCAATGGCGAGCAACAGGCCCCAAACGAGACAGGAAAAGACGCCTGAACTGACCGTGATAGGTACACCTGTGGAGAGGGAGAATGAGGAACAGGACAGTAAGAAAGGAAAGTGACGAGAAGTGAGGTGCCGACCCCAAGAATGAATCTGAAAAGACGAACAGGTCACCAACATGACTGACCAAACGGGACATGAACCACACGTAACAGGAGGGAGGACATGACGAAGGATTGACCAGTAAGAGGCCATGACGAGGACCTGCACGTATCAGGCAGAAAAAAACAGAAACAGAAAACCCGAACATATCAGGCGGACAGACACGAAGACGGAAACCTGACCGTATCAGGTAAACGGACACGAAAACGGAAACCTGAACGTATCAGGCAAACAGGCAGGAAGACGGAAACCTGAGCGTATCAGGCTGAAAGCCCACAGAACAACCTGAACGTATCAGGCAACCGGACCTAAAAAGGAACTTGTACGTATCCGGAACATATTAGTGCAAGACAGGAAGAGAAAACCACCTGGACGTGCCTGGAAGGAGAAAAAATGGCGGCAAGGTAAGCTAGAACAGGAGCGGACATTAACCTTTATTTTTATTTTATTTTAAACCGGGGCTGGCACCGCAGCATGCCTAGCCACGGCACCTGCTCCAGAAAGGCCCGCACGAGATGCCCGTGCCAACCGGCCACAGCATCCCCGCGACGTGTCTGCCCAGCTTGTTCTGACCTGGACATGTGACCCTGCATGAAAAACACCTGTGGAGTGCCTTCCATGTTGGAGCGCAGTATGAAGGTAAGGGGTTCCCCCTGTGAGCCCCCACTGTGGAGCGCAGGGAAGGCTGGTGAAGGAAGGCACCTCCCATGGTATGGAATTGGTTGCCGATGCGTTCCAGCGTGGAACGCAATGGGGAAGTAGTGGAGCTTCCGGGATTGCGCATGCCGATGCGTTCCACCGTGGAACGCATCGGGGAGGTAGTGGAGGCGGTGCGGGCCAGGGCGCGCGGATGAGCGCTGCAGGAGGAGACGCGCTGATGGAGGAAGCGGAGCCGGAGGTAGGCGCCCGAGATGTAGCACGGCGGCGAAGCAAGCTGAAGGCACTTACCAAAGGAGAGACCGCCGCACGGGAGAAGCGCAGCCTCTGCTTCGTTGCTCTAGCCGGAACCGGAAGTCGCACTCGGATTACGTCGCCGTAATCCGAGAAGCACTGCACGATGCCGACACCAGAGGGAGGGCGTGAGCCGGCTAAATACCCTACGCCCCTCCCACAAATGCAGGCTGGGAATCGAGCCTGCTATACATATATGCCTATAACTGCCCATGTATGCCCCCAGGTTTATAATGAGTATATATATGTATATAGATGTGCCCCAAGTGTATATATATATTGTAACGGACCGTTTCAGCAGACAAGGGGTTAAGATCCGTTTAGGCGATATACCCCTTTCTGAGAGACAGGCACAGCTACTGCAGAACACCAACCTCCCGAACTGGATACAAAATAGCACTCCAAACTGGAACCTCGCAAATAGCTGTCAGCAGGCGAACAGGAAAAGCGTACACTCGGCTTACACTCCTGGCAATCAGTCTCTAACAGCATACAGGGAATCCCCCCAATAACGAGACAAGGCTCTGTCTTGAGGGTCAGCAGTGATCTGACTGTACTTCAAGTACAGCTTCTTTTATTGATAAAAAAAAACAAACAAACATAGTACTGCCCACAGGGTTTTGAAATCCAACCAATCAGTAATTCACAACACACACAATGTAAATACAGCAACCAATCGTTCCCGTCCCCTAGAGGACCAGAATGGAGACTGCGACACAGAACAGATACAACATATCCCCACAATGCATCATGGTTTCCTCCTCTCCGCCTGGGAGACGACTGAAGACAATCCAATTATCTCTCAGGACAAAGGGGAGATCACCAATACACATGTGGAGACAACAGGACAGATACACCATTTAAACACACAATGGGACAATAGAACCACACCCAGCATATTCCTCCCAAGCTGACAAGTTACACTTATTATAAGTTGTTACAACTTTGTGAGGTTACATTGTCCATACATATAACTAACATCATAACTTGGGGGACAAACCTATCCAAAATTCCCTGGAATAGGTTCAGGGGTTTAAAAGTTACTATGGGCCATAATCCTGAGGCAAGAGGCTAGCAACCAGCCCCCTCCAAAACACCGTGGCGAGGTTGGTTTCGTCACACATATACATATTATATATATATATATATATATATATATATATATATATATATATATATATATATATATATATATATATATATATATATATACATATATACATACATACGTCACAGTCACACTATGATGTCACACCCCTGAGAAGGGGGGAGGTGGGGGTTTCTGAGGCTGATATAGGGGCCTGAAACCAGGAAGAAGGGCTCTTGCAACCGGACCAGAACCAGACACACATAGGAGAGAGCAGCTACATGATGACCAGCTGGAAAAGGCCTACTCTGGAAGGATTAAGTATCAACCCTATAACCCCTGATCTACCCCCTTATTTATATTGTAGTGTGCTGCTATAAATATATATATCAGAGATAGAGATGATAGAGATGATAGAGATGGAGATGGAGATGATAGAGATGGAGATGATAGAGATGGAGATGATAGAGATAGAGATGATAGAGATAGAGATGATAGAGATAGAGATGATAGAGATAGAGATGATAGAGATAGAGATGATAGAGATGATAGAGATATATATATATATATATATATATATATATATATATATATATATATATATATATATATATATATATATATAATTATAAGCAATGCCTGATCCCTGCAACTGCTGACCCTGGTCCCTGCTGTATCCCTGATACCCTTGCCTCTGACTTCCACCCCTGGTTAACCCCCACCCTGATAACTCATTACCCTGTGTTCCTTGGCCTGCAGGTATTAACCCTTGCAGGGCCACAATTGTGTGATTTACCCTCTTGTAGGGACAGTGAGTAGCCAGGCGGTATTATTGTAAGTATAGCTAGTGTGTGGGGTGGAATTTGGGATTGTGCTGTGTAGTGTAGTTAGGTTTGTATTGTGTTTATTGTAGTGCCGTTTCTATACTGCGGTGTGTACTTCTATATGTATATATATTCATATCCATTGATCTATGAATATATATATATATATATATATATATATATATATATATATATATATAGATAGATATAGAGGGTTGTTAGACTTGTATAATTGTATTGTGTATTAAATATTCCTTATTGTTCATAATACAGTGTATGGTGTTTTTACTAGTCGCCGCCCTAGTATAGTGATAGTAAGTCGCACATAGTGTAGTTCAGTGTAGTGTATAGGTAACAGAGGTATCTATATTTGTATAGTATGATAAAGGCATAAATGGGCGGAGTCATCACTAGACGATTTGCCTATTTATGAATATTAATTATCGATATTTGAATAAATATTGGTGATTAATATTCCCCTTTTACAATCATGAATAAAATTTGTTCAGGGCACTTGTCACTTACTGCCCCCCTAGTATTGTTGTGGAAACCTGAAGGCAAATTTATTCCCCATAAAAATAACCTTCAGACACACATGATTATGGCGGCCAAACTACTCGTTCCAGCTCTGTGGAGAACTACTGATCCGCCTAGTGTTTCCATGTGGTATGAGAGGATGAACCACCTTTTTAGAATGGAGAAATTATCGAGTTGGGAGTCTCATAACAGACAAGGTTTTTTTGAATACCTGGCAACCATGGTTGTTGCATATGGAAACTCATCAAGTACCAGTAAGGGCCTACTTACCAGACCAGAGTGTTCCGAGTTCTCCCCTCCGGAAATGTGATTAAGGAGAGGAGATATATATAATTACATTGAGATTGATCTTCAGCCATCCCCACAAGTACTAGATCAAGTGGAAGTAAGATGTGATTAATATTAACATCATATAGTATTTAGACTTAAGATGCTTAAAGTACTCGCTAGTGGAGTGAACTTACTCGGCTTTTTTATTTATTTCTATGCGTTTTACATGTATTTTCTTTTTCTTTTTGTAAGATATTGTTCCACAAATTGTGAAACAACAACAAGTGAATAAAATTAACAATGCATGATAAGTTAGCTTGGAAGACTTACATATGATGGAGGTTATGTCTGTGATTTGCGTTGTATTGCTACTTTGGCCAGTTGCACTGGTCCTGCCTTTTTTCCAAAAATACTAAAGTATATGTGATTATATGCTTTTATTGATGTTACACATAATAAAAAGAGATTATTTTTTTTTAAACAAAGTAAAAATGTTGCCTGTCTGACCCAGTTCAGCAGGGTCTTAAAAAGATTAATATAGACAAAATCACCCAGTCCAGATGGCATACACTAGGCTAAAGCAAATCATAGATCCAACGTTGATTCAAAAACTTTGTTTAAAGATGCTCAGGTCTCCAGACAGCATTAAAAGACATTTAAAATTCTGAATCCAAAGTAGAGTTTGCTACCAGCTGGTACCTCAGATTGCTATTTTAAAATGTTCTTAAAAGATGCAGAAATAATTACCGAATTAATTCAGCGAAGTCTCGTGCAACTTTAGTTTAACCTAATTTTGCCTCCACGGACAGCATAAAAAAAAAAAAAAAAAAAAAAAAAAAAAAAAAAAAAGGGTGTTTGAATGAATCGACTTTGGATCTATGATCCGAAGCGTGATTCGATCAACACTAGCAAACACCCTTGTATTTTAAGAAAATTAAAGAGCCTCTGTCAGCACAATCAACGCCATCAAACCAGGTAGGGTTGATCATGCCGGTTAAAAAGATACCTTTCTTTTTTTGTCTGTAGGTTTAACAGCTGCAGAGATCTCTGCGTTTTTAGTCATATAAAAAGGAGCAAGTTGGAGCACCATGGGTTGCTGAATTACATTAAGTCAGTGTAATTCAGTAAATTCAACGACTCTCAGAGTCGCACAGCATTATAAATCATTATAATGCTGTGCAATCTTGTCGGAGGTCAGGAAGGGAACTCACACTGACACACTCTGCAAGTATCGATTTCCATGAAGACGGCAGCGAGACGCTAGCTTCCCCCAGAATTTACAACTGAATCCATCTTCTTTTTATTAGGGCTAAGAAGCTCTGACCTCTTTGTAGGTTCATCTCTGTACAGGGTCTGCAAAAACATCACAGGACCTTTTAACCTATCTGCTTGTGTTTTTCTTGTCCTTACAGGATGGGGCAATATATAGCCGTTATAGAGAAATAAATAAATTTTTTCTTTGCATTGCCCTATTCTTACCATCATAACTTTCTTTTTTATATGTCTACATCTACAGAGTTGTGCGAGGGCTCATTTTTTTGCAGGGTGATCTGTATTTCTCATTTTGGGGTGTGTATGACGTCTTGATCAAATCATATTACTGTATATACTGGCGTATAAGACTACTTTTGAGCCCTAGAAAATATTTTCTAGAGTGGGGGGTCGTCTTATACGCTGGGTATGGCGGGAGCTGCAGTGCCGGGATGTCCGAATTATCAACAGAGAGAGCCCGGGCTATTGCCTTGTATCCCCAGCAGCTGAGAGCTGCGATGTAACCCATGGCATTTGCCCCCCCTGCGCTGTACCTTGTAAACCGCCCCCTGCTCTGTACCTTGTATGCCTCCCCCCTGCTCTGTACCTTGTATGCTCCTTGTACCGCCATCCTCCCGGCCGCTCGCATTTCGCTCCTACGCATGTGCGAGATTTGATGCGGCGAGCGTGGATACACGGGATCCTCGCGGCCGCTCGCTCCTGCGCATGTGCGAGATCTCCGTGCGGCGTATCTAAGTGCGCCGCAGATGTGCATATGTGAATATGAAGAATAACATAACAAAAACACATGTTCAGGGTATAGGTGGCACATGTTTAGGGTCTGGGAGGCAGGGAGGGAGGACAAGGAAGGTGGTGGGATGCAGGGATGGTGGTGATACCATGGGATGGCGGTGGTACCTAGGCATGGTGGTGGGATGCAGGGATGGCAGTGGTATCTAGGGATGGTAGTGGTACCCAGGGACGGTGGTGGGATTCAGGGATGGCGGTGGTACCCAGGGATGGTGGTGGGATTCAGGGATGGCAGTGGTACCCAGGGATGGTGGTGGGATGCAGTAATGTACTGCTGTGTGTTGAAAAAGGGGTAGTCTCATACGGCAAGTATATCCCAAACTCTATATTTTCAGTGTAAAAGTTGGGGGTCGTCTTATACGCCGGCATATACGGTATATTGTTTTTGAGGGAAGGTGAAAAGACTGAAGAGTTTCGCTGTTCACCGTACAGGATAAATACTTTTATTTTTAATGCTTCGGGCAATACACAGTTTATGGTTATTTTCACTGTTTATTTTTAAAACGGGGAAAAGGGCAGATTATAATTTTTATATATTTGCATTTTTATTTATTTATTTTTTTATTGCTCGTCGTAGACTGCAATAAATTACCATTGCCTAATAGGAACTCGATATGGCAGAGTTTGCTGGAGGCTATCAAAGCAACAATCTCACCACACACACACAGAACGCTCCTGGTATTTGTGATCATGGCATCAGAGCAGTAAATTGACCACAGCACGAGTGGTTCAAAGTTTGAGATCTGCATTATCATGAATAGGCACCATCTTTAAAATATTAAAATTGGTGAAAAAGACAACTGTCTTAGTTGCCCATGGCAACCAATCAAATTTCACCTTTCGTTTTTCAGAGCTATTTAGGAAAAGGTGGAATTTTATTGATTGCTATAGGCAACTAAGCTAGTTTTCCCTTACACCATTTTTAATAAATCTCCCTCCCCATTATGCATATTTGTTATGTATAAGAGACACAAAAAAGATCATTTAAAAGGGGTGATCCCATCAAAAATATTTAATCACTTATCCACAGGATTGATAATACATACTGGACTGGAGGGAAAGGGGGGGGGGGGGGGGGGTCAAAATGCTGCACACCCATGATTCAGAGAACAATTCTATGGGACTGACGAAAGGGAAGGGAAGGGAAGGGGGGGGAACGGTGTGTAGAGACAACTGGATCCCCTGTAGATAAGCAAGAAATAGGTGGGATAACCTTTTTAAGCCAACACCCACAAGGGAATACTGTATAAGGCCTCATGCACATGAACGTATGTATTTTGCGGTCTGCAAAAAAAGTACGGATGTCATGTGTGTGCATTCTGCATTTTGCAGAAAGGAACAGTTGCCCCCTAATAGAACAGTCCTATCCTCGTCCGTAATGCGGACAATATTAGCACATGTTCAACTTTTTGGGGAAACAGAAATACTGACATAGGGAAAAGGAATGCACACGGAGTAACTTAATTTTTTTTCTTTTTTTTTGCAAACCCATTGAAAGAAAAAAATAGAATGGACACGTTCGTGTGCATGAGGCCTTAAGGTGTATTTAGACTGTACGGTTGGGTACTGTTTAAACCGTATGGGTTTTGCAGTGGTTTTTGATGTGGGCTTTTTTTTAAGCCGCAAAGCATAAATGCATACACATGGCAAAAATGCATACATTTTTTTCCCCATGTGGTTTCAATGGCACCAAACTGCACCATCTGAATATGCCCATAGAAAATAAACAGGAAAATAGTACACAATTATAACCCAGAGGTCAAAATAGATTTTAGTGGATATTAAAGTATTAGAACATAGTATGCATAACCCTAGAAAGTACACTGACTGCATTCTTCCTCAGGAGATTTCTGGAGAGGTATGGGATTCAGATCATCTCTCTTGTCCTCATTTTCAAAAGACACCAAATCTCTATTTAACGGAAAAGCTGAGAGGGAGAAAAAATAAATAAATAATCATACCATTAGGTTGGAGTCACATTTTTACTGGAGTTTTTAAATGGGCTTTTGTGGCTGCTATTTTTAAGCAAAAACTGCCAGCTTCACATGTTGCATAGATGTCTATATGAAATATTAAAATTAGGCTTTTTTGATCAATGGCTTTAAAAAAAATTGTATCGTGGCATTCTTTTAAGAGTTTTCCCATAAAATTCTCAATAGTTAAAAAACATCTGAACGAAATGGCAAGGAAAATAAATGGTAGCACCTTAGGGTACAATCTCATGATGCGGTCAGGATCCGCTGCATCTCATTTCCCTATAGAAGTTAGGGTGCATTCACATCACCGTGTAGCTTTCCGTTTTTCTGATCAGTCAGAAGAAGAGAGAGAGAGATAAAAAAAAAAAAAAAAAAAAAAAAAAAAGAGGTAGAAGCCAATTTTCCCCACTTAAGGGGTAAAAAAAATTCCTTCCCGACTCCAATCAGGCAATCAGAATAACTCCCTGGATCAATCTCTAGTAGCTATAGCCTGTAATATTATTAAACTCCAGAAATATAGCCAGGCCCCTCTAGAACTCTTTTAGTGAAGCCTGCTGCTGCAGACAGGACCAGGGCCAGATGAGCTGTGAGGGGGGAGCGCCAAAACGTAGCTTCGCTTGTGTTGCCAAAAATCCTTGCACTAGCCCTGCTCACTGCTCTTACTGTGAAGAATCCTCTTTTATGTTTGTGTACAAACCTTCTTTCCTCCAGACGCAGAGGATGTCCCCTCGTCACATTCCTGGGGATAAATAGATGATGGGAGAGATCTCTGTACTGACCCTGATATATTTATAAATAGTTATTAGATCGCCCCTCAGTTGTCTTTTTTCTAAAGTGAATAACCCTAATTTTGATCATCTTTAAGGGTACTGCAGTGCACCCATTCCAGTTATTACTTTAACCATCCCAGGACCACCGCACGCAGGTCCGGCCTGGTGGCGGACCTGTTGTTCCTCTTAGACGCGCCGGCGCGTCTTCTCGCAAGAGGCGAGATTTCCTGTAAATGCGCGCACACAGGAGCGCAAGGTAAACCAGTGGATCCACAGCCTGCAGGCGGCGATCATTCGCTGGCAGGCTGTAGATGCGATTTTTAACCCCTGAAAGGTATATCAGACACTGTTTTGATAACAGCGTCTGATATACCTGGCTACCTGGCCCTCTGGTGGTCCCTTTTGCTTGGATCGACCACCAGAGGACACAGGCAGCTCTGTAATAAGTAGCACCAAGCACCACATTACACTACACCCCCCCCCCCCTTCCCGGTTACTTATCACCCCCTTATAAGGCTCCATTCAGACGTCCGTATGTGTTTTACGGATCCGCGGATCCACAAAACACGGACACCGGCAATGTGCTTTCCGCATTTTGCGGATCCGCAACATTGCCAGAACTATATAGAAAATGCCTTTTCTTGTCCGCAACTGCGGACAAGAATAGGACATGTTCTATAGGCTCTACAAAAAACGCAGTGTTCGCCCGATCAGGCCTGATCTTGTGCGCACACTTGCGTTCAGTCCGCCCCACAGCAGTGACAGAATAATTTTTTTCCCTGATCACTGCAAAAACACAGTTAAATCGCTGCGGCGCTATAAAGATCACTTTTGAGGGGCATGGCGAGTTTATAGAAGATTTTTTTTATTTTTGGCACAAGTTAGCAGAATTTTTTTATTTTTTTCATTTACAAAATCATTTTCCGCTAACTTGTGCCCAAAAAAATATATTCTAGGAACTCACCATGCCCCTCACGGAATACCTTGGGGTGTCTTCTTTCCAAAATGGGGTCACTTGTGGGGTATTTATACTGCCCTGTCATTTTAGGGGCCCTAAAGTGCGAGAAGTAGTCTGGAATCCAAATGCCTAAAAATGCCCTCCTAAGGCTACTTTCACACTTGTGTTCAGAGCGGATCCGTCTGGTGTCTGCACAGATGGATCTTCTCCTATAATGCAGATGACGGGATCCGTTCAGAACGGATCCGTCTGCATTATAGTTTAGAAAAAATTCTAAGTGTGAAAGTTTCTCAGACGGATCCGTCCAGACTTTACATTGAAAGTCAATGGGGGACGGATCCGTTTGAAATTGAACCATATTGTGTCAACTTCAAACGGATCCGTCCCCATTGACTTACATTGTAAGTCTGGACGGATCAGTTTGCCTCCGCACGTCCAGACGGACACCCCGTTCGGGTCTCCGCCTGCTGAGCGGAGAACAAACTGTGCCAGACTGATGCATTCTGAGCGGATCTGCATCCACTCTAAATGCATTAGGGCAGTACGGATGCGTTCGGGCCGCTTGTGAGAGCCTTTAAAAACGGAACTCACAAGCGGAGCCCCGAACACTAGTGTGAAAGTAGCCTAAAAGGTACTTATTGGAATTTGGGCCCCTTTGCGCATCTTGGCTGCAAAAAAGTGTCACACGTGGTATCGCCGTACTCAGAAGAAGTAGGGCAATGTGTTTTGGGGTGTCTGTATAAAAAAAATTGGGAAAAGTTGTCTTTTAGAGAGCGATTTCTCTCACCCATCATGGGTATATGTAAACAAAGTTGTCATTTGACAGATATTTCTCCCACCCAGCATGGGTATATGTAAAAATACACCCCAAAACACATTGCCCTACTTCTCCTGAGTACGGCGATACCATGTGACACTTTTTTGCAGCCTAGGTGCGTAAAGGGGCCGAAAATCCAACGAGTACCTTTATGCTTTACAGGGTTGCTCACAATTTAGCCACGCCAAAAATGCAAGAACCGTAAACACACCCCACAAATGACCCCATTTCGAAAAGCAGACACCCCAAGGTATTCGCTGAGGGGCATATTGAGTCCATGAAAGATTGAACTTTTTGTCACAAGTTAGCGGAAAAAAATCAATTGCCGCTAACTTGTGCCAAAAAGAAAAAATAATTCTATGAACTCGCCATGCCCCTCACGGAATACCTTGGTTTGTCGTCTTTACAAAATGGGGTCACATGTAGTGTATTTATACTGCCCTGGCATTTTAGGGGCCCTAAAGCACAAGAATCCAAATGCCTAAAAAGGTGATTTTTTGTGAAACTCACCTGTAAAATCTTTTTCTCGACTTTTCTTTGGGGGGGACACAGACCATAGGTATAGCTTAGAGGTATTAGTAGGAGGGACACTATGCAAATACAAAAGAGCTCCTCCTCGGGCTATACCCCCGACTCCACCAGGAGGAACTCAGGCGTTGCAAAAGCAGTAGGAGCAAGAAAAAATATGGAAACCATCGGACCAAGCCATAAGGTCCGACCACAAACAGAAACTGAACTGAAGACCCCTCCTGCAACAGGCAGAATGGGTGGGAGCTGTGTCCCCCCAATGGAAAAGTCGAGAAAGATTTTACAGGTGAGTTTTCACAAAAAATCTCCTTTTCTCGTACTTTTATCCATTGGGGGACACAGACAATGGGAAGTCCTAAAGCAGTCCATGGGGTGGGAAAAATAAAAATTCACAGCACCGCCAGGAGGAACAGTACAACAGTCAAACAGGAACCACAGCCTGCAAAACCCTGCGGCCAAAGACAGCATCAGCCGAAGTCAGTGAATACAACTGATAGAACTTCGTAAAGGCATGCAAGGACGACCAGGTGGCCGCCTTACACAGCTGAGACGAAGAGGTACGATTGCGCCTTGCCCAGGAAGCCCCCACTGCCCTAGTGGAGTGAGCGGTAACCCAAGCTGGGGGAACCCTAAACCCTACCACGAGTGCGATAAGCCGTGGAACTAGCCGAGCGGATCCATCGTGCCACAGTGACCTTGGAGGCTGTCAGACCCCAGCGACGTCCCTCGGGAATCACGAGGAGGGAATCTGACCAGCGGACGGAAGCGGAAGCCGCGAGATACCCTTCAGGGCCCGTACGACATCCAGGGAAGGTAGAGCGCGTTCCATGTGGTTTGCCAGGGAAGGGCAAAAGGAGAATAGAACAAGATCCTCGTTAAGGTGGAAGGGAGAGACCACCTTGGGCAAAAAGAAGGGAACCGGACGGAACACAACCTCGTCCTGGAAAAAAAAAAAAAGAAAAAGGCTCCTGGCCGGAAGAGCGGTCAGCTCTGACACCCGTCTGATGGAAGTTATGGCCACAAGGAAGACCACCTTCCAGGTGAGAAAAGTCAGGGAGACCTCTCACAGAGGCTCGAAGGGGGCCAACTGCAGAGCGCGCAGGACTAAATTAAGATCCCAAGGAGGACAGGGGGGAACATACGGGGGAATCGAAAGTGCCACCCCCTGAAGAAAGGTCTTCACAGGACCCATAAGAGCAAGGGACTTCTGAAAGAAGACGGCCAGCGCCGAAACCTGACCTTTCAGGGAACTCAACGACAGTTCCATCTCAAGCCCAGACTGAAGAAACAGCACCATCAAGATGGAAAAACGTAGGGGAGGGAGCCCCGAGTTCTCACAAAAAGTCAGGAAGGCCCTCCAGCTACGATAGTAAATCCTGGAGGAAGCCGGCTTCCTCGCACTGAGCATGGTTCTAATCACTGAATCAGAGAACCCCCTCTTCATCAGGATGGCGGTTCCAACAGCCACGCCGTCAAACAAAGAGACCGTAAAATTCCGGTGGAAGAGTGGGCCCTAAGACAGTAGATCCCTTCTGTCGGGAAGAGGCCATGGGGCGTCCGCCAACATCCGAGAACAACTTGCGGCGAGGCCACTCTGGGGCGATGAGAACGGTTGGAATATCTTCCGCCTCGATCTTGCATATGTAGTAAAGAAAGCGGAGGGAAGACATAGAGGAGACTGAAGTCCTGCCATGGAGACACCCGCGCATCTGCCCCGTACGCCTTTGGATCCCGGGAGCGAGCCAGGAACACCGGGAGCTTGTTGTTGAACCTGGATGCCATCAAGTCCACATCCGGACGGCCTCATCTATGGCAGATTTCTTCAAATACATCTGGATCCAGAGACCACTTGCCTGGATCCACCTTGTTGCGGCTTAGAAAGACCGCTGTCCAGTTGTCCACTCCTGGAATGTAAACTGCTGACAACACCGGAACGTGCGACTCCGCCCACGTCAGAATTCTAGTCACCTCCTGCACCACCATCCGGCTGCGGGTCCCGTCCTGATGGTTGATGTAGACCACAGTCGTGGCACTGTCCAATTGAATACTCATCGGGAGGCCCGCAAGGAGAGGAGTCCAATTGGAGAGGGAGTGGAAAATCGCCCTCAGCTCCAGAATGTTGATCGGAAGGCAAGATTCCGCCACCGACCAAACCCCCTGAACCGTGTGAGACTGGAGAATGCCGCCCCAACCCAGGAGGCTGGCATCGGTGGTGATGATCGTCCAGGAGAAAGGGAGAAAAGTTTTCCCCGACCTCAGATTCATCTGGGGACAGCCACCAAGGGAGAACCCGCTGAGACAAGCAGATGCTATCGTCCAGACCCCGAGAGGTCTTGTCCCAGAGGGAAAGGATCTCCTGCTGCCACAGGAGACTGTGAAACTGGGCATATGGAACAGCCTTGAAAGAGGCTACCATAAGAGCCAGGATCCGCATGCATTCCCGTATGGAGAGGCACGGGGAGCGCAGCATATGCGACACTGCCCCCTGGATCTGGGAGGACTTGAAGGCTGGCAGGAATACTCTGGCGATCGAGGCGTCCAAAATCATCCCCAGGAAGGAGAGCCAGCCAAACTGTTCCAGAGTCTGAACAGTGATCCGGACGCTGTCCTCGGCCTGCGGTAGAGAGGGGGCCTTTATCAGGATATCGTCCAGACAGGGCAGCAGAGGAATGCCCCTGGTACGAAAAAGCGCCATGAGTGGTCCAGGATCAAGAGGGGTGGTCGCTAACCCGAAGGAAGGGCAACAAACTGATAGTGTTGGCCCCCAATAGCGAAGCGCAGGAATTGTTGGTGGGATTCCGCGATCGGGACATGCAGACAGGCTCAGGAGCAGCAGGGAGGGCTGACTGGGCCCTCTAGCGCCAGGAAGGCTGGTTTGAAGGAGAGCCTCTTTGCGGACGACCTAAGCCCCCCGGTGGAGAAAGCATGCGACATCCTACCAGACGAGAAACGGCGAAAGGCATGCAGAGATGAACTGGTCAGCTGATCCCCATAAGGTCTGGAAACCCCAAAGGGGAGAATAGCGAGGGAACGTTTGGTGGAGGCACCGGCATCCAACACCTTTAATCAGACCTCTCTGCGCTGAATGACAGAGATGGCCAACATGCGGGTAAAGAGGGAAGCAATGTCCCTAGAAGCTTCGCAAAGAAGCTTAGAAGCCTGAGACGTCTGGAGAACCAAATTCAGTGTGTCAGTAGACGCATCTTGTTCTGTCAGTTCTTGGTGGTGGCGCTGTAACCACACAGAGAGAGCACTGGCCACCCCTGCTGAGTCAAAGGTAGGTCGCAGGGACACACCTGCCAGTGAAAAATGGACCTGGAAAGAGAGTCTATACGCCTGTCTACAGCGTTCTGCAAAGAGGTGGGATGCTGCCGCTCATGCTGCCTCTTCGTAGTCAGGCTCCCACTGTGGGAACCACAGAGTAGATGGAGTGGTTAGCGCCACAGGATTAAAGGACATGGCTGCCTTGGCGACTAAGACCAAATCAGCGGCCGCACTGGACATGGCAGATGCCCAAGCGGGGACCGCAGGCTCCCAGGGACGGGGGAGGTCTTTTGGAACCCAGATGGGTACCGCTGTCTCCGCAGAGAGGCAGGATTGTGTCATGCAGAGGGAGGACTGGGCTGAGCAAGAGACTGAGGAGATCCTGTCCAGGGGCAGGGCACAAAACACAGGCGACAGAAAAAAGGGTTGAATGGCACACCTGACAGGACCCCGATGGGGCCTGAGAAATGGCGAAGGCAGAGGAGACCCCAGAGACCTCCCTCATCTTTTTAAAAACTTTATCTCCACACCTGCTTTAGCTTAGCAGCCAGATCTGATAAAGCCCAACTGTATCTGTCACAGGCCAGGAGTGGATTAGGCACGAACTCATGACCTTTACACATCAAAGGAAAGGCAACCCACACAGCTTAGAAGCTGTCTTAATGGCTGACAAATACTGAAATGTCCCACCACTCAGGAGATCCCTTCTGTCGCAGCAGAAGAGGACCTCCGGCGGAGAGGAGCAGGGGAAGTCACGCCAGAGTTCGGTACTGCACGGCTGAACACAGCGGGGAGGAATCACCAGAGCTCCGCCCCTCCCCCGGCTGCATCATAATGGCACAAAAAGAGCGTGCGCCCGGCGTATGAAAAATGGACCCGTCGCCACCAGGGCCCCTTCACATGCATCAGGGGCTAATGTCCCGGGTGTAGGAAGGAAAGAGACGGCGCTGCCGCGGTGAGTACCACCGCTGAACTCTGTGGTGCGTCCCCTGCCCTGGAGGAAAAAGTGCCGCACATAGCATGCCAGATGCCTTTGAGCCTACCTTAAAGGCAAGCAATATGTGCCCCTAATAAAGAGCCCCAACGTGCCCCCAGAAGGACTCCTATCTCTGCAGTTCACCCAGGCAGCCTCAGGAGTAATAAGGATGGAGAGAGGGAGGAAGGAGGGAGGGGAGGGGGGGGGGTGGCAGAGATGCAGGCAATACTCATCTGCTCCTGCAGTCTTCTCTCCCGACTCCAGGACCAGCAGGGATGCACTTCAGACTTCTGACTCCTTGCCCAGGAGTGCAGTGCTCTGGTGGAGAGTGGCAGCAGGTGACCCAGTGGCTGGTGGGATACCAGAGCTGCAGGTCGAGCCCTGATCCACTTGTCTTCTTTGGGGGGGCAATGGAGGCAGCGTCCCAAAGGCGGCGGCGGGCACTCCACGGGGGATCAGGAAGGCGCTATGCTGACACCTGTGTCCCAATCTAGAAAGAAAATAAACCGGAGTAGAGATAGTAATCGTGTCAACCTCCTTCACCGGACACTAAGCAAAGACTGAGTTCCTCCTGGTGGAGTCGGGGGGGGGGGGGGGTATCGCCGTACTCAGGAGAAGTAGGGCAATGTGTTTTGGGGTGTATTTTTACATATACCCATGCTGGGTGATATGTCAATACGTCTGACAACTTTTTATTAAAAAAAATAAAAAAATAAAAAAAATGGGAAAAGTTGTCTTTTAGAGAGATATTTATCTCACCCAGCATGGGTATATGTAAAAAGACACCCCGAAACACATTGCCCAACTTCTTCTGAGTACGGCGATACCACGTGTGACACTTTTTTGCAGCCTAGGTGCGCAAAGGGGCCCAAATTCCAATGAGCACTTTTAGGATTTTCACAGGGCATTTTTACGCTTTTGGATTCCAAACTACTTCTCACGCTTTAGGGCCCCTAAAATACCCCACAAGTGACCCCATTTTGGAAAGAAAACACCCCAAGGTATTCCGCGAGGGGTATGGTGACTTCATGTAAAATTGTATTTTTTGTCACAAGTTAGTGGAATATGAGACTTTGTAAGAAAAAAACTAGATTTTTGGATAACTTACCAGTAAAATCTCTTTCTCGCTCTTTCCTTGGGGGACACAGAAGACCTTGGGTATAGCTCATCTCCATAGGAGGCGTGACACTAAGTGAAAGCTGTTAAGCTCCTCCTCCACAGCTATACCCTCAGCCTGGAGAGAGAGACTGCCAGTTGCGTGTCCAAGTAGTGAAAAAAGGCAAGGTCCAAAAGTGGAACCAACAAGCCAACTACCCAACGGGTAACACAAACTCGGAAACCGTGTAGAGAAAAACAAATGAATGAGTGGGTGCTGTGTCCCCCAAGGAAAGAGCGAGAAAGAGATTTTACTGGTAAGTTATACAAAAATCTCGTTTTCTCGCCCAGTTTCCTTGGGGGACACAGAAGACCTTGGGACGTTCAAAAGCAGTCCAAAAGGGGAGGGACCACAGCACCAAGGCGAAGCACCCGAAATGCATGGCCGAAGCCCAATGCCTCCGGCCCAGGAGGCACCGACCGCTCTGGTGAAATGAATGGTGACATCAAGGCAGACCCCTGCCCCTGGTGCGGCAACCTCAGCAATAGCCAATCTGATAAAGCTGAGAAAAGCCATCCCGGAGGCAGTCAACCCTAAGCACGGACCGCCTGGAAACACAAGAGACCGAACATCGACAAGAGTCGGAGATCTCCAAGCAAAAACTGCAAAGCCCAAACAACATATAGGCAAACACCACCTTCAGAAGGAAGGAAGACATGGGATGTAGAACAACCCTGACCTGGGGAAAGACAGAAGGCTCGGAACAAGAAGGGCCGCCATTCAGGCACCTGTCCGAGACACGACGGCTACGGAAACAACCGTACAGGACAGAAGAGGTAGAGAGAACTTCTGTAACTGCTCCAAGGGAAAGATTGGAGCACCGAGAACTCAGCATGCAGCTCCCAGGGCGGTACCGGAGGACAGTACAGAGGAACCAAAGAGCCACTCCGAGGAAGAAGGTCTGGACAGGCCCCGAGGGCCAGGGAACGCTGGAAGAGGAAGGACAGCGCCGACACTTGACACTTCAAGCAAAAGAGTCCCAGGTCCAGGCCGGACTGGAGAAAGACAGAACCATGGGGGGGAGAAGGGCAGAGTGGGGAATGCCCAGCTACCCACAGACACCCAGACAAAAAAAACCTAAGTCCAACGACAGATCCTGGACGAAACACAGCCAGGAGCGAACAGTAGCGAGCCCGCTGGAGTCACCTGGGCAAGCGGGTAAAAACCCAATGTGACCAGGCGCAGACCAGTAACACGGGCAGAAGGGTCGGCAAAACTGGTCCCGTCGGCCTCCGAGCAACGTTGTCCCGTATCCACCCGGAGTGGGGGAGCAGAAGGACAGACGGAAGAGAACCGAAGGGTCCGCCCAGCATCCGCCAGATGCCAGGACAAGACAGGCTAAAGTCCATGCTGATGTAGCCACCACAGGAAGACTATCCACAGTCCTGGTGTGGGAGATCTAAGGACAATCTGGACAGAAGGGCAGTCCCCCCAAGTTACCAGAAGGTAAGTCTACAGCAGGACCACAGCCTAGAACGGAAGCGCAATCTGCACCCAGCGGGAGGACAGAACGCGGTAGACCCAGCAAGAGGCACACAGCTAATACAGCCAGTGTGAACAAGGGAGACAGTACGAGACCAAAGGAACACCGGAATCATCCACATGAACAACCATGCTCCCCCCAGAGGGGAGGACAGTGAAGGGACAGCCTCTGAAGCCTGGCCGGGGCAGAAGCCACATCGGAGCGATCTGTACCGAACGGGGAGCCAAACAGAGCCGGCGGGACAAGGTAGTCGAGACAGAGGCCGGCATCACACCCTCCAACCGAAAGGAGGAGTGGGCAGCAGGGAAGCCATAGGACAGCCCAAAAGCAGAACCCTGCTACACTGTGAGACGCCCGGTTCACCGCCTCGCAGAAGGCAAATACCCTGAAGAACCCAAGGTGGAGGTCCTCCGGACCTGGGTAATCGAGCATCCAAGAGAAGTTGGGTGATCTTCCCGAGAAGAGTGGCCCGAACCTGGTAGCAGATCAGACCGAAGCGTAGAGGGCGCCAAGAGGAAGGACTCATACCACACTGCATCCGAAGAGGAGGAAATGGTAGTAGGCGAAGGAACCATAGTCCCGCCAGAGCCAACGAGGAATCTGAGGGGCGCTGCAGACAACAGCACGCATCTAGGAACCACGAACACTTCCCGGGAGGAAGGGCCAACGAAATGAATGAGTACCACCCAGCTCGGTGCAGTAGAGAGCATAGAGCCCTCCGGGTCAGGTGGACAGAACGATCTCTGTAGAGACGAGTGCAAGGCTTGCGGCAAGTAACCCAAGAGAACAAAGGGATGTCGCAGGAAGGAGGGGAGGCATACGTACGAGCAGCCCCGTAAGCAGTGAGAAGGCCAACCCACCTACGGGAGGAGAAGGCATAAACGGCCCAAACAACGCACATGAAACGGCCGCTCCCTGCAAAAAAGTCACTCAGAGAAGAGGGCCAGCCACAGAGTGCCCCAGCATCTATGGAAGTGCAAAGTGCAACCTGAAAGGGAGTTATGCACAAGCCTAGCATGGCACGCGATGGAACGTAAGCAGTCCGCCCCGAAAGGGGGGAAATGTACCTGGCAAACTGCAGTCGGCAAGAGTGCAAAGGCCCACGCCTAAGGCCGTACCTACTCCAGAGACATAGGACATACCATATAATCCAGCAGGAACGCAGGAGGTCCACCTAGTGAAAGGGGGACATGCACAGGGTTATCCTAGCATTAAGAGAGCGTGCAATAATTCCCCCAACACCGAACTTTGTGAGAGTGCAACCACTCCGCCAATGAAGGGGACACGTACAAGTCCAGCACAGCACGTACAAGGACAGCCGTGAATCTCATGAGCGTGCAAAAGTCCGCCCATGGAATGAGGGGTGGTCACGCACAAGACCAGCACCGAATCCAATGGGAGTGCAAGCGTTCCACCCATGTTAGAGGCCATGCTCATGGCCAGCAACGTATCCGGCTAGAGTGCAGTATGCCGCCCGGAAAAAAAAAAGGGGGGGGGGGGGGGCATGCACATGGCCAGCATCTCATCCAGGGAGAGTGAGAGCACCCTGCCATGTACGGGAGTCATGCACATAGCCAGCAACGTACTGGCGAGAGACAAACACAGTCAGTGAGAATGTGTGTATGTCGCCTGAGGAAGGGAGCCATGCCCATGGCCGGCAGCAAATCCAGTGAGAGTGCGTACACCGCTCACGGAAGAGGGGCCATGCATATGGCTGACAGCGGATCCAGCGAGAGTGCAAGCACCCCGCCATGGAAGGGGTTCATGCACATGGCCAGCAACGCACCAGCGAGAGAACAACCACAGACAGAGGGAGTGTATGTATGCCGCCTGAGGGAAGGAGGCGTGCCCAAGGCCGGCAGCGAATCCAATGAGAGTGCAGCATACCACCTATGGAAGGGGGTCATGCCTATGGCCAGCCGCGAATCCAGTGAAAGTGCAGCGTTCCGCCTATGGAAGCGTGTCGTGCACCTGGCCAGCACCGCATCCGGTGAGAGTGCAGATTTCCGCCCAAGAAAAGGGGGACATGCACATGAGCGGCAACAAATCCAGTGAGAGTATAGCGTTCCGCCAATGGAAGGGGGTCACGCACATGGTCGACCGCGAATCCAGCGAGAGTGCTGCGTTCCGCCATGGAAGGGGGACGTGCACATGGCCAGTAACGTATCCGGTGAGGGTGCAGTATTCCGCCTATGGAAGTTGGTCACGCACACGGCCGGCAGCGAATCCAGTGAGTGCAGCGTTCCGCCTATGGAAGGGGGACGCGCACATGGCCAGCACCGTATCTGGTGAGAGTGCATTATTCCGCCTATGGAAGGGGGTCACGCACACGGCTGGCAGCGAATCCAGTGAGAGTGCAGCGTTCCGCCTATGGAAGGGGGTCGTGCACATGGCCAGCACCGTATCTGGTGAAACTGCAGCAATCCGCCTAAGAAGGTGGGTCATACACAGAGCCAGCCCGCAGCCAGGGAGAGTGCAGTATCCCGCCTAGGAGGGGTGGGGGGTCATACCCTTGGCAGGCACCATACCTGGAGAGGGTGACGAATGCTGCCTACAGAACTGACCGCATGCACTTGGCCCGCGCTGCATCCCGGGAGAGGTCAAGAAACCGCCTAAAAGGAGAAATGCACCTGGCAGCGACGCATGCTGGGAGCGCGAAACCATGCCGCCTATGGAAGGGGGGCATGCAGACAGGTAGTACTACTGCGATGAGGCTGCAGCGTCCTGCGCAGCCCACAAGAATCTGATAGACATCTGTTTATTCATTATTATTTCATATTTTATTTATATCATTATTTATTTATTTATTTATTTTAAAACAACCTCTCTGAGGCTAAAGGGGAACCACCATATAGGGGCACAGATTCTCTTGATGCAAGAAAAAAAGGGGTGGCCAACCATACAGGCCCATTGGGAGCCGGCCTGCACCCAAAAGGTGGTAGGTGGTGGTGGTGGTGGTGGGGGGGGGACGGGACGGGACGTAGGGCTGGAGAAGCCAATCTCTCACCATAGCCGTCTTCACCCTCGGTCCATTCCAGCAGGGTCGCCCATTCAGCTACTGGCACCGTAGTGGCAGGACGCTGGAAGAGGGGCTTGGCGTGCGGGCGACCCTTGCGCTGGCGGGATACAGGGGAGCTGGGCTGCCCTGGTCCTCCTTGCCTTCTGTGGGGGAGGCAGCAATGCGGGTGACCGGCACTGGCGCAGCTCGACCCCGGGAGAAACAGAGAGGTCTAGTGCGTCTCTGTTGTCCCTGATGATCTGGAACAAAAAGAAAAGAAAAAGTAAAAATCAAAATTTAAACAAGGAGAAAACAGCCCTGCAGTAGCAGGGAGTGTCTTGCCTCCTTGGACACTAAGCAAAAACTGGCAGTCTCTCTCTCCAGGCTGAGGGTATAGCTGTGGAGGAGGGGCTTAACAGCTTTCACTTAGTGTCACGCCTCCTATGGAGATGAGCTATACCCAAGGTCTTCTGTGTCCCCCAAGGAAACTGGGCGAGAAAAAATAATTTTCCGCTAACTTGTGACAAAAAATAAAAACTTCCATGAACTCACTATGCCCATCAGCGAATACCTTGGGGTGTCTACTTTCCGAAATGGGGTCATTTGTGGGGTGTTTCTACTGTCTGGGCATTGTAGAACCTCAGGAAACATGACAGGTGCTCAGAAAGTAAAAGTGCGCAAATTCAAATTTTTGCACCATAGTTTGTAAATGCTATAACTTTTACCCAAACCAATAAATATACAAGTCTTGCATTTTTTTTTTTAAATCAAAGACATGTAGAACAATAAAGAGAAAAATGTATATAGAAATGTAGAAAAATTTTACAACAGAAAGTGAAAAATGTAGGTTTTTTTTCAAAAAATTTGGTCAATTTCGATTAATTAAAAAAAAAAGTTAAAATGTCAGCAGCAATGAAATACCACCAAATGAAAGCTCTATTAGTGTGAAGAAAAGGAGGCAAAATTCATTTGGGTGGTAAGTTGTATGACCGAGCAATAAACCGTGAAAGTAGTGTAGTGCAGAATTGTAAAAAGTGGTCTGGTCCACTAAGGGGGTTTAAGCTAGGGGAGCTGAGGTGGTTAATTGCCCTCCTCTGAACCCACTCCAGCTCTGCTATGTCTGCCTTGTTCACAGGAGCCCATAACTGAACACAGTACTCCATGTGAGGTCTGACTAGTGATTTGTAAAGTGGTAGGACTATGTTCTCATCACGGGCATCTATGTCCTGTTTGACACAACCAATTGTCTTATTGGCCTTGGTAGCAGCTGCCCGACACTAGTTTCTACAGCTTAGTTTGGTGTTCACTAAAATTCCTAGGTCCTTTTCCATTTATGTGTTACCCAGTGTTTTACCATTTAGTATCTACTGGTGACTTGCATTATTCCTTCCTATGTGCATAACCTTACATTTGTCAGTATCAAACCTCGTCTGCCACTCATCTGCCCAAGCCTCTAATCTAGCCAGATCCCTCTATAGCAGTACTGTCTTCTTCCGTGTCAATTACTTTACACAGTTTAGTGTCATCTACAAAAATGTATATTTTACTGTGCAAGCCTTCTACAGGATCATTAATAAATATATCAGAGAATAGGGCCAAATACTGACCCCTGACGTACTCCACTAGTGACAGTGACCAAATCTGAGTGTTTAGAGTTAATAACCACCCTCTGTTTTCTATTACTGAGCCAGTTAATACCCACACAGGGGTGTGGAAATAAAAAATAAAAAATACTTGTCGAAGGACTAAAGCAGGGGTTCGATCTACTTGTCCCTCATGACAATCTACTTGTCCTGATACAAAAAATAATTTTAAATTAAAACCATATTTCAATGCACCACCACGCTTCCTTATGCAGGGAGGTGTCAGTCTTGCGTTACAGTTTTTGTGGTATGAAATGACTGCAAGTTTAGTCCTCGTTCACACCAGATGATTCTGTCCAGAATGCACTACATCGCCGCCGGCTCACTATATTGTGGGGCAGGAGGGGGGCGTGACGATCCATTGAAGTGAATGGCACTATAGCTACAGCCGCAGGCGATTGGATGCACGGGATCGCAAGGCACAATTATGCCTGAGGTTCGGTCAAAATGCTGCTTGCAGCATTTTGTTTTGGACTGGACCGCATGCATAATGTGCCTTGCGATCCTGTGTAGCAGATCGCATTGCAGCCGTTGTGCATGGTTATGGTACCAATCATTTCAACAAACCACTACACCCCCTCCTGCCTCACAATATAGTTAGCCTGCTGCAATGCGGTGCATTCTGGACAGAATCAGGCCGGAACGCACTGCATGGTGTGAACGAGGCATTAATTTGATCACAGCTCACTGTCAGAGGTCAGGTGCCAGGAATGTTTCCACAACAATGTTTGCATTGGTGGGCAGTGCGCCCCAAACACCCCCGATATTAAAATCATTGGGGGGCAGTGCGCCCTCTCCCCTCCATCATTGGTGGCAGCGGCAGTCCTTCTGCCATGGTCAGTTACTCAGCAGCATTATACTTAAATGCGCTGTGGCCGCCCGGCGCTGCTACTTCTTATAACTCACAGTTCTGTGCGGCACATTGCTTATGCCTATAGCAATGCGTCGCACAGTCCTGTGAGTTACAAGAAGGAGGAGCACTGGGCGGCCCCAGCACATGTAAGTATAATGCTGCAGAGTAATTGACCATGGCAGACAGGTCTTCAGTAGCGTCCTGGCTGCCATGGTAACCGATCGGAGCTCCAGCATTACTGCCACTTTCCATCAATGATTTGGCAGGGTGCTGCCGTCCGCGGATGGCAGAACTCTGTCAGAGGTGCGCCCCCATCACCATGGGAACACCTCAGGTTTAGAATATACCATTGGATCTATGTTTTCTCCAATCAGATGGAATATTTTAACTTGAAGCGTCCCCATCACCATGGGAATGCCTCTCCACGCCCAGCTCATCGCCGATCCATTGCGTGACGCATCCGGTAAACAAAGCCATCTGAGCCCTGCTACTTGCCCGCAGCAGGGCTAAGCTACTGAACAAACTGCATGTCCCGGGCGTTGGGCGATAAGATTTCCACACCCCTGCCACATACAGACATTTTCTCCCAGTCCAAGCATTCTCATTTTATATACCAACCTTTCATGCGGTACAGTGTCAAATGCTTTGGAGAAGTCCAGATATATGACATTCATTGATTTGCCGCTATCAAGTCTAGAACTTACCTCCTCATGCTGATATGGCGTTATTTTCTTATTTTCATTGAGGTACTTAAAGATAGCATCTCTTAGAAAACCTTCAAACACTTTACCCACGACAGATGTTAAACCTACCAACCAATAGTTTCTGGGCTCTGTTTTTGGACCCATTTTGAATATTGGCACCACATTTGCTATGTGCCAATCCTGTGGAACACAACCTGTCAGTATAGAGATGGTAAATATCAGCAATAAGGGGTGTATGCCATCTGGTCCTGGCGATTTGTCTATATTAATCTTTTTAAAAACACTGCTGTACTTCTTCCTGGTTCAGACAGGGCACTTTTAACAATAAGTGCTTTTAATAATAAGTTACTTTTACAATCTGTATATCATCTGACAATTTATTTTCCTCAGTGAATACAGTGGAGAAAAAAAAATATTTAATAGCTTTGCTTTCTCCTCATCGCTCTCTGCAACTCCCCCCTCATTACTCTGTAGAAGGCAGACACCTTCCGATTTATACTTTTTACGATTTATATAATTGAAGAACATTTTAGGGTTAGTTTGCTCTCTTTGGCAATTAATCTCTCGGTCTCTAGTTTGGCTGCTTTTATTTGTTTCTTACATATTCTATTTGTTTCCATTGTTCATTTGTTTTTCAGTGCATCCTCGCTACCCTCCTGTTTTAGTGATTTAAATGCTTTCTTTTTGTCATTTATTGCTTTCTTTACAGTTCTATTTATCCATATTGGTTTTTTTTTCGTTGTTCCTTAACCTTTTATTCCCATAAAAGGTATGTACCTCTCACAATTAGATGTTAGGATGGTTTTAAACATATCCAATTTTGTGGCTGTATTTTTATTTTTGAGGACTTTGACCCAGTTAGTTGGCTAGATTTAGTTTTTTTTTGTTTGGTATTTTTGTTCCTCCCTGAAGAAACGCTCTTTTGAACAACAATTAGAAGGTTATTACTTTATGGTCACTATTTCCCAGGTCTTCCCCAACCTGCACATCTGTTGTTCTGTCAGGTCAATTGGTTAATATTAAGTCCAGTATGGCTGTCCCTCTAGTCGGGTGCTGAACCAGTTGGGAAAGACAATTTTATTTGGTTATTGCCAAAAACCTGTTTCTTTTATGAAATATACAGGTTTCAGTTTCCCAGTCTATATCTGGGTAGTTGAATTCCCCTATAATAATGACCTCATTGTGATCTGACGCCACGTCTGTTTAGTTTAGTAGTACATTTTCTGTGGACTCTGGTATATTATTAGGTGGTTTATAATAAACTCCTATTACTTTTTGAATTCAGAGGGAAAACAAACCAGGCTGGTGTAGTGAGCTGCATCTATATTTATTTATATAAGGAGCTATATAACGCGAGTTTGACCGCGACACGTGGTTGATTAAGTGTGGTTGCGTAAGTGTGTGACTTAAGATTAAGTGACTTTAGATTCAGGGACTTCAGTGGGGGACTGTAATTAGCCAGTTTCTTAGTACTACATTATATTGTATTTTTTACTTTGCTGGAGTAATCCCCATTTAGTATGTGTTGCACAATTGACAACGCAGTCCAGTGCACATCTTGCATGATGTATGCAGTCCTGGAACAGGAGTTCAAGGGTGCATATCTTTGTTCAAGATGTGAGCAAATTACCCGTTTGGAATCGCAAATAGAGTCTCTAAATGGGCAAGTTGCAAGTTGGGGAGGGTGACAGAGAGGAGGTTGAGGAAAGTGAGGTAGCTAGCTGGGTAACAGTTAGAAAGCGGGGTAGAGGGAAGAGTGCCAGGGAGGCTAGCCCTGATCTGACACACCCCAACAAGTTTGCACGTTTGGCAGATGAGGGGGATGTCAGTCCAGGGATGGCACTGCCGCAGCCAGACACTTCCTCTGCCAGTCAGGGGAATGCCAGCTCCGGTAAGCAGGGGACCAGGAGAGCAGGGCAGGCCAGACAGGTGCTGGTAGTGGGAGACTCAATTATTAGGGGAACAGATAGGGAAATCTGTCACAAAGACAGTGATCGCCGAACAGTGTGCCATCTTCCTGGCGCAAGAGTTCGACATATCGCGGATTGGGTTGACAGATTACTGGGAGGGGCTGGAGAAAATCCAGTGGTCATGGTCCATATCGGAACCAATGACAAAGATAGGGGTAGGTGGAGAGTCCTCAAAAATGATTTCAGGGATTTAGGTCAAAAGCTTAGGGCAAGGACCTCAAAGGTAGTATTTTCCGAAATACTACCTGTACCACGGGCCACACAAGAAAGGCAGCGGGAGATTAGGGAGATTAACAAGTGGCTCAAGAACTGGTGTAGGAAGGAGGGGTTTGGGTTCCTGGAGAACTGGGCCGACTTCTCTATCGGCTACAGGCTCTATTGTAGGGACGGGCTGGACCTCAATGGGGAAGGGGCAGAAGATGGCTAGAAGGTTGGAGGAGTGTTTAAACTAGGGACTGGGGGGGGATGACAATTATGTTATAGGATGGGAAGATAGTGCAGATAGAGACCGGGGGCAAGGTAGTGAGACTGAGGGAGGAATGGAAGGAGGGACTAGAACAGTTCAAAAGGAAAGGTGTAGGGTAAAAAATATACATAAACCTCTCAAAATGTATGCATACTAATGCCAGAAGCCTGACTAATAAAACTGGCGAACTGGAATTAGTGATGTGCGAGGCGGACTATGACATAGTGGGAATAACTGAGACATGGCTGGATGATAGCTATGACTGGGCAGTTAATGTACAGGGTTACAGTCTGTTTAGAAAGGATCGTCAAAACCGGAGAGGGGGAGGGGTCTGCCTTTATGTAATGTCCTGTCTAAAGCCCACAGTCCGAGAAGATATAAGTGAGGGACATGAACATGTGGAGTCACTGTGGGTAGAGATACAAGGCGCGAAAAACAATAATAAATTACTAATAGGAGTTTACTATAAACCACCTAATATACCAGAGTCCACAGAAAAGCTACTACTAAATGAGATTGACAAGGCGGCAAATCATAATGAGGTGGTTATTATGGGGGACTTCAACTACCCAGATATAGACTGGGAAACTGAAACTTGTATATCTCATAAAGGAAACAGGTTCTTGGCAATAACCAAAGACAATTACCTCTCCCAACTGGTTCAGGACCTGACTAGAGGGACGGCCATACTGGACTTAGTATTAACTAATAGGCCTGACAGAACAACAGACGTGCAGGTTGGGGGACACCTGGGAAATAGTGACCACAAAGTAATAACCTTCCAATTATCATTCAAGAGAGCGTTTCTACAGGGAGGAACAAAAATACCAAACTTCAAAAAAGCTAAATTTAGCCAACTAAGAGAGGCCACAGGCCTAACTAAATGGGATAAAGTGTTCACAAACAAAAATACAGCCACAAAATGGGATATCTTTAAAAGCATCCTAAAATCTCATTGTGAGAGGTACATACCATATGGGAATAAAAGGTTAAGGAACAAAAATAAACCAATGTGGATAAACAGAACTGTAAAGAAAGCAATAAATGACAAAAAGAAAGCATATAAAAAACACTATAAAACAGAAGGGTAGCACGGAAGCACTGAAAAACTATAAGGAAAACAAATAGAACATGTAAAAAACAAATAAAAGCGGCCAAACTAGAGACTGAGAGATTAATTGCCAAGAGAGTAAAACTAACCCTAAAATGTTCTTCAATTATATAAATGTTAAAAAGTATAAATCTGAAGGTGTCGGCCCGTTAAAGAGTAATGAGGGGGGAGTCGCAGAGAGCGATGAGGAGAAAGCAAAGCTGTTAAATATTTTTTTCTCCAATGTATTCACTGAGGAAATGACATGCCGAATGTTGAAATAAATTCCCCATTAAAAAAGGGTCCTGTCTGACCCAGGAAGAAGTACAACAGCGACTTAAAAAGATTAAAATAGATAAAATCGCCAGGACCGGATGGCATACACCCCCGTATCCTAAGGGAATTAAGTAATGTCATAGCCAGACCCTTATTTCTGATATTTGCAGATTCTATATTGACAGGGAATGTCCCACAGGATTGGCGCATGGCAAATGTGGTGCCAATATTCAAAAAGGGTCCAAAAACAGAGCCTGGAAACTATAGGCCGGTAAGTTTAACATCTGTTGTGGGTAAACTGTTTGAAGGTTTTCTGGGAGATGCTATGTTAGAGCATCTTAACGGAAATAAGCAAATAACTCCATATCAGCATGGCTTCGTGAGGGATCGGTCATGTCAAACAAACGTAATCAGTTTCTATGAGGAGGTAAGTTCTAGACTTGACAGCGGCGAATCAATGGATGTTGTGTATCTGGACGTCTCCAAAGCATTTGACACTGTACCACATAAAAGGTTAGTATATAAAATGAGAATGCTCGGACTGGGAGAAAACGTCTGTATGTGGGTAAGTAACTGGCTCAGTGATAGAAAACAGAGGTTGGTTATTAACAGTACACACAGATTGGGTCACTGTCACTAGCGAAGTACCTCAGGGGTCAGTATTGGGCCCTACTCTCTTCAATATATTTATTAATGATCTTGTAGAAGGCTTGCATAGTAAAATATCAATTTTCGCAGATGACACTAAACTGTGTAAAGTAATTAACACTGAAGAGGACAGTATACTACTACAGAGCGATCTGGATAGATTGGAGGCTTGGGCAGATAAGGTTTAACACTGATAAATGTAAAGTTATGCACATGGGAAGGAATAATGCAAGTCACCCGTACTTATTAAATGGTAAAACACTCGGTAACACTAACATGGAAAAAGGATCTAGGAATTTTAATAAACAGCAAACTAAGCTGCAAAAAACAGTGTCAGGCAGCTGCTGCCAAGGCCAATCAGATAATGGGTTGCATCAAAAGGGGCATAGATGCCCGTGATGAGAACATAGTCCTACCACTTTACAAATCATTAGTCAGACCACACATGGAGTACTCTGTACAGTTCTGGGCTCCAGTGAACAAAGCAGACATAGCAGAGCTGGAGAGGGTCCAGAGGAGGGCAACTAAAGTAATAACTGGAATGGGGCAACTACAGTACCCTGAAAGATGATCAAAATTAGGGTTATTCACTTTAGAAAAAAGACGACTGAGAGGAGATCTAATTAATATGTATAAATATATCAGGGGTCAGTACAGAGATCTATCCCATCATCTATTCATTCCCAGGACTGTGACGAGGGGACATCCTCTGCGTCTGGAAGAAAGAAGGTTTGTACACAAACATAGAAAAGGATTATTTACGGTAAGAGCAGTGAGACTATGGAACTCTCTGCCTGAGGAGGTGGTGATGGTGAGTACAATAAAAGGAATTCAAGAGGGGCCTGGATGTATTTCTGGAGTGTAATAATATTACAGGATATAGTTACTAGAGAGGGGTCGTTGATCCAGGGATTTATTCTGATTGCCTGATTGGAGTCGGGAAGGAATTTTTATTCCCCTAAAGTGAGGAAAATTGGCTTCTACCTCACAGGGTTTTTTTCGCCTTCCTCTGGATCAACTTGCAGGATGACAGGAGGAACTGGATGGACAAATGTCTTTTTTCGGCCTTATGTACCATGTTACTATTTTATTATTGTTTTTTCCTCCAAGTATTTCTACCCACAGTGGCTCCACATGTTCATGTCCCTAAATCTTCTCGGACTGTGGGCTTTAGACAGGACTTTAGAAAGGATCACAAAAAACGGAGGGGGGTTGCCTTTATGTAAACAGGCTGTAACCCTGTACATTAACTGCCCAATCATAGCCATCATCCAGCCATGTCTCAGTTATTCCCACTAGATCATAGTCCTCCTCACACATCACCAATTCCAGTTCACCAGTTTTATTAGACAGGCTCCTGGCATTCGTATACATACAATTAAGAGGTTTATGTATATTTTTTACCCTACCTTTCCTTCTGAACTGTTCTAGTCCCTCCTTCCATTCCTCCCCCAGTCCCATTACCTTGCCCCCGGTCTCTTCCCATCCTATAACGCAATTACCCTGCCCCCCAATTTAAAACACTCCTCCAACCATCTTCTTCCCCAACACAGCTGCCCCTTCCCCATTGAGGTGCAGCACATCCCGACAATAGAGCCTGTAGCTGACAGAAGTCGGTCCAATTCTCCAGGAACTCAAACCCCCTCCTTCTTACACCAGTTCTTGAGCCACTTTTTAACCTCTAATCTCACTCTGCCTTTCTTGTGTGGCTCGTGGTACAGGTAGTATTTTGGAAAACACTACCTTTGGAGGTCCTTGCCCTAAACTTATGACCCAAATCCCTACCTCTAACTTTGTCATTGGTTTCCGATATGCACCATGACTGATGGATCTTCTCCAGCCCCTCCCAGTAATCTGTCAAACCGATCCGCGATGTGTCAAACTCAAGCGCCAGGAAGACAACACACTGATCGACGATCCCATTCTTTGTGACAGATTGCCCTATCTGTACCCCCTAATAAATGAGTCTCCAACTACCAGCACCTGTCTGGCCTTCCCTGCTCTCCTGCTTACTGGCTCAGGCTGCTGCAGTGCTCTCCCTAACCTGACATCCCCCTCATCTGCCAACCTTTCAAATTTGTTGGGGTGTGTCAGATAAGGGCTAACCTCCCTGGCACTCTTCCCTCTACCCCACTTTCTAACTATTATCCAGTACCACCCTCCCCCACATCTACCCCATAGAGTGTTTGCTCAGTGAGCAGCAAACTCTTTTCCAAATTGTCAACGCTTCTCAGTGTTGAAACTCGCCCGTTAGATACACGATGTGCGATTCCAAACAAGCAATTTGCTCACATTTTGAACAAACATATGCACCCTCAAATGGCTGTTCCAGGACTGCATACATTAGACAAGATGTGCACTGGACTGCGCTGTCAATAATGTACCACATACTAAATGGGGGATTATGGTTGAAAAGAGAAAAAAAAATACAATTTAGGGCAGTGATAAGAATATAACTTTCTGTAGTCCCCTCCTAAAGTCCCTGAACGTGAAAGTAACATAATCTAAAAGGTCACACACTAAATACAAATAGTTGAACTCAAACTTGTCTGCATGTATAAGTGCAGCTCTCAAACCAGACTGCTTAACTGATGCAACAGAATTTTTTTTTTTTTTTTATTTTTTTTTTACAGGATCCCGTTTTTTTTAGGAGAAACTAAATTGCCACTGTCCTATTAGTGCACACAAGTCCTAATCACACAGGAGGACAAGTTACTTCACAACACTGAGGAAAAGAGGTGCCCCATCCCCCTCTCCTGGTTGTCAGGGATTGTGATCCTAAACACTGATGAAAAGAACTTGAGTGTTCATGAGCAGATGTGGCTAATAAGCAGCAGCACTCGTCTCCATAACCACAGTCTGTCCTGTGCATTCTCTCTTTACTTCATGTCTCCTTACGAACTCAGCGATTCAGCTGAAGATCTTATCAGCTGTATATAGGATCAAAATCCCTGACCAGTAGAGCAGAGAGTTGATGAGGCAGCTCTTTAGCTCAGTGTTGTGAAGTAACTTGTCCTGCTGTGCGATTAGGACAGGCTTTGTGCGCACTAATAGGACAGCAGTCATTTTTATTTCGCCTGATGGTTGCTCCCCAGACAAAACAAGCCATTATAACTAATGAAAAGGTCACCAAAACATAATTTAAATGACACATATCAGTAGACAATATTGATGATGCCCAGCTCCCTGATTGGATGCAGCTTTCTGCTACCTGCATGTGACCTTTTGTTCCTGCAGGACAGTGCATGCCTGCGTAGTTGGAGCATCAGGATGCTAGACATGGCTGTAGTCATGCTTGTTTACCATGCAATAACTCTGGATCCTCACATGGAGTCCCATTCACTGTAAGTACATCATTCACTATTCAATTGCAATAGATATGCGCATATGCTTTTGGGTTATTCTCTTTATGTATAGGAGGTGGTCATTTAGGTTTACACCCATATGTTAGAGGTCTATTTGAGGTTCACTGTGTTATATTTCTCTGAGACAGACCTGACACTTTCCAAGTTGTGATAACTGCACCTGTTGTATGTGTAGTCAACAACACGTAAACCATGCCTACTGACTTGCAGCTGCTGACCGCATTGGCTATAAAACTGGTCAGCCACATGCTTTATACATGTGGTAACCGCATGCATTCCCAAACTGCAGCATGACCACGCCGCATGGTCGTACCCAAACCCATTTTTATGTACCCCGTAAAAATCCTAAATTTACAAATTGTTAAATATTACAAGTTTGTTGTCTGGGCTCTCTGGACAATATTTACAGTTCTGATATACAAAAATAAAACTGGAACAAAAAAAAAAATAAAAAAATTCATTGCATAGTCCTCCCCAGCCAAATACCAGAAGTTAAACCAAATATTTTTCCAGTAAACATATTCCTCTAAGCAATGTTAAAGGGCATTTTAGTTAGATTATCTTAAATGGGGTGTCCAGGATTACAAAAATGTGGCTGTTTCTTTTCAAAGAAAACACAACACAGCATAGGTATTGAGCGCAGTCCCATTTAGTCCCATATACCATACAATCCATGGATAGATGTGGCATGACTTGTGTTAGAAATCAGCCATATTTTTGTAATCCTGTGCAACCCCTTTAATTAGCAAGAATACGTTTTAATAGTAAATAGGCTGCAAAATATTTTTGATGGGAGTACAGAGTGGGAGTATTATATATAGTGTTAGCAAATATAATCTATGACACTGCGAATAGATAACAGTATTTACAGCAGATTGTGTTAACCCCTTAGTGACCAGCCCGTTTTGGGCCTTACTGACCAAATGTTTTTCTTCCTTTTTTCATCTTTGCCTTCCAAGACCTATAACTTTTATTTTTCCATCTATATAGCTGTATGAGGGCTTGTTTTGTCGCGGGAAAAGTTGTAGTTTTTAATGGCGCCATTTTGGGGTATCCACATAATCCCCTCAGTTGTATTAGTCTTGAATAAAAGGTTATTTGTGAAGTATAAATTGGAGAAATTTGTGGATAGCTCACCACCCTCCTCAATCAGGTAAGGGTGCTCTAGACGAAAGACTGTTCACTCAATCAGTCTAAAAAGTGAAAAGTAAAATGGGAAAAATACGTCTGGCACTCACTATGTGGTTCACATCAAACAACTGTTTTATTAATCCTAGTTCACAATGGAACGAAAACAACAATACATGTATTAATATACACACTATAAATTAAAAAACGTTCAAAAACCCCTAAAAATTGTATAAAATATAATAAAACACAGTTAAAATCTATAATACTATTGCACACTGAGAATCACAGTACTCTTTTACTTGATAGTAGTTAATATCCAAGTCTCTTATATTTGGGAGCTTGTATCTTTAAAATGTGGGACGCTATGGCGTCGGTTCAATGTCCGCTGTAGATTTGAAATCCTCAATCCAAAGACAGCAATAGCTTTTTATATCAAAATGCTAGGAGGGTGCTGTTGCCTTTTAGACAATTAAATGTAACAGTCCTTATATTGTGGCTTATGATGTTTTTGCCTGTAAAGGAGTGTCGCTTACCCTTCTCAAGGGAGTCTTCAGCAGTCAGAATCGGCCGCTTGTTGCACCGCTCGCTTTCGGCGTCCTCGCTCTCTGATGTTGGTCACGTGTTATCTCAGAGGTATCGCGGGAGTTAGAAACTATGTTTCAATGTTCCTACGAGCGGTGTTGTTTTGAAAATATCGAATGGAGCGCTCCACTTCTGAAAAGATGATTCAAATTTTGTCGTTCATGTCCCAACTATTGCAGTATTCAGGGATATAACGCTAAACGCGTTTCGAGGACTTCAGTCCTCGAAACGCGTTTAGCGTTATATCCCTGAATACTGCAATAGTTGGGACATGAACGACAAAATTTGAATCATCTTTTCAGAAGTGGAGCGCTCCATTCGATATTTTCAAAACAACACCGCTCGTAGGAACATTGAAACATAGTTTCTAACTCCCGCGATACCTTAATACATGTATTGTTGTTTTCGTTCCATTGTGAACTAGGATTAATAAAACAGTTGTTTGATGTGAACCACATAGTGAGTGCCAGCCGTATTTTTCCTATTTGTGAAGTATAAATAATACTCACTCTTTTGAAGCTTTGCTTGTATTTTTTCAGCCATTTTGGGGTACACATAACTTTCTGATTAACTTTTATTAACTCTTTCTGGGAGGGAGATGGGAAAGCGCTCACAGTGTTCCCTCAGCAGCACAGGGGAGAAGGAATCAGTGTCTCCCTCCCCCTGTGCTGCTGCTGCCAATGAGAGGAAGGACGACAAGATGAGGGGAGGGGTTATGGCCACTGCGCCACCAATGAAGAGAAATCTCTCATTAATTCATATACAGGAGGCGGGAGCTGGCTGCAGAATCGCATAGCCAGCTCCCGACCTCTATGAGCAATAGCTGCGATCCTCGGTAGTTAACCCCTCAGGTGCTGCGGATCGCAGCTACCGCTTATAGAGGTCGGGAGCCGGCTATGTGATTCTGCAGCCAGCTCTCGCCTCCTGTATATAAATTAATGAGAGATTTCCCTTCATTGGTGGCGCAGTGCACCCCCCCCCCCAAGCATTAATCATTGGTGGCACAGTGCGCCCCCCACCCCTGTATTAAAAACATTGGTGGCGCAGTGCGCCCCCCCCCCCCCCCCCAGTTTTAATCATTGGTGGCAGTGGCCACAGGATCCCCTCTCCGCTGCTCCTCCGATCGGAGCCCCAGCAGTGTAATCCTGGGGCTCCGATCGGTTACCATGGCAGCCAGGACGCTATTGAAGCCCTGGCTGCCATGGTAAGCTCCATGCTGCTGTGTGCACAAAGCACAGAGCAGCAGGGACAGTATGAGCTCCTATTCACCCTGATAGAGATCTATCAGGGTGAATAGGACAAGGGTTCTAGTCCCTAAGGGGGTAATAAAAAAAAAAAAAAAAAAAAAACCCACCCACCCAAATATTAAGTATAAAGGAAAAAAAGATTTTTTTTTTTTTTTTTTTGTAAAACACACTACACGTTAACAATAAAGATATAAATTTTCAGCAGATTTGTGTAGGAATTTTTTTTTTCCAAAAATGAAAATTCCCAGAATAAATCGGTATAAATTATCGGCTATCGGCCTGAAAGTTCACAAATTATCGGTATCGGCCCTAAAAAAAAAATTATATCGGTCGATCCCTAGTAAAAAGTTTAACTTTTAAATGACAGACCGCTGAAATCAACTCACCTGTCTCTACTTTAAGCTGCAGTTAATACAGGCATCATAATGTTGATGACAGGTTTCCTTTAACACTGACAAATGTAAGGTTATGCACATAGGAAGGAATAATGCAAGTCACCAGTACATACTAAATGGTAAAACACTGGGTAACACTGACATGGAAAAGGACCTAGGAATTTTTGTGGATAGCAAACTAAACCAGTGTCAGGCAGCTGCTGCCAAGGCCAATAAGATAATGGGTTGCATCAAACGGGGCATAGATACCCATAATGAGAACATAGTCCTACCACTTTACAAATCACTAGTCAGACCACACATGGAGTACTGTGTACAGTTCTGAGCTCCTGTGAACAAGGCAGACATAGCAGAGCTGGAGAGGGTTCAGAGGAGGTCAACTAAAGTAATAACTGGAATGGGTGGACTATAATATCCTGAAAGATGATCAAAATTAGGGTTATTCACTTTAGAAAAAAGATGACTGAGGGGAGATCTAATAACTATGTATAAATATATCAGGGGTCAGTACAGAGATCTCGCTCATCATCCATTTATCCCCAGGACTGTGACTGTGACCAGGGGACATCCTCTGCGTCTGGAGGAAAGAAGGTTTGCACACAAACATAGAAGAGGATTCTTTACGGTAAGAGCAGTGAGACTAGGGAACACTCTGCCTGAGGAGGTGGCGATGGCAAGTTCACTAAAAGAGTTCATGAGGGGTGTAATAATATTACAAGCTATAGCTACTAGAGATGGGTCGTTGAGCCAGGGAGTTATTCTGACTGCCTGATTGGAGTCCGGAAGGAATTATTTCCCCTAAAGTGAGAAAATTGGCTTCTACCTCACAGCATTTTTTTGGGGCCTTCCTCTTAATCAACTTGCAGGATACCAGGCTGAACTAGATGGACAGAGGTTTTTTTTTTTAGCCTTATAAAACTAGGTTATTACTTTTTTGCAATAAAACACCTTTTTTTTTTTTAGCTCAGATCAGCACTCCCACTAGTCTGGGCTGTTAGAGCAGGACCACAGCTCTCATGTGACCGGTGCAGCGCTTAGACTGGGCCGGAGTATAAGAAAAAAAAAAAAAAAAAGGGGGCGGCTAGGCCTAAGGCCACTTCGTAACAGATGTAAAAAGACGTATGGGTGGTCACTTAAAGGAAGGGGGGGGGGGGGGTTAAAGTGGGCCGTGGCTTGGACTGCAGACAATATATAGTTTATTAGCAAAAATAGCCAAAAGCTTGGACTTTTAAAAAAGGTACTAGGCGTCAACCCTAAATCAAACCCTTTTTGAAGGAAATCTAGGATGTATAAAATGGTAGGGGAGAAACCGTCTGGGTGTTCCGTAGACAACCAGGAACCAAATTTTTTCCAGATTTTCACGCAAATGGCCGAAGTAACTGGCTTCCGACTATTTTGTAATGTTTAGATTACTTTTTCAAAAAGACCTTGCCTTTTTAGCATTTCCCTTTCAGGATCCAGGCCGTCAAACTCCAGGTCTTCTGGATGCTTCAGAGGGCCCTGAACAAGGAGATCCTGTCTCCTGGAAAGGATGAATGGATCTTCTATGCACATAGCTCTGAGGAGTGAATACCAGCTCCTTTTGGGCCAGGCCGGAGTAATCCATAGCACCTTTGTTGTGCTCTTGCCGATCTTTCTCAATACTGCTGGAATAAGAGGAATTGGTGGGAAGGCATAGGCGAAGTCCAGATTTGTGACATTGCGTCCACTGCTAGAAGATTGTCCCTTGGATTTAGAGTAGAAACAGCTTGTCTGTGTGTTTACTCTGGTCGCAAATAGGTCTGAGGATGACCCCCATCTGTGACATAATTCCTGGAACACTTCATTGTTTAGCATCTACTCTCCAGGATCGACTTTGTTCCTGCTCAGAGAATCTGCCGTAGGGGGTTTCCTTGCCCTTTAGATGTAGGGTTGAAATTGAAATTGATAATGCGTTGGACTGGGCCCAGTGAAAAATCTGATTTGACACCCTCTGCAGCAAGGGGTTTATGGTTCCCCCCTGGTGTTTGAGGTAACACACTGTAGTGATGTTGTCTGAGAATATACTTAGGAGTTTTACTTTTACAATAATTTCGGCCTATTTCAGAGTCTTCAGAACCACTGTTAGTTCCTTTAAATTTGAAGATTCCTAGTTCTCTAGAGGTGACCATTCTCCCTGAGGGATTGATCCTCCCCCACCTGGGCTCCCCAGCCTAACTTTCTGGCATCTTTGGTCACTGTCACAATTTGATCCAGCTTCCAGGGAATTCCTTTTTGTAGGTGGTTCAGAGCTAGCCACCAGTTTAGGGATTTTTTTTTTTTACCCCTGTGGTAAGGGATATCCTGTGTAGGGATTCCTGACTCTGTCCCAACGAGATGGGATCAATTTCTGTAATGGTCTTGAATGAAAAACGGGCCCAGGGAATCATGGGTATGCAGGATGTCATAATGCCCAGAATTCTCATTGCCTCTCCGATTGTGCAATTTCTCTTCTTCTTGAAGAGTTGGAACTTTATCCAAAAGGTCTTTTGTTTGGGTATAGGCAGAAAGACATTTTTCCACTGAATCTAGAAGGGTACCCAAGAATATCTTCCTGGTTTCCAACCATAGATCTGATTTGTCATAATTGATAATCCACCCCAATTTTGTTAGCACCTGCACGGTTATCTTAAGATGATCCTTCAAAGTCTCACGAGATTGGGCTGTTTAAAAAATCGTCCAGATATGGGATTATAACTATTTTGTAGTGTCTTAGGTGAGCCATCACTTCTACCACCAGTTTGGTAAAAATCCTCGGAGCTGACAAAATTCTAAATGGCAAACATTGAAACTGGAAAATGACGTATGTGGCTGTTCACCTTTATGGCAAATGAGGATGAATAGGGATATGATAATATGCATCCTTCATAAATATTGTGCACACGAATGCTGCTGGGGCAATGAGTGGAGTGGCCAACTGAATAGATTCCATCTTGAACTTGCTATACGAGATCCACCTGTTCAGGCTTTTTTTATTAGGAATAGTGACCCTTGAACTGTTGATGAGATGGGCACTGGAACAATGGCCTTCATCCTGCAAAGAGACTGAATATCCAGTAGAAGTTGAATCTGTAATGAGTGAGGATTGGTTATCTGAAATCTCTGAGGGAGGTGAAGGAGACTTGAATTCTAGTTTGTAACCATCCCAAATGGTTCGGATTACCCAGGGATTTTCTGAAAAAACAGTCTTCTCCCCCAGGGATGATGTCCTTGTTTACCAGGATTATTTGTGTTATTAGGGTTGAGAAGAAACCCCCTCTCTCTGCCCCCTTTCGAGTAGCTCTACCAGATTTTCCCTTCCCTCTACTTGTTTGTCTTCAGAAAGGGCTGACTTTCCTTGGGCTTGTCTTCCGGAAATCCCTTTTTCTTGTCAGTAGCTCCTTTTAAAATGGTGTCCAGTACTGATCCAAATACATAGGAACCGAAGAATGGTATTTCACACAACTTGTTCATAGACGCCATGTCGCCTGTCCAGGTCTTCAGCAATAAGGCCCTTCTAGCAGTATTCATTAGTGTTCCACTTCTCGGTGCAAAATGGATAGATTCCGCAGATGTGTCCGCCATGAAAGCTGTAGTCATTTTTAGCAGAGGTAGAAATTCTAGAATTTCTTCTCCAGATGTTTTGCGCTCCAATTGATTGAACCATAATCCCATTGCTCTGGCTACAGACGTGGCAGCAATATTAGTATTAATTGTACTCTGAAACTCAATTAACGGGCGAATTTCCCTTATTCTCTCCAAGCTCTTGTCCTGCTTCAGGGACTCCTAGTCAGTGGGTCCTTACTACTTTAATGTGAGCCGCCATCGGACTGAACTTCAGGGGAAGTGAGTAGGACAAGTGGAAATTGGGCTCATTACGCATTGAGAAAGAAAATCTCTGTTTGAGATTTCAAAAGAGAAGCAGATGTCGCAGGTGAGGGGAAGAGACACAGTGATGTTGCAGGCTGAAAGGATGGAGTTGTGAGCAAGCGGGAGGTACTGGCAGCAATTTAAGAGGCGGGCTTGCGCTCTAAACGCTGGGAACTTTGGGCCTCACTTGCATATTGTTCAACATTTATTTTCTGGAGGTTAGAAATAGCAACAATGGTAACAAAAGGTACGGTTTTAATACTGTTTGAGGGAAATACTGGTAGTTTAACCAGTTGAAGACTGGGCCATTTGCCCCTCTTCCTCACCAAGAAAAATCTTGTTGTTGTTTTTATGTACGTCTGTAGCCACACTGCTGAAACCTCTTTAGCTTTCTCTGTACACAAATAAGTAGTTTAAGATTAATTACCTTCCACTTGTTCCTTAGTAGTTTCTAACTGTTGACTACTGTTGTCCACCACATTTATTTTCTGTTGGCTTCCTAACTTTGAGCCGAGAATACTAGCTTTGATTCTGCTGTAAACTTCAGAAGCTTTGTCCATAACAGCCCGATTAGCTTTATATCGACGGATCTATTAACAGAAAGAATATTTTTGGGGTGAGACTCACAGGTGTAAAAATGGATAGATATGAAAGAGTCACAGAGGAATTTAAGGATTATAGCGCTTTGCTATCTCCAGAATTCCCATAGAAATTAACGGAGAGGCCATGCGCATGCATGACCAACCACTCCGTTCATTTCAAGGGGACTGCAGGGGGTTTGGAGCCCACTGTTTTATCTCTCTAATATATAATATATATTATATATATATATATATATATATATATATATACACACATACATACATACACACATATACATATACATATATACACACACACACATACACACACACTACTCACAAAAAGTTAGGGATATTTGGCTTGTGGGTGACATTTCAGGAGGAACCTAAAATGCATTCTAACCTTTACAGGCGAACCTAATGCGACCTTCTCTAATGTTTTCAATGCACGGGTCCAACTGTTCAAATGTTTCAGTGCATTTTGCACAACTTGCTGTTCTCTAACAAGGAGCTTAACGGCAAAATTCACAACAGGCGTTTAATCCATGAATCACCCAATACATTTTCTGGTTCAATTAGAATTGGCATTTAAACAGTTTTGTGAGTAGTATAATAAAATGTATTATACTACCAGGACTCGAAAGGTCTGTTAGTAGATGTGCAACAAGGTGAGGTCAAGCATGGGCTGGATTTCACTTGCCGGTCTCCAGGCTTTGTGGACACCCAACTCTCATTAAAAGGCAGCTAGAGTGTGGGTTAGAGCTGTCTGTTAGGTATGAGGATTGTGACTAGTGATGAGCGAACTTGTGTTTTAAGTTCGGCGTCAAAAGTTCGAGTTATCAAAGTATCCCGTTATGGATTCCACTACCACGGACCATAACGGAATTTAGAATCCATAACGGGATACTTCGATAACCCGAACCCGAACTTTAGATGCCGAACTTAAAACACAAGTTTGCTCAACACTATTTGTGACCTGTTTGGGGAAGATAATAGGACGACTAAATCCTGGACTTAACCTCTTCCGGACAAAGGGCGTACAGGTACGCCCTGATGTCCTGGTACTTAAGGACACAGGGCGTACCTGTATTTCCGATCGCTGCCGCGCGGTGATCGGGGCAAGGTGCCTGCTCAAATCATTGAGCAGGCACCTTGGCTAAATGCGCGGGATCGCCGCAAACCGCAGGTCAACTCAGACCTGCGGTTTGCGGCTTTTCATGTTGCAGACAGCAGCGCCATCGGGTCCCCATGGGGCTGTAGGGGGAACCCAATGGTATGTAAGGCAGCGCAATGCCTTCCTTAGGCATCGGCGCTGCCTTCCGGTGACGAGCCTGTGAGATCCAGCCACCTAGATATCACAAGCCGGAAGCTCTATGAGTAATACTCACTGTATTACTCATACAGCCTATGCATTCCAATACAGAAGTATTGGAATGCATTGTAAAGGATTAGACCCCCAAAAGTTGAAGTCCCAAAGTGGGACAAAAAATAAAGTTTTCCCCCCAAAAAATTACAAGCTTCAAGTAAAAATAAACAAAAACGTCATTTTCCCCAAATAAAAGTTAAAAAAAGTTGTAAAAAATAAATAAAAAAATAAAAAAAGTATACATATTAGGTATCGCCGCGTCCATATAGTCTGGCTCTATAAACATATCACATGACCTAACCCCTCAGATGAACACCGTAAAAAAAATAAAGGAGTACACTCACCAAAATAGTACCAATCTAACAGTCACCTCATCCCGCAAAAAATGAGCCCCTACCTGAGACAATCGCCAAAAAACAAAAACAACAAAAACTATGGCTCAGAATATGGAGACATATTTTTTATTTTTATTTTTTTATTTATGCAAGTTTTACACAATAACAGCTTTTTAAAAAAAAAAAAAAAAAAAAAAAAAAGTATACATTAGGTATCGCCGCGTCCGAATCGACCGGCTCTATAAAAATATCACATGACCTAACCCCTCAGATGAACACCGTAAAAAATAAAAAAACTGTGCTAAATAAACCATTTTTTGTCACCTTACATCACAAAAAGTGTAATAGCAAGTGATCAAAAAGTCATATGCACCCCAAAATAGTGCCAATCAAGCAGTCATCTCATCCTGCAAAAAATGAGACCTTACCTAAGATTATCGTCCAAAAACTGAAAAAACTATGGCTCTCAGACTATGGAGACACTAAAACATGATTTTTTTGTTTCAAAAATGAAATCAATGTGTAAAACTTACATAAATAAAAAAAATTGTATACATTAGGTATCGCTGCATCCATGACAACCTGCTCTATAAAAATACCACCATTATCTAACCTGTCAGATGAATGTTGTAAATAAAATAAAAAAAACTGTGCCAAAACAGCTATTTCTTGTTACCTTGCCTCACAAAAAGTGTAATATAGAGCAACCAAAAATCATATGTACCCTAAAATAGTACCAACAAAACTTCCACCCTATCCCGTAGTTTCTACAATGGGGTCACTTTTTTAGAGTTTCTACTCTAGGGGTGCATCAGGGGGGCTTCAAATGGGACATGGTGTCAAAAAACCAGTCCATTCTGGTTAACCTTTACTGATGGTTTCAAAACCTCATGGATGTTACCATTGTATCCCTTGACATGAAGTCTTTGTATGTCAAAATAAATTTTATTGACATTTTTCAAAGAAAAAGTATTGATGGAAGAAAAAAAAAAGAAAAAAAAAACGGTCCAGCAAAATCTGCCTTCCAAAAAAACTTATGGCATTCCTTTCCTTCTGCGCCCTGCCGTGTGCCCGTACAGAAGTTTACAACCACATATGGGGTGCCTTCTGTAACCTACAGAATCAGGGCCATAAATATTAAGTTTTGTTTGATGTTAACCCTTGCTTTGTACCTGGAAAAAAAATATATATTAAAATGGAAAATCTGCCAAAAATGTTAAAATTTGTATCTCTATTTTCCATTAATTCTTGTGGAACACCAAAAAGGTTAACAACGTTTGTAAAATCAGTTTTGAATATCTTGAGGGGTGTAGTTTCTAGAATGGTGTCATTTTTGGGTGGTTTCTATTATGTAAGCCTCACAAAGTGACTTCAGACCTGAACTGGTCCTTAAAAAGTTGGTTTTTGAAAATTTCTGAGAAATTTCAAGATTTACTTCTAAAACTTCTAAGCCTTGTTACGTCTCCCAAAAATAAAATTTCATTCTCAAAATGATCCTAACATGAAGTAGACATATGGGAAATGTAAAGTAATAACTATTTTTGTAGGTATTAATATGTATTGTAGAAGTGGAGAAATTGAAACTTTTGGCAAATTTGGTATTTTTATTTTTTTTTTACTTCATTTTACCAGTGTCATGAAGTACAATATGTGACGAAAAAGCTATCTCAGAATGGCCTGGATAAGCCACTTAAAGTGACACTGGTCAGATTTGCAAAAAATGGCCTGGTCCTTAAGGTGAAATAAGGCTGTGTCCTTAAGGAGCTAAACTTTGGTGTGGCCCTGTTTGCAAAGTGTGAACACAGGCCCGGACTGGGACTCTTTATGCAAGACCTGCAGCATGGTGCGAATGAAGATCAGGACTTTCAACTAAGGTGAAGTAGTTTGCTGAGCTGCCGTGTTTGGTGCCTCTGTTCTGCGTCTGCCCACCCTGCCTACAGAGCGAATCCCCACTATTATTTAAGTAGTGCCAGTAATGCAACTTAAAAGGTGAAACTAACATATGAGATAGACTTATTACATGCAAAGCGAGATATTTCAAGCCTTTATTTGTTTTAATTTGGATGATTATTGCTTACAGCTTATGAAACCCCAAAGTCACAATTTTGAGGTACACTTTGCTCAGGGGGTATGGATTAATTAGCCGACTAGAGTGCGACACTTTGAGCCTGGAATATTGAACCTTTTCACAAAATTCCAATTTTAAGCTGCATTAATGCAATTCCTTTTAATTTGCATTACTGAAATAAATGGACTTTTGCACGATATTCTAATTTTTCAAGTTTCACCTGTATATGTGTGTGGGGATTGAGAGTGGACACTTTCTGCATGTGGACAAGTCTGGGGAGTGTGGTGGCCATATCCCCTTGCTCACAGCTTGCTCCTCCGTAAAACAGTTGATGAACCCATGTCACAGAGTTCCGTGAGGTGTGGCATATTGCCCCATCTTATTAGAAAAAGCAGGACATTTTTCCTCTGGTGTTAGTTGGTTGTACTGTTTTGGGTTGCGAGATTTCAGCACTCACTGACACAACGTTCCTAATATACCAACTTTGCAAGACAGTCTTCCAGTTGATTTTTGGGGGTACTTGCAATCTGCTGCTAAATTCCATGCACAACTTCAACCGTCCTGATCGATTGAGGTCTTGGTTTCTTCATGTTTGCAACAGAGCCAGTGTCATGCCATTTCCAAACCAGACTCTGAATACAACGTTTAGTTGGTGGTTTTGTTCCTTGGTTGGCAATAGTCTCTTGCATTTCCTTAGTTGATCTGCTTCTCGCATAGCCTTCAACAATAACTATTCGCTGTTCCAGGGAGAGCACTATCTTTTTGACACAATAGGCCACTTTTATCAAACTAAATCAATCTTCGGCCTCATGCACATGACCGTTGTCTGTTTTGCTGCCCGCAAATCGTGAATACGCAAAACACAGATGGCATCCGTGTGCGTTTCACAATTTGCAGAAAGGCACGGACAGCCTTTAATATAACGGTCTAATGTCCGCAAAGCGTACACAAAAATAGGACAGGTTATTTATTTAATTTTTTTTTGCGGGGCCACGGAACGGAGCAACGGATGCGGACAGCACACAGAGTGCTGTCCGCATCTTTTGCTGCCCCATTGAAGTGGAGGAGTCCGCATCAGAGCCTCCAAAACTGCGGCTCGGGTGTGGACCAAAACAACGGCCGTGTGCAATGAATTAGAGCTCTCAGTTCCTACAAGGCTCTGAAAAAAATTAAAGCTGAGCTCTGATTGGTTGCTATGGACAACTAAGACTGATTTATTATTCAGTTTGATAAAAGTAGCCTATTCTGTAAGAAAGATGGTGTTCTCCCTGGAACAGCGAAATAGTGATTGGGGAAGGCTATGCGAGAAGCAGATCGATTAAGGAAATGCAAGAGACTTTTGCCGACCAAGGAACAATTAGGTAGTTTGAAACTGGAGGTAGGCCACTTTATGTATGTGTGTATTTATTTTTACACACACACACACACACACACACACACACACACACACACACACACACTACCCAGTAATTTTTTTTGTTTTTGTTTTTTTAAAAAGGGCATAAAAAAGCCAAACACTACAACAGTTTCTCACCTTTTTAAGTGTAGCCACCAGATCAGTGTTCTTTTGTAGTATGCAAGAGGTCACCTGAAGACTTCCCAACTTTTCAAGAGAATCTAAGCATTTCTGTACATCCTATGCAGTGAGAATAACAGAAGGAAAGAAGGAATGGTGGTTATCAATGTCATCTAAGGCTACTTTCACACTATGGGCAGGACGGATCAGACAGGCTGTTCACCCTGTTGGATCCGTCCTGCCACTAGTGTGAAAGTACCCTAATACAGATTCAGTGTTTAGCATTGTCAAATTATCAGGCAGAACAGCAATGACAAACCGCATGTTTAGGCTACATTCGCACGCCCGTATAAATGATTTCGGGACGCACGTGGGCCGGGGTCTGTGTTTTTTGTGGATCCGCAACGTAGCCTTGTGAACGTAGCCTTAGAATACATGCAAACAACAGTTTACATTTTTAGCACCAAAGTCTATGGGGCTATTCACATGATTTTATTTTAAATTTATTTTTATTATTTTTTTAAACGGCCAGTGAATAGCGGCTGTAAAATAAATAGGACATGCCATTTTTGTCCGTTTTCATGGCAGACTGACCCCATTGAAATCAATGGGACAGTTTTTAATGGCTGCTTAGACAGCAGTGCACCTGTCTAATGGCTGTTAAAAAGGCATACACTAGAACAATAAGGGCTTTTAGGAGTTTAAAAAAAATAATCACCTCATCCACTTGCACATGCAGCGGCAGTCGATTCGCTCTTGATTAAAAAGGACCTGCACTCAGGCGCTCATGTTGAGCGCAGGTCCTTCAGCAGGTCCTCTTCAATGAAGAGGGAAGCGATTGCCTCTGAATGCAACTGCATGAGGTATTTTATTTTCGCCAAAACATTACAGCTGGGCGCCAACATGGAGGACATTAATAATTGTTGGAGCCACTACAGGAGACACTATTACAAATGGGGGCCACTACGGAGGATATACAATGAAATTCATCCATTTTTATTGCCCTGAGAAACTGATGCAAAAGAGTCATTCAAAATGGACAGACGGACAGAAAATGGATGCATAAATGGTTGAAAAATGTCCTTTTTTTCCCCCAAAGTCATGTGCATGTAGCCTTATAACGTTTTCTCATAATGCCAAATTCTTCAATAACATTAGAATGAGCTCTCTGTAACTCACAGGACTGTCCACCTTCAGAGCAAATTTGATCTCGCTGTGCAACTTCTGGAGTTCCTCCTCAACATTGGGCTCTGCAGAGAGCACAAAAACCCTGTGTAATATAGCTGGCACACAGGACTAGCATTACTCACTTATTAATCGCAAACCTCAACCTCACCTTTCTTCTCAACTTTTCGATCACTTATGACCTCAAGTTTGTTTGTCGATTTTTCTTGCTTTGATGTTCTAAAAATAATTCTTATGATGAGTACAAAATCAGCCACACAATAGCATTTTAAATATAAACCAATTATTTTTTTTTTTTTAACAAGTCTCTCTAACCTTCCCATTGGTCTTTCTTTCTGATTAGGTTTCCTCCCGGTAGCTGACGCCTTTGGTTTTTTTATGGTCTTCACCTTTTAATAGAAGCACATATTTCACTATACATGTTAATCGCTAAGATAATATACATTAAAGCATTTTGAACAGAGGAAAAAAAGTGTGCAGTTTTTGCAACACCGTATCTGCATTTACTCTGCGTTTCCTTACAGCTGAATTACATCAGTTACAAAACTGAACTGCATTAAAGGGGTTATTCCATGACTAAATGTAAACAATGAAAATAAGACATTATATACCATAGTACATGACTTAAGCTAGACCCTGCCCTGTACCTCACATGGAGATAAAGATCTCCCTGTTCATTGCTGTGCTAGATTTATATCAAGCTGGCAGCTCAAGAAGAGCGCTTTTCTGCTGCAGCTTTCTCCCCATCACAGCTCAGGAGGCAGTTGAAAGATAAAACTGAGAATGTGCTGCCATCTCAGTGAGCCGAACAAAGAAATAAGAAAGAAAAAAATAAAAATAAAGCAGATAGATTGAAAAACTCAGTGGCTAGGCTAAAAGAAAATGATTACATGCAAATTACAAAAGTATACAGATCTCAGTACTTGTTTGAAAACCGTAAAATATTATTGTTGGTCAACCCCTTTAATGTAATTTGAGTCTGCACACTTTTTGATGTGTGTTGCAACAGGCAAAATTCACTACCGCTAAAAAGTGTGGCAGCACGCTAAAGGTGCCTATACATCTTCACTTCCCATCCATGATCTCTCTGACTTTTCTATACTCAGACTCCCAGTTTGGGGGTTATGCATTTTCAAATTGGGATAGAGGAGAAAGCCACTACTTGACATGTCTGGCGGTGTCTTAAAAGGTCAAAAGCACTGGATATTGAAATTCAATGCTCCAGTCAGGAGCTCCCTATACAAACACACACACACACACACACATTAGATTGTTGGCTGCCCTGCCCTCTCCCCCCCAAAATGCGTGTTTGGCAGACAATTTAACGTCTGGGGCCTTTAGGCTACTTTCACACTCACGTTTGGTGCGGATCTGCACAGACTGATCCGTTCAGATAATACAACCATCTGCATTCGTTCAGAACGGATCTGTTTGTATTATCTTTAACATAGCCAAGACGGATCCGTCTTGAACACCATTGAAAACGGATTGTGTCAGTGAAAACAGATACGTCCTCATCGAGTTACATTGTGTGCCAGGATGGTTTGGCTCAGTTTCATCAGACGGACACCAAAACGCTGCAGGCTGCGTTTTGGTGTGAACCTCAGAAGCGGAATGGAGGCAAACTGATGCATTCTGAGCGGATCATTTTCGATTCTGAATGCATTAGGGCAATATTGATCAGTTTTTGACCGCTTGTGAGAGCCTTGTGAAAGTAGCCTTAGCCAAGCAGTGCAAATTTTTTTCATAACACAATTTATGCAAATCTCTCAGCTCCAATAATTGAAAAATGTTAACCTTTTTCTCACTGTCAGAATCAGACTCTGTATGTCGTCGCTCTCGCTTAGCATTTCCAGATGAGAGACCTGTTTTTTTCCTCTGCTTTTCTTTTTCAGAATCAAAATGAGACTGCGTCCTCTTCACAGGTTTAGAAAGCTGTTCGTTATCACTACTACTGCTGCTATTATGGTCACCATCTGCTTTTCCCTTCTCAGTCTTTTCCATCTTTTTTCTCACTTCCTCTTCTTTTTCCTCCTCTCTTAGCCTACGCAATTGATCTTCCTGCTGCTTCCGGCGACGCTCTTCCAGAGCCCTCTGTCTTTCCTCATCTCTCTTCTTCCATTCACTGATCCGATCTGGTGAGCTGTCACTAACAAAAAGAATACAGACACGGGCAACAGAATTATATATATATATATATATATATATATATATATAAAAATATATATTCTTATGATGGCAAATGTTAGTAACATTTGGGTCCTTGGAGCATAGCCGTTGAAAGCTTTCCTCCTGCTGCACCACCCTAACATTCCTATAAAACTGAAGCTGCTTAAAAGGACTCAGGAACCTTGTTACGATTGCGTTCAGTTTTTATCGTGTGGGTGCAATGTGATTTACTGCGTTTTGCACGCGTGTGATAAAAAAAAAAAAAAACGGAATGTTTACAAACAAGATCTCTTAGCAACCATACCTGAAAATCGCATCGCATCCACACTTGCTTGCGGATGCGATTTTCACGGAGCCCCATTCACTTCTCCGGGGCCAGCGTTCTGTGAAAAACACTGCTTATGTACACAGACCCATTTAAATGAATGGGTCTGGATTCCGTGTGGGCGCAATGCATTTGCATCACACATTGCACCCACGCGGAATTCTCGCTCGTGTGAAAGGGGCCTAAGTTCTACCAGGAGTACAGATATTCTAAATTCCCTACAACAAATGGTTGAGGAGCCAACCCGGAGGGAGGCCATTTTGGATTTGATATTCACAAAATGGGGATTCGGTATATGATGTCATTGTAGGCGAAACCTTGGGATCTAGTGATCACCAGTCAGTGTGGTTTAATATAAGAACTGTGAAAGAGTCCCACCACACAAAAACAAAAGTTTTAGATTTTAGAAAAACAGACTTTTCAAAAATGAAATTAGTCATAAATGAGTCCTTATCAGACTGGAACGGATTACATGGAGTCTAGGAGAAATGGGACTACTTAAAAGGTGCATTATTGAAGGCAACAGAAAATTGCATTAGACTTGTCAGTAAAAGCAAAAAAAGGAAGAGACCACTGTGGTACTCAGCAGAAGTGGCCCAAATCATTAAAAATAAAAAGCTAGCATTTTGTAATTATAAAAAATCCCAGAGCAATGAAGATAAGGAAATCTACAAGAATAGGCAGAAAGAGGCCAAGCAAGTTATAAGAACTTCTAAAGCTCAGGCAGAAGAAAAACTAGCTCAGTCTATGAAAAAAGGGGATAAGACATTCTTCAGATATATAAATGAAAAAAGGAAATTAAAACAAGGAATAACTAAATTAAAAATAAAGGACGGAAGGTATGTAGAAGAGAATAAAGGTCTAACCGACTGCCTTAATGAATACTTCTGTTCAGTTTTTACAAAAGAAAAAGGAGAAGGACCTCCACTAGAAAGGATCACTATTAAATCGTTTGATGCATGTGTCTTTACAGATTTAGATGTTCTAAGTTTGCTGTCTAAAGTGAAGACAAATAAGTCACAGGGGCCTGATGAGATACACCCAAAATTATTAAAAGAGCTTAGTGGTGAGCTGGCAAAACCGTTAACAGATTTATTTAACCAATCATTAGTAACAGGAGTCGTCCCGGAAGATTGGAAATTGGCAAATGTCGTGCCCATTCACAAGAAAGGTAGTAAGGAGGAATCGAGCAACTATAGACCAGTGAGTCTGACATCAATAGTAGGCAAATTAATGGAAACCCTATTAAAGGATAGGATTGTGGAACATCTAAAATCCCATGGATTGAAAGATTAAAAACAGCATGGGTTTACTTCAGGGAGATCATGTCAAACAAATCTTATAGATTTTTTTTTGACTGGGTGACTAAAATAATAGACGGTGGAGGTGCAGTAGACATCGCATATCTAGATTTTAGTAAGGCTTTTGACACTGTCCCACATAGAAGACTTATCAATAAACTGCAGTCATTGAGCATGGACTCCCATATTGTTGAGTGGATTAGGCAGTGGCTGAGTGACAGACAACAGAGGGTTGTAGTCAATGGAGAACATTCAAAACATGGTCATGTTACCAGTGGGATTCCACAGGGATCTGTACTGGGGCCAATTTTGTTTAATATCTTCATAAGTGATATTGCAAAAGGCCTCGATGGTAAGGTTTGTCTTTTTGCTGATGACACAAAGATATGTAACAGGGTTGATGTTCCTGGAGGGAAATGCCAAATGGAAAAGGATTTAGGAAAAACTAGAAGAATGGTCAGAACTCTGGCAACTGAAATTTAATGTGGATAAGTGCAAGATAATGCACCTGGGGCGTAAAAACCCAAGGGCAGAATATAGAATATTTGACACAGTCCTGACCTCAGTATCTGAGGAAAGGGATTTAGGAGTAATTATTTCAGAAGACTTAAAGGTGGGAAGACAATGTAATAAAGCAGCACGAAATGTCAGCAGAATGCTTGGATGTATAGGGAGAGGTATAAGCAGTAGAAAGAGTGAAGTGCTTATGCCGCTGTACAGATCACTGGTGAGACCTCACTTGGAGTATTGTGCGCAGTACTGGAGGCCATATCTCCAGAAGGATATAGATGCTCTAGAGAGAGTTCAGAGAAGAGCTACTAAACTAGTACATGGATTGCAGGATAAAACTTACCAGGAAAGGTTAAAAGACCTTAATATGTATAGCTTGGAAGAAAGAAGTGACCGAGGGGATATGATAGAAACTTTTAAATACATAAAGGGAATCAACTCGGTAAAGGAGGAGAGCATATTTAAAAGAAGAAAAACTACCACAAGAGGACACAGTTTTAAATTAGAGGGGCAAAGGTTTAAAAGTAATATAAGGAAGTATTACTTTACTGAGAGAGTAGTGGATGCATGAAATAGCCTTCCTGCAGAAGTGGTAGCGGCAAATAAGATAGGGCCAGGGACTATTCATAGGATTCAGCTATATTGGGCAGACTAGATGGGCCAAATGGTTCTTATCTGCCGACACATTCTATGTTTCTATAAGAGAAAGACATAGCCCTAGTGGAATGGGCTCCAATATTTACAGGACAATCCCAACCCTGGACATTATAACAGTTATAAATAGTCTGTCTAATCCATCAGGCAATGGATGCATTGGATATCATTTTACCTCTGTTTTTCCCTGCAAACTGGACTAAAGATTTTATCACAAGACACGGAGGCGCATAGTGCTTTCTCTTCCTTTACTAAATTCCATAGCAGCAAGAAACACCCCTAAGGGTAACTCCTCCCTCCCATCAGTCCATAAGTAGCTCTTCCTCAGGGAACACTCCATAGCAGATAAGTAGTCTGAGATTCGTCTATACCTGTATTTCTTTAGCGATTTCATCTCTCTCTCTGGGGGGGGGGGGCCTCTCACCCCTCACCCAGCTATTGTGAGGTGTTTTTATCTAGGTTGTTTTATATCTATCTATATTTATATATGTATTGCCTGTGGTCACCGCTGCTGCGTTCCGTTTCTGGTACCTCTTTCCGGTTTGAGACGCTGCCTCCTCCTCCTCTTATCGGTTATTGTGTCCTCCGGTTCCTATCCGCTTGCGGTTAGTGCCATATTTCCCCCCCGTTTCCACTCACTCGTCCTTTCTTCTTGCGCCCGAGTTCTCGTGCCATCTTTGAGGATCTCGGCGCGAGGTCACGGGCGCCATCTAGGTGTCCCTGGCCGCTCTCATCTCAGGACGCGCCTCCTGGGGGCGGGCCTTTCTGTGGGCGGCATTCTTTTCCTCCCCGCTCCTATTGGCTCCTCTGACCGGGGGGGAAGGGGGGGGGGCGTGCCCTTTGATTCAGGCGTCCGTTCGCTGTCTACCCCGGCGCCATTTTAGCGATCAGCGTTTCAGGTCGGGTTAGGACAGCAGTCTCCCTTATTAGCCTATTCTCTGGAGTGACTAACTCCTTCTTTAGAATGTCTGCTCAGGATTCGGCTCCCCCTGCCCCCAGCTCTCTGGCCCCCATACCCCAGGGATATACCCCTGCACTTGGGGCGTTTTCTATGTCCCCTGCTGATGCCCAAGCTCTGGCCTTGCAGCAATCCATATCCCAGGCGATTGCTTCTGCTATGGGATCCATGTCTTCTGTTATCACCCAATCCATCTCGCAGGTACTTATCCCGGCTATTTCGGCTGTGCTGCTGTTGCTATTTTACAGTATTCTTTACTCTGAGATTACCATGCTGTTTGTTTTCCATTTTCCCCTAGGTTGACTCTCCTGATCTAGGCGCACGTCCGTGCGGCTCGTTACAAGTCTGGTTCGCAGTTATGGTCGTCTCCCGTTGGAGTGCACCGGTTGGATAGATCCCAGTGTCGTCTGGATGTTCGTGATGTTGCAGTTGGGCAAAGAAAGAGGAAGTGTTCCCTGAGGAAGAGCTACTTATGGACTGATGGGAGGGAGGAGTTACCCTTAGGGGTGTTTCTTTTGTTACCATGGTTACTCTTCTTGCTGCTATGGAATTTAGTAAAGAAAGAGAAAGCAATATGAGCCTCCGTGTCTTTAATAAAATCATGACTTTACGTCATAAACTAGGAAAATCATTCAATTATCAACTAGTCTAAATTCTTTGGTAACCTTGAGAACTGTCCTCCTTACATCTAAAGAATGGAACTCTTTTTCGGGTTATTATCTCTTGGTCTCTATGGAAATTTTGTTACCACCTTGGGTAGAAACCAAGAGTCCAGTTTTATAATTATCCTGTCATCTAGGACTGCGAGATAAGGTTCACGGATTGAGATTAAGGTGAAGGGTCTAAAGACCCAAGTTTAGACTTTAAAGAAACTTCAAACTTTTTTAAATCTTTGATTTTGTATGATTTGGAGCTAATTAAACTGTGCAAGAACAGTAATTTTCTTCCTGCTAGATTTTAATATAGATATTAATTTATCCGAAAGACCTCGACTCCTTAGAACAGGGGTGCACAACCTGCGGCCCGCGGGCCGCATGCGGCCCCCAGAGCCATGGTTTGCGGCCCCCGGCCTGCTGGGCAGAAACACAGCTGATCCTGCAATCAGCTGTGTTTCTGCCCAGAGCGCCGCACAGCAGATGGATCACAGGTTTTGCTCCTGCACTGTAGCAGGAGCAGAAAGGGTCCCCGGCTATTAGTGAGAGCAGGGAAGCCGAGGAGAAGACAGAAGCGCTTTATTAGCGCTTCTGCCTTCTCTTCTATGAGCGCTTTGCAGTGTGGACCCAGCGATCATGTGATCGCTGGGTGTCTCGGGAACAGAGGAGCGCTGCCCTGGTACAAAGCCTCCGCAGCAGGCTGGTTTCCATGCAACTGGGGCTCCTTTGGATGCTCCAGTTACAGTGGTAATAGTACAAAAATTTTTCACTTATTGTCTCCCAAAAGGTCATTCATTGACCTCTTGGGGACAAATTATGTGGTAAAAATATATTTAAAAAAAGTTAAAAAATGATAAAAAAAATTTGAACACTAAATAAAATAAAAAGGAAAAAGTGCTTAATAAAAGAGTGTTCACTGTCCCACCACAGTCTTTTTATGAAAAAGTGCAAAATTTTAAAAAGGGACAGTGTGCCCCAAAGTCTTTTTATGACCTCTTGGGGGACATATTATGTAGCAGAAATATATATTAAGTAAAAAAAAAAAAATACATAAAAGAAAAAACACCCACACCAATCAAAACCATCACCATTGCCGCCCCATTCACATGAAACTTTTCATATTATATAGCAAAACGGCCTACACAAAATTGAGAACTAATTACCGTATTTTTCGCCCTATAAGACGCACCGGCCCATAAGACGCACCTAGGTTTTTGGGGAGGAAAATAAGAAAAAAAATATTTTTAACCAAAAGGTGTGCTGTGTGTTTGGTGGGTTTGGAACTAATGGTGGTCTGTGGATGGCACTATTACTGGGGATCTGTGGATGACTGACACTGTTATGGGGGGGATCTGTGGATGACGGACACTGTTATGGGGGGGATCTGTGGATGGCGGACACTGTTATGGGGGGGATCTGTGGATGGCGGACACTGTTATGGGGGGGATCTGTGGATGGCGGACACTGTTATGGGGGGGGATCTGTGGATGGCGGACACTGTTATGGGGGGATCTGTGGATGACGGACACTGTTATGGGGGGGATCTGTGGATGACGGACACTTATGGGGGGGATCTGTGGATGGCGGACACTTATGGGGGGGATCTGTGGATGGCGGACACTTATGGGGGGGATCTGTGGATGGCGGACACTTATGGGGGGGGATCTGTGGATGGCGGACACTTATGGGGGGGATCTGTGGATGACGGACACTGTTATGGGGGGGGATCTGTGGATGACGGACACTGTTATGGGGGGGGGGATCTGTGGATGACGGACACTGTTATGAGGGGGGGATCTGTGGATGACGGACACTGTTATATACCGTATGTGCCATCCACAGACCCCCCAGCCCATAACAGTGCCATTCATAGACCCCCCCCAGCCATAACAGTGCCATCCACAGACCCCCCTATCTCATAACTGTACCATCCACAGAACTCACTCGATATGACCCCCCCCCCCCCGCCGCCAGTATACAAATATGAGATGTTATATTCAATTAATGGTTATTAAACATGCCCCCTCAGTCCTATTACGGTACTACCTTACATCCTAATTGCTTGTGTAGAATTCAGGCAGGTCGGGCGGCCGGCGCGTCTCTCACTGACGTCACTTGCCTGCGCCGCCTGCTTCATTCATAAAGTAGGCGGCGCAGGCACGTGACAAGAGTTACGCTGCCGCCCGCCCGGTCTGAATACTACAGATGCGATTAGGATGTAAGATAGCAATAGGACTGGGGGGGCATGTTTAATAACCATTAATTGAATAGGAGATCTTATTTTAGTATATCGGAGCGGCGGGGCGGTGCTATAGTACAGTGACTGCACCGCCCCGCCGCTATTGCCGGCCCCAGCTCCTCCTCCCAGTCCCTCCCCGAGTCCCCGCTTGCTCCTACATCGCAGCATCACCGCATCGATGTAAAACGGCAAGCATTCGCCCCATAAGACGCAGGGGCATTTCTCCCCTGTTTTGGGGGAAGAAAAAGTGCGTCTTATGGGGCGAAAAATACGGTATATTAATTTATTTTGGTGTCAGTTTGCATATTTAGAGAATAAGGAGCTATAGTTTGAAAAAAATAAAATAAAAATACTTTTTAAAAACATTTTGTACTGTTTCCCCACAAATAAAAATTGTTGCAAAAATTATTTTGGTAGTCCAACAAATAAGATAGTTACAACCATTTGAACCACCACGCGCGCTAAATCACAAATAAGTGTTTGGTCCTTAAGGCCTTTTTGGGCCTGGTCATTCAAGCGTTAACCAATAGGCGCCTTCCCCACTAGCAAGGTAAAGTGCTTACTGGTTACTGCAGGGCCCCTATTACTGGGGGCAGGAGGAGGTAATAACAAGTGAGCGCCGGCCCCTGCAGTGAGGGAAAAGGCTGATTTATAAATAGGAGGCAGGATGGAAGGAAATGTCGCCACTTTTCTGGTAAAAATGATTTTTAACAAGTTCCTGCAGCATGGCCTCTGAAATCGAAAATTCATAATTACCTGCTCCACTCCGCTCTGGTCCTCTGCACTGCCCCCGCTGCCTCCATCTTCCGGTTCCTGCTCTGTTTACACCTGGCAGTGCATGGCCATGGTCACTTGCACGGCTCCAGTCAATGACTGGCTTCAGCAGTGACACGCTGCTTGTGGCCACATCACCGCCTAAGCCAGTCATTGTCTGGAGTGGGGTATGACCATGTCCATGCACTGCCAGGTATAAACAGCGGAGGCAGTTTGAAGAACCAGAGAGGCGGGGAGCAGGTAAGTATAACTTACTGGTTTCAGGGGCTATGCTGCAGCACGATATATGGGACAATTACTGGGAACAAGTGTTTATAGGAGCGCTCATATCTTATATCTGGCCGGTATAATCGTGCAGCTGATCAGTCCATAAACAAGGAATTGCTCATTTGTCGGCTGATTTGCATATTTTATCAGGATGAAAGATGTCCGATTATCTGCAGCACGACTGTGGCAGCGATCGCTCCTCCCCAGTCACTTTGCACTGGCTTGTGTAATAGGCAGATGAGCGCCGATCAACATTTTTTTATTTGTGGCCCCTTGAAATAGAGCGATGTGACAATGCGGCCCCCAGACCAAAAAAGGTTGTGCACCCCTGCCTTAGAATGTCAGACTAAGGAACCATGCAGTCAGTTTGAAGAGTTTTGGATGGGGATGGACAATGGGAGAACAACGATAAAAGGTCCAGCACGGAGATGAAAAGAAAAAGAAAAAGAAAAAAAAAAAAAAAAGAAAAGTCTTAAATCTTTATTCCGTAAATTTAAAAGAATACAATTCTTCACATAAACAGCGGTAACGCTACCAACGTGTTTCGCTCTATCAGATCTTAAATCATGGTATGGGTCAAATGTAAGTATAGCACTCTTATATACCTGGAATGAAAATAGTTCCACCAACCAGGTTGGAATTGCCATTACCACACAGGTGGTTGTGATATCAGCCATTCCTTGCATTGCTGCTCACATTTGCACATAAAAACAATGTCATAAAATAAATGTGCAACAGAACAGTTGCATATGTTTTTAAACTTTGTATAGATAAAAAGACTAGGCACACCTGAGGAAATTTGGTCACTCCATTTATTAATTGGGCTAAAAACACATGTAGCCAATAAGAAGGAAATAATGTGCTCAATTGGCGCTTAGGTGAATAGGTGTATATTAGACAGTAAAATATATAGGATGCAATATATACCACCAATATGTGATACACAATAGATTGAATATATTGTATATCCTATCAGTTGACCTACTATAAATAAAATAAAATTAGGACATCAATAAGAACTAATAAAAACTGCAATAAATATAGCAGCATGTAGTGGGTGTGGCAGCATTAATATAGAGATCTAAATAACAGCATAAATGTCTGTATAGCAGCTTAAAATATTATCTCCAATAAAAAGGATCAGATGGCACCGAATATATCGAGACGGCTGATTGCCGTAGATAGTCGCAAGCAAGTTCGTTATTATAGTAATGGAAAATAGAGGGGCACTCCGTATAAGGGAACAGAAGACGGTACTGTGAATATCACTATTTAATAAAGCATCAGATATTATAAAAAACATCCATAAAATACAACCATAAAATGAATAAAATAATCAAGTTATGAGAAGGGTCTTATACATAGCCTGCTATGGTGGAGATTCAATCAAGTTCCAAACAGTTCATAAGGAATGGAAACTTCCCACAATGATCGTCAGGCAAGGCAGATCTCCATGCTCTAAAGGGAAATCCCAGGCAATACAATCTTGCGACTTCAATGCAATGTTGCTGATAAGGTAAAGTATCCAAATCCGAAGCTCAAATACAGAGGGACAAGTGATTGTGTCCAATTAGGGAGGACTCTCTGTTCAGATGAATAGAAGATGGCAACAAAAGTCTCTTACCCCACTCTGTTACTGGACTCAGCGTGATGTATCAGAGAACAGCCGATTACCTACTGCAAACGCGGCGTCCCACGTGGTATGGAGTCTGAACGTGACGTCTCACGTGACTCCTCGGCTGTGGCGGTGATGATGTAATCCGTCTTTCTCAAAGGTATACTCTTGATACGAGATAGATGGTATAGATAAAATCAACCGCCGTTGTTTCTTCCTGATCACTTGTGTCTCCTTGAGGGGAACGGCTCACTGTCCCAGCCCAAACGCGTTTCAGGGTATACACCCCTTCCCCACTGAGGAAGGGGTGTATACCCTGAAACGCGTTTGGGCTGGGACAGTGAGCCGTTCCCCTCAAGGAGACACAAGTGATCAGGAAGAAACAACGGCGGGTGATTTTATCTATACCATCTATCTCGTATCAAGAGTATACCTTTGAGAAAGACGGATTACATCATCACCGCCACAGCCGAGGAGTCACGTGAGACGTCACGTTCAGACTCCATACCACGTGGGACGCCGCGTTTGCAGTAGGTAATCGGCTGTTCTCTGATACATCACGCTGAGTCCAGTAACAGAGTGGGGTAAGAGACTTTTGTTGCCATCTTCTATTCATCTGAACAGAGAGTCCTCCCTAATTGGACACAATCACTTGTCCCTCTGTATTTGAGCTTCGGATTTGGATACTTTACCTTATCAGCAACATTGCATTGAAGTCGCAAGATTGTATTGCCTGGGATTTCCCTTTAGAGCATGGAGATCTGCCTTGCCTGACGATCATTGTGGGAAGTTTCCATTCCTTATGAACTGTTTGGAACTTGATTGAATCTCCACCATAGCAGGCTATGTATAAGACCCTTCTCATAACTTGATTATTTTATTCATTTTATGGTTGTATTTTATGGATGTTTTTTATAATATCTGATGCTTTATTAAATAGTGATATTCACAGTACCGTCTTCTGTTCCCTTATACGGAGTGCCCCTCTATTTTCCATTACTATTTCTGTCTTTCATACGGTTCGGGTGGACCGAGAGGTGAGCACCCTTATCCACTTAGTCTTGAGGTGAGCCGCTGATTTCTATTATTATTATTTTTTTTTAAGTTCGTTATTATGTATCCATTCCGAGCATCAATTCATATACAAAGTTCAGCAGACAATCTCCGTTATTTCCACTATGGGATATTGCAGTCAGTGCGGTAGGTCGGTGCCAAAACCGCAAGTGCATCTAAGGTCACAGTGCTTGAACTGAGCGCAGTGGCGTCCTGCTGTTACTAAACCTAGCGGCGTCCCGCTAGAGATGACTAATGCAGTTAGTGATCGCTCTAAAGTCAGAACAGTCTTACCGATTTCTGAAGACCTCTGCTGTCCATCAGATTCTAATGGGATGCTTTCCCCTTGTCTTTCAGGCTGTTCATTAATCGCGTCGGTGGATTGTTGCACGTGGGCCAGCCGGTTCAAGTCCAGGCTCCAGCTCACCTCCACCTTCTCCCGCGGAATTTCAAAGTCAGTTTCTTCGGCACTTGGTCTTATGTTGATTATCTGTGGTGCACTCACATTCGGGGGGGGGGGGGTCTGACCAGACGCGTTTCGGGGTTGGCGTATCCCCTTCCTCAGTGGTAATCGGACCCCCCAAAAAACATCTCTTTGATAACGAAAATGTGTTCACTGCAAAACCGGAGATGGATCCCATTCCGGAAGTCTGCTAATAGTTTCTGTCTGACATAGGTGTTCCATTCTGCTATAATGTGTCGGTTATCAAATATATTCCATAAGTGACACTATTCCATCGATCTGTCCATCCATATAGTAATGCTTTACAGCTGCTTATTCCAATTTATAATAAGAACGCACTTTTGGTAGCAATCAGCAGCTGTGTTTTTGCTGCCAGGTATTAGACTAATAAATCTAGGGTATGTATCATTATATTGAAATAAGATAAAACACGATGAGGTAAAATATAAATTTTTCCCCCAGTGATAAAGAACATAATATATAAATTCCACTAAGGGGCTCTTTCACACTTGCGTTCTTTTCTTCCGGCATAGAGTTCCGTCGTCGGGGTTCTATGCCGGAAGAATCCTGATCAGTTTTATCCTAATGCATTCTGAATGGAGTCAAATCCGTTCAGGATGCATCAGGATGTCTTCAGTTCCGGAACGGAACTTTTTTGGCCGGAGAAAATACCGCAGCATGCTGCGCTTTTTGCACCGGCCAAAAATCCTGAAGACTTGCCCATTGAAAGGCATTGATCCGGCCCTGGCCCTAAGCTAAACGTCGTTTCGGCGCACTACCGGATCCGACGTTTAGCTTTTTCTGAATGGTTACCATGGCTGCCAGCCAAGACGCTAAAGTTCTGGCAGCCATGGTAAAGTGTAGCGGGGGAGCAGCATACTTACCGTCCGTGCGGCTCCCGGGGCTCTCCAGAGTGACGTCAGAGCGCCCCACGCGCATGGATGACGTGATCGCATGGCACGTCATCCATGCGCATGGGGCGCTCTGACGTCACTCTGGAGCGCCCCGGGAGCCGCGCGGACTGTAAGTATACCGCTCCTACTTGGCAACCAGGACTTTAATAGCGTCCTGGCTGCCATAGTAACACTGTAAGCATTTTGAAGACGGATCAGTCTTCAAATGCTTTCAGTACACTTGCGTTTTTCCGGATGCGGCGTGCAATTCCGGCAAGTGGAGTACACGCCGGATCCGGACAACGCAAGTGTGAAAGAGGCCTAAAATGTAAACATAGATAAGGAGGCGTTTAAAAAAAGGCAGTGTCATAATCCTACTGCAACAGTATTTCGCTAGAATAAAATAAATAAAATGAAATAAAAACCGAGGGAGTCTTGATTTGGTTTTGGAGTTAACACTCCCTCATCAGTCGATCCCTAAGTTGTTATTGACTTGAATGCTTTATGCATTGACGGAGAAAGCCGCCACTGCTGTCTGAACAGCAACGATGCATTTGTGCTGCGTTTTTGTAGAACTTGGACCTAAGGTCTATACATTATACATTAGGTTCAAGTTTCCTTTAGTTAAAAAAAAACTACATGTTATAAGTTAAGGGAAACTTGAACCTAATGTATAATAGACTGCAGTAAAGACCTTAGGTCCAAGTTCTACAAAAACACAGCACAAATGCACTGCCTTTTTAAATGTCTCCTTATCTAGGTTTACATTTATAAAACTTAGTGGAATTTATATATTAGGTTCTTTATCACTGGGGGAAAAATTTATATTTTACCTCATCGTGTTTTATCTTATTTCAATATAATGTGATACATACCCTAGATTTATTAGTCTAATACCTGGCAGCAAAAACACAGCTGATGATTGCTACCAAAAGTGCGTTCATATTATAAATTGGAATAAGCAGCTGTAAAGCATTACTATATGGATGGACAGATCGATGGAATAGTGTCACTTATGGAATATATTTGATAACCGACACATTATAGCAGAATGGAACACCTATGTCAGACAGAAACTATTAGCAGACTTCCGGAATGGGATCCATCTCCGGTTTTGCAGTGAACACATTTTCGTTAAAGAGATGTTTTTTGGGGGATCGGATTACCACTGAGGAAACCGCCAACCCTGAAACGCATCTGGTCAGACCCCCCCACCTGAATGTGAGTGCACCACAGATAAATCAACATAAGACCAAGTGCCTAAAAAACTGACTTTGAAATTCCACGGGAGAAGGTGGAGGTTAGTGGAGCCTGGACTTGAACCGGCTGGCCCACGTGCAACAATCCACAGCTGCGGTTAACGAACAGCCTGAAAGACAAGGGGAAAGCATCCCATTAGAGTCTACAGGACGGCAGAGGTCTTCAGAAAATCGGTAAGATTGTTCTGACTTTAGAGCGATCACTAACTGCATTAGTCATCTCTAGCGGGACACCGATAGGTTTAGTAACAGCGGGACGCCGCTGCGCTCAGTTCAAGCACTGTGACCTTAGATGCACTTGCGGTTTTGGCACCGACCTACCGCACTGACTGCAATACTGCAATATCCCATAGTGGAAATAACGGAGATTGTCTGCTGAACTTTGTATATGAATTGATGCTCGGAATGGATACATAATAACGAACTTGCTTGCGACTATCTACGGCAATCAGCCGTCTCGATATATTCGGTGCCATCCGATCCTTTTTATTGGAGATAATATTTTAAGCTGCTATACAGACATTTATGCTGTTATTTAGATCTCTATATTAACGCTGACACACACACTGCTATATTTATTGCAATTTTTATTAGTTCTTATTGATGTCCTAATTTTATTTATAGGAGGTCAACTGATTGAATATATTGTATACCCTGTCTATTGTGTATCACATATTGGTGGTATATATTGCATCCTATATATTTTACTGTCTAATATATACCTATTCACCTAAGCACATTATTTCCTTCTTATTGGCTACTAGTGTTTTTAGCCCAATTAATAAATAGAGTGTGACCAAATTTCCTCAGGTGTGCAGTGTCTTTTTATCTATACATTTGTTCTCAACCAGCAGTACGGTGATACTACTTGACTGTGAGCACCCTGGTTGATGACTAGCAGCCCTGTGCGTCCTACTACTTTAAAAACAGAAAATGTAAACTTTGATGAGGCAAATCCACACATCCACAACTCAGTATAAAAAGGAAATTGCCCTTTATAAATGGAAATATTACATAAGCATATATAAAACATGCATAGCTTTGGGAAATTACATTATTTCTCTGACTCGACCAGGATCCACTGAGGCACATAAGCATATCAGGGCCACTATATTGAATACCATGACATTGTACAGCAATTCATCTATGCCCCATACATTTTTCACAAGATACATTCCAAAATTAAGTTGTGTGTCGTGTACAATGGCAAATAACCTCAAGAGTGTTTTAAACATTTTATTTCTGTAGGCCAATCGGGTTAGTAGTGATACATTATTTCACGCTTCTTATTTAGACAGGGGCTATTGTGTTGCGTTGAAATATCCAATATGCCTCCCTATTATGCAGTAGATCTTTGACATTTCCCCCCCCCCCCCCCCAAACGTTTTTATTTTTAATTATTTTCTATACCAATCACTTGCAGCCCCATTAGTGAACCTTTGAGTGCCTGTAAAAAAAAAAATGTTTGGATACACTTGATCTGTTCCTATTTTTTGGGGGGCATTAGTGATGTCATCAAGATGTTCTAAAATACAGATTTTTAGTTTTTTTGATGTGCAACCTATATATTTGTTATTGCAAAGAGAACACAGGATCATGTAAATGACAAATGTTAGTATTGCAATTGATATAGTTCCGAATTATGAAAGATGCCGTGTCACCTGCGTTTGAAAACTGTTTGCTTAATACTACATATCCGCATGTACGGCAAGGATGTGAACCACATCTATAAAAGCCAGTACTTTGTAGCCAAGTAACCTTTTTTGTGGACTGGAATAAGCTGGGTGATAAGATTAGTCCTATCGATGGGGGTCTCTTATAAATATCAACACATCCCTATTGCAACAGTCCCTTTACCGTAGCATCATCTTCCAAGATGGGCAAGTATTTATAAACAATATGTTTAATCCGATTCAACTGATTGCTATATTGGAGAATGAGCAACGGTTTACTTTTAAATCTTGCTGTTTGCAACACTGCTTTTTTATTGAAAACGCTGGTACGATTATTTATTTTTTAGACCGTCTGGCATGGCGTAGAGACCAATTTGTATAACCGTGCATTTTTAGCTGTGGGGTCAGTATTTCTACCTCCTCATATTGGGTAGGATCAGAGCAGTTGTGCTTAACACTCATTACTTCACCTATGGGGATTACTTTGATGGTGTGTTTTGGCTGTGAACTGGCAGCATGCAAGATTGTGTTGCCTGCTGTTGCTTTTCTATGAGTGGAAGTGACTATTAGTTCCTCCTCCATTCCACACAGTGTTAAATCCAGTAAGGAAACGGTGTGTGGATCTTGATGGTAAGTGGACCTCAGTGTCACACACACAGGGGGTGGGCTAGTGACCACTGAACTCCACCCGCACCCCTGTCCCTGCCTACTTGCCTCACAAGTCCTAGCGACAAGGGACAACTGGTCGTCAAACCCTTAGCTAGGATAGTGCAGAGAGGACAAACACCACAAGTAACAGGAAGGTCAAAAAAGCTTACTCAAATACCAAGTGAGCAGAAAAGTCAAGGAGGAGGCAGAGAATCGTCAGGACAAGACAAAGTCAAAACCAAGAGGGAACGCAAAGATCAAAGGATGAGACGGACGGGAAATCGGAAGCCAAGCAGGAACAACAAACCAGGTGAGTTGGTATCTCATTGTTACTATACAGCTTCAAGAGGGTCCGGTCGGGTGCCAAACTAGAGTGTTCCCCTAAGGAGATTGCATGGTCAAACCTTGTTCTATTGGACAATGGTTAAAGTTGTCTCATGGAACGTGAAGGGGTTGAGATCCCCACAGAAGCGTCTAATGATATTGAGACACTTAAAGGGTTTCTACCACTTCGTGTCACTTATTTAGCTGTCAGACACTAGCGATCCGCTAGTGTCTGCTCTGGCCAACCATCCTAATATAATTGCTTTTGGGGCGGTGGTTTGGCTAAAAAAACTACTTTTATTAATATGCTAATGAGCCTCTAGGTGCTATGGGGGCGTCATTAGCACCTAGAGGCTCCGACTACCTTTAGAAACTGCCGCCCCCAGCGCGTCCCTCCAGCCCGCCCATCTCCTCCTGAATGCGATCCTCGTATGTATTCTGCGCATGCGCAGTAAATGTCTGACAGCTTCCCTGCTCAGACATCTCCACTGCGCCTGTTCCTCGGAGCACTATGGCGTCATCGCGCAGGCGCAGTGGAGATGTCTGAGCAAGGAAGCGGTCAGACATTTACTGCGCATGCGCAGAATACATACGAAGATCACATTCAAGAGGAGATGGGCGGGCTGGAGGGACGCGCTCGGCGGCGGCAGTTTCGGAAGGTAGACGGAGCCTCTAGGTTCTAATGACGCCCCCATAGCACCTAGAGGCTCATTAGCATATTAATAAAAGTAGTTTTTTTTTAGCTAAACCACCGCCCCAAAAGCAATTATATTAGGATGGTTGGCCAGAGCAGACACTAGCGGATCGCTAGTGTCTGACAGCTAAATAAGTGACACGAAGTGGTAGAAACCCTTTAAATAGATTGGGAGCAGATTTTCATAGGATGAGGAAGCTCTGGGTTGGGGAGGTTTACGGGTCCAAAGCTTGCAAACGAAAGGCCGGGGTATTAATTTTGACCCGGAAGAATCTCAGTTATCAGGTGTCCTCACATTCTTGTGATAAGGAAGGTAGAATTGTACAACTCACCATACAGTCAATGGATAAAGTTATGAGCAAATATAATATATATGGCCCCAATGACTCTAGCGAAAAATTCTATAGGAGCAGTCTCGGAGGGGTTGTTAGGAGACCAGATAGCAGACAAGATAGTTGGGGGAAAAAAAATCTAAATTTAGTAGCGGATTAAAGGGGGACGGGGGGGGGGGGGGGACAGAAGAACAGACAGAAGTACCAACCCTCCTAAACAATGTAATGCCCATATTTTACAGGATCTCATGTCGACTTTAGGTTTGGTGGGTACCTGAAGGACATTGAATCCGGAGGGACGTGACTATATACATTACTCTTTGGTGCACAAGTCATGGTCACGCATAGATTACTTGCTGGTTTCACGGAATCTATTCGGGAGATGCAAGTCCTCCTCTATAGAAGATCTGGTAATCTCAGATCACGCACTGGTTGTTATGTGGGTGCAGGATCATACGCCTAATCGCGCTTCCCTTCGGATTTATAGGATAATGCAGATTTTCACAAGCTACTGACGGGATGGTGGGATGAATACATCATCAATAACGATCAGCCCGATAACGCTCAATTAACTTGGGACGCTGGGAAAGCGGTACTGAGGGTAAGACTGATTTCTTATGTGGTGGGCCTCAAAAAGAAAATAGCAACTGAAATAGAGTCACACAGTTTAAAACTTAGAAGGGCATACAGAGACTTTACATTAAACCCATCGGACAGGACAGAAGCAGTGTGGAAGGCAGAAGCAGGAGTACGAGTTCTGGTTAAAGAAGAAAGAGCTATTATACAGATCAAAAGCAGACGGGCAGCTACATAAATTCAGATATAAAGCAGGGAGATTATTAGCGAATTTAGCTAAGGGCTTTCATCGAAACTTCTAAACAAAAGTTTTTAACTCCCAGACCCCTTGTAGGCCGCTTCGTACTGGCAGATATCATTAATAAATACGGATGTTAAAATACTTTCCAAAATATTATTAGCTGAGAGACTAGCAGATGTTCTTCCCAAGATCATCTCGGACCCTTAAGTGGGTTTTATTAAAGGCCGCGCAGCAGTTACGAACATTCGGAAGGTTTTAACAGTGCTAGATGAGAAAAAGATGAGGCCTGAATCACATCCATCCCCAGCTAGATGCAGAGAAAGCGTTTGATAATGTAAGCTGGGGATGGATGTATAGGGTTTTGGATAAGATAGGGCTAATTGGGAATTTTAGAAATTATACCCAAGTACTGTATGCTAATCCTTCAGCCAGGATTCACATCCCGGGCTGTCTTTCACCGGCATTTGCTATAGGCAAGGGAACTAGGCAGGGGTGCCCCCTCTCGCAGTTACTTTTTAAAATTGCTTTGGAACCTTTATCCCGTTATCTCAGTATCACCAGGGAGATAGAAGGAATCAAAGTAGGCTCCAAAGAAATAAAACACGCTCTATACGCGGATGATTTATTAGTTATCTTGGCGAAACCTTAAAGGGATTTGCTTCCATTGATAAATAGGCTTTCGGATTTCGGAAGTGCGTCTGGCTTCTAAATTAACGCTGCCAAAAGTGAACTCCTGCTTCTCTTCCAGACACGTCAGGCCAAGGATTATGACCACCGAAATTGCCCGGTGAAAATTGCCAAACATACGGTCCACTATCTGGGCATTACCTTAGGGAAAACCCCAGAATCGATACTCACTGAACTATCCTCCTTTGATTCAAAAAATTCAGGGAGACGGGGTAGATGGGTAGAAGTTATTTATTAACCTCCTCAGGACCGCCGTACGCAGGATTGCGTCCTGCCGGCGGTCCTGCTCTTCTGGGTGGACGCATATACGCGTCCTCCCGCGAGAGCCGAGATTTCCTGTGAACGCGCGCGCGCTCACAGGAACGGAAGGTAAGCGAGTGGATCTCCAGCCTGCCAGCGGCGATCGCTCGCTGGCAGGCTGGAGATCCGAATTTTTTAACCCCTAACAGGTATATTAGACGCTGTTTTCATAACAGCGTCTAATATACCTCCTACCTGGTCTTCTGGTGGTCCCTTTTGTTAGGATCGACCACCAGAGGACACAGGTAGGTCAGTACAGTCCCACCAAACACCACACTACACTACACTACACTACACCCCCCCGTCACTTATTAACCCCTTATAAACCCCTGATCACCCCATATAAACTCCCTGATCACCCCCGTCATTGATCACCCCCCTGTCAGGCTCCGTTCAGACGTCCGCATGATTTTTACGGATCCGATCCATGTATCCATGGATCCGTAAAAATCATGCGGACGACTGAACGGAGCCTTACAGGGGGGTGATCAATGACAGGCGGGTGATCACCCATATACACTCCCTGATCACCCCCTGTCATTGATCACCCCCCTGTCATTGATCACCCCCCTGTCATTGATCACCCCCCTGTCAGGCTCCATTCAGACGTCCGCATGATTTTTACGGATCCAATCCATGTATCCATGTATCCGTAAAAATCATGCGGACGTCTGAATGGAGCCTTACAGGGGGGTGATCAGTGACAGGGGGGGTGATCACCCTGATCACCCCCTGTCATTGATAACCCCCCTGTAAGGCTCCATTCAGACGTCCGCATGCGTTCTGTGGATCCGATCCATGTATCCATGGATCCGTAAAAAATCATGCGGATGTCTGAATGGAGCCTTACAGGGGGGGTGATCAGTGACAGGGGGGTGATCACCCTGATCACCCCCTGTCATTGATAACCCCCCTGTAAGGCTCCATTCAGACGTCGGCATGCGTTCTGTGGATCCGATCCATGTATCCATGGATCCGTAAAAAATCATGCGGATGTCTGAATGGAGCCTTACAGGGGGGGTGATCAGTGACAGGGGGGTGATCACCCCGATTACCCTGATCACCCCCTGTCATTGATCACCCCCCTGTAAGGCTCCATTCAGACGTCCGCATGCGTTCTGTGGATCCGATCCATGTATCCACGGATCCGTAAAAAATCATGCGGATGTCTGAATGGAGCCTTACAGGGGGGGTGATCAATGACAGGGGGGTGATCAGGGAGTCTATATGGGTGATCACCCCCCTGTCATTGATCACTCCCCCCCTGGTATAGCTCCATTCAGCCATTTTTTTGGCACAAGTTAGCGGACATTTTTTGTTTGTTTTTGTTTTTTCTTACTAAGTCTCATATTTCACTAACTTGTGTAAAAAAATAAAGTCTCACATGGACGCACCATACCCCTCACGGAATCCAAATGCGTAAACATTTTTAGACATTTATATTCCCGACTTCTTCTCACGCTTTAGGGCCCCTAAAAAGCCAGGGCAGTATAAATACCCCACATGTGACCCCATTTCGGAAAGAAGACACCGCAAGGTATTCCGTGAGGGGCATATTGAGTCCATGAAAGATTTAAATTTTTGTCCTAAGTTAGCGGAAAGTGAGACTTTGTGAGAAAAAAAAACAAAAAAAAAAAAAAAAAAAAAAAAAAAATCAATATCCGCTAACTTATGCAAAAAAAATAAAAAATTCTAGGAACTCGCCATGCCCCTCATTGAATACCTTGGGGTGTCTTCTTTCCAAAGTGGGGTCACATGTGGGGTATTTATACTGCCCTGGCTTTTTAGGGGCCCGAAAGCGTGAGAAGAAGTCTGGGATCCAAATGTCTAAAAATGCCCTCCTAAAAGGAATTTGGGCCCCTTTGCGCATCTAGGCTGCAAAAAAGCGTCACACATGTGGTATCGCCGTTCTCAGGAGAAGTTGGGGAATGTGTTTTGGGGTGTCATTTTACATATACCCATGCTGGGTGAGATAAATATCTTGGTCAAATGCCAACTTTGTATAAAAAAATGGGAAAAGTTGTCTTTTGCCAAGATATTTCTCTCACCCAGCATGGGTATATGTAAAATGACCCCCCCAAAACACATTGCCCAACTTCTCCTGAGTACGGCGATACCAGATGTGTGACACTTTTTTGCAGCCAAGGTGGGCAAAGGGGCACCTTTCGGATTTCGCAGGCCATTTTTTACACATTTTGATTGCAAGGTACTTCTTACACATTTGGGCCCCTAAATTGCCAGGGCAGTATAACTACGCCACAAGTGACCCCATTTTGGAAAGAAGACACCCCAAGGTATTCCGTGGGGGGCACGGCGAGTTCCTAGAATTTTTTATTTTTTGTCACAATTTAGCGGAAAATGATGATTTTTCTTTTTTTTTCTTTTTTCCTTACAAAGTCTCATATTCCACTAACTTGCGACAAAAAATAAAAAATTCTAGGAACTCGCCATGCCCCTCACGGAATACCTTGGGGTGTCTTCTTTCCAAAATGGGGTCACTTGTGGGGTAGTTATACTGCCCTGGCAATTTAGGGGCCCAAATGTGTGAGAAGAACTTTGCAATCAAAATGTGTAAAAAATGCCCTGCAAAATCCGAAAGGTGCACTTTGGAATATGTGCCCCTTTGCCCACCTTGGCAGCAAAAAAGTGTGACACATCTGGTATCGCCGTACTCAGGAGAAGTTGGGCAATGTGTTTTGGGGTGTCATTTTACATATACCCATGCTGGGTGAGAAAAATATCTTGGTCAAATGCCAACTTTGTATAAAAAAATGGGAAAAGTTGTCTTTTCCCAAGATATTTCTCTCACCCAGCATGGTTATATGTAAAATGACACCCCAAAACACATTCCCCAACTTCTCCTGAGTACGGCGATACCAGATGTGTGACACTTTTTTGATGCCAAGGTGGGCAAAGGGGCACATATTCCAAAGTGCACCTTTCGGATTTCACCGGTCATTTTTTACAGATTTTGATTGCAAAGTTCTTCTCACACATTTGGGCCCCTAAATTGCCAGGGCAGTATAACTACGCCACAAGTGACCCCATTTTGGAAAGAAGACACCCCAAGGTATTCCGTGAGGGGCATGGCGAGTTCCTAGAATTTTTTATTTTTTGTCGCAAGTTAGTGGAATATGAGACTTTGTAAGGAAAAAAGAGAAAAAAATAAATAAAATCATGATTTTCCGCTAACTTGTGACAAAAAATAAAAAGGTCTATGAACTCACTATGCCCATCAGCGAATACCTTAGGGTGTCTACTTTCCGAAATGGGGTCATTTGTGGGGTTTTTCTACTGTTTGGGCATTGTAGAACCTCAGGAAACATGACAGGTGCTCAGAAAATCAGAGCCGTTTCAAAAAGCGGAAATTCACATTTTTGTACCATAGTTTGTAAATGCTATAACTTTTACCCAAACCATTTTTTTTTTGCCCAAACATTTCTTTTTTATCAAAGACTTGTAGAACTATAAATTTAGCGAAAAATTTATATATGGATGTCGGTTTTTTTGCAAAATTTCACAGCTGAAAGTGAAAAATGTCATTTTTTTGCAAAAAAATCGTTACATTTTGATTAATAACAAAAAAAGTAAAAATGTCAGCAGCAATAAAATACCACCAAATGAAAGCTCCATTAGTGAGAAGAAAAGGAGGTAAAATTCATTTGGGTGGTAAGTTGCATGACCGAGCGATAAAAGGTGAAAGGAGTGTAGTGCCGAAGTGTAAAAAGTGGCCTGGTCATGAAGGGGGTTTCACCTAGCGGGGCTGAAGTGGTTAAAACTGATCAGTTTCGCACGCTTACTATACCCTATGCAAACGATACCGCTGTTAATAAAGCATGCGGATATACCTTCTCTAGAATCAGCGTTTCATTACTTTATTTAGAAAAGGCAAGCGTCCGAGGATTTCACTACGGAAACTGCAGTTTCCAAGGGAAAAGGGAGGGGTGAATTTCCCAGACATCAGGAGATATAACCTTGCCAGTAATCTTAGACATGCCCTGGATTGGTTGTCAGGAAGAAGTAGTTACTCAAACTATAAATTGGAAATCGGACTTAGCTGCCCCCTGGTCTTTAGTAGCATTACTCCACACAAAATTTGCCTTTATCTCTGAGGAAAAGTCTTATAATGAAAGACACGGTAGCAACGTGGAAAGCGGTGCGTAAAGAATAAGGGTTACCATTTTCCTTATCGAAATATGTCTATTTGGGGCCACCCCGAATTTTTGGAAGGCAGACAAACAATTTTGTAAATAGAGAGTAAACATAAAAGTTCGGTAAATGATGTTTGGCATAGCACTGACCTTCGATATCTTAGTTTTGAAGAGTTGTGTAACAAATGCACTTTAAGTTCTGGCCACTATTTGGCATATCTTCAGGTATATAACTTTTTAAAACACAGGATAAATCGACCTTAGAAAGGAATTCCACACAAATAGTTTTGACCTCCTAAGGGGTACAGCTACTACCCCTTAGTCCTCATCAGACCTACAGGGTAGACTGCATGGAGCTCGACAGGAGAATTTTCCTCTCCAACCGTTCAGGGCATGGGATAAAGAGCTTGAGGAACAGGGAACACATGAGGACATATTGAAGGGATGGTTATGCCTGAGAAAGGTGACCCCCAATGAAATTTGGCAGGAAACTCAATTTAAAAATAGCACACAGAGCCATATATGGGTTTTTATAAAACACAGTAGACTATTCAGGCAAATAAAATTACACATTGCCCAAAATGCAAATTAGAGAATTCCAACTTATTCCACGGATTGTGGACTTGTCCTAAGATAGTGGAGTTTTGGACGGCCTTCATAGAGTGGCTAAAGAACGTAATGCGCATCACTATTGCATTAACTCCAGGGTTAATTTTGTTCCACTATTACCCCGAAGGCACGAAGTTAGCGCAGATTACACATGCATGTATCCTAGCGGCAAAACTGTGTATACTCAAGAATTGGTTACTTCAGACAAACCCCTCACTTGGAGAGATTATTATACAGGTAAAATGGTGCTTACACAGAGTTTTATTCGGCAGAGCAGAGTACAGAAAAGGCACTGCAAAGGTTAATGACCAGATGGAGGGGATTTATTATTAATGTGTTAGAACCCACTGAAATCAAAGCGCTTATGAATCCTTTAAAGCAAACGTCCTGGTATTTACTGGAGCAAATGAAAGGTGCTTTAGGTAAATTGGTACAGTAGGACCACTATTGGCCTCAATATGGTGTCGGTTGTTACGGTATCTTGGGGAATTAAGAGAGCGTTAGTGAGGGAGAATACCTGATGTCTAAGCTACTATTACAGTTGTTTGAAAACGCGAGATTGTCCCCGTGATGCGACGGGTTCCGATTGATAATCCTTTGTAACATTTGTCAATGTAACTATGCAATTTAACTTTGTAGTATAACATTGAAGCATATATAATGTAACTGCAACTGATGATTGACAAAACTAAATGAATACAATTTTTATTTTTTTATTTTTTTTTAAACCAAAACACTGCCTGTATTATAGTATTATATATTCACATATATCTATGGTGTAATCACTCCAAAATTCCAACTTATGTTTCAGTGCTACAAGTGCCACATCATAAGGTATTTATGTATAGCGTGATATGACATCACATGTCAGCCAACAGAAGTCTCTGTTCCATTATAAATCAGAAAAGCTGCACAGAACATCTCTGCTATCTTGTAGAAAGCCAGTTAATCCCTTCACTAATGGCTGAAGTAGCAAGTCTACCCATCCCCCCAACCTTTAACACACTGCTCCTATTCCCAAGGCAATCGGTCTCATACTGTAGGTAGATTATGGGCACATTTGTGTACCTTGGGCAGTGTATGAAGTTTTCGTACGGTAGGGTATTCTACATAAATAACTTATTTTTTCCAGAAATTACTCCTAGAGCTACGCCTTCTGACACAAAGTGACGAACCTTCTGCCGAATTTCAGCACGTCGCGTTATAATTAAATCTTTGGTATGTGATGGTGTAATTTAACATTATATCGATACTGAATTTGTAATGCTCAGAATCCATCACGACCACCGTTTCCCCCTTATCCGCCATTATAATAGTAATACCAGATATTTCTTTAAAGGGCTTCCGTCACTCCATTAAACCGTTTTTTTTTTTTCTTTACTAATAATCCCTACACTGCGATCTCATCATACATAAGCCAATTATTGATTTTTGTTCAGTAGAATTGGTTAAAAATCGATTTTTGAAATATGTAAAATTACCTTGCTACCAGCAAGTAGGGCGGCTACTTGCTGGTAGCAGCCGCGTCCTCCGATGGTAATGACGCCCCCTCTGCTTGTTGATTGACAGATCCCGTCCGCTGGCCCTTTCTCTGCTGGCCCTGCCTGTTTTGATTCAATATCTGGCGCCTGCGCCGCGGCCGTACCTCTCTTTAATCTGCGCAGGCACACTGAAAGGCGGCCACTCGCTCGGCCGCTCCATCCTCAATGCGCCTGCGCCGATGACGTCACATCTACACCCGGCGCAGGCACATTGAGGAGCGAGCGGCCGCCTCTCAGTGCGCCTGCGCAGATTGAAGAGAGGTACGGCCGCGGCGCAGGCGCCAGATATTGAATCAAAACAGGCAGGGCCAGCAGAGAAAGGGCCAGTGGACGGGATCTGTCAATCAACAAGCAGAGGGGGCGTCATTACCATCGGAGGACGCGGCTGCTACCAGCAAGTAGCCGCCCTACTTGCTGGTAGCAAGGTAATTTACATATTTCAAAAATCGATTTTTAACAAATTCTACTGAACGAAAATCAATAATTAGCTTATGTATGATGAGATCGCAGTGTAGGGATTATTAGTAAAGAAAAAAAAAAAAAAACTGTTTAATGGGGTGACAGAAGCCCTTTAAAGTTGCTCAAGTGCAACCTTTTTTTTAATTTATTTTTTATTGGGGATAGTGGGGTTTGATCGTACCACATCCACTAAGGCCTTCAGGTCCCGAATTACCAAATTCTGGAACAACTTCTTGAATCTGTTCTAGATTCAATTGGCTAAAAAGGACGGATTTGAGAATTTTAAAGTTAGATGATTGATTAATAACCCGCGGCTGATTATGGAAGCATAAAAACTGTGCAAGTGTTATGCTGCCTTTTGTTCAGGAAAAGAAAAATTAAATTAAATTGACAAGTACAGTAATATCACTGACAGGTATATCATGATCATCATCAGAAAAATAAAAAATAAGTTTTTTACAGTAATATCACAAATTTATTTTATACAATTAACTGTATCAAACAAGTTAAAATTAGTAGAAGGCACAAAAGAAAACCCCAAAGAAAGAATATCCACTTGATCCTCATATAAATTAATTTTTGATAAATTTAGCACGTTCAGACCCATAGATGTACAGTACATGCTCCTGGCATATCAACATGTCGGTCAATGTTGGTCATCTCCTGCTGCGTAAATTCCTGGTTTAAGATGCGGGAGAATCTTTTACGTTTTCTCCCGCCCAGTCTGCGTATTTTGGGTGGTTCACATTAATCCTCTTTTTCGATTTTGGGTAGGAGGAGCCACCCATTGCAGGAATTTGGATATTGTCAGCATCAGATAAGAAGTAGTCAGTCCATTTCGGGCGAACTGAAGTTAACCTTAAGTCCCGGAGTATAATTTGTTTTAGTATATTTCTTAATTTTTATTTATTTTTCAAAATAGATCTTGAGTACTGTTCACATGGTCCCTACGTTTCCACTCATAGACCTGATTGTTTGTATAGTCATACAAGTCTCTCTGAAAGGTTTGTTTTTTTGACGGATACAACATAGTCCTTAGGCTACTTTCACACTGGCGTTTCTGGGTCCGCTTGAGAGATCAGTTTCAGGGCTCTCACAAACGGCCCAAAATGGATCAGTTCAGCCTCAAATGCATTGTGAATGGATAAGGATACGTTCAGAATGCATCAATTTGGCTGTGTTTGGTCTCCGTTGCGCCTAAATTCCGCTTTTGAGGCGGACACTAAAACGCAGCTTTCAGCGTTTTGGTGTCCGCCTGAAGATGCGGAGCCAAACGGATTAGTCCTGACTTACAATGTAAGTCAATGGGGATGGATCAGTTTTCACTGACACAATATGGGGCAATTGAAAACGGATCCGTCCTCCATTGACTTTCAAAATAATTCAAGACGGATCCGTTTTGACAGACTTTTAAAAAAATAAATAATGCAAACGGATTCCGTTATGAACAGATACAAGCGTTTGCATTATTGGTGCGGATCAGTCTGTGCAGATACAAGACGCACCGAACGCAGGTGTGAAAGTAGTCTTAGATATACTCATTTGTATTTTATTTAAAGATTCATCATCATTAGTATTTTGTTCGAAAGCTGCCTATTGCAGCTCTACCTTGTGTATGATCTCCTTTACCTGCTGAAGTTTGATGGTCTCCTCAGCAATTATTAGATGCATCAGTTTGAGAGAGCAATCCGACAATGTATCATTCCATTGTTGCACAAATGTCTCTGAAAACACCGTAGTAGTAATTTTTTTGATCTTTCAACAAATATGTTTGCAATGTTTTTAGATTTCACCAGAGTCTGGTCTCTTGAAGTAATTTCTCCAACCCCTTCAGGGATATTTGCGAGGTTAGCTGTACTTGGATTGTACAGTCATGGCCAAAAGTTTTGAGAATTACATAAAAATTGGAAAAGTTGCTGCTCAAGTTTTTATAATCGCAATTTGCATATACTCCAGAATGTTATGAAGAGTGATCAGATGAATTGCATAGTCCTTCTTTGCCATGAAAATTAACTTAATCCCCCAAAAAACTTTCCACTGCATTTCATTGATATTATTAAAGGACCTGCTGAGATCATTTCAGTAATAGTCTTGTTAACTCAGGTGAGAATGTTGATGAGCACACAAGGCTGGAGATCATTATGTCAGGCTGATTGGGTTAAAATGGCAGACTTGACCTGTTAAAAGGAGGGTGATGCTTGAAATCCTTGTTCTTCCATTGTTAACCATGGTGACCTGCAAAGAAACGCGTGCAGCCATCATTGCGTTGCATAAAAATGGCTTCACAGGCAAGGATATTGTGGCTACTAAGATTGCATCTCAATCAACAATTTATACGATCATCAAGAACTTCGAGGAAAGATGGTCAATTCTTGTTAAGAAGGCTTCAGGGCGTCCAAGAAAGTCCTAAAGAGGATTCAGCTGCGGGATCGGAGTGCCACCAGTGCAGAGCTTGCTCAGGAATGGCAGCAGGCAGGTGTGAGCGCATCTGCACACACAGTGAGGCGAAGACTTTTGGAAGATGGCCTGGTGTCAAGAAGGGCAGCAAAGAAGCCACTTCTTTCCCAAAAAAACATCAGGGACAGATTAATCTTCTGCAGAAAATATGGTGAATGGACTGCTGAGGACTGGGGCAAAGTCATATTCTCCGATGAAGCCTCTTTCCGATTGTTTGGGGCATCAGGAAAAAGGCTTGTCCGGAGAAGAAAAGGTGAGCGCTACCATCAGTCCTGTGTCATGCCAACAGTAAAGCATCCCGAGACCATTCATGTGTGGGGTTGCTTCTCATCCAAGGGAGTGGGCTCACTCACAATTTTGCCCCAAAACACAGCCATGAATAAAGAATGGTACCAAAAAAACCCTCCAACAGCAACTTCTTCCAACAATCCAACAACAGTTTGGTGAAGAACAATGCATTTTCCAGCACGATGGAGCACCGTGCCATAAGGTAAAAGTGATAACTAATAGCAAGTACATTTATTCCATGCTTTGAAAATGATTAAGTATGTCTCGCTTAATGTTAAGGGTCTTAATTCCAATGTAAAGAGACGCCTGGCACTTACTGAGTGCAAGTCTCAAAAAGCTGACATAGTTTTTCTTCAGGAGACCCACTTTGATCACCAGGGTTCTTTTAAGTTTGCGCAATATTTATTCCCTCGTATATATTCTGCTTCCTCCGGAAGAAAGAAAGCAGGTGTTACCGTTCTTCTGTCTGCTGATTGCCCCTTACAGGTAGAAACTGCTATTATTGACCCAGCTGGCAGATATATTATACTAAAAACTACACTCAATGGTAGCCCACATGTGCTGTGCAATTTATACGCTCCGAATAATGCTCAAATTCCTTTTCTTAATAAGGTGTTCTCGAAATTATCAAAGTTGCTCCCAGCTGCACTGCTAGTAGGAGGAGACTTTAATCTCTCTTTTTCCGAGCGTCTAGATAGATTAACCCTTCAGAATAGACCGCCTACTAAAGATCAATGTAGAAACTCACGTCTTTTTAGGCGTCTTATTAGAAAATTCGAATTATATGACCTCTTGAGAATTAACTACCCCACTGCAAAAACGTTTTCTTTCTTCTCACATCCACATAATACACATTCCCGTATAGATTATTTTTTTGGTAATATCCCAATTTTGAGGATGCTTGCAGATGCCGATATAGGATCTATTTCCTGGTCGGATCATGCTCCAGTGTCAGTTAACATTAAAACTTCAGGTTACTACCCTAAAGTATGTCATTGGAGGCTTAACGAATCTTTTCTGCACCAGCTGCCGCTTAAGCAGGAATTGTGTGAGGGCCTTACAGAATACTTCACCTTGAATCAGTCCTCAGGACCCCCTATATCTATGATATGGGAAGCCCACAAGGCAGTCTTTAGAGGTACATGTATAGCTATGGGGTCTAGACTGAAAAAAGATCGTAATATGCAACATCTCAATATCACCTCACAGCTGAAGGATTTAGAAAAGATGCTAGAGTCCCGGTGCTCGCGGCCTTTGCTTAGGCGCATTATAATCCTGCGGGCTAGACTGAAGGAATTAATGTTTTATAAAACTGAGAAAAAATTACTGTATTCGCGACAAAGATTTTATATGTGGGGTAACAAACCACATACCCTCCTGGCTCGACAGCTTAGGGACACTGGCACTACAAACACTCCGAACGCAATGAGGCGAAGAGATGGGGCAATAGTGTATGACCCAGAGGTCATTTCCAACTTATTTCAGGATTATTATAAGGCACTTTACTCTATTCCTCAACAACTCCCATCTGACCCAGAGCGCAGTAGACTCCTCCTGGATTCTTTTCTTTCTGAGTGTAGTCTTCCTCAGTTGTCGGAAGCAGCCCTTTCCTCATTAAACGCTCCTATCACTGTAGAGGAATTGCAGGAAGTACTGAAACAGTTGCCCAATAATAAAGCCCCTGGGCCAGATGGTCTACCATACCTCTATTACGCAACATTCTCCGACATTCTTCTGCCACATATGACGCTGTTGTTCAACTCTTTTTTACAAGGGTCACCAATACCCACTTCAATGTCACACTCCTATATAACTTTAATACCTAAACCGGGTAAAGATCCCCTAGAATGTGGAAATTATAGGCCCATTGCGCTGCTTAACTCGGATCTGAAAATTTTCACGAAAACCTTGGCTAACCGACTTTCAGACTGGCTACCTCAACTGATCCATAAGGATCAAGTGGGCTTTGTTCGTGACCGACAGGGCGGAGATAATACAAGGCGCACCATTGATTTAATTGATATCACGAATAAGCGCAGAGACTCTGCATTGTTGCTAAGTCTTGACGCGGAGAAAGCGTTTGATCGCTTAGGATGGCCTTTTATGTTCTCTGCCATGACGGCTTTCGGTCTGAAAGGCCCCTTCCTCACGGCCCTCCATGTTTTATATGCCCAACCCACAGCGACAGTGAAAATGAAGCATGCTCATTCTTTGCCTTTTCCTATAAAAAATGGTACGCGGCAGGGATGTCCGCTATCCCCTTTGCTCTTCGTTCTCTGCATCGAACCTTTGGCGGCGGCCATACGTTCTCATCCTGATATTCATGGGATTAAGGTGAATGCAGTTGAATTTAAACTTTCACTATTCGCTGACGATATTTTGCTAACATTAACTGACTTGCATATTTCGCTTCCCAACCTCTTTAAATTACTAGAGACTTATGGTAGATTGTCGGGGTATAAAATTAACACCACAAAAACGGAGGCTCTCCCCCTCAACCTAGCCCCTACTATTCTGACCACCTTAAAATCCAGCTTTAATTTTCAATGGACGGAAACGTCCTTGAGGTATTTGGGGGTCAACTTAACCCCTACTTATTCCTCGCTGTATGCTCAAAATTTTCCACCTATGTTCCGAGAACTTAAGGCCTTGCTGATTAAATGGATGCCTTTTCCCATTTCCTTATTGGGCCGCATAGCATCGGTTAAGATGAATATCTTGCCTAAATTGCTGTATTTGTTTGAGACTCTCCCAATTCCTGTCCCTGAGAAGGAGTTCCGTGATTTTCAGTCATGTATATTCAGGTTCATCTGGAATGGAAAGAGGCATCGCATAGCTTGCTCAATTTTAATGTCATCCAAAACACAAGGTGGACTAGCAGTTCCAAATATTAAAAAATATTACTGGGCTACACACCTTAGAAGGCTGCCAGCATGGTCCAATATGTATGCGTACTCCAGATGGATGGAAATAGAGAAGTTATGGATAGCCCCTGTACATCCGAATTCTCTCATTTGGTACTCCCTGCAGCCTTCACTTAGACCTGAGCTATTGGGCCCTATGTCTTTTACATGTAACGTGTGGTTGAGGTGTAACAGACTGTTCTCGCTGGCTTCGGAAAAATCTTCTATGATCTCCTTTCTGTATAACCCACTATTTAAGTTAGGTATGCACACAGCTTTTCTTAAAACATGGTTTCCCAGGAAGTTGTTTAGATTTGCGGATGTTGTGAACTATAGGACTCTGGGCTTTTTCTCATTTGATGAGGTACGCTCCTTGCATCAACTACCAGAGTCTTATAGGTATCAATATATGCAGATTTGCCATTTTTTTTTCGGACCTCTTTCACTCAGCGAAGGTGTCAACCCCTACGCCGTTTGAGAAACTATGTAAACTGACGGTCACGACGAAGGGTCTCATTTCTGACATTTATCTTATCCTCTCATCCTCCTCTGTCACTCACTCCTACATGACTAAATGGGAAGCACTTCTGGGCCATCCTATAGCATATGCGGAATGGAAGCAGATATGGGAACGGGCAGCAAAGTCGTCCTCGTGTGTCACATATAGGGAAAACACATATAAAGTGCTTATGTTTTGGTATCATACCCCTCAGCTATTAAAACACCTTAGCCAAGATATCTCTGATAGATGTTGGAGGTGTATGGTAGGTGAGGGGACTCACCTCCACATTTTCTGGGAGTGTCCTGTGATTGTGCCCTTTTGGAGAATGGTGGAGTCTGTCTTTTTTCAACTCCTCGCAATTCGTTTTCCTTTTACACCTTTCTTTTACTTATTGAATATGCCAAAAATATCATTAAAAAAACAACTCCTTCTCTTGGTCCTCCAGGTGTTAACGGCGGCCAGGCGCCTAATTGCGGGTTTTGGTTGAGGGCAGACGCGCCTACCCGAATGGACCTCATGGATAGTGTGAGGGAAGTTAGGAAAATGGAATACTTGACTGCATGTATTACTAACACAGTCGATAGATTTACAAAGATCTGGCAAACATGGGATGACGTTTTTAATCACTTACAATGATAGACCTTTGGTTAGCGGATAGCTTGGTGTTCTTCCCCCTTCCTTTAATTTCCCCCGTGTGTCGTGTCCTTGTCATTGTCCTTTGTCCTTTTGTTGTTTCAGCTCTTAATGCGTTTATTGGCTTCAGATGCAAAATGTATGTTTTGTTTACTAATGTACATTTTTGATATTGCAGTTGTGCAACATAATATTGTACCTGCATTGCCTCTTGCGAGTGTGCCATGTGACAAAGTACCTGTACTATTTTTTCATTGATTAAAAATCAATAAAATAAACAATTTAAAAAAAAAAAAAAAAAGTGATAACTAAGTGGGGACATTTTGGGTCCATGGCGTGGAATTGGCCCAGAAGTTGATTGAGAGCATGCCCAGTCGAATCGCAGAGGTCCTGAAAAAGAAGGGCCAACACTGCAAATACTGACTCTGCATAAATGTCATGTAATTGTAGATAAAAGCCTTTGAAACGTATGAAGTGCGTGTAATTATATTTCACTACATCACAGAAACAACTGAAACAAAGATCTAAAAGCAGTTTAGCAGCAAACTTTGTGAAAACTAATATTTGTGTCATTCTCAAAACTATTGGCCACGACTGTAGATTCGTCCTCAGCAGAAACCGCAGCTGCTTTTTCTTGTCGCTGCAAGTTATTGCTTGAGAGGGACATATCTGACAAATGTTTATGATATCCCAAAGGTAGAAAGTGAGAGATAAAAGCAAGAACATGGTTACCTTCAGTCCTACACGACACACAATTTAATTTTGGAACGCATCTTGTGAAAAATGTATGGAGCATAGATGAATTGCTGTACAATGTCATGGAATTCAATATAGTGGCCCTGATATGCTCATGTGCCTCAGTAGATCCTGGCCGATTCAGAGAAACAATGTCATTTCCCAAGGCTATGCATGTTTATACAGGTCCTTCTAAAAAAATTAGCATATTGTGATAAAGTTCATTATTTTCTGTAATGTACTGATAAACATTAGACTTTCATATATTTTAGATTAATTACACACAACTGAAGTAGTTCAAGCCTTTTATTGTTTTAATATTGATGATTTTGGCATACAGCTCATGAAAACCCCAAATTCCTATCTCAAAAAATTAGCATATCATGAAAAGGTTCTCTAAACAAGCTATTAACCTAATCATCTGAATCAACTAATTAACTCTAAACACCTGCAAAAGATTCCTGAGGCTTTTAAAAACTCCCAGCCTGGTTCATTACTCAAAACCGCAATCATGGGTAAGACTGCCGACCTGACTGCTGTCCAGAAGGCCATCATTGACACCCTCAAGAAAGAGTGTAAGACACAAAGAAATTTCTGAACGAATAGGCTGTTCCCAGAGTGCTGTATCAAGGCACCTCAGTGGGAAGTCTGTGGGAAGGAAAAAGTGTGGCAGAAAACGCTGCACAACGAGAAGAGGTGACCGGACCCTGAGGAAGATTGTGGAGAAGGACCGATTACAGACCTTGGGGGACCTGCGGAAGCAGTGGACTGAGTCTGGAGTAGAAACATCCAGAGCCACCGTGTACAGGCGTGTGCAGGAAATGGGCTACAGGTGCCACATTCCCCAGGTCAAGCCACTTTTGAACCAGAAACAGCGGCAGAAGCGCCTGACCTGGGCTACAGAGAAGCAGCACTGGACTGTTGCATGTCATTCGGAAATCAAGGTGCCAGAGTCTGGAGGAAGACTGGGGAGAGGGAAATGCCAAAATGCCTGAAGTCCAGTGTCAAGTACCCACAGTCAGTGATGGTCTGGGGTGCCATGTCAGCTGCTGGTGTTGGTCCACTGTGTTTTATCAAGGGCAGGGTCAATGCAGCTAGCTATCAGGAGATTTTGGAGCACTTCATGCTTCCATCTGCTGAAAAGCTTTATGGAGATGAAGATTTCATTTTTCACCACGACCTGACACCTGCTCACAGTGCCAAAACCACTGGTAAATGGTTTACTGACCATGGTATTACTGTGCTCAATTGGCCTGCCAACTCTCCTGACCTGAACCCCATAGAGAATCTGTGGGATATTGGGAAGAGAAAGTTGAGAGACGCAAGACCCAATACTCTGGATGAGCTTAAGGCCGCTATTGAAGCATCCTGGGCCTCCATAACACCTCAGCAGTGCCACAGGCCGATTGCCTCCATGCCACGCCGCATTGAAGCAGTCATTTCTGCAAAAGGATTCCTGACCAAGTATTGAGTGCATAACTGAACATAATTATTTGAAGGTTGACTTTTTTTGTATTAAAAACACTTTTCTTTTATTGGTCGGATGAAATATGCAAATTTTTTGAGATAGGAAATTTGGGTTTTCATGAGCTGTATGCCAAAATCATCAATATTAAAACAATAAAAGGCTTGAACTAATTCAGTTGGTGTGTAATGAATCTAAAATATATGAAAGTCTAATGTTTATCAGTACATTACAGAAAATAATGAACTTTATCACAACATGCTAATTTTTTGAGAAGGACCTGTATATGCTTATGTAATATCCCCGTTTATAAAGGGCAATTTCCTTTTTATACTGAGTTGTGGATGTTTGGATTTGCCTAAAAGTTTAAAAACATATTCAACTGGGTGTCAGATGTTCTGTTGCACATTTATTTTATAGGACATTGTTTTTATGTGTAATTGTGAGCAGCAGGGGTTAAATGCAAGGAATGGCTGATATCACAACTTGCATTTGACCCATACCATGATTAGGATCGGATAGATCGAAACGCGTTGGTGGCAATACCACTGTACATATGAAGAATAGTTTTCTATTAAATTTATGTAATAAAGATTGAAGACTTTTATTCATCTCAAGTGCTGGACATTTAGTTATTTTCCTGGATTATACTACGGACTGGACTTGGTCCTTGCACGAGAAGTAATATGGGGAGTGCTGGCTTACCTTTTTGACCTGCATGGAAGGATCCAAGGTTCTTGTAAGGATGGTCTTTTAAGTAGGGAGAACCAACTCCTTTTTGGCCAAAATGGAGTTTTTAATATGAGTGTCAGCCTTTCCTGAAGGGTTTTTTAAATTGCTCTCATGTGCAAATTTTTCGCATCGAGGATTTGTTTGTGTCATGTGAACACGGAGCAGGAGTGAAGCGCTTACTATTACTCACCGCTCTGGTCACCCGCCGGCCTGTATCACGCTGCACTGTATCCTGACACATCGTCAGGTCATTGTGCACGTGAGCGCATTATGACCCGATGCTGTCTGATGTCAGGACGACAGAGCATTGCGCAGAGAAGATGTGGAGCTGCTCCCCTACAGGAGAAACAAGTATTTTAGTTCACTGGTGCTCGGGACATGGCTAGGAGGGGAAGATGGTGGAACTAGGGGGCAGCTGGTGGCGGTTGGGGAAGCCTGAGGGCACTGAGGGGGGGTGATGAGTTTTTATAAATAAAAATAAAGGTTTTGTTATTAGAGTACTCGTTCATCGTTAGATTAAAATCGAGAGAATACTAGATTACAAAAATGGAGTCCCAGGCTATGAGCTGTGCGCTGCGATTGGCCAGCGCTGCAGCAAGGGACAACCTGAATAAAAAAAACTCTGCCCAGTACAACAGAGGGAGCTGCAGACACAGGAGCCTATACCGGGAGAACGGAGCGGCGCCTAGACATACTACTAAGTGCAGGGGGACCCCTGGGCACTGCTCTGCCCACTGATATAGTTAGTTTTTAAACTAGTGGAAGGTCCTCTTTAAGTCTAGTTTTATTTGAATCCACGTGTCTGCTACTATCAGTCTCATAAATACCTAAGGTTTGCCCTAAAAAATAAAAATCGTACGGGAGGCATATATCATTTTCAGTTTGTCGCTTTCCCATGTGGCATATCATGGGCTCCCAGAGTTTTTACCAAACATGTTATAAAGATGGTGGCGTATCTAAGGAAGGAAGAGTTAAAGGGATTCTGTCACCTGGATTTCACCTAGAGAGCTGCGGACATGTGCTGCTAGCACATCTGCAATATACATTCCCCATAGCTCTGAGAGCTTTTATTTAGGCCCAAAAAAAATAAAAAATATATTATTATATATTTATTTTCGAAGACTTCATCCACAGCGCTCCGCTAGCCACATTAGCTAGAGCCGCATCTTTTGCTGAAAATCTGACAGTTTCAGCTAAAGCGTCTGCTAGGAAAGCTGTTGCTGACTTTAGCAGGGGTATCAAATCTATTATCTCTTCTCTGGGCGTTTTGTTAAATGAACTGGAAAAAAATCGCCAAAAAAATAAAAGATACATACATCTGGCTACTGATGTTGCTGCTACATTTGTCTTCAGACCAAACATAACTGCTTCCCAAGATTTGCGTAGGAGACCATCCGCCTTCCTTTCCATGGGATCTTTTAATTGAGATGAATCCTCAAAGGGTAATTAGGTCTCTATATTTACTTTAGCTACCTGGACAACAATTTTTGACATTTAAAATATTTTTGACTCGCTCGGATCAAATAAAAGTCTGCTCTTAAAATTCTCTAGCTATACCCAGCCTTTTTTCTGGGTCTAACCATTCGTCAAGCAACATATCTTTTATATTTAAATATAAATGGGAAAGACACTGGAGCGTTTAGTTCTCAATCCCCCCCCCCCCCCAAACATTTCCTCTTGTATTAAATGTTTTTTTTTGAATTTTTTCGATAGCTCTAACTGCTTTTAATAGGTCATTCATCTCGTCCGTAGAGAAATAACTTTTTTTTGATTCATCCACAATGTCTTCATATTTCCACCGCCTTGATGAAGATGCTTCATCCTCTAGACCATCAGAGTCCGAGGAGGAATTAACTGCCAGCGTTTGGGAGGCTGTGGACCTGGAATCATCTCTCATTGAAGCCAGAGAAGATTTTACTTCTCCATGTATCATAGACTTGAACTCTTCCATGATAGATGGTTGTTCCTCTCTTACAATATTGGAAATACACTCCACACTGTATTTTAGTATATTGGTCTGGTTACATATTTTACATAGTTAATACGGTTGAAAAAAAAAAAAAAAAGACATAAGTCCATCAAGTTGAACCAAGGGATAGGTCGGGACACGAATCCCAGCAGAAAGCGAGACTCTGATTTCTACACATTTTCATAAACATTAATGTCATTTACTTTTAAGAATTCATCTAAAACTGTCCACTGTTTCTGCTATGACCACGTCCTGAGGAAGTCTATTCTACAGATTCACAGTTCTTACAGGAAAGAAGTTTTGACACTTCTGGAGACTGAACTTTTTCTTCTCCAGTTGGAAGCAGTGCCCCCTTGTCATTTGAGGGCATTTGACATGGAACAGTTTTTCACCGTATTTTTTGCATGGCCCATTTATATATTTGCAAAGGTTAATTATGTCACCCTTAGACGTCTCTTCTCAAGACTAAATAAATGTAATCTGTTTTAATCTTTATTCATAACTAAGACCCGCCATGCTCCTTATCAGTTTAGTCGCTCTACTCTGTACGTTTTGCAGCTGCAGTGAGTCCTTTCTATGGAATGGTGCCCAGAACTGAACTGCATATTCCAGATGAGGCCGCACCAAGGCTATGCTTTTATTCTACCATCTTCAAGGACATCCAAATCCTTCTCTATAAGTGACTCTCCCAGGAAAACATTTTTCCTACAACAGAAGTTAAACTAACTGGTCTATAATTACCTGTAGAGGACCTAAATCCTTTTTTTAATATGGGCACCACATTTGCCTTGCGCCACTCACCTGGCACTGTACCAGTACCTAGAAAATCTTTAAAAATTATAAACAGGGGCACATCAATGATTGAACTGAGCTCTTTAACTCTTGGGTGTAATCCATCTGGACCTGGAGCCTTGTTCACATTTAACTTAATTAGCTTGGACCAAATCTACAGTTAACCAATTGAATATGGTCACACCAAGAAATGGAAAGATCGTGTTTAGTTAAGCTAGTAGATGGTACATACACAAGTTGCTCAGTTTTTGAAAGATTCTGTTTAGGATAGGAGACAAGGTGTTAAAGATAACCGACAGACAATAACTAGTGTATTGAAGTAAGGCAGGAAGATGTCAAGGGAATAGATGGTGCTCAATACCAAATCTGCTGATAGTTATTCCAGTACTTCATTTTACTTACCTATCACTGCTAGAACTTTCAGATACAGCTTTTTTGGACTTCAACGTTTGTGGTTTAGAATCTTTTCCTGCTGTAAAACAATAGATAATTACAGTTTAGATTGAATCGGACATTGATCTTTACTTCTCTTTCAGTGGAGTTTACTAACATGCCCTGGGAGTTCTGCGAGCCTTCTTAACAGGTTTCTCAGAGGAGGAGGACGACGAGGAGCATTTCACCACATCACTTTCAGAGCCAGACTTTGCATCAGAATCTGTTTTTATCTGAAAAAGAAATGCACGTGTGTATACCCAAAGAACGAATTAAAGGGACCTCCGTATCCAACTGTTGAGGGGAAGACCTCCGAAAGTAGCAGAGCTCGAGTGCAACAAGAGTAAACATGATTACCAAGAATTTGCACTGGGGGGGGGGGGGGGGGGGAGCACACTGCGCCACCAATGTCTAATACTGGGGGGCACACTGCGCCACCAATGAAGCTTAATCTCTAATTTCACTTCAATGGGGCCGCAAAAGATGCGGACAGCACTGTGTGCTGTCCGCATCCGTTGCTCCGTTACGTGGGCCCCGCCCAAAAAAAAATGAAACATGTCCTATTCTTGTCGGTTTTGAGGACAAGAATAGTCATTTCTATAATGGGCCGCCAATTCCGCAAATCGCGGAAGGCACACTGATGGCTTCCGTTTTTTTGCGGATCCGCGGTTTGCGGGCCGCAAAAAACGGCGCGGTCGTGTGCATGAGGCCTAACAGTGCTGTTCAGATGTGAATTGAGGATTTTCACCTGGGACTCTCGCCCTGAGTTTACGGTCTTCAATTTGGCACAGGGAAGATTTTTTTCTGGGGTGAAATCCTGTCGGGAAAAGAAAAAAAAGAAAAATATTGAAAAAAATATCTGAAAATAGAAATGTGTGCCTGTGCGTCTTTCCAGCAGGAAACAATAAAATTTCTGCTCTGTGCAAGTCGCATCGCTATTTTAACCCCTTAAGGAAGGACCGGGCTCATTTTCACCTTAAGGACCAGGCATTTTTTTTTACAAATCTGACCAGTGTCACTTTATGTGTGAATAACTTTAAAATGCTTTTACTTATTCAGGCCATTCTGAGACAGTTTTTTTGTCACATATTGTACTTCATGACACTGGCAAAATGGAATAAAAAAAAAAAAAAAAAAAAAAAAAAAAGCATTTTCCAAGTTTCAATTTCTCCACTTCTATAATGCATAGTAATACCTCCAAAAATAGTTATTAATTTACATTCCCCATATGTCTACTTCATGTTTGGGTCATTTTGGTAATGCAATTTTAATTTTTTGGGTACGTTACAAGGCTAGAAGTTTAGAAGCAAATCTTGAAATTTTTCAAAACCACATTTTAAAAAGGACCAGTTCAGGTCTGAAGTCACTTTGTGAGGCTTACATAATAGAAACTAGGGATCGACCGATATTGATTTTTTTAGGGCCGATACCGATAATTTGTGAACTTTCAGGCCGATAGCCGATAATTTATACCGATATTCTGAAATTAATGTTTATATACTGAAAATTAATGTTTATTGTTAATGTGCATTTTTTTTGTACATCTTTCTCTTTTTCATTTATATTTAATATTTTGGTGTTTTTATTTTTGTAAATTTTTTTTTTTTTTTTTTTTTAAACTAACTTTTAGCCCCCTTAGGGACTAGAACCCTTGTCCTATTCACCCTGATAGAGATCTATCAGGGTGAATAGGAGATCACACTGTCCCTGCTGCTGAGTGCTTTGTGCATACAGCAGCATGGAGCTTATCATGGCAGCCAGGGCTTCAATAGCGTCCTGGCTGCCATGGTAACCGATCGGAGCCCCAGCATTACACTGCGCCACCAATGCTTAATACTGGGGGGGAGGCGCACTACGCCACCAATGTCTAATACTGGGGGGCACACTGCGCCACCAATGAAGCTTAATCTCTAATTTATTCATATACAGGAGGCGGCAGCTGGCTGCAGAATGACATAGCCGGCTCCCGACCTCTATGAGTGGTAGCTGCGATCCGCGGCACCTGAGGAGTTAACTACCGCAGATCGCAGCTACAGCTCATAGAGGCCGGGAGCCGGCTATGTGATTCTGCAGCCAGCTCCCGCCTCCTGTATATGAATAAATGAGAGATTAAGCTTCATTGGTGGCGCAGTGGCCATAGCTCCTCCCCTCCTCATGTCCCCTGTCCTTTCATTGGCGGCAGCAGCAGCACAGGGGGGAGGAGACACTGCTCCTTCTCCCCTGTGCTGATGCTGAGGAGGGAACACAGAGAGCGCTGTCAGCAGCGCGATCTGTGTTCCCCATACGCTATCGGCAAAATAAATGCCGATACCGATAACGTTCAAAATCCTGAATATCGGTAAATCCGATAAATCGGTCGATCCCTAATAGAAACCACCCAAAAAGGACCCCATTTTGGAAACTACACCCCTCAAGGTATTCAAAACTACAACTCCCACAATGCCCTGTCGTAGGCTGTTCAGGCATGCTGGGAGTTGTAGTTTTGCAACAGCTGGAGGGCCGCAGTTTGAGGATGCCTTCTTTAGGTGTTCCACAAGCAGTTTTGGCAAATGGAGATGAAATTATAAATTTTCAATTTATAAATTTTTTGGCAAAATTTCCATTTTAATCGATTTTTTCCAGTAAAAAAGCAAGGGTTAACAACCAAACAAAACTCAATGGCAAACTAAAAGCTATTTTTTTTGTTACCTTACATCGCAAAAAGTGTAATAGCACCCCAAAATAGTGCCAATAAAACCGTCCTCTCATCCCACAAAAAATTAGCCCCTACCTAAGACAATCGGCTAAAAATAAAAAAATAAACCGACTCTCATACTATGGAGATACTAAAATGTTATTTTTTGTTTAAAAAAAAAAAAAAAAAAAAAAAAAAAAAGGATATTATTGGGAGTGCTCAAAACTAGGAGAATTCTAGACAGGGATAATACAGACTATAACCCAAATAACTAAAATTCAGGTTCCCAATGTCCCTAGATTCTGTGTGTTGGGCATCTTGGATTCAACAGGTATAACTGACAAAAAGTCCCTGTGTGTCCAGAGGATGCTTTTTCAGGCAAGAGTCCTGATAGCCAAGCACTGGATACAAGCGTGCCCCCCCTCTGTACGAGAATATATAAACAGGGTGAATACCATGATACAATTTGAAAAGGGAATTTATTTGAAAAGGAAATGTCTCACCAAATTTTTTACAATAGGACTGGCTGTCTACCCCTGGAATGGCATCTGCAGCGCTACTGAGAGACTGTCTGAGACTAAACTGGTGGCCTTACAATACATCACCCTAACAACTTACGCAATTTCTGCTCTCATACGTGAAGAGCTCTATGTGGTATATAGATGGAGTATGTGAAGTGTCTCCCCCAAGGGATGCAGTTGGGATAAGGTTGGGGGGGGGGGGGGGGTCTAAAATGTTATGTTATGTTAGGAGGTAACCGATGAGTGGATTCCAATTCACAGTTTTTTTTGACAAGTGATAAGACTATGTTTATGTAGAATAACCCGTTCACGGACTGACTTCACTACTGATTCAATCTATGTTAAATATTGTATGATGCAACTTAAGGGTAAAATAACAAATAAGAATTATGTTTGATAAAAAAAATAAAAAAATAATAATAGGATATTATAGTGGAAAACCTAAAAAAAAGGTTAGGTATTGCCGCATCCCTAAGAATCTGCTCTTTAAAAATAACGCATGATCTAACCCCTCAGATGAACACAGTAAAAAAAAAAAAAAAAAAAAAAAAAAAAAAATAAAAAAGTCAGCAACAGGGACCTCCCTTCCAGGTAAATAGGCCTCCAAAAAGTTTGCCCCGAAGTGATCGATGACCAGCCCGATTTTGTAAAGGGGGTCGTAAGGCAGGATTATGCAGATAATGCAGGCATTTCCAAATGGTCTCAAAAACGGGAAAGTGTCATGGACATACAGTAGAGTGGGGTCTGGACAGTACTGCCAGACACTTAAGTTTTTTGACTAGGCTCATGTGCAGCACGAGCCCCAAAACATCCTCATCTCGGCTGCACTGACCGAGTCCAGCCACCGGCCCTAGCCAAAAAGGAGCCTGGGTGCTGAGCAATGAACTTACAGGTTTGTTTGCTCCACCATCAGATTTACAAAGTGGTCACTGAAGAAAAAAAAAAAAAAGACTAAAAAGTAGTCGTACTCAGTGAAGCCCACTGTGGAAATCTGGATTCCTGATTGGCCAACAAAGTCAGGAATCACAGGCTCAAAATCCTCTGGGGTACACCAGACAAGTTCACCGGTAGGAGGCTCAGATGGACTTATCTGGTGGGCCAGCCCCAGGGCAGCTCATACTAGTGTGGGCAACAGGGTACCTGGCATGGGGGTACCCTTGCTCCGCCTGGAAGCGTCTCCACCGCCTTGGGGGCTCATCATCACTAGATGATGAGGAGAATGCGGACAACAAGAGGAAAGTGGGGTTATCCTCGTCCTCACTGGGGCTCTTGGAGTCGGAGGCAAGCAGGGAGTATGCCTCCTCGGCCAAGAACTTCTGGCGGGCCCGATCACCGCCCACCGTGCCCTGTGTTCGTAAGAGGTTAATAATGGGAACCAGTCCCAACTGATACGGTGGCCACTATGCCACATTCAAGCAGAGAATGAAGGGAGAGGTGGCTGTAGCTCTTGCCATTCACATCTATGAAAACAAATGACTGCAAAGATCTCCATATAAAACACTGTAAGGCTACTTTCACATCTGCGCCGTGAATTCTGGCAGGCTGTTCCTGCAGAGAAAGGCCTGCTGGAATTCTCCTGATCTGGGATTGGCAGATGCAACTGGAATGCCCATCAGCATCATTAAGTAGAATGGGGTGTGGTGGAGATCCGGCCACATTCTGGCATAAAATATGCTGAGAATCCGCCTAACACAAACCACTGCATGCTGCGGATTGTGTCTCGGCAATTCCCGGCATTCTCTGCCAGAACAGGCGGCTGGATTCCAGTGCCACAGATTTCAAAGTAGCTTAATCTACAGCTATTTTATATTATCAGCAGATAGCATGGCATAAGGTTTCTACAATTATATGTACATGTTTTGTGTAGTACCTGGTCACTGTCAGAATTCTCTGCTTCAGAAGAAGAAACACTATCGGGATCCATTTCGCTGGATGAATGCAGGGGAGACTGTAAAATAAAGCAAACCAACTGTCATTTTCTTGTTTTGTTTATTCACCTCTGACTTCAAAGAGCCATAACTATTTTTCCTAGAGAAATTTCAGTATAAGGGCTTGTTTTTTTTTTTTCTACAGGACTTTTCTACATTAAAGCAACATGTAATGTATATATTATGGGGGAGGGTAATACAAAAAAGGCAATGCCTCCATTTATTTCTGGGTCACAGTATTAACTGTGTTGGAAGAATTACAAAAGTACCATATACTACATCACTTTGTATTGCAGTGTATTGTGCTTTTACCAATATCCTGTTACACTACCTTTGGCAAGCAGACCTGGCGGCTTTCACTGGGCCTCTGGCTGCCATGACCACCACTCAGCCAAGAAATTAAGTTATAGCATATGGTTATAAGCTTCTAGGATTAGAAATTGGTCAATTTCACTGGTGCACCGATTAAAATGAGAAACTTGATTACCCCTGGGGGGGGGGGGTCTACAAAGCACTGCATTAAAGTTCCCCTACTCCCAAAGACAAAGGTGCGAGTCACATGCAGCATTATTTTCTCCTTTTTTTTCCTGTTAAATATGGAATCTGCATAAGAAGGCTCAGAACGGTCAGGAGATCCTAGTTCTTTAAATGTGAAAAAAATAAAATAAAAAGTAATAAAGGAACAATAGCAGCTTTTGCCTCATATGTTTCGCAGAATCATACAGACCTGTAAAAACTTACCACTGCAGATTTAGGCTGTTGCTTTTCATTGCCTTCATCGGCACTTGATGAGGTGTCAGAATTAGTTACAGTCAGTTTTTCCACATCACAACCATTCTCATTTGGTGCTTCACTATCCGATGAATTGGTTGACTGAAAAATAATATATTCTTTTCAATTGTACTATAATATATTTTATTGTATCATATAACATAGTGCTTTACAGTGACATAACTTATAATCATTACAGCTGACCTATACATTTAAAGTGGTTGGCCCATCTCATACAATGGGGGCATGTCGCTAGTATGTGCCTGTAATATCTTATAGCTGCGGGTCCCGCAAAGAGAAGGGAGGATGGACCGTGTATGTGCAGCCATCAGCCATTCTTTTCTATGGGAGTGCTTATATTCACTAAGCGACGCGCTCAGCTATTGTGGAAAGTCCCCTAGAAAAGAATGGGAAGTGCAACAGGCAAGCACGGCCACTGCTCTATTTCTTTCTATGGGGATAATAGAAATAGCGGAGCCAGTGATCAGAAACTAATGTAGGGCGGACGCGCATCTGTCGTCCGCTCTCCTCTTTGCGGGCACCGTTTTAGGGACACATCTCATATACCCTAATGCAATGGTGGCAAACCTATGGCACCCATATGTCTACTTCATGTTTGGATCAATTTGGGAATGATATTTTATTTTTGGGGGGATGTTACAAGCCTTAGAAGTTTAGAAGCAAATCTTGAAATTCTTCAGACATTTTTCAAAAACCCACATTTTAGGGACCAGTTCAGGTCTGAAGTCATTTTGTGAGACTTACATAATAGAAACCACCCATTCTAGAAACTACACCCAGTTAATGGCAAATGGTGATAAAATTTCAGAATTTAGACTTTGGCAAATTTTCCTTTTTAATCAATTTTTTTCCAGTAACAAAGCAAGGGTTAACCGCCAAACAAAACTCAATATTTATTGCCCCGATTCTGTAGTTTGCATAAACACCCCATATGTAGTCGTAAACTACTGTATGAGCACACAGTAGGGCGTAGAGGGAAAGGTGCGCCGTATGGTTTTTGGAAGGCAGATTTTGCTGGACTGGTTTTTTTGACACCATGTCTCATTTGAAGCCCCCCCTAGAGTAGAAACTCCATAAAAGTGACCTATCTAAACAACTACACTTTGTTAACCCTTTAGGTGTTGCACAAGATTTAATGGAAAATAGGAGATACAATTTCAAAATTTCACATTTTTGGCAGATTTCCACTTGAATAATTTTTTCCCAGTTACAAAGCAAGGGTTAACAGCCAAACAAAACTCAATATTTATGGCTCTGATTCTGTAGTTTACAGAAACACCCCATATGTGGTTGTAAACCACTGTACGGGCACACGGCAGGGTGCAGAAGGAAAGGAATGCCATACGGTTTTGGACGGCAGATTTTGCTGGACTGTTTTTTTGGACACAATGTCCCATTTGAAGCCCCCCAATGCACCCCTAGAGTAGAAACGCCAAAAAAGTGACCTCATTTTAGAAACTACGGGATAGGGTGGCAGTATTATTGGTACTAGTTTAGGGTACATATTATCTTTAGTTGCTCTATATTACACTTTTAGTGAGGCAAGATAACAAGAAATAGCTGTTTTGGCACAGTTTTTATTTTTTGTTATTTTCAACACAATGTTTTAATTTTTTAATTTTTTAAACAAAAAAAATGTTTTTGTGTCTCCATAGTCTGAGAGCCATAGTTTTTTCAGTTTTTGGGCAAATATCTTGGGTAGGGTATGATTTTTGCAGGATGAGAAGAAGGTTTGATTGGCACTATTTTGGGGTGCGTATGACTTTTTGATCGCTTGCTATTACACTTTTTGTGATGTAAGGTGACAAAAAAAAAAAAAAAAGCTTTTTTTTTTTTTACAATTATTATTATTTATTTTTCTTCTTAAATGGTATTCACCTGAGGGGTTAGGTCATGTGATATTTTTATAGAGCAGGTTATTACGGACACCGCGATACCTTATATGTATACTTTTTTTTATTTAAGTTTTACACAATTATTTAATTTTTGAAACAAAAACGAATCAAGTTTTAGTGTCTCCATATTCTAAAAGACCATAGTTTTTTCAGTTTTTGGGGGTCTCATTTTTTGCGGGATGAGGCAACGGTTTGATTGGTACTATTTTGTCGTACAAAAATTTGTCATGGGCAAAATTTTAATTTCATCATAGTTTTTATGGCGTTCACGTAAAGTAACATGACCTTTTTATAGATCAGGTCGTTACAGACGCGGTGATATCAAACATGTGTAGGGAATTTATTTTATTTTTTTCATTTTTAAATCAGTGATAAATGTGTTTTTTGATTTTTACTGTTTTTCACTTTTTTTTACCCAGAAAAATGTCTGTATAATACAGTAAAGTACTCTATATAGTGTATTGTACTGTATTTTACTTAGACTTTGTCTGAACAGATCTATGCCTTTAGCACAGATCTGTTCAGCACCATGGACAGCAGGATGCCTGAGAAGGCGTCCTGTTGCCATGGGAACCTTCCCCTGTCTGCCACAACTGAGCTGACGGGGAAGGAGAAGGAGGGGAGCTCCCCGTACGGCCCGCGGTATGGAAAGGGTTAAACGGCTGACATCGCAGCACAGATGTCAGCCGTTTATACCAGAGTGTCAGCAATGTGCTGACACTCTAGTATAACCACTGGACACCAATTAATATTCAAGAGGAGGCCTCCCGCAACACTTCCCCTGCACCACCCGCCGCATAATAATCAGTGGTGCAGGGGGGGTGTGAAAAATAAAATATTTTCTGCATTTTTAAGCTTCTGATACCCACAGTCAGGGACCGCGGGGATCAAAAACTGTAGAAAGCGCAGCAAACCGCAGGTCTGAATTGCATTTAGCCTAGGTGCATGCTCAATAATTTGAGCAGGCACCGGGTTCCGATCACCGCCCGCCGGGCGGCAGTGATCGGAACCATACATGACGTTCGGTACGTCATATGTCCTGAAGAAGTTAAATTGCCGTGTTGGCACTTGGCTATAAAATATGTGGGTTTTGGGTTACAGTTTGGGCACCCAGTCTGTAAAAGGTTAGCCATAACTGTCCTAATGCATTGGATAAGTTGTAGCGCAGGTTAGTTTAGTAACAGATTATAAGGCTGAAAAAAATAATGGACATCCATCCAGTTCAGCCTGTTATCCTGCAAGCTGATCCAGAGGAAGGCAAACAAAAAAAAAAAAAAACCATGGAGGGGGAAGTCCATTTTCTCCAATCAAAATAACCTCTTGGACGAACAATCTCTGCAGAAATCTTATTAGCTATAAATTTTTTACAAAAATGGAGTGGCTCTACTACTCCGTAGGATGGAGAGGTGCTCAATATCTAGGTGTGAACTCCAAACACCAGAAAGTAAAGGATTTCAAATAATATTGGAGATATGGCACTCAATATCTGGGAATTTTGCTCAAAACAAGTCGCTTTATTGATGCAATAAAATACTTAAAATGTCATACAAAGTACGTAATTTGTACAGAAATTAAATAACATAATAATAAAAAGTCACAATTGACAATATAAAAATCACTTATAGTGTATATAAACACACATCAGACAGCAAATGGGTACTTGTCTGTGATCTGATTGAATGGGTCCAGAGAGTTAAATTCTCAGCACTAGAGCACTGAATGTGTTATTGCTCAATAATTTTCAATGAGAAATTGATCGAATGTCACCATTCATTCGGTATAAAATAATCACCGATTATCATTAATGTAGTGCAGTCGCAGGATTTTCGGATTTAATAGTAGAAGTTATTCCGAATATGCATATATCACAGTTCATGGAACTTATCGGATTAGAGTTCAGAAGTTGTTAGCTCTAGGTGGCGTCCCACCTTTTTTCAAGCTATTTAAATCCCTTACCTCCACTTCTCAATACGGTTTGTTCAGTCACCGTTTCCTCAGCGTCCCAAATATTCGATTTCTCCTTGCTTGTAAATCAGAGTGTATCACTCTGAGGAGTTTTCGAGCTTGATGTAGGACGAATTGATCACTTAGGAGGTTATTGGTAAGGGAGGTGTAGCTGTAGATCTCCTTGCGTACGCCAAAAATGGTGGTAATGTGGGGTCCAGGTTCCTCCCAGACGCGTTTCGAAGTCCCAAGGGGTGCTGACTTCTTCCTCAGTGGTGACCTGGCTCCCCCTAAACCACCTTTTTTATACCATCTTTGTTAATTGGTTCCAGATGTCCCAAAGATCAGTCCTGGATCACAATCCAGGTACCATAGTGGCAAAATCTGGTCTGGATTATTACAATGTGCTATACTTCAATGATAAAATTGAATATTTTAATGATAAAGTAAATTCAATCAGAGATATAGCTCCCACATTTCTTCCATAAGTATAATACATCTCTGATTGAATTTACTTTATCATTAAAATATTCAATTTTATCATTGAAGTATAGCACATTGTAAAAATCCAGACCAGATTTTGCCACTATGGTACCTGGATTGTGATCCAGGACTGATCTTTGGGACATCTGGAACCAAGTTGCATCAATAAAGCGACTTGTTTTGAGCAAAATTCCCAGATATTGAGTGCCATATCTCCAATATTATTTGAAATCCTTATTAGCTATAACCTGTAATATCAAGCTCTAGAAATACATCCAGACCCCTTTTGAACTCTTTTAGCGAGTTCACCATCACCACCTCTTCTAGCAGAAAGCTCCATAGTCAGTACTGCTCAAGTTACAAGAACCACGATCTTGGTCTTGTTTTAAAACTAGGATTCCCTTACCCGTCAGTATGGGGGTACCAGACTTTTATGGATACTATTTAGCGGTTCATGGGATGAGATGTTTAGAGTGGCTACTCTACAAGTGAGATAGACTCTATATTCAATCAGAGTTGGCTACTAGTCACTCCACATTGCGACCATTACTTCTGCGCAGAAAATATATTACCGGAGCATCTATTTGAAACCCCATTACTAAAACTACGATCCAATTCTGGAAACAAAAACAGATTACTCCCCTACTCACTACTACAATCTCCCCTTTGACTCAACTCAGAGATATTCTACACGATGCACCCCTGCGAAGAAGTCATATTGGTGAAAAACAGGTGACAGACTCTCTTTAAACCCTTTCCTGATTAATCTTTAGCCATAGAGTGACAGAAAGAAGATCAGCATTAACCATTCTGATGTGAGAGCTTCAACTATATGCAGCTTCCACTCCAGCCTGCCCTAGTTTTGGAATCCTAGTTTTATGTTCAAACAATTTTTATTGGGGAAGATAGGGGTGGGAAGGGATAAGGGGGGATTGCAACACACGTTTCGACATCTTACAAGTAATAATCTATTCATCCTCAGTCCTGAGAAGGAAGAAAGAAAGAAATTCACTGTGTGGTATGAAAACCTCTGAGCCACCCAAAGGCCCCATACTGCCCTATAGAATATTGCATACACATCCGTAGCATACCTGTGTGCACCATGTGTCTGTATTCCATGTCCAGGAAAAGCACTGTTATTCTGCTGGAAAACCAAGTGCCCAGCTCTGCTGCTGCATGTGCCCAAAGCAAACCAGACCGAAGAGGGGAGGACGGCTTTAGTTGCTCATATCTTAGGATTGGTAGCCACTAGAAATTACAGCATTATATCCACTACATCAGAAGATACGGCTGTTAGAAATGGAATCAGGAGTAAAAGCAGTTTTTACTTTCACTTTCAGCTGGGCATTTAGGAGCTGTTTTCCAGCAGAATAAAAGTGCTTTTCCTGGACATTGTCACATCCCCCATGCTTGGGATGTGTATGCAATCTTCTGTGGTACAGTGCTCTTAGTTATATTGATGAAAATTAGGTGGCAGGCAGTTCCGGCAGGTGAACAGCCGATCGGATCCGTCTTGCCGCTAGTTCACATGTGCCCCTGGACTGCCGCTCTGTCCCCATTGACTATAATGGGGACGGGGGTGGAGTTCCAGCGGTGGCACATCAGCGCACGGAGCGAGGCAGCCGGACTAAAAGTACTGCATGTGAACTAGCGGCAGGACAGGCTGTTCACCCGCCGTAACAGCCTGCCAGACTCCCCTGCCGCTAATGTGAAAGTACCCCAAGATGAACTCTCATTCAAGTCATCACCCCCACACTCCCTTGCACCTAACTATGCCATTTAATAGCATAACTACCCAAACTGTGTGGTTCCAAAAAGTGCAATGGTAGATTCAGACAAGTGGAAAACTGTGTGCTATGCCAGTCTTGATAGAGCCTGCAATATTGGAGGAGGCACTTAATTTATGAAGAGCCGCAGGACTGGTCATGGATTAAATGCCTCCTCCAGCAGTCTGCGCCACACTAAAATCTACGTAACTCGATGCCGCCATAGATTTTAGTCATTATTTACTCCAGTATTTGATCTAAATAATGATGAATGTACAGAGGCCGATGACCCCACCCTCATACACCACCTTTTCGTAAACATGGGAAGGGCAGTGTAAAAATGCCAATTGCAACATAATAAAAAAAAAAACTAATGTTTTGGGACTTTTCAAATGCCTGGCATAGGGGAAGGAGGTGACAAACTATTTAACAATTTTTAAAAATAGTGGGAATTTTTGTTTAAAATGTCTGCTTTTACACAAGATTAAGGTCCATTCACACAGCCGTATGTATAACGCACATCGCCGGCACTATAATAGAAAATGCCTAATCTTGTCCACAATTGCGGACAAGATTAGGCATTTTCTATTTTTTGGGGGAACGGAATTGCGGACCCGGACAGCACATTGCGTGGCCCCTTAGAAATTAATGGGTCTGCAATTCCGTTCCGCAAAATGCGTTACAGAATTGCGGACGTGTGAATGGAGACTTAGAAGTATTTATTCAAAAATAATTCCTCTTGCCACTGGTAAACTGAAGATAAATATTGCAACTACATGACAAATTAAATGGTCAGAATGTCTGTACTCTGGAAATCGTATGTAAAAGGGTTGGGGCACTTCTTTATAAGGTGTGTAATCCATGCATTACTAGCGTTTTTTCGTTTCCGGTGTCGAGTTCAGTCACAGGAGCTCAATACCGGTTTTATCCTAATGCATCAGTTCAGTCCCTCTTACATTTTTTATTTTTAGCCGGAGAAAGTACCGCAGCCTGCTGCAGTTTTCTCTCCGCCCAAAAATCCTGAACACTTACCGTAATGCCGGATCTGGCAATAATTTCCATTGAAATGGTTTTCCGGTGGGAGGGGAGGGAAAGGGAAGGGAAGGGAAGGGAAGGGAAGGGAAGGGAAGGGAAGGGAGGAGGAAAGGAAGGGAAGGGAAGGGAAGGGAAGGGAAGGGAAGGGAAGGGAAAGGAAAGAAGGAAAAGAATTAGGTGCACCCACCGCGACCCAATTAGGTGCAACCTTTCCACAGTTACTCCAGCCAATCCAACCACACAACAGTTACTCAAGCCACTCCACCCAGTTACTCCGCCCACTCCAGTTGTAAGCTATTGGTGGAGGCAAGAACACTTCACACAATTTCACTCTTATTACTTAAAGTTTTAGGGTACACCTATATATGAATTCACATTGGCACTTTAACCCCTTCAGGACCCTGCCATTTTATACCTTAAGGACCAGGCCATTTTTTGCAAATCTGTCGTTTGTCACTATGTGGTGATAAGTTTAAAACACTTACTTATCCAGGCCATTCTGAGACTGTTTTCTCATCACATATTGTACTTCATGACTGTGGTAATGAAGTAAAAAGCTGTGCGACCCTAGACCCCGATACCCCAAGGGGTGCTGCAGCTTGCACAAGCATTTTTTTTTCCTGCGTACGCCGACTGTGGACGGCACTTGTAGCGGTTTTTTTTATTTTAGGTTTAGGGCAAGTACGTGAACACCCGTGCCCCAACACACACACCAAATAAAGATTTCCACACATGCACATACACACACCACCGTGCGGAAAAATCAACGCGGCCTCACTACCCACCCCCTCCAGGTACCTATCTACAGGGGTGCGACCCGTTCCCTTACCAGTGCAAACCTGTTGCTGGTCAGATATAAAGAACAAGAGGGATGTCCTTGTACTGTCCAAGAATTCATGGTAACGGCATCACCCCTATCACTGTGCGCGGTACCGCGGCAGCGGTCCTCAAGCCCGATTGTATCATCGACTACAAATCTGTATATGGGAGGAGTTGATCTCTCTGATCAAGTCATATAATGCCATGCGCAAAACCCGGGCATGGTACAAAAAAAGTTGCGGTTTACTTGGTACAGGTTGTCTTGTACAACTCTTTTGTGCTGTCCCAGAGCGCTGGCAACACAGGAAAATTCCTTCAGTTCTATGAGGCAGTCCTCAAGGTCGTGATCTTTTCTGTCACGTGCCACAATCATCCGGGCCTTTGCATTGACTGTTGCTTCAGGGAGTACCACACTTCCATGGAGTACTAAATTTATAATTCCCTTCCCCAATTTTAATTCCATTTAGCCACTAACAAATTGGAAAAAACAATGGTTCTCAGACTTGAGACACTAAAAACTTTTAAAACAAGTTTTCAAAAATATATTTTTGTAAAACTAAAATAAAAAAAGCAGACATATTAGGTATCGCCGCGTCAGTAAGAATCTGCTCTATAAAAATACCCCATGACCTTACCCCTCAGATGAACACTGTCAAAAAAATTAAAATTAAAAATTTGCCAAAATATAGCTGTTCTGGCACCCTTTTATCAAATTTTTTTTCAGTAACAAAGCAAGGGTTAACAGCCAAACAAAACTCAATATTTATTACCCTGATTCTGCAGTTTACAGAAACATCCCTTATGTGGTTGTAAACTGCTGTATGACCAAACGGCAGGGCGCAGAAGGAAAGGAACGCCATATGGTTTCTGGAATGCAGGTTTTGATGGCTTTTTTTTTTGGCACCATGTCCCATTTGAAGCCCCCCTGATGCACCCCTAGAGTAGAAACTCCAAAAAAGTGACCCCATTTTAGAAACTACACCCCTCAAGGTATTCAAAACTGATTTTAAAAACTGTATTTACCCTTTAGGTGTTCCTCAACAGTTTATGGCAAATGGAGATGAATTTTCAGATTTTTTTTTTTGGTAACCTTGCCTCACAAAAATTTAATAGAGCAAAAAATTTGCCAAAAAATTGAAATGCTATCTCCATTTGCCATTAACTCTTGTGAAACACCTAAAAGGGTTAACGACGTTTGCAAAATCAGTTTTGAATACCTTGAGTGGTGTAGTTTCTAGAATGGGGTCATTTTTGGGTGGTTTATATTATGTAAGCCTCACAAAGTGACTTCAGACCTGAACTGATGCTACTGAATCCCTAGCTGCCATAGTCCGCTCCATGCTGAGCAGCAGGGAAAGTGTGCTAGAGCTTCTAGGACAAAAAATAAAAATAAATCCCTACTCTATACATGTATTCCACTTTTTGTGAAGCAAGGTAACAAAATAGCTGTTTTGGCACTTTTTATTTTTTATTTACAACATTCATCTGAAAGGTTGGATCATGAGGTATTATTATAGAGCAGGTCGTTACGGACGCAACAACAAAAGCATTTTTATTGTTAAATCTTTTTATGATAGGTATCAAAGCAAGTGACACAGAGCATTAAATGCCAATTTTTCCAGCTTAGTGTAAAGGCTTCCGTGGTATAACAAAATTACATTACTTATTAGTCCTCAATTGAAAGCACAGTTTGAGACATGGTAATCTTAAAAAAATAAAATAAAAATAATTAACAGGTATTGTGGGATGGAGGCCCCCTGCAAAATTGTGGTCGTTCAATTAAGGAAAACCCTAACTTGGAGACATAGTAACTCTCTACCTGAGGAAGGTGTGTCGTCTCAAGTTCTATACTGTGTTCTCACTTATATTGGCGAGAAAGGAGACTTATAACCTGCATTTTTTTTTTTTAAGGAGCCAAGTATACTTATGTATAATTTACATATTAATAGTAAGGCCAATATAGTGCAAAAAAATCAACAAAGGGGAGGGAAGAGGGGCAAGGGAAGGAAGGAGGGACATCTGGAGAAATTGTCAAAGATGTCGTCAGGTGTAATCACCTGTATCTAACCAGGTTTGGAAGACAGAGGAGCTCCTAAATTGTAGCCAAGGCTCCCAGGTCAGCGTGTAAATTTGGGTTTGGTTATGGGCCTCTGGCCCTAACTCCTCCATTCGGACCAAAACGTCCAAGGCACGTACCCACGTGACTCTCCGCAAGCCATCCGATGATTTCCACTGACGTGGTATAATCTGCCTTATAGACTGAACAAATGTTCTAAGGGCCCCTTTTTTGACATGCTGAAATCTGCCCGAGTAAACAGAAAGTAAGGCAATCAGAGGGGACGATGCTATAGCAGTCCGGTATAGAGCGTTGTAAAGAGCAAAGATATCCTGCCACAGGGGAGCAACCCCCGGACAGTCCCACCAGATGGGGAGCATAGATCCAACTGCGGCTTGGCAACGCCAGCAGGTGTTGGGGACAGATGGATAGAATTGATGCAGCTTGACCGGAGTCCTATACCAACATGTGAGAATTTTATAATTCAACTCTTGTAAACGACATAAAGTAGTCAATTTATGTGTAAATAAGAGGGAATGGTTCAATTGTTCAACAGATAGAGAGGCCGCCAGTTCACTCTCCCAAACAGAGGCAAATCAGACACCTCTCAGCTGGTCAGGTAACGACATATTTCCTTCCCCCCCCCCCCCCCCCATCTCCCCGGCACCAAGCAGACCATAAATCAGAGAAATACCGTGACCTGGACCCGTGCTAGCTAGACAAAGCTTTTCAAAATTTGTCAAAAGGAGCGGACAGTTGCGATCCGGAAGCCAGAGATATGTATTTCGGTCTGATTGTAATCTCATCATTTCCTTATTGTACTGCTCCTTGTCTAACACCACCACTACACCTTCTCCCTTTATCAGCAGGTTTTATAATCATCTCTGAATTCTTTTCTAGACTTTCCAGGGCTTTCTTCTCTAGGGTTAAATTAAGTTTCCTGCATCTATCATCCATCTTCTCCAACCCCTTTAAAAGTCCTCTTTTGAATGCTTCTATACAGTTAATCATGCTTTTTATTCACCAGAAATAATCGTACTTTTTTTTTTCTTTGATATTCGTGTGGATAATTCTATCAGGTTCAGCTACAGATATAAGTTGTTGTAGGTTTACGCAGGTCTTCTGTTTATTAAATCGTGTATTTGGCCATATTGAGTTTCCTCACATTTATGTATAGCTAAAACAAAAAAAAACAAAAAAAAAATATTTGGCCTCTTAGTGGGAGCAAACCTGAGTCCCTTCCCCCAAAACAGCTGGCTTAGTTTCTGCAAGTTGATAGGAACTCAAGTTATATATTCCCTTTAGGTTTCCCTGCTTCTCTTCGATTTTTCCTACCTCCTCTTTTTCCTCTCTTAGATTTCATTTCAGAGGGGTTTTTTGAATAAAATTGTGTCCATCTTTTTCCACGTCCCTTTGTATCCCCTTTATCATTTGGTGTGGAAAATTCTGGTGTTCATTCCGTGTTGATCCATGTGTTTGTCCTCCTTAAATTCCACTTTCTCATTTCTGAGTGGGTATAGTTACCCTGTGTTAAAATGGTTGACTTATTTTAGAGCCAGTTTCAAATGTGATGCTCAGTCTGTTTTCTCTTCCAACTGTGAGGAGCGCTAGCCTGATGAATTGGGGGTATTTTTCCACAGAGCTGGAAAGAGATTTGATCTGGGAGGTGAAAACCACCTGGGATATAATAGCTCGAGAAATACCTCCATGCAGGAAAAAATTCCTGAGGGTTTAAAAGGGACAGTGACAGGCCCTATAAACATTTACTTATTTCTATGCAGTCATAGGTCTATTAAAAAGTGTATTCCAATGATATGAGTACCCCCTGTCCGCATTGTAAACCATGCAAAAACAACTTTGACAGATTAATATAAATCACATTTTCTTTATGCCCAAGGGGCGTTTTTTCTCATACCTTTGCGCCCAGCCGCACCCCAACTGTTTCCTACTGCCGCCCAGCTCATTATTATTCAATGCGCTGGGCGGCTCTTACATTCCCCGACCCTGTCAGTTACTGAGCATGCCGATAGATACTTATGGCCATCGGCCTCAATCAGACCATCTGCGCATGCGCCGGATACCTGTATCCGGCACCCTACCAAGCCTGAAATTGAATGCGCCTGCGTCCTGTTTTCTTCTATGCAGCTACTCTCCGTCTCCTGCTTCGGCCTGCACCGGATCTCTCCTCCAAGGCACTCTTATCCAGCGCTGATGTAATCGGAAATTCTGATAGTTAATGCGCCTGCGAATAAACTCTTCTCTCCACCCTCATTGCGCAGGATCCGATAGGATCGGGGACTGTAAAAGCCGCCCAGCAGCAGTGAATAATAATGAGCTGGGCGGCGCTAGGAATCGACAGTTGGGGCGCGGCTGGGCACAAAGGTATGAGAAAAACGCCCCTTGGGCATAAAGAAATGTGATTGACAGATGAATATAAAGTTGTTTTTACATGGTTTACAATGCGGACAGCAGGGTACTCTTATATCATTGGAATACACTTTAATAGACCTATGACTGCATAGGAATAACTAAATATGTTTATAGGGCCTGCCAGTGTCCCTTTAAGGTGGCAGTTGCCGCTGAGTTCAGATGAAAAAGGAGCACTTGATGAGTGGGAAGTTTTAATGAATGTAGTATGGAAGTTAAGGTTTATTATTGAAAAAAGAAAACTGAAATTACAGCATATTAAAGAGAATATAGAGAAACTCAGACTGTCTTTAGAGCCCTATAGGAATCACAGAACCTATGGGGAGTTATCTAAAAGATGTCAAGACAACATGGTGAAAGTAGAAAAAAAAAAAAAAAAAAAAAAAACACACACATAATAAAATATGTCAAAGTGTGTGAAGATTATAGCATGGATAGAGCATATAAATGTAAAGGGGGGGGGGGGGATAGGCCAAAAGCCAAATTAGTGACAAAGGAAGTAGAAGTGACGGTGATGCAGCCTTAGGCCTCATGCACACGACCGTTGTGTGCATCCGTGGCCGTTGTGCCGTTTTCCGTTTTTTTTCGCGGACCCATTGACTTTCAATGGGTCCGTGGAAAAATCTGAAAATGCACCGTTTTGCAGCCGAGGCCGTGATCCGTGTATGCTGTCCGTCAAAAAAATATGACCTGTCCTATTTTTTTGACGGACAACGGTTCACGGACCCATTCAAGTCAATGGGTCCGTGAAAGAACACGGATGCACACAAGATTGGCATCCGTGTCCGTGATCCGTGGCCGTAGGTTGCTTTCATACAGACGGATCCGAAGATCCGTCTGCATAAAAGCTTTTTCTGATCTAAGTTTTCACTTCGTGAAAACTCATTTCCGACAGTATATTCTAACACAGAAGCGTTCCCATGGTGATGGGGACGCTTCTAGTTAGAATACACTGCAAACTTGGTACAAGACTGCCCCCTGCTGCCTGGCAGCACCCGATCTCTTACAGGGGGATATGATAGCACAATTAACCCCTTCAGGTGCGGCACCTAAAGGGGTTAATTGTACTATCATATTCCCCTGTAAGAGATCAGCAGGGGGCAGACCCCCCCCCCCTCCCCAGTTTGAATATCGTTGGTGGCACAGTGTGCCCCCACCATCGCCCCACCCCCTCCCTCCCTCTATTGTATTAAATCGTTGGTGGCACAGTGTGCCAACCACCATCGCCCCCCCCCCCTCCCTCTATAGCAGTAACATTGGTGGCAGTGTGCGGTCTCAACAGTAGAAGATTCATACTTACCTGCTTGCTGCTGCGATGTCTGTGAACGGCCGGGAGCTCCTCCTACTGGTAAGTGACAGTTCTTTAGCAATGCGCCGCACAGACCTTTCACTTACCAGTAGGAGGAGCTCCCGGCCGTGCCACCAACGATTTAATACAATAGAGGGAGGGAGGGGGGCCGCCCCCTGCTGCCTGGCAGCCCTGATCTCTTACTGGGGGATATGATAGTACAATTAACCCCTTTAGGTGCCGCACCTAAAGGGGTTAATTGTGCTATCATATCCCCCAGTAAGAGATCGGGTGCTGCCAGGCAGCAGGGGGCAGTCTTGTACAAAAGTGTGTAGTGTATTCTAACCTGAAGCGTCGTGTGCATGAGGCCTTACTCAAACAGGGAGAGTACACAGCAAATAGGGAGAACACGGGGTCGCAAGTGAGGAAACCAATGGATGGTGCTAATAGCGCACCTGACCAAAGGAATACACCGTATCGCCAGGGGGAGAATATTACCCAAGAAATCACAATCCGAGATATTACAATGGACAATATAGATATTATAGGAATGGATATAGAAATAACCAGTACAATGAGAACAAATATTATAGGGCCAACCATTATGAACAGCAGAGAAAGGAGAAAGTGGAAATTTAAGGAGGGACAAACACATGGATCATTATGAACATAAGAAAAAATTGGTCAGTGTTACAGAATGACCCTATTTTTGGTGTTATTCCAGGAAAACCGGAGATTACGTATAGAAAAGGAAAATAACATCAAAGGAGAAATAAGTTCTGAACAAATGGGGGGTCATTTACCTGTTGAGATGTCCGTGCGGTTCCATGTATGTTGGAAGAACCTTGCAAAAATGTAAAAAAGACGGATACAGGCGCATATCAACAATATAAAGCAGGGCATGGAGATGCACAGTGTTCCAGTGCACTTTAAGAAGTGTCATGGTATAGATCCAAAAGGGACTCTGGTTTGGAGAAGGTGACAACCAACTGGCGAGGGGGGGGGGCGACCCAGCAGCGAATATAAACCGAAGGGAGGTGGAGTGGATATATATAGGATGGATTATCTGCAGCCCGGCGGTTTAAGGCTGGTTTCACACGGGCGTTGCGGAAAAATGTGCGGGTGCGTTGCGGAAACACCCGCGATTTTTCCGCGCGAGTGCAAAACATTGTCATGCGTTTTGCACTCGCGTGAGAAAAATCGGGCATGTTTGGTACCCAAACCCGAACTTCTTCACAGAAGTTCGGGCTTGGGATTGATGTTCTGAAGATTCTATTATTTTCCCTTATAACATGGTTATAAGGGAAAATAATAGCATTCTGAATACAGAATGCTTAGTATAATAGCGCTGGGAGGGTTAAAAAAAAAATAAAAACGTTAACTCACCTTATCCCCATGATCGTGTAGTTCCCGGTCGGTCTCTTCTTTAGCTGTGGGCTTGGGCTGAATGACCTTTGGTGATGTCAGATCACATGCTCCAATCAAATGGTCCATCACCATGGTGATGGAGCATGTGATCTGACATCACCACAGGTCCTTTAGTCACAGCTAAAGAAGAGACCGACCGGGAACTAGGCGATCATGGGGATAAGGTGAGTTAACGTTTTTATTTTTTTTAACCCTCCCAGCACTATTATACTCTGCATTCTGTAGTCAGAATGCTATTATTTTCCCTTATAACCATGTTATAAGGGAAAATAATACAGTGAATAGACTGTCACCTAGAACCCATGCGTGAAAATCGCACCGCATCCGCACTTGCTTGCGGATGCTTGCGATTTTCACGCAACCCCATTCATTTCTATGGGACCTGCGTTACGTGAAAAACGCAGACTATAGAACATGCTGCGATTTTCACGCAACGCATAAGTGTTGCGTGAAAATCACCGCTCATGTGAACAGCCCCATAGAAATGAATGGGTCAGGATTCAGTGCGGGTGCAATGCGTTCAACTCACGCATCGCACCCGCACGGAAATCTCGCCCGTGTGAAAGGGGCCTAAATGTGGATTTTGACCTGAAGCCCTGTTTAATTGAATAGAAAAGGGAGAAAGAATTTATGGTGAAAGGTACTGGATGAAACAAATGGAAGAATTCTAGAGGTCCATTACAGATTGTGATATATGAAGGATATGTGAAATTTTAATGTGGGATATTTATATTTTATATTCTACTATATATTGTAGATTTTAGTACATGAGAAATCTTTTATAAGTAAAAATATGTGGAGGAGAGTCATTTGAAATGAAACTAGAGGCAAGGGTGTGCCTTCTGTGTTTTTTTTTATCTGTATAAGAAGACGCCCAAGGAAGGGTGGAGTATTCGCCCCTGACTAAGCTCGTTTGGCGAAACCCGGGTCGGGCGGTGTTGCAGACATTTGTAATCAATGCCTGTTATTTGATTCCCCTTGCGAGTATAATAAAAGAAAACATTTATACGTACACTGGTGGAGCTTCACTATGTGCCCTGAAACCTTTTAATCCGCAGAAGGAATATCCGTGGAGGAGATTTTTTGTTGTTGGAGTTCTGTGTTGGGGCTGCAGGAAAAGAGCCGTTACCATCAATTTCTACACTTAAAAGGCAGGAGTCTGTGGAGGGCAGCGTGAGCACCTTTTAAATCTCTGAAATTAACCCACTTCGCACGGTTGATCAGCGATGCCAAAAAATAATCTACATACACAGTGATGACTTTTATACAAATTATTTTAGTTTGTATATATTTCTATTACCTTTATTGCATCTGCTGATTCACCCACCAAGAAATCTACTGCTTTCTTAATGGTTGGAAGGCCCGCTAATATTTTTTTAACTGTTCCTCTCTCTCTGGCCCCATGCACACGGCCGTGTTTCACAGCTGTGTGCGGGCCGTGGAACCGCGGCCTGGATCCCTCCTGAGAGCAGGAGCGCACGGCGTCACTGGTTGCTATGACGCCGTGCGCTCCCTGCTGCCCCCGCAATACAGTAAGACACTGGTATAGATCATACCAGTGTATTACTGTACTGTGCCGGCAGCAGGGAGCGCACGGCGTCATAGCAACCAGTGACGCCGTGCGTTCCTGCTCTCAGGAGGGATCCAGGCCGTGGTTCCACGGCCCGCACACGGCTGTGAAACACGGCCGTGTGCATAGGGCCCATCTCTCTGATAACAAGATAGTGATCGGGCGGTGAAGGTTGAGGCAATAGAAGGCCTAAAGCTAGAAGTTGACGCTTCCCAACCCCATTTTATAAACCGCTCCGCTTTTTTATCCAAGGGGTCTTTTAACGATCCCATGTCTTCAAAAGGGTAGGGATGACGTTTTCACTACCTTGTTGCCATCTCCATCTATTTCGGGAGCTTTATTCCAGGTAGCTGCTGCCTCCTCAGAAAAGGGATTACTTCCGTTTAAAAAAAAAAAAAAAGAAATATAGACCCTATTGTTAGGCCTTCGCCATTCTTCTTTAATTAATGCAGATACATTTTTATGAACCGGAAAGGTTCTCATTTGTTTAGTCTCAAGACCACCAAACATTATGTCCTGCACTGATTTTGGTTCCTTAGCATCTTCTATCCCCATAGTGGATTTAACTGCTTTTAATAATTTATCTACAGGGAGTGCAGAATTATTAGGCAAGTTGTATTTTTGAGGATTAATTTTATTATTGAACAACAACCATGTTCTCAATGAACCCAAAAAACTCATTAATATCAAAGGGGATATCTGTGTGCGCAGGTGACTATTACTGTACATAATTATTAGGCAACTTAACAAAAAACAAATATATAACCATTTCAATTATTTATTTTTACCAGTGAAACCAATATAACATCTCAACATTCACAAATATACATTTCTGACATTCAAAAACAAAACAAAAACAAATCAGTGACCAATATAGCCACCTTTCTTTGCAAGGACACTCAAAAGCCTGCCATCCATGGATTCTGTCAGTGTTTTGATCTGTTCAGTAGAAGTCCAGCAATACAAATAGCAAGCTTATACTAAGACGGGGTATCAATGTGTATCAACAGTCAGTCCAGCAGGGGTACCCTGTTTATTCATTAAGTAACTAAATTTAATAGGAAATTTCAGAATTTACATATACACAGACAAAAACAGTTCTATGCAAGTGATCCATGTAGAGGCCAGAATATGAATTAATACCTAAGATACAGGTATACACAGCGGGAGGCCGGGGAAGATTATCCCTAGCACTGATTCCCTGATCTGGTCCTCTGCCCAGGGACGTCTCCTGATGGTGGGGGCGCCCTGTCCCCGTGCCTAATCTCCAACTCCTAATTATCCCTGGTGAGGTGAGTGGTGGAGTGGGACGATATACTTGGTATCTAACATGGAAAACTAGCACAGATAGAAAGGATTAGTTACAAAGGTGTCCACTGTATACTGCCCTCGTGGCGTAACCAGGAGGTACAGGGCACACCTAGAAGATAAAATATAAAAATAAAACGCACAATTAGGTATAGATATATTAAGATAAGTATAGATGACCTACAAGCCCTGACGCGTTTCACCCATACAGAGGGTTCATCAGGGGGTTACGTGTGGTAGGTATGCAGAGATAACGGGACCATTGCCAATGGTTATGGCCGCCCCAGTTCAATGATGCATGCGTGCATATATAACAGGAATAAATAATCCTTTTTGACACTGCAGACCCACAGTAATGAAACGATTGCCGAATGGCAGTTTACATACGTTTTTGGCAGCGTGGTGAGTAAACTCGACTGCCAACGTGCACACTGAGAAAATAAATAAACATAGGTCCCAGGTTAGTGCAGGTAGGATAACAAACGATAAATGCCCATAACGCTGAGTATTGAATGTAAATAGATACCTGAGGTTGGCAATAAAATACTGCAAACAAGGTCGTTCCTGAGGAGGCTCATAGAAAGGAGCATATATATATATATATATATATATATATATATATATATATATATATATATATATATATATATATATATATATATATCTGGCTGAAGTGCAACACGAGAGATATACGTGCCCCAGTTTAATCACCCAGAGGATACCTAAAGAAATATTATATGTACCTCAACATACACTCAGGGCTAAACATCAATTGAAGATAATAAAGAGACATTGTCTGGTACTTACATAGTGTGGTCAGTTGTGTGAAATCATGGGTCTGAGGTGGTGATCCTCGGTTTAGCCCTCCCTTTTAAAATCCCCAATGCCTATTCACAGGTGAAGGCACTTAGCTAATTAAAGTGTGGCCAAAAGGAGTAGGGCGTGCCAGGGGGAGGCGTACTCGGTATTGAGAAGGTGTCAGTGGTCATGACCGGCGGGGCGCATGCTGGAGGTACCCCAGGCTATCCTACGTTATTTGTGATCGGCCAGCATGTGTGCTTGGGTCGCACGCCGGTATGCGTGTCAGCGTGGACCGCATACCGGAAGTGACGTACATGCAGTCACCATCAAACCGGAAGTGCGGTGTGTGCGTGTCAGCTTGACACGCACACTGCCGCTGATGCCTACCAGATGATGACGCGCCGGAAACGAGGCTGTCCTGATATAAGGAGACAGTAGGCTGCACATGTATGAATGATCAAGCAGTGCACATACATGATAGGGGATAGTCTGTGGTCCGGTTGGGCCAGGCCACAAATAAGATGATGTCCAGGAAGTAGCATGTGATGGGCAAAATTAGGGGACATATATAGGGTGGGGCATGAGGAATTACCGTGCCAGGAAAGATGCACATAAGGCTGTTAATGTACATGTATATAACTACTGAAGTAAATAAAGTTATATACACAGAGCTCCCTTGAGGATGACAAGGAAGCCCCATACAGGGTATGTCACTGTGAATAGACATCCCATTAAATGTAACATTCGGGTACTTAACGTACCCAGGCTATATGCCAAGGAATTAGAAATATTACTGAGGTCAGAGTTGCAGGGGGGATGACCACCTGATAGGGGAGACCCCGCTAACGAGGCCAGAGCAGTGAAGCAAAGGGAAGTTCATGACAGAATGGAAGTCACTATTCATGTCATAGGGCAAACAGAGAGAATGAGCAGTTATAGAAAGCAAGAAAAAGTCAAGCGCTCGTTGAGTCCTCGGGGTGATTGGGAGCGAAATCTATAAATCCACTCGCTCTCCTTCTGTAGGATACGTCTGTCCAAGTCTCCACCTCTTGGAGAGGGGGATATCAGTTCGAGGACAGAGAAGCGAAGGCAAGAGGGATCACCACCATGACAGTCATTCACATGAGTAGCCACGGGTGTGGGCTCTTTTTTGATGACATCATTTACGTGTTCTAGGATTCTTCTCCTGAACTCATGTATCGTCTTGCCAACGTAATCCATAGGGCATGGGCACTGGCAGAGGTAAACCAGCCCACTGGATAGACAATTGACAAAGTCCCGGACCTGGAACGTTTGACCAGTGACCGAGCAGGTGACTGACTTGGTGGTTAGAACATATTGGCAGGCCTTGCACCGACCGCATTTAAATATACCAATAGGTTCACCATCAACATTGCGTGCAGCAGCAACCACAGCCTCCCAGACACTGTTCAGAGAGGTGTACTGTTTTCCCTCCTTGTAAATCTCACATTTGATGATGGACCACAGGTTCTCAATGGGGTTCAGATCAGGTGAACAAGGAGGCCATGTCATTAGATTTTCTTCTTTTATACCCTTTCTTGCCAGCCACGTTGTGGAGTACTTGGATGCGTGTGATGGAGCATTGTCCTGCATGAAAATCATGTTTTTCTTGAAGGATGCAGACTTCTTCCTGTACCACTGCTTGAAGAAGGTGTCTTCCAGAAACTGGCAGTAGGACTGGGGGTTGAGCTTGACTCCATCCTCAACCCAAAAAGGCCCCACAAGCTCATCTTTGATGATACCAGCCCAAACCAGTACTCCACCTCCACCTTGCTGGCGTCTGAGTCGGACTGGAGCTCTCTGCCCTTTACCAATCCAGCCATCTGGCCCATCAAGACTCACTCTCATTTCATCAGTCCATAAAACCTTTGAAAAATCAGTCTTGAGATATTTCTTGGCTCAGTCTTGACGTTTCAGCTTGTGTGTCTTGTTCAGTGGTGGTCGTCTTTCAGCCTTTCTTACCTTGGCCATGTCTCTGAGTATTGCACACCTTGTGCTTTTGGGCACTCCAGTGATGTTGCAGCTCTGAAATATGGCCAAACTGGTGGCAAGTGGCATCTTGGCAGCTGCACGCTTGACTTTTCTCAGTTCATGGGCAGTTATTTTGCGCCTTGGTTTTTCCACACGCTTCTTGCGACCCTGTTGACTATTTTGAATGAAACGCTTGATTGTTCGATGATCACGCTTCAGAAGCTTTGCAATTTTAAGAGTGCTGCATCCCTCTACAAGATATCTCACTATTTTTGACTTTTCTGAGCCTGTCAAGTCCTTCTTTTGACCCATTTTGCCAAAGGAAAGGAAGTTGCCTAATAATTATGCACACCTGATATAGGGTGTTGATGTCATTAGACCACACCCCTTCTTATTACAGAGATGCACATCACCTAATATGCTTAATTGGTAGTAGGCTTTCGAGCCTATACAGCTTGGAGTAAGACAACATGCATAAAGAGGATGATGTGGTCAAAATACTCATTTGCCTAATAATTCTGCACGTAGTGTATATCCTCAGTCGGAAAAAAAGGTTTTCCCATTACATTTTCAGAAGGGCAAGATAAAAAAAAAAGCATCCAAAAAAAGGATTCTCCAAGGCATAGAAATCTTCCCTCTCTTCTGAATCTGAGGAAACAACATTACTCAGTCTGCTTTTTCCTAGGCTTCTGTTCACAAGATGCACTGAACTTCCCCTCCAAAAAGGTACCAAGGCTGGTTTGGACACTGGATCTTCAATTGTGTCCCTCTTTTCTTCCTCCATAGTGGCCACCGGAGAATACCGCTCCCGATTCAGACAGTAAGCCGGCAAAACCCACGCTGACAGCTCACTTCCGGGTTCCTGTGCAATATTTGCACCTCCCCTCAGCACATGATGAGTCACTACGCATACCTGTGCTCCAGGCCTCTTTCTGGATACCGGAACTTCCTTCCACAGAGCAAAGCAGAAGCTCCTCCCCCCCGGACTTCCAAATCTTCCTCTTGCCGTGCGCGCAATACTTACTAGTGTTTGCCGGTCGCAGTGAAGCATAAGCGCTCAAGAGCCTCCAGCCATCATGCCTCTGTCTGACCCCCCACGCACCACAGTGCCACGATCTAGAGATGGGGACCGCAGGTAACGAAGGGCAGTCACAGGGAGAGAAGCATGTACTACAGGCTTCCCCTCCAAAGACAGGAAACCATACTGAAGTTGGAGGGGAGTATCCGCCTTTTTATACCTCAGGTTTCCTGTCTTTGGGAGCAGATGCTCTCTCTCGTGGTGCTGTCGTGGGTGAGGGAAAAAAATAAAAAAGTTGGTCTTTTTAGCACAGTTTTTATTTTGATTGTGTTCATTTGAGGGGTTAGGTCATCTGATAATTTTTATAGAGTCGGTCAATACGGACGCGGCAATACCTAATTCGTGTACTTTTCTCCCCCCCCCCCCCCCATTTTTAAAAAATACATAATTTTTACACTTTATTTTTTGTCCCACTCTGGGACTTCAACTTTTGGGGGTCTGGGATCTGATCCCCTTTACAAAGCATCACAATACTTCTGTATTGTTAAGCATTGGCTGTAAGTGTATTACACACTGTAATATACCTACAGCCTGTTTGCCTGCGAGATCAGGGGGCTGGATTTCACAGGCTCTCCCAGAAGGCAACCACGATGCCCCATCACAGCAGCACGGGGACAAGATTGAAGCGCCAATACCCCCAAGGACATAGCAGATGCTGTGGTCAAAGCTGACTACAGCACATAAAGGGTTAATGGGCTGGGTTGCAGCAGGGGTACAGCCATCAGTGACTGCCGGACCCCTGCTGCGGATCGGACGGGCGCATCTCCTGCACAAGCCCGATCACAGCGCTGTACATGTACGGAACAGGTCCTTAAGTCACGGACATCTGCGCCGTACATGTACGGCGCGGGTCCTCTATGGGTTAATCTTAAAGCTAAGTATTTTGAATAGCCACATATTTGCAGAGTTGTTTAGAATTTGTGTTTTTTTGCACTACACAATTCAGTCATTTTTTCACTTGTATACATCACTTGAATCCAGCTTGTTTATATGGAGGAAACGTTACCACTTTGTATATCACTATTAGTATTTTAACGATTTTGGTTTTGCCCTTTGAGGTGCACATGACTGGTCACACGACCACAGGAGTCATGGCGATGACGGAGCGGGCCTGGTTGCCTGGTCATGTGGTCTCCTCGTTGCACAGCGGACCGCCCTGTGCGCAGAGACACCATAACATGGCATGAGATGACTGGCCATGAGCCATCACTGGAGTCTAGGTACAGCCTTTGGTCATCACATTTGACTAGTCCAGTGGTGGGCAAACTTTTTTGTCAACTGAGCCAAATATCGCCAAAACCACGATTGAAATTTACCTAAAATATATATAAAGGAGATATTAGGAAGGAAGGCAAGATTCGAATCCTCTGTAGTGCAGGATGGGTCACTGTGGGAAAGAGCCGCATTGAAGGGTCTAAAGAGCCGCTTGTGGCTCGCGAACCGCACTTTGCCGACCACTGGTCTAGTCAGTTGATTGGTTGTTCCTCCCTTCTTTAGAAGCATTAAGAAGTCCAGTCCCATTCTCCTGACGAAGCGGTAACACACGTCGAGGCATGGAGGCTGGAGCTTATACGCCTCTCTATCCTGGTATGGCATTTATTCTGAGTATTGTTGTTTTTCACTGATCCCTATTCAGGAGTAAGCTTCAGCATTGATATACGATTAGTCATTTCTGGTCACGGTTATGCAGGCTTCAGTATAAAGTGTTATATAGTGAATTTACCTTTACTTTGCTAGTTGCCATTAGTAGTTAAATTTGTCATTGAGATAGGTGTGTGTGTGTGTGTGTGTGTGTGTGTGTGTGTGTGTGTGTGTGTGTGTGTGTGTGTGTGTGTGTGTGTGTGTGTGTGTGTGTGTGTGTGTGTGTGTGTGTGTGTGTGTGTGTGTGTGTGTGTGTGTGTGTGTGTGTGTGGCCTCTTTCACACTACTGTTTTTTTTTTTTCCGTTTTGCAGTCCGTTTTTTGCGTTCCGTATACGGAACCATTCATTTCAATGGTTCCGCAAAAAAAAAAACAGAATGTGTTCCGTATGCATTCCGTTTCCGTATTTCGGTTCCGTTGAAAGATAGAACATGTCCTATATTTGCCCGCAAATCACGGTCCGTGGCTCCATTCAAGTCAATGGGTCCGCAAAAAAAAACGGAACACATACGGAAATGCATCCGTATGTCTTCCGTATCCGTTCCGTTTTTTGCGGAACCATCTATTGAAAATGTTATGCCCAGCCCAATTTTTTCAGTGTAATTACTGTATATGCCATACGGAAAAAACGGAACGGAAATAGAACCACAACGGAAGCAAAAAAAACGGAACAACGGATCTGTGAAAAACGGACCGCAAAACACTGAAATGGACATACTGTAGTGTGAAAGAGGCCTAATAGGGCAGTTTTAATCCTACCACAGGTTGGTATGCCATTTTCTTATTAATTGGGGTTATTTGGTCATTTTTAATATTATATATTTAATAAAGATTTTTCTTATGGGCAAAATGGTATTGGCTCAGTTGCTTATTGTATCAGGTTAGTGATTAATAGAAGTAGCCGAGCCTCTTCTAGTGAAGTTAATTATATGAATTTATGCAATGAGAATTCTGCCACTTACACCTAGAACCGTGGAACATTCTAAGGGTTCTTCCAGTCAGACTTGGAAACTGAAGGCACTCTCACAGATTTCATAGAGCTTAATACCACACAGGGCCATTTTAGTTGGGAGATTTTGCCTAAATTTGAGACTCCCCTTAAACGAACTAATTAGGTATTTATCTGCCACAATATTTTCCACGGGTGTATAAAATTGGGAAAAAGGTACTATAAACAATGGTCAATTATTGGCCTTATTTTGTACAATCAAAATTTGGGTCTTCTAGGCTGGTCAGGGACTCCGAAAATTTGAGAAATTTGATGATCAGCTCATAACTGTGCAGTAGCAGGCTGTGCTACACGATATACAGGATGGCCAACGAAAAAGTAGCCTGCCTCCAGTGATAGTATGACGAGATGAATGAGCAAGTGGATTATTAATACAGTATATATGTGTTTCCATTAACCACAAGTCAGAAAAGATGCTGAAAGTGGTCCCCGTTAAAGTCTATGCATCTTCGTGCATGTCGGATTATGTTGACAGATCCATGGTATCTGGATTATAAGTGTACACTTGGTTTTAAATTTCCCCACAGATGCAAACAGGTCTGGGAAATGTGGTGGTCATTACCCCATGCTCACAGTTCACTCCTCTGTCAACAGTTCATGTACCTGTGCCAGTGAGTTCCGTGAGGCGTGGCAAGTTGTCTAATCTTGTTGGAAAAAGCAGGACATTTCAAGCAAAATCAGCTAACATAACAAAAAAAAATAAAAAACACACTCCACTTGCATGTTCATCTTGTCATACTATTGCTGGAGGTAGGCTACATTTTCGTGGGCCACTTTGTATTAGGGTGCCAACCAATAATCTTGAATATTTGACTTTATAAAGCCAAGGCTACTTTTTGGGGCCGCTTGCGAGAGCCCTGAAACGGACCCAGAAACGCCAGTGTGAAAGTAGCCTAAAACTTAGAAATATGCCACAAACATTTCAACAGTTGTGTTGGTCCAATTTTGGCTTTTGGCACAAGAGGAGTCAGGTTACTGGGCGAGGAACTAAGCACCATATATCTTGGCCTACTCCACCATTAAATTTACTAAGGGATGAGGTAAAAAAAGAAAAAAAGAAATTACTGGCGACATGATTTGTGAGTTATCCACTCTTCCAGTTCTGAGTTGTGTCATGTGACCACCACACTGGGGCATATTTTCTTAGTTCACATTTCAGGTGATTTGCATCAGTCACTGAGCCAAAACCAGGTGTGGGTCAAAAACGGAACAGCTGCTAATCTTTCCATTCCAAAAAAATAATAAAAAAAATGCACACAGATCCATTTAGGTCACTCCCCCTTTCATGATTAGAAAAGTGTAAAACAGTAAATATGATGCAAAATATGCAAGCCAGTTTTTAGGTGTAAAATGCACATTTTCAACAGTAAATCAGCCCCAATGACTTTCCAAATTACACAGCATCTTACATGTGAACAGGAAGGAAGTAATTTTCTCTACCAATTCCTATGCGGCTCACAAAGGCCCTTTCTGGAATGAATAGAGAAACAGATTTCTTGTCCACACGAAAGATGTTGCATCAGTTGGAGAGCCAGTGTGTTGGTCACATGACACAGTTGAGGACTTAAGGGAGTGGCTAATGCAAAATCATGTAAACCGTAAAAATACTACCTTCACTACAATTAACATCATGTATCTTTCTAACTGGCCAGGGAATAACACATTTGTTGGAGTGCTTCTTCAAATGCAAATTTCAAGTTTTTTCTGAATCCCACAAATACAGTCCTGATCAAAAGTTTAAGACTACTTGAAAAATGGCAAAAAATAAAAATAAAAAAATATTTATTTACATTGTTGGATCTTAACAAGGTTCCAAGTAGAGCTTCAACATGCAACAAGAAGAAATGAGAGTGAGACAAAACATTTTTTGAGCATTCAATTAATTGAAAATAATGATTAAACTGAAACAGGCCGTTTTTCAGCTGATCCAAATATTAGGACCACATGCCTTTAAAAGGCCAAATCTGTGCAAAGATGTAGATTCATTGTCATTTTCTGTCAGGTAGTCACACGTTGTGATGGCAAAGGCAATAAAAAAACTCCCTTTTTTGAACGTGGTCGGGTTGTTGAACTGCATGAGCAGGGTCTCACAGCGCGCCATCGCTGCTGAGGTGGGATGAAGTAAGTAAGAGGGTTATGGAACAAAAAAGTCAAGTGGAAGACCCAAAAAAATGTCATCAGCACTGAGCCGGAGGATCCAATTGGCTGTCCGTCAAGACACTGGACTATCCTTGACCCAAATTAAGGCCCTTACTGGTGCTGACTGCAGCCCCATAACCATCAGACGGCATCTGAGACTAAAGGGCTTCAAAAACAAAAAACGTCTTCAAATGACCTTGCCTCCTTGAACGCCACAGAACTGCTTGTTTGGACTTTGCAAGAGAGCACCAAACATGGGACATTCAAAAAGGTGGAAGAAAGTTTTATTCTCTGATGAGAATAATTTTTCTCACCTTGATGGTCCTGCCATCTCAGATCCCATCTGAGATGTTTTCTACGCGCCACAGTGGAGAGGGCGCCATAATGGTCTGGGGTATTTTTTCCTTCAGTGGAACAATGGAGCTTCAGGAAGTGCAGGGGCATCAAACGGCCGCTGGCTATGTCCAGATGTTGGCAGAGAGCATTCCTCATGACTGAGGGCCCTTGTCTATGTGGTAACGCCTGGGTTTTTCAACAGGACAAGGCTACAGTACAAGGGACTTCTTCCAGGAGAATAACATAATTTTTTGGCCCATCCTGCTTGTTCCCCTGATCTTAATCCAATTGAGAACCTTTGGGGATGGATGGCAAGGGAAGTTTACAAACAGGACAACAGTTCCAGACAGTAGATGGCCTTCGTGCGGCCGTCTTCACCACTTGGAGAAAATGTTCCCACTCACCTCATGGAAACGCTTGCATCAAGCATGCCGAAACGAATTTTGGAAGTGATGAAAAATAACGGCGAAGCTACTCATTACTGAGTTCATGTATGGAAGTTGGATTTTTTTTTTTCAGCGGGGCGGGGGGGGGGGGGGGGTGTTAGTTTTTTGGGGGGCGGTGTGGACCTAAACTTTTGATCAGCTGCAAAACAGCCTATTTCAGTTTATTCGTTGTTTTCATTAAATTGAATGCTCAAAAAATGTTTTGTCTCACTCCCATTTCTTCTTATTGCATGTTGAAGATCTACTTGGAACCTCGTTATGACCCAGCCATGCTAAATATGATTTTTTGCCATTTTTCAAGTGGTCTTAAACTTTTGATCAGGACTGTATCTATTTATCCATCTAGCTTCTTTTGCTCTACAACATGCTGCCTAAGGCAAGTCAATGATCCTATTTGGAAGCTTACAGACATAATCATAAGATCACAGAAAGGAAACAAGGCGCTGGAAAGGTGAGGAAGGGAGCATGCAAGTATGCTTTTCTCAGATACACACTCCTGGTGCCAAGTAAAAATTACCAAAATGCTGTAACACCCCTTTAAGAAGGATTCATACTTACCGGTGGAGGAAATTTGTAGTTGCCTTCTGGATTATTCTGAATTTCCCAAAGACCTTCATTAAACCCTTTTCTTTTATTGGGTTTGCCATATTTATCCTTGTACTTTTCATATGGAAAAAGATCCTTTGCTCCCAAAAAAGCACTAGGAGAAAGAAAAAAGGATAAAACATATTCTGTATGGACACTTATTACAGGGGTTATCCAGGGTTTTGATATTCACTGCCTATCTTCAGGATTCCAAACTGAGAGGGTCTGCTGGAACCACATAGTTCTGCAAACTGTACAGTGAACAGAGCAGTTTACTGCATCACTGCAATTACCAGCTCCCTCCACTGCACACCGGAAGGAACTGTGTAGTTCCGGTGTCAGAGCTACACGGTAATGGCTCATCAGTGAGGGTGTGGACTCCCAATGGTCTATCCTGAGAAAAGGCCATCAATATCAAAATCCTGGACAGCCCCTTCGGCTTTATAGCTTTCCCACTAACAAAAGGGACGAATAATACGTTCCTTTTAAAGGAACGTATAATCCGAAAATTATAGGATATCATTTAAAGGTGTTTTGCAGGGCTATGATACTGATGACCTATGCAGAGGCTAGGTCACCAATATCAGATCAACAGGGGTCCGAATTCAAGGTCCCCAGCTGATTGGCTATTTAAGGGTACTTTCACAGTAGTGTTTTTATTTTCCGGTACCGAGTTCAGTCACAGGGGCTCAATATCGAGAAAAAAAAAAAAAAACTGTTTTAGGCTACATGCAAACGGCAGTGTTTTTTGGCAGATCAGATGGTTTCCCCTATTTATTTTTATGGATTCGTTAAAAATCCTGTGGACTCCATTTCTTGCCCGCGTTTCATGTCAGAAAAAAAACAAAACCACATACAGGAACACGGTGCCACTATTTGCAGACCACAAAAAAAACAACTATTGTGTGCATGTAGGCCTAATGCATTCTGAATGGAGAGCATTCCGTTCAGGATGCACAAGTTCAGTCCCCCTTACGTTTTTTGGACGGAGAAAATACCACAGCATGCTGCAGTTTTCTCTCCAGCCAAAAATACTGATCAATTGCCAGCATTAATTTACATTGATGTGCATTATGCCGGATCCGGCATAAGGTGTTCCGGCAAAACAGATCCGGCTTGTTTGTTAACCTCCAAAGCAGCACTGAGAAGTTTAATCCACCTCAGAAGGGACATAAAACCAAGCCGACGCAGGTAAAAACAAAAACTTAATTAGGACAATTTGCAACGACAGACAAAAAAGGTGAAAAAAATAAAAATGTATAAATAACATTTAAAAACACCCCAGATTGTATTCTTGGTCCGATAAAAGTGCCAATTCAATGTTGGAGCCCAAAGTCCTATGTTTTGGGACACAAAGCTGAGGTCACCATTTCAATTGTATAGCTTTATAGTAGAGGCGCAAGTCAGGTAGTCTTGCGAGCGATCTTTATCAGCCTTGTTGAATACAATTCAGGGTTTTTTTACTCTTAGGCCTCTTTCACACGGGCGTCATTTTTTTTGCCCGGATAAGAGCCGGGTGCGTTGCGGGAAAATGCGCGATTTTTTCTGCGCAAGTGCAAAACATTGTCATGCGTTGCACTCGCGTGAGAAAAATCGCGCATGTTTGGTACCCAAACCCGAACTTCTTCATAGAATTTCGGGCTTGATGTTCTGAAGATTGTATTATTTTCCCTTATAACATGGTTATAAGGGAAAATAATAGCATTCTGAATACAGAATGCATAGTAAACCAGCGCTAGAGGGGTTAAAAAATAAAATAAAAAATAATTTAACTCACCTTAGTCCACTTGCTCGCGAAGCCGGCATCTCCTTCTGTCTCCGCTGCTGATGAACAGGACCTGGGGTGAGCTGCTCCATTAAATACAGGTTAAGGACCTTCGATGACGTCACTCCGGTCATCACATGGTACGTCACATGATCTTTTACCATGGTGATTCACCATGGTAAAAGACCATGTGATGACCGGAGTGACGTCATCGAAGGTCCTTAAGCTCTATTTAATGGAGCAGCTCACCCCAGGTCCTGTTCATCAGCAGCGGAGACACAAGGAGATGCCAGCTTCGCGAGCAAGTGGACTAAGGAGTTAAAAAAAAAATTGTAACCCCTCTAGCGCTGGTTTACTATGCATTCTGTATTCAGAATGCTATTATTTTCCCTTATAACCATGTTATAAGGGAAAATAATGATCGGGTCTCCATCCCGATGGTCTCCTAGCAACCATGCGTGCAAATCGCACGGCATCCGTACTTGCTTGCGGATGCCATCCGATTTTCACACACCCCATTCACTTCTATGGGGCCTGCGTCACGTCAAAAATCGGAAAATATAGAGCATGCTGCGATTTCAACTGAACGCACAAGCGACGCGTTAAAAACATCGCTCATGTGCACAGCCCCATAGAAATGAATGGGTCAGGATTTAGTGCGGGTGCCATACGTTTGCCGCACGGAAAACTCGCCCGTGTGAAAGGGGCCTTAGGGAAAGGTTATGAAGGTAGTTCTAACTTGCATGAATGACTGCAGAAGGTGGATGGAAACCATTTGCATCAAAAATAGGAGCTTTGGGACAATATACTGTATTTTTGTAGAATGTTTTTACACCCTATCCAAGACACCCATGGCAAGGATAAAGATGGTTTCCAATTTCCTTCAAGAGTAGGAGATAGTTGGATTTATATAGTCTTATAGAGTCATTGGTGAGCGCTATTCCTAGGTATGGCAGAGTCGGAGCTCCGTTTTAAAAAGGGAAAGAACTTTATAGAGTGGGCCGTCTGAGCCGAGAGGGAAACGCCCATAGCCTCAATGCGTTAAAGTAAAGAACCGCACTGCCTGAATAAGGAATTTTTTCCACCGTGCTGTAAGCCCACTGAGTTGATACAGGATAACAGTGCTTCCCAGCTCTGGATTCCAAATGCACCTCCTGGATTCCTCTGCAGGGCACCAAAGAATCACACCATAGTGAAGCACTTCAGATACAGGTAAAACAACTTGTGGTTTATTATACTCACAAACGAGTCAAAAATATATAGCATATATAAAATCCTAGTGGTAACACTCCGCTGCCCTACCCGGGTTTCGCACTCAAGCTTCGTCAGGGGCAAAAAAGCAATACTTTATATTAACCTCTTCAGGAGGTCAATTCAGAACTGCGGTTTGCTGCGTTTCCGGGTTATTCGGGTCTCGGGGGACCCGATAACCCGGAACAGGATGGTGATCGGTGGTGTTAGTTTTAGGGATAAGTACACCAAATTTGTACAGGCCTATGTACCTGGAAGGGAGGTTGCGGTTGAGGAGTCTCCGATTGCATTCGAGGGGAGACTTTTTCTGCCAGTATGTTCGCTCAAAGCAGGCGAGGTATGGCGTGAAGCTGTACAAACTTTTTGAGAGTACCTCAGGGTACACTTACAAGTTTCTTGTGTACGAGGGGCGAGATTCCCGTATTCAACGCCCAGAATGTCCCCCCACTCTGGGTGTTAGCGAGAAACTTGTGTGGGACCTTATGCACCCACTGCTAGATAAGGGTTACCACCTGTACGTGGATAACTTTTATACTAGTATCCCCTTGTTCCAGTCCCTCGCCGCCAGATCCATGTCCGCTTGTGGGACCGCGTGGAAAAAGAAAATCAACGCGGCCTCCCTGCCCACCCCCTCCAGGTTCCTATCTCCAGGAATGAGACTCGTGCCCTTACCACTGGAAACCTGTTGCTGGTCAGCTATAAGTACAAGAGGGATGTCCTTGTACTGTCCACAATTCATGGTAACGGCATCACCCCTGTCCCTGTGCGAGGTACCGCGGCAACGGTCCTCAAGCCTGATTGTATCGTCGACTACAATCGGTATATGGGAGAAGTTGATCTCTCTGATCAAGTCCTCAAGCCATATAATGCCATGCACAAAACTCGGGCATGGTACAAAAAAAGTTCCAGTCTACTTGGTGCAGGTCGCCTTGTATAACTCTTGTGCTGTCCCGGAGCGCTGGCAACACAGGGACATTACTTCAGTTCTATGAGGCAGTCCTCAAGGCCTTGATCTTTTCGGACCAGGAAAGAGCAAACCGGAGTACCTCAGGAACTGGAGGCGCCCGGATCGTCCCTGGCCAACACTTTCCAGGTGTGGTCCCCCATACAGGAAAGAAGGGACAGACCCCCCCAAAAAAGGTGCAGAGTGTGTCACAGGAGGGGGGGATATGGAAGGTCACCACTACTCAATGTGACACGATCATCTGAGCCTCTGCATTATTGGTTGCTTCAGGGAGTACCACACTTCCATTGAGTACTAAATTTATATCCCAATTTAGCCACTGACAATCAGATAAAAAAACTGGTTCTCAGACTTGAGACACTAAAAATAAAAAATACATTATTATATATGTTTTTCAAAAATATTTAGTAAATCTAAAAAAAAAAGTTGACTTATTAGAGGAGATTCTTACGGATACGGCGATACCCATCTCAGATGAACACGGTAAAAAAATAAAAACACAGTGCCAAAAAAGCTATTTTTTGGACATGGAAAAGGACCTAGGAATTTTTGTGAACAACAAACTAAGCTGTAGAAACCTGTGTCAGGCAGCTGCTGCTAAGGCAAATAAGTAGGGCTGCAACAATTCATCGATGTAATAGCTAAAAAAATAAAATAAAATTATAATAATTAAAAAAATCCTCTATACAGTTTCCCTGCATCAACGATTTGTTTAAATCACGTGACCACGGAGCGTGAGTGAAGAGAGGCCTCTCACTCACCGCTCCATGGCCTCCCATCCGCACCGCGCTGCAAGGGCCTTAAGGCAGCTGTGATTTGAAGGGGTTGATGGCGCTGTGGAACATGGATGGAAATGGCATAGAAGGGCTGATGGCATGGAGGCACTGGGGGAGGGGGACAAATGGCACAGGGTGGCATGGAGGAGCAGATGGCACCGGAGGAGTGGGGCACATGGTATGGAGGGGCTGATCTGATGGCACTCGGGGAGTGGGGGACATGCTGGATGGTATGGAGGCAGTGGGGGAGAGGGACAGATGGCAATGGATGGCACAGAGGCACTGGGGGAGGGGGGACATAGACATGGCAATGGATGGCATGGAGGGGCAGATGGCACTGGGGGGGAGGAGAACATGGCACTGGATGGCACGGAGGCACTGGGGGAGGAGGACATGGCAATGGATGGCACGGAGGCACTGGGGGAGGAGGACATGGCAATGGATGGCACAGAGGGGCTGATCTGAGGGCACTTGGGGACAACTAATGCACTTGGGCTGATCGCACAGGGGGGACTGATGGCAGGGGGGGGTCTGATGAGTTTTTATAAAGGAAAACAGTAAATATTTTCTTATTATAGTACTCGATTAATTGTAAAAATAATCGGTAAAATACTCAATTGCTAAAATAATCGTTTGCTGCAGCCCTACCAATAGGATAATGGGTTGCATCAAAAGGGGCATAGATAACAGTCCTACCTCTTTACAAATCGCTAGTCAGACCACACAAAGTACAGTGTACAGTTCTGGGCTCCTGTGAACAGGGTTCAGAGGAGGGCAACTAAAGTAATAACTGGAATAGGGCAACTACAGTACCCTGAATGATTATCAAAATTAGGGTTATTCACTTAAGAAAAAAGATAACTGAGGGAAGATCTAATTACTATGTATAAATATATCAGGGGTCAGTATAGAGATCTCTCCCATTATCCATTTATCCCCAGGACTGTGACTGTGACAAGGGGACATCCTCTGCGTCTGGAGGAAAGAAGGTTTGTACACAAACATAGAAGAGGATTCTTTACAGCAGGCATGCTCAACCTAGGCCCTCCAGCTGTTGTAAAACTACAATTCCCACAATGCCCTGCTGTAAGCTGATAGCTGTTTGGGCATGCTGGGAGTTGTAGTTTTGCAACAGCTGGGGGACCGCAGGTTGAGCATGCCTGCTTTACGGTAAGAGCAGTGAGACTATGGAACTCTCTGCCTGAGGAGATGGTGATGGGTAGTACAATAAAGGAATTCAAGAGGGGCCTGGATGTATTTCTGGAGAGTAATAATACAGTATTACAGGCTATAGCTACTATAGAGGGGTCGTTGATCCAGGGAGGTAGGGCTCATGCACAAGACCATATGGCTTTCAGTGTTTTGTGGGCCGGTTTTTACTGATCCGTTCTGTTTCCTTTCGCCATATAAAGTAATTACATAGATTTTTTTTTTTCAATAGATGGTTCCGCAAAAACAGAACAGATACGGAAGACATATGGATGCATTTCTGCAGGACTAGATGGACAGATGTCATTTTTTCAGCATTTTAAACTATGTAAAATTATCTAAATATATACATTTCTAAAACTCAGAAAATAAAATGAAATATACAAGGAGGTCTCTAACATGCATATGGAAACTAGTCAAATACATTTTGGATCAATATTATTAATGTAATAATGATGTATACCTGAGATTAAAAAAGGAACATTTTCCTTTACTATATTGAAAAGCATACCACACAGTCATTGCGAGTCAATCATATAGCTGTATGCTGGGGAGTAGAAGGATCAGCGTTTGTAGACTAACTAGGACACATGGTGCCACAGAGAAACATGGCTGCCTAGGTGGCCGTATCCTTCACGACATGAGGGCAGGTTACACCGGGTAAACATTAGCAGTGGCGCGCGCAAGTCCGCAGCCACCAATCAGAGCGCTGCTTTCATTTTCCAGAGTCACTTACGTTTCATGGGTACCGTAGAAGAATATAGGATACTTGCTGGGCGGGGGTTTCACGGCTCCATCCTTGACATCATCGACCTAATCAAAGGGCAGATGAGGGCAGATGAAACATTATTTACATGTGCGGGCACAGAACAGGCGTGATTCCCAGCCCCCAACCTGGCGCCTAGACGTGGGCACACAATCTAACTATGACAAGGGGAGACCAGATACATAAGCTGAAGGCCCTGCACGTATAGACCTTGGCGTCCCTCCCCCATGTACTAACCCGGGCCGGCCAGTGCGGGTATCCCTTCATCTTGGCGAACACTAGGTCTCCCGGCTTAAACGTATGCGACATAGTTGGTAAGCAGGTCCCCGTCTCGTCGCTCCCCTCTTCAGCGGGTCGCCGGAAATAACGCCTCTTCTCCTCTGATTGGTACCGGGGCTGCTGTTCGCCTGCACAGGCAGTCCTGAGGAGAAAGCACTTCCGGGTAGAGCTATCATCTCTCGCCTGGCTTATCTTCTCTGCTGGATCTTATTATTAGACGCCATGAAGAAACTCTTTGATGGGTTTAAAGCGGACATAAAGTTCCGAGGCGCAGGACCCGGGCGCAGACTAAACGACGAGGCCAGGTACAGTCAGTGGGCTTGATCAGATTTTTTTTATAGATTTTTTTTCTTCAAAAAATGGACAATTTGCAAATTGTAAACATACAGTCAATTCCAAGATATAAACATGTTAACATAGTGGTAATCATCACTATATTAAGAATAGAGATATTCAATAAATGCAACCCCAAAACCTCCCCCCACCTTCCCCACTCGAGACGGACTAATAGTGTATATCTTGTAGACAATTATAGCAAAATGGCAGTAGTATAAATCAATCATATATGGTCTAAGTACCAAGATAGGAAGGGACATTGAGGCTTTTCCGAGGTGTCAACTGCACCCCCCCCCCCCCCCCCAGGACACCCACAAAACAAATATTCCTGCATTCTCACTGTATAACACTTCCCACACCTCTAGTAAGAGCAAGCCAAAGACTACATACTCCAGTTCTTTCGATCCACAAGCCCCAAATAGCCTTGAGATCTGAAATGCAATTTCGCTTAAAGGGATTCTGTCATGACATTTTAGGCATATAACCTAAACATATGGCCAGGTCCGTCCAAATAGCATGAATCCGAAACTGTACTTATTAAATGTGCCTGTGGCTCTATTGGCACATAAAACAGGTTTTTATAACCTGTCATTCACCTACCTAAGGTACCCAAGGAGACGTTGCTTCATACAGTGTGCCCGGCTGCAGCCATCTCAGTCTGGTGCCCAACGCCGCCTTCCCACTATAAATCGCCGCCCTCCCTGTCTATAGTGCCACCTTCCTCCTCACCTCAGCGCCGCTTCTGCAATCGTCCGAGGTGAGGAGGAAGGCAGCACTATAGACAGGGAGGGCGGCGATTTCTAGTGGGAAGGCGGCGCTGGGCACACTGATGGCTTTCCAACCGTATTATATCATTCAGTCCAGCAATAAAGTCAGTTAGGCTAGGAGGAAGCAGTCTATTAATTCCGGTAATAATAGGGGTTTGCAAATTATCAGAATCAAAAATGCCAAGTTGGCGCAATTCTGGTTAGGAGAGAAGCTTGTACCAAATACTGTATTGAGTAGGTCTATAATGTCTCCCCAATATCTATTCAAGGCACTGCAGTTCCATAACATGTGGATTAAATCAGCCCTTCCTCCCGACATTTGGGACAGGAGGAATCTCCCCTATAGCCAATCTTACATAGAAATAGTGGGGTCCTATAGACCCTGTGAATCATTAATAACTGCAACAATCTTGCTGCTTCGCTGAGGGACAAGTTTGGGGTCATAGCTAGTGTCTCTTCCCATTGGGTATCCTCTATAGCTCCCAGATCTTTTTCCCATTTTAATTTTACCTTAAGGCCTCATGCACACGGCCGTGTTCCACGGCCGAGAGCGGACCGTGGAAACCCGGGCCGGGATTCCTCCTGACAGCATGAGCGCACGGCGTCATTGGTTGCTATGACGCCGTGCGCTTCATGCAGCCGCCTCTGTACAGTAATACACTAGTATAGTGTATTACTGTACAGCAGCGGCTGCATGATAAAAACACAAAGTAAGATTCTAGTTTATAGGTGTTGGCTGAATGCCTGGCCGCCATCTTAGCTAAACATAGTCCTCAACAAGCAAGTATCCATTTTGTATCAATAGTCCATAACAGTCCCCCCTTGGAGACTTGATTGTAGACTTTCCCTTCGCCTAGCGAATCCCCTGGGCATACCATTCGTATCCTCTTCACCCGCAGTGGCGACAACCTACCCCTTATAGGTAGGCTCCCGGTTGCTCGGACTTGTGGTAATAACCTGGGATTCATCTCACCCTATCTCAGCCAGGCATCATTGTGAGGAGGGGGAGCTGTGTTGAACGATGTTTCCTTCTGTCCTTCCTCATCGTAGAGGAGCATAATAGGTCGTTCATCAGTTTTCTTCATTCTTTTTGAAAAGCGGGTCGCACAAATAAGAACGAGCTTAATCACTACATACATCACCAATATTATTAGGGCTACCTGCAATATTACTTGGACAATTCCCATGAGCCAACCCCCAATACCTTTGAACCAGTTATTGGGGTTAAGGGAAGAGAAGGTATCAGACCACCATGTATCTTTATCAGCTTTATGTGCATCCAGCCATTTATCTCTTAAATCCGCCATTTTCTCTATACCCACCTTAACTTGCAAATTACCCCCGCGGGTCTATGTAATGGCAACAAGAGGGTCCCACAATCTGGCACATACCTCCATCTTTAGCTGTAACATAATCTAGAACTAATGTGTGTTGGTTGGTGACAATGATTAACTGGTTTTGCACAATGTTTGAGTTATTCATAAGTCTCATCACTTCCCATATTTGGTCATCCAGGTAGTCTGTTGCTACTACCAGATGATCCCACATCTGCGCTATCATGGGATATATGAAGATGGAACTAACAATTTTGTTGGAAATGCTCATCTCTACTATATGTGGCTTGCCATTTGGTCTGGGTGTGTTATCTTTGGCCCTACGATACAAGGTGTGTTTAGGTACTGCATTTATGTCAATTTCAGAGTGTGGTACTATAAAGGTAGCAGGAGTAAGCCTGGCGATGGTGCACAGTCCTGTGACATTCTGGGATAACCATTTGTACGCTTTGTGTCCACAAACTAAGTATATGTCGTCTGGAACTGTCACTGCTGTGCCATTGAATAATCGGGTAATTAGTTTGGCTAATTGTATCCCTTTCGCCAACTCATATCCTTTTGACTGACTTTCGGTGTCGGTAGCTAATATACCTGTCAGGAGATCCTGTACAGTACGGTTGTTACAGGGCAGATCCTTTCCGTTATTATTATTTATTATTATTTATTATTTAAGCGCCATTCATTCCATAGCGCTGTACATATGATAAGCGGTGCACATACATAACAGACAATTGTACTAATCATAAACAAGATGAGTTACAAACTGGTACAGAAGGAGAGAGGGCCCTGCCCGTGAGGGCTTACAATCTACATGGTATGGGAGAAGGACACAGTAGGTGCGGGTTGAGTTGGTCATGGCGGTATAGAGGCAGCAGGGTCATTGGTTGTAGGCTTGTCTGAAGAGGTGGGTTTTCAGGTTTCTTTTGTAGGATTCCACTGTAGGTGAGAGTCTGATATGTTGGGGTAGCGAGTTCCAGAGTATGGGGGATGCACGGGAGAAATCTTGGAGTCGATTGTGGGAAGAGGCGATAAGAGGAGAGGAGAGGAGAGAAGGAGGTCTTGTGAGGATCGGAGAGTGAGTGTGGGGATGTATCGGGAAAGTAGCTCAGAGATGTAGGGAGGGGACAGGTTATGGACGGCCTTGTATGTGTTTGTCAGTACTTTGAAGTGGATTCGTTGGGCAATGGGGAGCCAGTGAAGGGATTGGCAGAGGGGAGAGGCAGAGGAGTAATAAGGTGAGAGGTGGATTAGTCGGGCAGCGGAGTTGAGGATAGATTGGAGGGGTGCGAGGGTGCTAGATGGAAGGCCACAGAGGAGGATGTTGCAGTAGTCTAGGCGGGAGATAATGAGGGCATGTACGAGCATTTTCGCAGATTCGAAGTTAAAGGGATTCTGTCACCTCCCCTAAAGCCAAAAAACGATTTTAAAGCAGCCATGAAGCACAGCTTACCTGGATTAGGCTGTGCTCTTTTATCTTGAAATCCGTCCAGCAGTTACTGCAAAAAACAACTTTGATTGATAAGGAAATGTGTCCTGAAGGTGCCCAGAGGGGCGTTTTTTTCTTCTTAGAGAGCCCAGTACCGCCCCTCTTTCAGTGCCCAGCCCGCCTTCCTTGTACTGCCACAGCCTCTCCTCCCTCTCCTCCCCCTCTGTGGCAGGCTGGGGGCGGTTAGAAAGTACAAGGAAGGCGGGCTGGGCACTGAAAGAGGGGCGGTACTGGGCTCTCTAAGAAGAAAAAAACGCCCCTCTGGGCACATTCAGGACACATTTCCTTATCAATCAAAGTTGTTTTTTGCAGTAACTGCTGGACGGATTTCAAGATAGAACAGCACAGCCTAATCCAGGTAAGCTGTGCTGCATGGCTGCTTTAAAATCGTTTTTTGGCTTAGGGGAGGTGACAGAATCCCTTTAAGGAAAGCACGGATGCGGGAGATGTTTTTGAGTTGGAGGCATCTACACCAATACACTGCACGTGGCTGTCTGTTTTTGAATCATTGCAACCTGAGTGTATGTGTGGACTAAATGTCATACCTTTGGTTTGTACTTGGAGACAATATCAGTGTGTCCAGCTAGGAAAACATGTGACATTAGCCCAGTGTCCCTCTTGCCAAGGAGTAGAGCTATAATCTACCGAGGGTCCTGATCTGTTTATCATGAGCCATTATCTTAGCTAAACATAGTCCTCAACAAGCAAGTATCCATTTTGTATCAATAGTCCATAACACTAGCACATCCGCAATACCCAGTCCCCATAGCTCTGTGTGCTTTTATTGTGTAAAAATAACGATTTGATACATATGCAAATAAACCTGAGATGAGTCCCGTATTGTGAGATGAGTCAGGGACAGGACTGATCTCAGGTTATTTTGCATATGTATCAAATCGTTTTTTTTTTTACACAAAAAAAGCACACAGAGCTATGGGGACCGGGTATTGTGGATGTGCTAGCGGCCATCTAGCAACCCATGTCCTCAGCTCTATACACAAAATCCCGGTGACAGGTTCCCTTTAAGCAAACCAGACTGTCTTCCGAAATCGGAGATAAGCTATATAATTGGGTCAATAGATGATGCCATATCTCCCACATATAGCAACATATCATCTTCATATAGCGATACTCGTTCCTCCACATCTCCCCTCCCAAGGCCTCGCATAGATGTAAGGAGGCAGGCCAAGGGTTCTATTGTGATTTCAAATAAAAAAGGCGACAAGGGACACCCCTGCCTCGTGTCCCTCTCAAGCTCCAACACTGGAGAGATTCCCTCATTAATTCTTAGTCTAGCACGTGGTTGGCTATATAGTAGCTTCACTCAATTAATAAACGCAGGGCCGAATCCCATTTTAGTCTGCCCAGAGGTAATCCCACTCCACACTGTCAAAGGCTTTGGCAACCCGACAAACCCCCCCCCCCCCCCACCTTTTCCAACTGGAGATTTCGGCACAACCGTCTTAAATTAAGCGATGTAGCTTTTCCAGGCATAAAACCACACTGGTCTTCATGGACAATGGATGGTGGATAATATAACACATAAAAGTCTATTAGCTAGAACCTTAGATAACATTTTAATATCGACTGTCAGGAGAGAAATAGGTCCATAGAAATCTACCAGAGTGAGATCCTTGCCCGATATTGGAAGCACTACCACTATCGCCTCTCTTATCGATTTTGGCAAAGTACTGGTATGATAGACGTCTCTGAAAATCTCTAAGAGATGTGGGAGTAGCAACTCTTGATGCTTTTTGTAAAATTCTCCAGGTAGGCCATCTCCCCCGATCGCCCTTTCATTAGGAAAAGAATGCAATGCCAGTTTAAGTTCCTCTAACTCAGGCATCCTCAAACTGCGGCCCTCCAGCTGTTGTAAAACTACAACTCCCACAATGCCCTGCTGTAGCCTGATACCTGTAGGCTGTTCGGGCATGCTCGGAGTTGTACTTTTGCAACTGCTGGAGGTCCGCAGTTTGAGGATGCCTGCTCTAACTGAATATCCTCATCCAGTATCTCCCGATGGTCCTTTGACAAATTAGGCATCAAAATGCTATTTAACCCCTTAAGGACACATGACGTATTGGTACGTCATGTTTCCCGAGTCCTTAAGGACACATGACGTACCGGTACGTCATGTGTTGTTCCGATCACTGCCGTGCGGCCGGCTGTGATAGGAACAAAGTGCCTGCTCAAATCATTGAGCAGGCACCTCGGCTAAATGCGCGGGGGGGTCCCGTGACCCCCCCATGTCCGCGATCGCAACAAACCGCAGGTCAATTCAGACCTGCGGTTTGTTGCGCTCTCTGCAGTTTCTGATCGCTGCGGTCCCTGACCGCGGCGATCAGAAACTTTAGTGTGGCGAAAATATATATTTATCACCCCCCCCCTGCACCTCTGAATGATTTTAGCCCGGTGGGAGGTGCAGGGGGGGTGTTGCGGGCGGTGGGGGCGGTGCGGGAGGCGGGCGGTGCGGCAGGCGGGATCGCGATCCCCCGCCCGCCTCCTATTGAGTAATCGTTGGTGTACAGTGGGTATACCAGGGTGCCAGCACATTGCTGGCACCCTGGTATAAACGGCTGACATCGGTGATGCGATGTCAGCCGTTTAACCCTTTCCATACAGCGGTCCGTACGGACCGCTGTATGGAAAAAGTTAACAGTAAGAGGGAGCTCCCTCCCTCTCCGATCGGGGGGCTGCAGTGCCTTTGCAGCCCCCCGATGGAGAGGGAGAGTGCCCCCAGACAGCCCCCCCAGAGCCCCGTCCTTACCCTTCCCCGTCTGCGCAGTTCTGACCATAACTGAGCAGACGGGGAAGGTTCCCATGGCAACAGGACGCCTCTCAGGCGTCCTGCTGTCCATGGTGCTGAACAGATCTGTGCTGAAAGCATAGATCTGTTCAGTGTAAGTAAAATATAGTACAGTGCAATATATATTGTACTGTACTGTATTATACAGACATCAGACCCACTGGATCTTCAAGAACCAAGTGGGTCTGGGTCAAAAAAAAGTGAAAAAAAGGTAAAAATCAAAAAACACATTTATCACTGATTAAAAATTAAAAAAATAAAATTCCCTACACATGTTTGGTATCGCCGCGTCCGTAACGACCTGATCTATAAAACGGTCATGTTACTTTACCCGAACGGTGAACGCCATAAAAATAAAAAATAAAAAACTATGATGAAATTGAAATTTTGTCCACCTTACTTCCCAAAAAAAGGTAATAAAAGTGATCAAAAAAGTCGCATGTACGCCAAAATTGTAACAATCAAACCGTCATCTCATCCCGCAAAAAATGAGACCCTACTTAAGATAATCGCCCAAAAACTGAAAAAACTATGGCTCTTAGACTATGGAAACACTAAAACATCATTTTTTTTGTTTCAAAAATGAAATCATTGTGTAAAACTTACATAAATAAAAAAAAAGTATACATATTAGGTATCGCCGCGTCCGTATCGACCGGCTCTATAAAAATATCACATGACCTAACCCCTCAGGTGACCACCGTAAAAAAATAAAAATAAAAACGGTGTAAAAAAAGCCATTTTTTGTCATCTTACGTCACAAAAAGTGTAATAGCAAGCGATCAAAAAGTCATATGCACCCCAAAATAGTGCCAATCAAACAGTCATCTCATCCCGCAAAAAATGAGACCCTACTTAAGATAATCACCCAAAAACTGAAAAAACAATGGCTCTTAGACTATGGAGACACTAAAACATTTTTTTTGTTTTAAAAATGAAATCATTGTGTAAAACGTACATAAATAAAAAAAAATTGTATACATATTAGGTATCGCCGCGTCCATGACAACCTGCTCTATAAAATTACCACATGATCTAACCTGTCAGATGAATGTTGTAAATAAAAAAATAAAAAACGCTGCCAAAAAAGCTATTTCTTGTTACCTTGCCGCACAAAAAGTGTAATATAGAGCAACCAAAAATCATATGTACCCTAAACTAGTACCAACAAAACTGCCACCCTATCCCGTAGTTTCTAAAATGGGGTCACTTTTTTGGAGTTTCTACTCTAGGGGTGCATCAGGGGGGCTTCAAATGGGACATGGTGTAAAAAAAAAACAGTCCAGCAAAACCTGCCTTCCAAAAACCGTATGGCATTCCTTTCCTTCTGCGCCCTGCCGTGTGCCCGTACAGCGGTTTACGACCACATATGGGGTGTTTCTGTAAACTACAGAATCAGGGCCATAAATAATGAGTTTTGTTTGGCTGTTAACCCTTGCTTTGTAACTGGAAAAAAAAAAATTTAAATGGAAAATCTGCCCAAAAAGTGAAATTTTGAAATTGTATCTCTATTTTCCATTAAATCTTGTGCAACACCTAAAGGGTTAACAAAGTTTGTAAAATCCGTTTTGAATACCTTGAGGGGTGTAGTTTCTTAGATGGGGTCACTTTTATGGAGTTTATAATCTGGGGGTGCATCAGGGGGGCTTCAAATGGGACTTGGTGTCAAAAAACCGGTCCATAAAAATCAGCCCTCCAAAAAACAAACGGCTCACCTTTCCCTCTACGCCCCGCTGTGTGGCCGTACAGTAGTTTACGGCCACATATGGGGTGTTTCTGTAAACAGCAGAGTCAGGGCAATAAAGATACAGTCTTGTTTGGCTGTTAACCCTTGCTTTGTTAGTGGAAAAAATGGGTTAAAATGGAAAATTAGGCAAAAAAATGAAATTCTCAAATTTCATCGCCATTTGCCAATAACTCTTGTGCAACACCTAAAGGGTTAACGACGTATGTAAAATCAGTTTTGAATACCTTGAGGGGTGTAGTTTCTTAGATGGGGTCACTTTTAGGGAGTTTCTCCTCTAGGGGTGCATCAGGGGGCTTCAAATGGGACATGGTGTAAATAAACCAGTCCATAAAAATCAGCCTTCCAAAAACCATACGGCGCACCTTTCACTCTACGCCCCGCTGTGTGGCCGTACAGTAGTTTACGGCCACATATTGGGTGTTTCTGTAAACGGCAGAGTCAGGGCAATAAAGATACCGTCTTGTTTGGCTGTTAACCCTTGCTTTGTTAGTGGAAAAAATGGGTTAAAATGAAAAATTTGACAAAAAAATTAAATTCTCAAATTTCCTCCCCATTTGCCAATAACTCTTGTGCAACACCTAAAGGGTTAACAACGTATTCAAAATCAGTTTTGAATACCTTGAGGGGTGTAGTTTCTTAGATGGGGTCATTTTTGGGTGGTTTCTATTATGTAAGCCTCGCAAAGTGACTTGAGACCTGAACTGGTCCCTAAAAATTGAGTTTTTGTAAATTTCAGAAAAATTTCAAGATTTGCTTCTAAACTTCTAAGCCTTATAACATCCCCAAAAAATAAAATATCATTCCCAAAATAATTCAAACATGAAGTAGACATATGGGGAATGTAAAGTCATCCAAATTTTTGGGGGTATTACTATGTATTACAGAAGTAGAGAAACTGGAACTTTGAAATTTGCAAATTTTTCCAAATTTTTGTTAAATTTGGTATTTTTTGGTGCAAAAAAAAAAATTTTTTTGACTTTATTTTACCAGTGTCATGAAGTACAATATGTGACGAAAAAACAATCTCAGAATGGCCTGGATAAGTCAAAGCGTTTTAAAGTTATCAGCACTTACAGTGACTCTGGTCAGATTTGCAAAAAATGGCCTGGTCCTTAAGGTGAAATAGGGCTGTGTCCTTAAGGGGTTAAGTATTGCTCCCTATGTGACGGGGTGATCCCTAACTTAGATCAATAAACCTCCTCAAAATGGGCATGAAACACCCCCATAATATCCACATCTTCCGTTACTAGATTGCTCTCTGCATCCCTTATGGAGGTCACACAAGAGGGACCTGATTGTACTTGAATTATTGTGGCTAACAGGTGCCCGGCACGCTCGCGCTCCACAAAATAGTTATGCGTCCTGAATAAACGTTTATCCCCAGCCCTATCCATAAGATGGTCTTTAAACAGTTCCTGAGCCTCTTTCCAATTATTAGCCGTTTCGGACAACAGGTTCGCAATATACAGAGCTTCAGTGTGCAATACTCTATCTGAGAGCTCTTCTGAGAAGGCCCTGCTTTTAGTCTTATGTGCGCTAATACTTTTAACATACAGTCCTCTAGAATATGCGTTCATTGTGTCCCATACGGTTGAAGATTTAGCCTTCCTGATATTAGTGTTCAAAAATTCTTTCAACACTGAGGAGATCTTATCCCCAGTATCTACCAACTGGAGCCAGAATGGGTTCAGGCGCCAGATGGGTCTCGAATTTTGCCTCCCATTACTCAACTCCAGATGCACCATAATTGGGGAATAGGGGGGGTCAGTCAGCACATCTCAAAGCGCAGGAACACCTTACAGGGGGGTGATCAATGACAGGGGGTGATCAGGGAATCTATATGGGTGATCACCCCCTTGTCATTGATCACCCCCCTGTAAGGCTCCATTCAGACGTCCGTATGTGTTTTGCGGATCCGATCCATGTATCCATGGATCCGTAAAAATCATACGGACGTCTGAATGGAGCCTTACAGGGGGGTGATCAATGACAGGGGGGTGATCAGGGGTTCATAGGGGGTTAATAAGTGATGGGGGGGGGGGGTGTAGTGTGGTGTTTGGTGCGACTTTACTGAGCTGCCTGTGTCCTCTGGTGGTCGATCCTAACAAAAGGGACCACCAGAGGACCAGGTAGCAGGTATATTAGACGCTGTTATCAAAACAGCGTCTAATATACCTGTTAGGGGTTAAAAAAAATCACATCTCCAGCCTGCCAGCGAGCGATCGCCGCTGGCAGGCTGGAGATCCACTCGCTTACCTTCTGTTCCTGTGAGCGCGCGCGCTTGTGTGCGCGCGTTCACAGGAAATCTCGGCGTATATGCGTCACTCTGCGCAGGGCTGCCGCCTCCGGACCGCACATCTGCGTTAGGCGGTCCGGAGGCGGTTAAAGATGGGGCCATCCCTCGGCTGCTGGGTGCCTGCTGTTTTAAACAGTAGACACCCAGGGGTAATGTCTGTAATCGACAATAACATTGATCACAGATGTTTAAAGCCTCAGTTGCTGTTCACATGTGATCACAGCATGTGGGAGCTAAAAAAAGGCCTGCAATGGCACCCCTAGCAGGGATCTGGGAGCCAGATAGTGTGTATGTGTGTGTGTGGCATTCCTCAGTCCTCCTGAACCAAGGATGCCACAGAAATGTTCCTATGGAGACCCTGCCTGTGATAGGGTTGCATAGGAACATAGTTAAATTCTCCTAGACTCCAATGCTAATGATAAGAACTTGATATTAATGATATGAATTTGCTGTACATGAGTCCGCAAGACGTTATTCCTGGTACTTACTGGGATGTCCATTATTATGTTACTTCCTGTGACACATGAGCACAAAACAAGTCCTTTTGGCAAAGACCTGTGGGTTTCTCCTCCCTTTGTCCTTGTCGGATTTTGTCTGGCAAAATATTTTAATGGACTTCATCACTGATCTGCCTTCACCCTGCTGTTGTACTGTGACCTGGATATTTGACTGTTTGTCCTGAATGGCTCATTACATTCCTCTGACTGGTATTCCTAATGTTGTCCACCTTGCAACCCTATTTTTAGACAGATTTTCTGGCTACAAGGTTTTCTCTAGCATATAGTTTCAATTAGGGCGTTTACGTTATGTACAAGTTATGGTCTCTCTGTAGATTGATGGATGTCAAGTTGGATATTTTATCAGTATATAATCCTTATTCCAATTGGCAAGTAGAATGTGTTAACCACGTATTAAGGAATTATCTGCAGCATTTTATCGTTATATCTTCTAGACTCTAGTGAGTCTACTAGCAATTTTCTATGCTACTTTATATATTGACACCATCTGCAGATTCCACTTCCTGATCAAGTTTCCTCTGAGGTGCCAGTAGGCATTTCTACTCTCGAAGATTTCCTCCAGATCTGACCGGAGACTAAATCTTCCTGTTCCATGTGGTTACTTGCATGAAGATTACTGCTGATCGGAGACGTAGGCAAACATTGCACTTCTCCCCAGGAGACAAAGTCTGGCTATTTTCCATAAATCCATTTGAGGGTGTCCTCCTACAAGTTTGCTGCAGGATTTTTGGATCCTTTTTGAGGTGTTGAAAGAGCTCAACACTGTTTACTGCAAGTTCTACCTTCCACTTTACCTGCATGTTTCCTATTTCCTATATATTTTATATCTTAACCACTTCCAGACTAGGCCATTTTCCGCCTTCCTGACCAGGCCTAATTTTGAAAATCTGACATGTGTCACTTTATGTGGTAATAACTTTGGAATACTTTTTCTTATCTAAGCTATTCTTCAGATTTTCTTGTGACACATTGTATATCATGTTAATGGGTACATTTGAATCACTATCTTTTACCTTTATTTATAAAAAAAAAAATCCAGAAGTTACCGATACTTTGGAAAAAGTTGCTATTTTCTAAATTTGTATCTGCTTTTAAGACAGATAGTGATACCTCATAAAATGCTTGTTAATTAACATTCACCATATGTCTACTTTAATGGGTTAACAACATTTTGGTATTGTAATTTTTTTAGGACTTTTTAGGTTTAGAATTTTAGAAGCAATTTTTGACAGTTTCAAGAAAACTTCAACTCTTTTAACCCCTTAAGGACTCAGCCCTATTTCACCTTAAGGACTTGGCCATTTTTTGCAAATCTGACCAGTGTCCCTTTAAGTGCTCATAACTTTAAAACACTTTGACTTATCCAGGCCATTCTGAGATTGTTTTTTCGTCACATATTGTACTTCATGACACTGGTAAAATGAAGTCAAAAAAATTATTTTTTTAGCATAAAAAAATTTGGAAAAATTTGCAAATTTCAAAGTTCCAGTTTCTCTACTTCTGTAATACATAGTAATACCCCCAAAAATTGTGATGACTTTACATTCCCCATATGTCTACTTCAGGTTGGAATTATTTTGGGAATGATATTTTATTTTTTGGGGATGTTACAAGGTTTAGAACTTTAGAAGCAAATATTGAAATTTTTCAGAAATTTACAAAAACCCAATTTTTAGGGACCACTACAGCTCTGAAGTCACTTTGCGAGGCTTACATAATAGAAACCACCCAAAAATGACCCCATTCTATAAACTACACCCCTCAAGGTATTCAAAACTGATTTTACAAACTTTGTTAACCCTTTAGGTGTTGCACAAGAGTTATTGGCAAATGGGGATGAAATTTGAGAATTTAATTTTTTTGCCTAATTTTCCATTTTAACCCATTTTTTCCACTAACAAAGCAAGGGTTAACAGCCAAACAAGACTGTATCTTTATTGCCCTGACTCTGCCGTTTACAGAAAAACCCCATATGTGGCCGTAAACTACTGTACGGCCACACAGCGGGGCGTAGAATGAAAGGTGCGCCGTTTGGTTTTTGGAAGCCAGATTTTGCTGGACTGGTTTTTTGACACCAAGTCCCATTTGAAGCCCCCTGATGCACCCCTAGAGTAGAAACTCCCTAAAAGTGACCCCATCTAAGAAACTACACCCCTCAAGGTATTCAAAACTGATTTTAAAAACTTTGTTAACCCTTTAGGTGTTGCACAAGATATAATGGAAAATAGAGATACAATTTCAAAATTTCACTTTTTTGGCAGATTTTCCATTTTAATATATTTTTTCAAGTAACAAAGCAAGGGTTAACAGCCAAACAAAACTCATTATTTATGGCCCTAATTCTGTAGTTTGCAGAAACACCCCATATGTGGTCGTAAACTGCTGTACGGGCACACGGCAGGGCGCAGAAGGAAAGGAATGCCATACGGTTTTTGGAAGGCAGATTTTGCTGGACTGGTTTTTTTACACCATGTCCCATTTGAAGCCCCCCTGATGAACCCCTAGAGTAGAAACTCCAAAAAAGTTACCCCATTTTAGAAACTACGGGATAAGGTGGCAGTTTTGTTGGTACTAGTTTAGGGTACATATGATTTTTGGTTGCTCTATATTACACTTTTTGTGCGGCAAGGTAACAAGAAATAGCTTTTTTGGCACCGTTTTTCTTTTTTTTGTTATTTACAACATTCATCTGAAAGGTTAGATCATGTGGTAATTTTATAGAGCAGGTTGTCACGGACGCGGCGATACCTAATATGTATACTTTTTTTTTTATATATGTAAGTTTTACACAATGATTTCATTGTTAAAACAAAAAAAGTTTTAGTTTCTCCATAGTCTAAGAGCCATAGTTTTTTCAGTTTTTGGGCGATAATCTTGGGTAGGGTCTCATTTTTTGCGGGATGAGATGCCGGTTTGATTGGCACTATTTTGGCGTACATGCGACTTTTTTGATCACTTTTATTACTTTTTTTGGGAAGTAAGGTGGGCAAAATTTAAATTTTCTCATAGTTTTTATTTTTTTATTTTTATGGCGTTCACCGTGCGGGGAAAGTAACATGACCGTTTTATAGATCAGGTCGTTACGGACGCGGCGATACCAAACATGTGTAGGGAATTTTATTTTTTTTCATTTTGAATTAGTGATAAATGTGTTTTTTGATTTTCACTTTTTTTTTCACTTTTTCTTACATTTTTTTTTACCCAGACCCACTTGGTTCTTGAAGATCCAGTGGGTCTGGTGTCTGCATAATACAGTACAGAACCTATATAAGGTTCTGTACTGTATTTTACTTACACTGAACAGATCTATGCTTTCAGCATAGATCTGTTCAGCACCATGGACAGCAGGACGCCTGAGCAGGCGTCCTGTTGCCATGGGAACCTTCCCCGTCTGCCACAACTTCGCAGACGGGGAAGGGTAAGGACTGGGGCTTCGGGGGGCTGTCTGGGGGCTCTCTCCCTCTCCCATCGGGGGGCTGCAAAGGCACAGCAGCCCCCCGATGGGAGAGGGAGGGAGCCGCATCTTACTGTTAACTCTTTCCATACAGCGGTCCGTACGGACCGCTGTATGGAAAGGGTTAAACGGCTGACATCCATTCACAGATGTCAGCCGTTTATACCAGGGTGCCAGCAATGTGCTGGCACCCTGGTATACCCACTAGAAGCCAACGATTATTCGGCGGGAGGCGGGCGGGGGATCGCGATCCCGCCTGCCGCACCTCCCGCACCGCCCGCAACACCCCCCCTGCACCTCCCACCAGGCTAAAATCATGCAGGGGTGCAGGGGGGGTGATAACTATAGATTTGTGCCACACTAAAGATTCTGATCGCCGCGGTCAGGGACCGCGGCGATCAGAAACAGCAGAAATAGCAACAAACCGCAGGTCTGAATTGACCTGCGGTTTGCTGCGATCGCCGATACGGGGGGGTCATATGACCCCCCCAGGCATTGTGACAGGATGCCGGCTGAATGATTTCAGCCGGCATCCTGTGCGGATTAACCCCTGGGGCGCCACAATCTCAATTTAAACTCATGACGTACCGGTACGTCATGGGTCCTTAAGGACTCGGGAAACATGCCGTACCGGTACGTCATGGGTCCCTAAGGGGTTAAGGACTAGTTCAGTTCAAGTCACTTTGAGGAGCTTACTACTATAATAGAAACCACACATAAATTACCCCATTTTAGAAACGACACCCCTCAAACTATTTAAAACTGGTTTTAGAAATGTTGTTAACCCATTAAAGGGGTTTTCTCATCTTAGACAATGGGGGCATATCGCTAGGATGTGCCCCCATTGTCTGATAGGTGTGGGTCCCACTGCTGGGACCTGCACCTATCTCCTAAACGGAGCTGCATTAATTTCTATGGGGCAGATGAAAATAGCCGAGCGCTATATAGTCTGGCCCATAGAAGTGAATAGGAAAGGTGGCCGTGCATGCGCGTTTGCGTTCCCATTAGAGTTGTTGCGATACCAAATTTTTGATTCGGTTTCGATACCATGAAAAAGTATTGCGATACTCGATACCATTCGATACCACGCGAAAAAAAAAAAAAAAAAAGCCACGTGCATTCCGCATGTTTAAAAATTGCGAATCGCGCAGTTTTTATTAATTTTTTTTCTGTTCCGACGTTCACCACCTAGATTTTTTTTTTATATTTTAATAGTTTGGACTTTTCTGACGTGGCGATATGTAATATGTTTATTTATATATTTTATATATGTGAAATTGGGAAAAGGGGGTCATTTATACTTCATATTTTGGTGGGGTTTTTTTTTACTTTTTTTTTTTACACTTTTTATTTAATAACTATTTCCCCCCTTAGGCTACTTTCACACTAGCGTTCGGGTGTCCGCTCGTGAGTTCCGTTTGAAGGGGCTCACAAGCGGCCCCGAACGCATCCGTCCAGCCCTAATGCATTCTGGCAGCGTTCAGCCTCCGCTCCGCTCAGCAGGCGGACACCTGAACTCTGCTTGCAGCGTTCGGGTGTCCGCCTGGCCGTGCGGAGGCAAGCGGATCCGTCCAGACTTACAATGTTTACAATAGAAGTCAATGGGGACGGATCCGTTTGAAGATGACACAATATGGCTTAATCTTCAAACGGATCCGTCCCCCATTGACTTTCAATGTAAAAGTCTGGACGGATCCGTTCAGGCTACTTTCACAGTTAGAATTTTTTTTTACAATATAATGCAGACGGATCCGTTCTGAACGGATCCACCGTCTGCATTATATGAGCGGATCCGTCTCAGACGGATCCGTTCTGAACGCAAGTGTGAAAGTAGCCTTAGGGGCTAGAACCTGGGATCTTTCATCCCTTGTCCTATTCAGCCTGATAGAGCTCTATCAGGGTGAATATGACTTCACACTGTCCCTGCTGCTCTGTGCCTTGTGCACACAGCATCAGGGATGTTACCATGGCAACCAGGGCTTCTGTAGCGTCCTGGCTGCCATGGTAACCGATCGGAGCCCCAGGCTTACACAGCTGGGGCTCCGATCAGAAGCTGCCACTGCACCACCAATGAGGGGGAGGGGAGAGGTCCCTGTGGCCACTGCCACCAATGATTTTAATACTGGGGGGTTGAGAGGGGCCAGCGCACTGTGCCACAAATGATTTTAATGGGATGGGGGGTTGAGGGGCACACTGAACCACCAATGATAAATTACCCCTTTATACAGGAGGCTGGTACTGGCAGATCAGCAGTTAACCCCTTAGGTGCCGCACCTGAGGGGTTAACTGCCTCTGATCGCAGCTCCCTGTCAGGGGCAGGGTGCCGGCAATGCGATTCTGCTGCCGGCACCCGCCTCCTGTATTGTGTTAGACTGACTTTCAGGCCACACAGAGCGGCGCCCAGCGATGTCTCAGCACTCACCATTAGTCCTGGGCGCCGCTCCGTTCGCCTGCAGTGCTCCATTACTGTCTCCTCTCCTGCTCCACATGCTGCTGATTACTATCGGAGCGATGGGAGGAGACATCAGCTTCACTAGTGGGCGTTCCTTCTTCCTGGCTGTAGCGCTGTCCAATCGCAGCGCAGGGAGAAGGAACGCCCACTAGTGAAGCTGATGTCTCCTCCCATCGCTCCGATAGTAATAAGCAGCATGTGGAGCAGGAGAGGAGACAGTAATGGGGCACTGCGGGCGAACGGAGCGGCGCCCAGGACTAATGGTGAGTGCTGGGGCATCGCTGGGCGCCGCTCTGTGGGAAATGGGAATAGTCCTATTTGGTAGCGCAGAGCGCCCGCCCCTCCTCCGCCCCTCTCTCCTCATTGGTGGCGCAGTGCGCCCGCCCCTCCTCCGCCCCTCTCCTCATTCATAGGTGGCAGCGGCAGCAGCACAGGGGGAGGGAGGACAGCTTCCTTCTCCCCGTGCTGCTGAGAGAGAACATGAGCGCGCCGATAGCAGCGCGCTCATGTTCAGAGATACTAGGCTGCGCAGAAGCGCAGCCCAGTATCGAAAAAACGGAAATCCCGGTATCGTATCGATACCGGGACAAAAGTATCGATTGGGTATCGAAATTTCGATACCCGCAACAACCCTAATTCTGATAATCCAGAGGTTTCTGACTTCAAGTTAATTAAAGCGGAATGGGAAAAGCCAGAAAAAGGGTTCATTTATTCACAGGGGTATTAAAAGATGTTATACTTTTACTGAAAAGAACTACACCGATTGGGAATCCATTCTCAGAGTACATGTCCCAGTAGCCAAAGTTGCTAAACGTACTGCACTTCCTTTTCAAGACACGGCCCAACTTAACCCAATGGATAGGAAGGTAGAAAGCGTATTAAGGAAAACATGGGAAGCCACTGCAGCCCTTCTTAAACATGGAGTTTAGACGCTTGCGCAGCTAGAACTATTAATATATGGTTGGAACAACTAGAGGTTGATCTAATTAATGGAGAAAAAAAAACAGAAAACAAATTCTGGAAAGTTTACCATTACTCAAAATGGCAACTAGTTTTTTTGGCAGATGCCTCAGCTGAGACAGTTAGATTGTTGGCATGTACAGTGGTATTATCGAATACGATTAGGAACTGTCACGCTCTAGTGTGGGAGGGAAACCCCCACACCAAACATAGGAGGGAAAGGGAAAAGTAAATAAGGCCAGAAAACTAGGGAAGGAAGATGGACACCTCCTAGTGAAAACTAGGGGTGCACCGAAATGAAAATTCTGGTCCGAAACCGAAAATTCAGCATGCCCTTGACCGAAAACCGAAACTGCCTTTTTGCCCAAATACTTTTAAAATACTTTTTTTTAAATGATATTTATAACAGTGCCATCCACAGACCCCCCCCACCTCATAACAGTGCCATCCACAGACCCCCACCCACCCCATAACAGTGCCATCCACAGACCCCCACCCACCCCATAACAGTGCCATCCACAGACCCCCCCACCCCATAACAGTGCCATCCACAGACCCCCCCACCCCATAACAGTGCCATCCACAGACCCCCCCACCTCATAACAGTGCCATCCACAGACCCCCACCCACCCCATAACAGTGCCATCCACAGATCCCCGACCCCCCCCCCATTGCCGCTCCAGTACAGACTAGTTATAAAATGTGTACAATTAATAAGGATTCTATTCATGAGGCCCCCTCTGCAGTAGAACATTCAATATAGCCACATCCTACTCACAGGGCTGTTATCTTAATGCTGGCCGGCCGGGCAGACGAGCGGCAGCGTCACGACCGACGTCACATGCCTGCGCCGCCTCCTTCATTCAGAAAGTAGGCCGGGCACATGATGTCAGTCGTGACGCTGCCGCTCGTCTGCCCGGCCGGCCAGCATTAAGATAACAGCCCTGTGAGTAGGATGTGGCTATATTGAATGTTCTACTGCAGAGGGGGCCTCATGAATAGAATCCTTATTAATTGTACACATTTTATAACTACTGGAGCTGGGGGCCGGAGCACAGCGAACGCACCGGCCCCCAGCTCCTCCTCCCAGTCCCTCCCCGCTATTTTCTGCCGATATGTACCAATATCGGCCGAAATGGAATAGGCCCATTTTCGGACGATATTTTCGGCCGCCGGAATTTCGGTGCACCCCTAGTGAAAACCCTAATCAAAGCCCTGATTGACGACCAGTATGAACTAGGGTTGTTTTGATATCAAAATTTTGATTCGATTTTAAAACCATAAAAAAGTATTGCGATACTCGACACCACGCAAAAAAATAAAACATCCAAAAACCAGTGTGCATTCCGCATTTTATGGAACATCCGGCCCATATTTAAACAGTCCGATCCTTTTATTGGGGGGACAAGGTGACTAAAAATGTCAAATCGTGCAGTTTTTATTAATTTATTTTCTGTTACGGCGTTCACCGCATTCACAGCATAGAAGATATTTTTATTTTATTTTAATAGTTTGCACCTTTTTGTGCATGGCGATATGTAATATGTTTATTTATTTATTGTTTATATATTTTATATGTAAAATTGGGAAAGGGGGAGATTTATGCTTAATATTTTTATATTTTTTACTTTTTATTTAACCACCTCCCGTCCACACGTTGACTTCAAACATCTGGGAGGTGGTTCTCCATCTCTGAATGGATGTTCTGGAACGTCTATTCAGAGATGGCAGCTGCACGCTAATCATGTAGCTGCAGATCGGGTTGCCCGCTGTCAGTGACAGGTCCTTGCCTTCCAGATCGCTGTATACACAGTGCTCACCGGGCGCTGTGTATACAGTGTAGGAAGCGCTATGCACTTCCTGTTCCGGCCCGGCGGTCATGTGATCGCCGGGGTCGGGAGAGTGCAGGAGCTGTTAGGTCTTTCACAGACCCCGATCAGCCCTGCATGGATAGTGCTGTACAGCCTCTCTGGGGGTGTATTTCCACTGTAACTGGGACTACTATGTCAGCCCCAGTTACAGGATAAATCAATAGTGAAAAAAAAAACTTCAATAAAGCAATTTTTGTCACCTTACATCACAAAAAGTGTAACATCAAGTGATCAAAAAGGCATATGTCCCACAAAATGAAAAACTATAGCTCTCAGAACATGGAGATGCTAAAACATCCTTTTTTTGGCTTACAAAATGGTATTATTGTGTTAAAGTGAAATAAATAAACTAAAATGTATCCATATCGCCCGTGTCTGTAACAACCAGCTCTATACAAATATCACATGACCTAAACCCTTGGGTGAACACCATAAAAAATAAAAACTGTGTCAAAAAAAGCCATTTTTGTCACCTTACATCACAAAAAGTGGAACACCAAGTGATCAAAAAGGCGTATGTCCCACAAAATGGTACCAATAAAACCGTCACTTCATCCCGTTTTTTGATCACCTTGCCCCATAAAGTGTTATAATGAACGATCAAAAAAATCATATGTACCCACAAAATAGTACCAATATAACTGGCACCTTATCCCCAGTTTCCAAAATGGGGTCACTTTTTGGGAGTTTCTACTATAAGGGTGCATCCAGGGGGGTTTCAAATTGGACATGGCATCTAAAAGCCATGTGGCGCTCTCCTTTTCTTCTGTGACCATACAGCAGTTTATGACCACATGTGGGGTGTTTCTGTAAACCGCAGAATCTGGGTAATACATATTGAGTTTTGTTTGGCTGTTAACTCTCGATGTGTTGGATTAAAACGGGAAATCTGCCAAAAAAGTTAAATTTAAAAATTTGATCTCCATTATCCTTTAATTCTTGTGGAACGCCTAAAGCGTTAACAAAGTTTGTAAAATCAGTTTTAAGTGACTCAAGGGGTGTAGTTTCTACAATGGGGTTATTTACGGGGGTATCCACTATGTAAGCCCCACAAAATGACTTCAGACCTGAACTGGTCCTTAACCACCTCAGCTCCCCTAGCTTAAACCCCCTTAATGACCAGACCACTTTTTACAATTCTGCACTACACTACTTTCACGTTTTATTGCTCGGTCATACAACTTACCACCAAAATGAATTTTACCTCCTTTTCTCCTCACTAATAGAGCTTTCATTTGGTGTTATTTCATTGCTGCTGACATTTTTTGTTATTAATCGAAATTGACCGAAATTTTTTAAAAAATATGACATTTTTCACTTTCAGTTGTAACATTTTTCAAATAAAACTACATTTCTATATAAATTTTTCTCTAAATTTATTGTTCTACATGTATTTGATTAAAAAAAATGCAATAAGTGTATATTTATTGGTTTGCGCAAACGTTATAGCGTTTACAAACTATAGTACATAAATGTGAATTTCCGCATTTTGAAGCAGCTCTGACTTTCTGAGCACCTGTCATTTTTCCTGAGGTTCTACAATGCCCAGACAGTAGAAACACCCCACAAATGACCCCATTTCGGAAAGTAGACACCCTAAGGTATTCGCTGATGGGCATAATGAGTTCATGGAAGTTTTTATTTTTTGTCACAAGTTAGCGGATAATGACTTCTTTTCTTTTTTTTTTTTTTTTTCTTACAAAGTCTCATATTCCACTAACTTGTGACAAAAAATAAAATTTTACATGAACTAACCATACCCCTCTCGGAATACCTTGGGGTGTCTTCTTTCCAAAATGGGGTCACATGTGGGGTATTTATTCTGCCCTGGCATTTTAGGGGCCCTAAAGCGTGAGAAGTAGTTTGGAATCCAAATGCGTAAAAATGCCCTGTGAAATCCTGAAAGTACTCATTGGAATTTGGGCCCTTTGCGCATCTTGGCTGCAAAAAAGTGTCACACATGTGGTATCGCCGTACTCAAGAGAAGTAGGGCAATGTGTTTTGGAGTGCCTTTTTACATATACCCATGCTGGGTGACATAAATATTTCTCTAAAGACAACTTTTCCCATTTTTGTAATACAAAGTTGTCATTTGACAGAGATATTTCTCTCACCCAGCATGGGTATATGTAAAAATACATCCCAAAACACATTGGCCTACTTCTCCTGAGTACGGCGATACCACATGTGTGCCACTTTTTTGCAGCCTAGGTGCACAAAGGGGCCCAAATTCCAATGAGTATCTTGAGGATTTCACATGGGCATTTTTTACGCATTTGTATTCCAAACTACTTCTCACGCTTGAGGGCTCCTAAAATGCCAGGACAGTATAAATACCCCACAAGTGACCCCATTTTGGAAAGAAGACACCCCAAGGTATTCCGTGTGGGGCATGGCGAGTTCCTAGAATATTTTTTTTTTTTTTGGGCACAAGTTAGCGTAAAATTATTTATTTATTTCCTTACAAAGTCTCATATTCCACTAACTTGTGACAAATTATTATTTTTTTTGACATGAACTCACCATTTTTGACATGAACTCACCACCCAAAATGGGGTCACATGTGTGGTATTTATACTGCCCTTGCATTTTAGGGGCCCTAAAGCGTGAGAAGTAGTTTGAAATCCAAATGCGTAAAAAATGCCCTGTGAAATCCTAAAGGTGCTCTTTTGAATTTGGGCCACTTTGCGCACATAGTGCCGATCCGATCTGAGCTGTCTCAACCCGAACTCCAGACTGGGCAGTGAAAGGGGGAACTACTGGTGCGGCTGAAGTTGGGGGCTTCCATTCGGGGTTTGCCAGCACCTCAGGGACTCTACGGGCCTGTCTGTGCGGTGGCTGCGATGGGGGAACTAATGCACGTGCCACCGTACCAGCTTCAACTGCCCTTCTGGTGCTTGGCACTTCACCATGTTGTACGGCAGTGCTGGTACTAGGTCCAGGATGGGCTGCGCTGCTGGTGTATGCCTCACTACGTAATCCGGCAGCGCCAGCCCCACTCTGCTGCCCTTGAAGCGGATCCTGCGCAACCTGTGGTCTAGCAACACGGGTCCGGGTACGCCTGGTGGTATCAGGGACCTCAACCTCATTGTCCGAACTTTGGGTCAGACTGCCACTGCTTTCTACAGGTTTGTATTCTGACCCGCTGGATTCGTCAGATGAGGGTTCCCATTCCTCATCCGACTGGGTCAGAAGCCTGTAGGCCTCTTCAGAAGAATACCCTTTACTTGCCATTTGGTCAACTAAATTTAGGAGGTATTCCCTGAGACTACCCAAGATAAAAAGTAAGCCTGTGTTACAAATGGGAGGCTAGCGGAGTACAGGAAGCCGCTCCGATTGATAAAAAATATCAAAACAGATTTATTTTTTCTCGCCGTAGCGCTTGTGAAGTGATTGTGCAGTGATAAAAAAATATATAAAATTTTGTCACTGCGGCAGGGCGGGCGTGGGTGAACGCACGTGTGGGCGACCGATCAGGCCTGATCGGGCAAACACTGCGTTTTGGGTGGAGGGCGAGCTAAGGTGACACTAATACTATTATAGATCTGACTGTGATCAGTTCTGATACAGATACTATAAAAGTACCAATGCTGATTAGCTATACGCTAATCAGTGACTGTGGTGCGGTGGGCTGGGCGCTAACCGACGCTAACTACCTACCAAAGGGGCCTCTACTAACCTAAAACCTAGCAGTCATTACTGGTGAAAACAGTTTACACTGATCACTTGTCACCGCCAGACATCTTAGAAGCTCCGACAGACGTTCTTCAGAACCTCCTGCTTGAGGTTCTTTTGTTTTGCTTTAATTTTGTCATCTCGTTTCCCTCTCTCAGCTGTCATCTAATTGCACTGATTGCTTCCCTTTAAATCCCCTCCCATCCCTTTAAAACTGCATCACTTTGCGGTTTATGCAACTTCCTGGAGTGTATACATGCTGGATGCTATAACTAATGCTTCTACAGATAAGTCTGTTCATTGATTTGTGTTTTCCTGTTTGCTTGATCCTAGGTGACCCTGACTCCCTCCGTATTAAGTGTAGGGAACCCGGTGGTCGTGTCCCCTCACTATTATAGGGTGTTCAGGTGTCATACAGTCGAGGCACGAGGGCATGCAATTTTCTATCATAGAGAACTTTGCATGGGCTGAGAAGACAGGGAGAGTTTCAGGGCTTAACCACCTCCGGACCGCCTAACGCAGATGTGCGGTCCGGAGGTGGCAGCCCTGCGCACGACGACGCATATACGCGTCATCTCGCGAGGGCCGGGATTTCCTGTGAACGCGCGCACACAGGCGCGCGCGCTCACAGGAACGGAAGGTAAGCGAGTGGATCTCCAGCCTGCCAGCGGCGATCGCTCGCTGGCAGGCTGGAGATCCGAATTTTTTAACCCCTAACAGGTATATTAGACGCTGTTTTCATAACAGCGTCTAATATACCTCCTACCTGGTCCTCTGGTGGTCCCTTTTGTTAGGATCGACCACCAGAGGACTCAGGTAGGTCAGTACAGTCGCACCAAACACCACACTACACTACACTACACCCCCCCACCCCCCCGTCACTTATTAACCCCTTATAAACCCCTGATCACCCATGATCACCCCATATAAACTCCCTGATCACCCCCCTGTCATTGATCACCGCCCTGTCATTGATCACCCCCCTGTCAGGCTCCGTTCAGACGTCCGCATGATTTTTACGGATCCGATCCATGTATCCATGGATCCGTAAAAATCATGCGGACGTCTGAATGGAGCCTTACAGGGGGGTGATCAATGACAGGCGGGTGATCACCCATATACACTCCCTGATCACCCCCTGTCATTGATCACCCCCGTCATTGATCACCCCCGTGTAAGGCACCATTCAGACGTCCGCATGATTTTTACGGATCCATGGATACATGGATCGGATCCGCAAAACACATGCGGACGTCTGAATGGAGCCTTACAGGGGGTGATCAATGACAGGCGGGTGATCACCCATATACACTCCCTGATCACCCCCCTGTCATTGATAACCCCCCTGTAAGGCTCCATTCAGACGTCCGCATGCATTTTGTGGATCCGATCCATGGATCCGTAAAAAATCATGCGGATGTCTGAATGGAGCCTTACAGGGGGGGTGATCAGTGACAGGGGGGTGATCACCCTGATTACCCTGATCACCCCCTGTCATTGATAACCCCCCTGTAAGGCTCCATTCAGACGTCCGCATGCGTTCTGTGGATCCGATCCATGTATCCATGGATCCGTAAAAAATCATGCGGATGTCTGAATGGAGCCTTACAGGGGGGGTGATCAGTGACAGGGGGGTGATCACCCTGATTACCCTGATCACCCCCTGTCATTGATAACCCCCCTGTAAGGCTCCATTCAGACGTCCGCATGCATTTTGTGGATCCGATCCATGTATCCATGGATCCGTAAAAAATCATGCGGATGTCTGAATGGAGCCTTACAGGGGGGGTGATCAGTGACAGGGGGGTGATCACCCTGATTACCCTGATCACCCCCTGTCATTGATAACCCCCCTGTAAGGCTCCATTCAGACGTCCGCATGCATTTTGTGGATCCGATCCATGTATCCATGGATCCGTAAAAAATCATGCGGATGTCTGAATGGAGCCTTACAGGGGGGGTGGTCAGTGACAGGGGGGTGATTACCCTGATCACCCCCTGTCATTGATAACCCCCCTGTAAGGCTCCATTCAGACGTCCGCATGCGTTTTGTGGATCCGATCCATGTATCCATGGATCCGTAAAAAATCATGCGGATGTCTGAATGGAGCCTTACAGGGGGGGTGATCAGTGACAGGGGGGTGATCACCCTGATTACCCTGATCACCCCCTGTCATTGATAACCCCCCTGTAAGGCTCCATTCAGACGTCCGCATGCATTTTGTGGATCCGATCCATGTATCCATGGATCCGTAAAAAATCATGCGGATGTCTGAATGGAGCCTTACAGGGGGGGTGATCAGTGACAGGGGGGTGATCACCCTGATTACCCTGATCACCCCCTGTCATTGATAACCCCCCTGTAAGGCTCCATTCAGACGTCCGCATGCGTTCTGTGGATCCGATCCATGTATCCATGGATCCGTAAAAAATCATGCGGATGTCTGAATGGAGCCTTACAGGGGGGGTGATCAGTGACAGGGGGGTGATCACCCTGATTACCCTGATCACCCCCTGTCATTGATAACCCCCCTGTAAGGCTCCATTCAGACGTCCGCATGCGTTCTGTGGATCCGATCCATGTATCCATGGATCCGTAAAAAATCATGCGGATGTCTGAATGGAGCCTTACAGGGGGGGTGATCAGTGACAGGGGGGTGATCACCCTGATTACCCTGATCACCCCCTGTCATTGATAACCCCCCTGTAAGGCTCCATTCAGACGTCCGCATGCGTTCTGTGGATCCGATCCATGTATCCATGGATCCGTAAAAAATCATGCGGATGTCTGAATGGAGCCTTACAGGGGGGGTGATCAGTGACAGGGGGGTGATCACCCTGATTACCCTGATCACCCCCTGTCATTGATAACCCCCCTGTAAGGCTCCATTCAGACGTCCGCATGCGTTCTGTGGATCCGATCCATGTATCCATGGATCCGTAAAAAATCATGCGGATGTCTGAATGGAGCCTTACAGGGGGGGTGATCAATGACAGGGGGGTGATCAGGGAGTCTATATGGGTGATCACCCCCCTGTCATTGATCACCCCCCTGTCATTGATCACTCCCCCCCCTGGTAAGGCTCCAATTCAGCCATTTTTTTTGGCACAAGTTAGCGGAAATTTTTTGTTTGTTTTTGTTTTTGTTTTTTCTTACAAAGTCTCATATTCCACTAACTTGTGTCAAAAAATAAAATCTCACATGGACGCACCATACCCCTCACGGAATCCAAATGCGTAAACATTTTTAGACATTTATATTCCAGACTTCTTCTCACGCTTTAGGGCCCCTAAAAAGCCAGGGCAGTATAAATACCCCACATGTGACCCCATTTCGGAAAGAAGACACCCCAAGATATTCCGTGAGGGGCATATTGAGTCCATGAAAGATTGAAATTTTTGTCCTAAGTTAGCGGAAAGTGAGACTTTGTGAGAAATAAACAAAAAAAAATCAATATCCGCTAACTTATGCAAAAAAAAAAAAAAATTCTAGGAACTCGCCAGGCCCCTCATTGAATACCTTGGGGTGTCTTCTTTCCAAAGTGGGGTCACATGTGGGGTATTTATACTGCCCTGGCTTTTTAGGGGCCCTAAAGCATGAGAAGAAGTCTGGGATCCAAATGTCTAAAAATGCCCTCCTAAAAGGAATTTGGGCCCCTTTGCGCATCTAGGCTGCAAAAAAGTGTCACACATGTGGTATCGCCGTACTCAGGAGAAGTTGGGGAATGTGTTTTGGGGTGTCATTTTACATATACCCATGCTGGGTGAGAAAAATATCTTGGTCAAATGCCAACTTTGTATAAAAAAATGGGAAAAGTTGTCTTTTGCCAAGATATTTCTCTCACCCAGCATGGGTATATGTAAAATGACCCCCCAAAACACATTGCCCAACTTCTCCTGAGTACGGCGATACCACATGTGTGACACTTTTTTGCAGCCAAGGTGGGCAAAGGGGCACCTTTCGGATTTCGCAGGCCATTTTTTACACATTTTGATTGCAAGGTACTTCTTACACATTTGGGCCCCTAAATTGCCAGGGCAGTATAACTACGCCACAAGTGACCCCATTTTGGAAAGAAGACACCCCAAGGTATTCCGTGAGGGGCACTGCGAGTTCCTAGAATTTTTTATTTTTTGTCACAATTTAGCGGAAAATGATGATTTTTCTTTTTTTTTCTTTTTTCCTTACAAAGTCTCATATTCCACTAACTTGCGACAAAAAATTAAAAATTCTAGGAACTCACCATGCCCCTCACGGAATACCTTGGGGTGTCTTCTTTCCAAAATGGGGTCACTTGTGGCGTAGTTATACTGCCCTGGCAATTTAGGGGCCCAAATGTGTGAGAAGAACTTTGCAATCAAAATGTGTAAAAAATGCCCTGCAAAATCCGAAAGGTGCACTTTGGAATATGTGCCCCTTTGCCCACCTTGGCAGCAAAAAAGTGTGACACATCTGGTATCGCCGTACTCAGGAGAAGTTGGGCAATGTGTTTTGGGGTGTCATTTTACATATACCCATGCTGGGTGAGAAAAATATCTTGGTCAAATGCCAACTTTGTATAAAAAAATGGGAAAAGTTGTCCTTTGCCAAGATATTTCTCTCACCCAGCATGGGTATATGTAAAATGACACCCCAAAACACATTCCCCAACTTCTCCTGAGTACGGCGATACCAGATGTGTGACACTTTTTTGATGCCAAGGTGGGCAAAGGGGCACATATTCCAAAGTGCACCTTTCGGATTTCACCGGTCATTTTTTACAGATTTTGATTGCAAAGTACTTCTCACACATATGGGCCCCTAAATTGCCAGGGCAGTATAACTACGCCACAAGTGACCCCATTTTGGAAAGAAGACACCCCAAGGTATTCCGTGAGGGGCATGGCGAGTTCCTAGAATTTTTTATTTTTTGTCGCAAGTTAGTGAAATATGAGACTTTGTAAGGAAAAAAGAGAAAAAAAAAAAATCATCATTTTCCGCTAACTTGTGACAAAAAATAAAAAATTCTAGGAACTCGCCATGCCCCTCACGGAATACCTTGGGGTGTCTTCTTTCCAAAATGGGGTCACTTGTGGCGTAGTTATACTGCCCTGGCAATTTAGGGGCCCAAATGTGTGAGAAGAACTTTGCAATCAAAATGTGTAAAAAATGGCCTGCAAAATCTGAAAGGTGCACTTTGGAATATGCGCCCCTTTGCCCACCTTGGCTGCAAAAAAGTGTGACACATCTGGTATCGCCGTACTCAGGAGAAGTTGGGGAATGTGTTTTGGGGTGTCATTTTACATATACCCATGCTGGGTGAGAGAAATATCTTGGCAAAAGACAACTTTTCCAATTTTTTTATACAAAGTTGGCATTTGACCAAGATATTTTTCTCACCCAGCATGGGTATATGTAAAATGACACCCCAAAACACATTCCCCAACTTCTCCTGAGTACGGCGATACCAGATGTGTCACACTTTTTTGCTGCCAAGGTGGGCAAAGGGGCGCATATTCCAAAGTGCACCTTTTGGATTTCACCGGTCATTTTTTACACATTTTGATTGCAAGGTACTTCTCACACATTTGGGCCCCTAAATTGCCAGGGCAGTATAACTACCCCACAAGTGACCCCATTTTGGAAAGAAGACACCCCAAGGTATTCTGTGAGGGGCATGGTGAGTTCCTAGAATTTTTTATTTTTTGTCGCAAGTTAGTGGAATATGAGACTTTGTAAGAAAAAAATAAAAAATAAAAATCATCATCATTTTCCGCTAACTTGTGACAAAAAATAAAAAGTTCTATGAACTCACTATGCCCATCAGCGAATACCTTAGGGTGTCTACTTTCCGAAATGGGGTCATTTGTGGGGTAGTTATACTGTTTGGGCATTGTAGAACCTCAGGAAACATGACAGGTGCTCAGAAAGTCAGAGCCGTTTCAAAAAGCGGAAATTCACATTTTTGTACCATAGTTTGTAAATGCTATAACTTTTACCCAAACCATTTTTTTTTTGCCCAAACATTTTTTTTTTATCAAAGACATGTAGAACTATAAATTTAGCGAAAAATTTATATATGGATGTCGTTTTTTTTGCAAAATTTTACAGCTGAAAGTGAAAAATGTCATTTTTTTGCAAAAAAATCGTTACATTTTGATTAATAACAAAAAAAGTAAAAATGTCAGCAGCAATAAAATACCACCAAATGAAAGCTTCATTAGTGAGAAGAAAAGGAGGTAAAATTCATTTGGGTGGTAAGTTGCATGACCGAGCGATAAACGGTGAAAGGAGTGTAGTGCCGAAGTGTAAAAAGTGGCCTGGTCATGAAGGGGGTTTCACCTAGCGGGGCTGAAGTGGTTAAATAGGGGTCACCCTTTTGTTCCTTAGTTTCGGATCAAGCCAGTCGGATCCTTATTTGTAACTTCTTGTTTTCTGTTACACCATCCGTGACGTCACTTTTTTCCCTTTCACTAGTGATTGATAGGGGTGATCAAGGGGTTTATTGGGGTGATGGGGGTGTGTGATCTGGGGCTAAATGTGTAGTGTTTGGTGTACTCATAGTGATGTGTGCTCTCTGCTGGAACCAGCCGACGAAAAGGAACCAGCAGAGAGCACAGAAGTCATTTAACACATTATATTTATAAATATAGTGTGTTAAATGGCTTCTGATTCGATTTTTTTTAAAGTCACCAACCTGCCAGCGCTGATCATTATCTGGCAGGCTGGTGACGAACTTCTCCTGTGCCTTTTCCCGGCCCGCACTGCGCATGTGCAGGCTGGCTATGCTCGAAATCTTGCCGCTCACGAGAGGATGCGCCGTTGCGTCCAGGAGGAATCACCCGACCGCCCGCAAGACGCAATCCTGCGTTAGGCGGTCGGGAGGTGGTTAAAGTGGGTTTTGGCAATTTTCTTAATAATTTTAAGAATTGCTTCTAAACTTCTAAGCCTACTAAAGTCCTAAAAAAATAAAATGACATTTCCAAATGTATCACTTTCTGTTTTAAAAGCACAGAAATTGTTTTTTTTTTAATGTTTGGTAAATTTGGGATTTTTTCATAAATAAAGGTGAAATATATTGACTCAAATTCATGACTAGCATGAAGTACAATTTGTCACGAGAAAACATTCTCTGAATGGCTTGGATACGTAAAAGTGGTCCAAAGTTATTACCACATAAAGTGAGATATGTCAGATTTGCAAAATTAGGCCTGGTCAGGAAGGGGGCAAATGGCCCAGATGTGAAGTGTTTAATAACTATTAGCCCCCTTAGGGGCTAGACCCTGGGATCTTTTCATCCCTTGTCTATTAGGGTGACTAGGAATTTACACTCTCTCTGCTGCCCTGGTCATAGTACACACTGCAGCAGGGAGATTACCATGGCAGCCAGGCCTTCAGTAGTGTCCTGGCTGCCATGGTAACCGATCGGAGCCCCATAATCACATTGTCACTGCTGAGGATGGGGAAAACCCTCAGCCGTGCAATGCCAAAAGATGTTACTGGGTGCTCGGCCAGAACAACGTAATAAGGGAGCAGGTCACCTCCTATTGCGTCCCTAATCTGACCCTGACTCCTAACCGTATGAGCCAATCCTGAGGGCTAGCAGGGACTATTAGGTTCCGGTGTATGAGCCCTCCTACCATCAGGGTTGGCTGATACGGTTAGGAGTCAGGGTCAGATTCGGGACGCAATAGGAGGTGACCTGCTCCCTTATTCTGTTGTTCTGGCCGAGCACCCGGTAACATTTTTAGGCATCGCACGGCTGAGGGTTTTCCCCATCCTCAGCCGTGACAGTATGACCACAAGGGTGGCCCCCACTGGCAGATGGTATAACACAGGAGGATGACTCCAGCTAACCATGGACGAAGTTCTCCTCAGACTACTGATCTAAACTGAGGCTTTATAGCCCATGTAGCCACACCCAGTGCACACACACACACTAGGAAGGAAGTTAACCCTTCCAACACAAGGCAAGGGAAGACGGCCACATAAAGGGGAAGTACACACACAAACACACACTTCACCTGTTGCCGCGGGCAACGGCATGCCTGGCAACCATATCCTGGGGATCAGCCAGAAGGCCGAGACACTGCCACCACATGCATACAACACCAAACGTAGTCACGGGCAACCAAGTGAAGGAAAATGTCACTACGCACACCATAGGCCGTGACACACATAGCTGGCATTCGACCTCTATGACAGGGCGCTGCAATCCGCATTCATTTGTAGTGCAGTAGCCATAGCCCCTCCCCTCCTCCAACCCTATCTCTTCTTATTGGCGGCAGCAACAGCACAGGGGGGAGGGAGGGACAGACTCCTTCTCCCCTGTGCTGCTGAGGGAACATGTTCCATGTTCTCTGATACTAGGCTCAATACAGGTACAAAAATATTGATTGGGTATCGATAATTCGATACCCACTACAACCCTAGTATGAACAGACCCCAGAGGTATGTAAGTGAGTTCATACACAGGGATACCTAATGTCCTATCTAACCTTAACGGACCCTAGTACTAATGACAGGAATGAGACATCCTGTACCTCCAAAAGGCTGAACAGGAGTCTCTCTAACTCCTAATACAAAACAACAAAGGAATGCAACACACAGAAAAGCCAAAATACAAAGGGAAAGGTAACACTTAACTTCCAAAATGCTATGGTAGCACCAGGAACTCAGCCGAGATCCAAACACCAGCTATCCACAGGTCCAACTGAAGCTATAAACCACACAGCATTATGGGAGAGAGAACTATAAATAGGGAAAGTTAAATGACCACAATAGCAACACCTGCAGGTTAAGGGTGTGGCCAGTACCAGAAACAACCCAGATACCTATTGATCCACAAGGTAAACATGTTAAACCAAACCACGTGTTTCCAGTCTCAAAGATCTCCTGCCACTCACTGTCGTATGGACGTCCGCATGTCTCAGTATGTCCGTGAAGGGAGCATTCTGTGGCTTAAAGCATAATCAGGAGACATTATATCATAAAAATAGACTCATCTCCCTACCTTTTCATGGTCACTAGTAATAACACACAACCCGGGCCTAGATCCCCACAAAAGGAAAAAACTGTGGATCCCAGACTGCAGGGTCCGACACATGAGACGTCAGCTGGAGGGGGAGAGGGGAATCCCAGTGACATATACAGAAACAGATGTAAAAATGGTGCAGGATATACTTGGTACGGTTTCACGGATGGAAAATTTAATGGGTAATTTGGTAACCCAGCTCGGGGCAAACACAGACGGATGTTATGGTTATACGAGCTGAGATGGAAAAAGTAAGGCAGCGGTTGCAAGAGATGGAAAAAAGGATTCCTACCCCAGAAAAATCCGTCCAGAAATTAGAGAAGGAGGTGACACTTTTAAATCAGATAAATGTCAGGATGGAACAAAAATTGGTAGACCAGGAGGATAGATCAAGAAGGTCAAATATAAGATGCGTGGGGATCCCAGAGCGAGCGGAGGGAGAAAACTGTACTGAATTTATAAATTTATCGAAAGAGCACATAGGGTCCCCACAAAAAACAGGGTGCCAGGAGATTACCCTAGACCGATATTGGTGAAATGCCTACTATCTAAGGACCGAGACGGAATATTAGCCGGCGCTAGAACCTCAGAAAGATACCATATACAGGGTGTAAAGATTAAACTTTTTCCAGATTATTCATTTAGTACTAACGCACAAAGAAGAGAGTTTATATCATAAAAAAAAAGACTAAGGGAGGCAGGTATAAAGTATAGTCTATTTTTTCCGGCAAAATTAAGGGTGGAATATAACGGCAAGTTCGTTTTCTTTCAGACTCCGGAGGAAGTTAGCGAATGGGCGGATGGGGAGGGTCTTTGAGGCGGGGGGGGGGGGGGGGAGGAGGTGATAGGAGCCACTATGCTAAGTTATGGAGTCGCCCAGACTGCCAACCAGCAGAAGGGGGGACTATTTAGATGGGAGGGTATATAGGGGATGTGGGTGGGGGGGCGGCGTGGAGAGAGAAAAGTGTTTTTGTTTTTGTTTTTTCCCCCCTTCCCCTCGGCTAGATGGTTAGGGTCCTTTCATTGAATGTGAGAGGGCTCCGTGAGAGGGTTAAAAGGTACGCTATCCTTGAGTGGATGAAGAGGTTTCTGCCAGCCATCATCTGCCTCCAGGAGACACATTTAGGTAAGGAATCAGTAAGGTGGTTGGAGAGGAGATGGATGGTGGCGGGATATCATTCCGTATATACTACTTACTCCAGAGGGGTATCAATTTTGATACATAACAAGATTAAATTTGAGGATCTGGTATGTGAGGCCGATGACTATGGTAGGTACCTCTTTTTACATTGTTATGTAGAAGGGAGAAAAACCATACTCGCAAATATATATGTTCCACCACCATATAAATCAGATGTTTTGTATCAATTGTATAGATTTATGTTGAATAAACAGGAATGTATAATGATTGCGGTCGGCGATTTATAACGCGGTTATGGATCCACTCAGGGATAGGATGTCTAGTAGAGGGGGAGGAGCACAAAATGTACAGTTATGTAAATTAGTATATGAATTTAATTGGGTAGATGTTTGGCGGGCTCAGAACCCGGACGAAATTATGTACCCTTGTTATTCAAAAACGCACCAAACTTGGTCGAGAATAGATATGATTTTTGGAAACAAAAATGTAATATCCCAAAACAGGATTAGGATAAAGTATATACCCATGGCTCTGTCGGACCATAGTGCAATGGTAATTGAGTTAGAGTTGAATAAAAATAATATTTTGCCGTTGTTTAAGTTTAATCCCCATTGGTTATTATTGATCTCAGATAAAGAGAGTATAATAGAGGAGTTAAAACTCTTTTTTATGGAAAATAATGGTTCTTGTGGTTTGGGACACTTTCAAGGCATTTTTGAGGGGAGTACTGTTTAAAAAAGTAAATTACTGGAAAAAAAAAGTACTAGAGAGAATGGGAAGGTATTGGAAAAAAAAATTACAAGAGGCTGGAATGGTATGTATGAGATACCCTACTGTACCTAATAAGAGAGTTTGGGAGGAAGAACAGGAAAAGTTGAGGATAGATCAATTAGAAAAAAGTAGGAAAGAATTGCTCCTTCAGGGGATTCGGTTAGCCTCGGAGGGTGAAAAGGTTGGTAAAATATTAGCAAATATTGTGAGAATCAACTCGTGGATCGGTGCGATTAAAGATAAAACGGGTAAATTACTTACCATACCCGAAGATATTAAAAAAGTTTTCCGGGACTATTTCCAAGAGTTATATAAGTCTTGGGTACAATACTCAAAACAAGAGTTAGATTCATATCTAGATAAGATTGCTTTTAGTAGGATATCGGAGGTCCAAAAAGAATATCTGGAAAAAGAAATAACCGCGGTAGAAATAAATTTAGCTCTGGGGAAGGTGAAACTTGAGAAAACACCAGGGGGAGATGGGCTCCCCTTCGAAATATATAAAACCTTTTCCCAGGTATTAGTTCCAGAATTAAAAATAACACTGGATGAGGCTCAAAAATTAGGTTATCTACCGAATTCTATGAAGGAAGCAATTATTACATTAATTCCAAAAAAGGGGAAGGAACAAACAGATCCCGGACTCATATAGGCCAATATCCCTCTTGAATACGGATGTCAAAAGTTTTAGCGGACAGGCTCTCAAGGGTTATTAAAGTAATAATAAATAAAGACCGGGCATTTATACCGGGCAGAACAATATATTCCAATACAGGTCCTTCTAAAAAAATTTGCATATTGTGATAAAGTTCGTTATTTTCTGTAATGTGCTGATAAACATTAGACTTTCATATATTTTAGATTCATTACACACCAACTGAATTAGTTCAAGCCTTTTATTGTTTTAATATTGATGATTTTGGCATACAGCTCATGAAAACCCAAATTTCCTATCTAAAAAAATTAGCATATTTCATCCGACCAATAAAAGAAAAGTGTTTTTAATACAAAAAAAGTCAACCTTCAAATAATTATGTTCAGTTATGCACTCAATACTTGGTCGGGAATCCTTTTGCAGAAATCACTGCTTCAATGCGGCGTGGCATGTAGGCAATCAGCCTGTGGCACTGCTGAGGTGTTATGGAGGCCCAGGATGCTTCGATAGCGGCCTTAAGCTCATCCAGAGTGTTGGGTCTTGCGTCTCTCAACTTTCTCTTCCTAATATCCCACAGATTCTCTATGGGGTTCAGGTCAGGAGAGTTGGCAGGCCAATTGAGCACAGTAATACCATGGTCAGTAAACCATTTACCAGTGGTTTTGGCACTGTGAGCAGGTGCCAGGTCGTGCTGAAAAATTAAATCTTCATCTCCATAAAGCTTTTCAGCAGATGGAAGCATGAAGTGCTCCAAAATCTCCTGATAGCTAGCTGCATTGACCCTGCCCTTGATTAAAACACAGTGGACCAACACCAGCAGCTGACATGGCACCCCAGACCATCACTGACTGTGGGTACTTGACACTGGACTTCAAGCATTTTGGCATTTCCCTCTCCCCAGTCTTCCTCCAGACTCTGGCACCTTGATTTTCCGAATGACATGCAACAGTCCAGTGCTGCTTCTCTGTAGCCCAGGTCAGGCGCTTCTGCCGCTGTTTCTGGTTCAGAAGTGGCTTGACCTGGGGAATGCGGCACCTGTAGCCCATTTCCTGCACACGCCTGTACACGGTGGCTCTGGATGTTTCTACTCCAGACTCAGTCCACTGCTTCCGCAGGTCCCGCAAGGTCTGGAATCGATCCTTCTCCACAATCTTCCTCAGGGTCCGGTCACCTCTTCTCGTTGTGCAGCGTTTTCTGCCACACTTTTTCCTTCCCACAGACTTCCCACTGAGGTGCCTTGATACAGCACTCTGGGAACAGCCTATTCGTTCAGAAATTTCTTTCTGTGTCTTACCCTCTTGCCTGAGTGTGACAATGATGGCCTTCTGGACAGCAGTCAGGTCGGCAGTCTTACCCATGATTGCGGTTTTGAGTAATGAACCAGGCTGGGAGTTTTTAAAAGCCTCAGGAATCTTTTGCAGGTGTTTAGAGTTAATTAGTTGATTCAGATGATTAGGTTAATAGCTCGTTTAGAGAACCTTTTCATGATTCTAATTTTTTTAGATAGGAATTTTGGGTTTTCATGAGCTGTATGCCAAAATCATCAATATTAAAACAATAAAAGGCTTGAACTAATTCAGTTGGTGTGTAATGAATCTAAAATATATGAAAGTCTAATGTTTATCAGTACATTACAGAAAATAATGAACTTTATCACAATATGCTAATTTTTTTAGAAGGACCTGTATAAGAAGGTTTTTCCTTAACATCGAAGCCAATAGTTCAGATGTAGGGGAGAAAGCGATACTCTCATTGGACGCCCAAAGGGCATTTTATTGCATTGAATGGGAGTATTTATGGGCAGTATTAAGGAGGTTTGGTATAGGGGAGGGATTTATAGGATGGATTCAGTTAATATATCGTAACCCTCGGGCCAGAGTGGTTGTGGATGGGAGCTTGTCCCTGCCGTTTGCCCTATCACGTGGCACAAGGCACGGATGCCCTCTCTCCCCATTGTTATTTGCAATTGCAATTGAACCTTTGGCAAATATAATAAAAAATGATAGGGAGATTAAAAGTTTTTCATATGTGGGTGGAGAAGAAAAACTGTTAATGTATGCAGATGATATTTTTTTGCAAAATACTGGGGAACAATTTAACAAAGTGGTAGAAATAATAGATAAGTTTGGGTTCTTTTCGGGTTTAAACATTAATTGGGGAAAATCACATGTTATTATTAGGAGATGGGCAATTACAGAGAGATACACGGGTGCACGTTCTTAAAATACACGAAAATTTTAAATATCTCGGCATACAAATCTCCGGAAACATAGAAGAATATGAAAAATTAAATGTCCTCCCCTTAATAAAAGAATTAAGAACTAAAATACACATATGGAAAAGATTACCAATGTCAATGCAGGGTAGGGTAAATTTAATAAAAATGGTCTTTCTCCCAAAGATACTTTATGTACTGCAAAATGCCCCAATGAGAATACCTCAGAACATTTTTAAATGATTTGATAGATTAATAGGGGACTTTATTTGGAAGGGTGCGATCCCTCGGATAAAGAAGGAAGTCCTTCAGCTTCCAGTGCAAGAAGGAGGACTAGCGCTTCCCAATCTGTTTTTTTATTACTTAATAACACAATATGGGAATATAAAGGACAGTTTAGATAGTCAGATGGGTAGGCAAGAATTAAATAGATGGGGATGGAAAGAGGAATGTAATCACTTAGAGGTGTTGGAGTCAGGTTTCTTGGGGGAAAAAAATACTGGTAATAGGATATTAAATTCAGTAGAATACGTATGGGGGGAAATTAAGAAGATACTGGAGATCAAAGGGTTTTTGAAGTATACACCGATATGGAAAAATTTTAATTTAAAAGAATTTGAAACAATAAGAGATTATATAGATTGGGGGAAAAAAGGAATGAAATATCTAGATCAGATTTTTGAGGAAGATAAGCTGAAGGACTTTAACATAATGGTGTCGGAATTTGGGATCCCCCATAGTGATATCTATAAATATTTCCAGCTTAGGAACGCATTGCGGACAGTGGCACAGGAGGATAGGTACAGAAGGGAAAAATCTGATATGTTGGATAAGTTTATTGTAGTAGGGGAAGGAGGTGGAATAACTGCAAAGAGATATAGGCTTTTAAAGGAGGGAAAAAGAAAAACGATTACAATGCTTGCCGCGAAAAAATGGGAGAAAGATCTAGATTCCTTTACAGAAGAAAAATGGAGAGCTGCTCTTAGAAACTATGCGACAGTTTCGGATAGGGGTTCGCATAAGATTTCACAATTTTTTATAGTGCACAGACTACATCGATCTCCATGGATGCTAAAAAGAATGGGAGTGAGAGCAACAGATAAGTGTCCAAAATGCTGGGAGGAGAGAGCTGATTTGATACATTGTTTTTGGAGGTGTCCCAAGCTTCATAGATATTGGATAGAAATAATGGAAACCGTGTTTTTGCTCTTGAAGGTTCGGTTGCCAAATGATCCAGTAATCTGTATTCTAGGGGCAACTGAACATTTGAAATTAAATAAAAAAATACAACTGGTTTTGAATAAAGTATTATTTCAGGCTAGACTCCTTATACTCAGGAAATGGATAAAGGTAGATTTACCGACGGTGGGACAGTAGATAAAAGCAATAGACAATCTAATTAAAGAAGAACGTGGGATGAAGAATTATACTAAAAAGTCACCAAATCTCGACCAGGTTTGGAAAAATTGGTTACTTTATTTTTTTTTTCTCTACGCCCCCCCCCCCCCTCCTCCTTTTGGGGGTGGGAGGGAAATGGGAGGGAGGGGGATGGGTGGTGGATGGGAAAGGGGAGAAAGAAAGAAAAAAAATGAACAGTAATTATTAATTGTCAATAACTGTTTTTCATGTATTGCTGGAGCAATGTGTTTTTTTATGGACGTATTTATTGTATGAAATTGAAATAAAGATATATATAAAAAAAATAACAAATAACACACAACTCTTGCAGATATATATAGGGAGAGGCATTACCAGTAGAAAGAGGGAGGTGCTCATGCCGCTGTACAGAGCACTAGTGAGACCTAATTTGGAGTATTGTGCGCAGTACTGGAGACCATGGGCCAGATATATCATTAGGCAAAGTCACTTTTGTGGAGTGGAAAAGTCGCAAAAAAGTCCCAAAGGCTAAAACTGCGCACAAATTTGCGACTTTTTACTGCTCTGCACTATGCTCGCCAGTTTTCTGAAAGCGGGCGTGTTTTCGTATGTAAATGAATCTCTAGACAGATTTACTATTGGGACTTTTTTAAAAAGTCGCAAAAAAGTCGCAACTTCACTCCAGTGAGGACCATGCTTATCTTATGAGACTTTTTAATAGAACATGCGACTTTTTCATAAAAACGTGCGACTTTTGAAAAGCTGCTTACTGACGGATAAACTGCTACCGTCAAACCAAATTTATTACAGTCTTAAAGGGGCGATCATAAATCTGACTTGGCTAAAACTGACTTTAGCCATATGTGAAAGTGGAGTGAGCTGTCAGAGTCGTGATAAATCTGGCCCCATATCTCCAGAAGGATATTGATACTTTGGATAGAGTTCAGAGAAGAGCTACTAAACTCGTACATGGATTGCAGGATAAAACTTACCAGGAAAGATTAAAGGACCTTAACATGTATAGCTTGGAAGAAAGACAAGACAGAGGGGACATGATAGAAACTTTTAAATACATAAAGGGAGTCAACAAGGTAAAAGAGGAGAAAATATTTAAAAGAAGAAAAACTGCTACAGGACATTTGAGGACAATTAGAGGGGCAAAGGTTTAAAAGTAATATCAGGAAGTATTACTTTACTGAGAGAGTAGTGAATGCATGGAATAGCCTTCCTGCAGAAGTGGTAGCTGCAAATACAGTGAAGGAGTTTAACCACCTCAGCTCCCCTAGCCTCAACCCCCTTAATGACCAGACCACTTTTTACAATTCTGCACTACACTACTTTCACGTTTTATTGCTCGGTCATACAACTTACCACCCAAATTAATTTTACCTCCTTTTCTTCTCACTAATAGAGCTTTCATTTGGTGGTACTTCATTGCTGCAGCCATTTTAACTTTTTTTATTATTAATCAAAATTTAATGAAATTTTTCACTTTCAGTTGTTATATTTTTCAAATAAAACTACATTTCTATATAAATTTTTCTCTAAATTTATTGTTCTACATGTCTTTGATAAAAAAAAAAATGCAGTAAGTGTATATTTATTGGTTTGCGGAAAAGTTATAGTGTTTACAAACTATAGTACAAAAATTTGATTTTCCGCATTTTGAAGCAGCTCTGACTTTCTGAGCACCTGTCATGTTTCCTGAGGTTCTACAATGCCCAGACAGTAGAAACACCCCACAAATGACCCCATTTTGGAAAGTAGACACCCTAAGGCAGGGGTGCACAACCTGCGGCCCGGGGGCCACATACGGCCCTTGATACCATTCTGTGCGGCCCCCAACCATCTGGTAACAGACATGTGTGCCTATGTCTTGTGGCGGCTCACATGTATTTTTCATGTATTTCTCCCATTAGATGGGAGTCCTGAAGTGTAACTAGACATTAATGGTATTAATGTGTGTTCAATATGCCATAAGTACAATATTTCAGTTGTTAATACACCTTTAAATTTTAATTTCGGCCCTCGTCATTGGATCAGTCTGGCAATGTGGCCCCCAACCAGGAAACGTTGTGCACCCCTGCCCTAAGGTATTCGCTGATGGGCATAGTGAGTTCATATAAGTTTTTATTTTTTGTCACAAGTTAGCGGAAAATGATCTCATATAGGGCTGCAGCTAACTATTTTGAATAATCGATTAGTTGCCGATTAATTTCTACGATTAATCGATTAATCGGGAAAAACGACAAAATTACAAAACAGAGAGGTTTATATGATCTTACTTGAAAAATTATGTTCAAAGGCCATATTAAAACAAATTGTGGACGACACTATTATGGGGGATCTGTGGACGACACTATTATGGGGGATCTGTGGACGACACTATTATGGGGGATCTGTGGACGACACTATTATGGGGGATCTGTGGACGACACTATTATGGGGGATCTGTGGACGACACTATTATGGGGGATCTGTGGACGACACTATTATGGGGGATCTGTGGACAACACTATTATGGGGGATCTGTGGACGACACTATTATGGGGGATCTGTGGACGACACTATTATGGGGGATCTGTGGACGACACTATTATGGGGGATCTGTGGACGACACTATTATGGGGGATCTGTGGACGGCGCAGTTATGGAGAGGGGGATCTGTGGACGGCGCAGTTATGGAGAGGGGGATCTGTGGACGGCGTAGTTATGGAGAGGGGGATCTGTGGACGGCGTAGTTATGGAGAGGGGGATCTGTGGACGGCGTAGTTATGGAGAGGGGGATCTGTGGACGGCGTAGTTATGGAGAGGGGGATCTGTGGACGGCGTAGTTATGGAGAGGGGGATCTGTGGACGGCGCAGTTATGGAGAGGGGGATCTGTGGACGGCGCAGTTATGGAGAGGGGGATCTGTGGACGGCGCAGTTATGGAGAGGGGGATCTGTGGACGGCGCAGTTATGGAGAGGGGGATCTGTGGACGGCGCAGTTATGGAGAGGGGGATCTGTGGACGGCGCAGTTATGGAGAGGGGGATCTGTGGACGGCGCAGTTATGGAGAGGGGGATCTGTGGACGGCGTAGTTATGGAGAGGGGGATCTGTGGACGGCGCAGTTATGGAGAGGGGGATCTGTGGACGGCGCAGTTATGGAGAGGGGGATCTGTGGACGGCGTAGTTATGGAGAGGGGGATCTGTGGACGGCGTAGTTATGGAGAGGGGGATCTGTGGACGGCGTAGTTATGGAGAGGGGGATCTGTGGACGGCGTAGTTATGGAGAGGGGGATCTGTGGACGGCGTAGTTATGGAGAGGGGGATCTGTGGACGGCGTAGTTATGGAGAGGGGGATCTGTGGACGGCGTAGTTATGGAGAGGGGGATCTGTGGACGGCGTAGTTATGGAGAGGGGGATCTGTGGACGGCGTAGTTATGGAGAGGGGGATCTGTGGACGGCGCAGTTATGGAGAGGGGGATCTGTGGACGGCGCAGTTATGGAGAGGGGGATCTGTGGACGGCGCAGTTATGGAGAGGGGGATCTGTGGACGGCGTAGTTATGGAGAGGGGGATCTGTGGACGGCGTAGTTATGGAGAGGGGGATCTGTGGACGGCGTAGTTATGGAGAGGGGGATCTGTGGACGGCGTAGTTATGGAGAGGGGGATCTGTGGACGGCGTAGTTATGGAGAGGGGGATCTGTGGACGGCGTAGTTATGGAGAGGGGGATCTGTGGACGGCGTAGTTATGGAGAGGGGGATCTGTGGACGGCGTAGTTATGGAGAGGGGGATCTGTGGACGGCGTAGTTATGGAGAGGGGGATCTGTGGACGGCGTAGTTATGGAGAGGGGGATCTGTGGACGGCGTAGTTATGGAGAGGGGGATCTGTGGACGGCGTAGTTATGGAGTGGGGGATCTGTGGACGGCGTAGTTATGGAGAGGGGGATCTGTGGGTGGCGCTGTTTTGGAGAGGGGGATCTGTTGGTGGCGCTGTTTTGGAGAGGGGGATCTGTTGGTGGCGCTGTTTTGGAGAGGGGGATCTGTTGGTGGCGCTGTTTTGGAGAGGGGGATCTGTTGGTGGCGCTGTTATGGAGAGGGGGATCTGTGGGTGGCGCAGTTATGGAGAGGGGGATATGTGCACTGTTATGGGCATAACAGTGCACAGATCCCTTTCCTCATAACAGTGCACAGATCCCCCTTCCCATAGCAGTGCCATACACAGACCCCCCCTCCTCCCCATAGCAGTGCTATACACAGACCCCCCTCCCCATAGCAGTGCCATAGACAGATCCTCCCCCCTCCCCATAGCAGTGCTATACACAGACCCCCTTTCCCATAGCAGTGCCATAGACAGATCCCCCCCCCCCTCCCCATAACAGCCCCGGCCCCGATGCTTGCATCTTTATTTTACCTTTTTACAATGACGCTCCTGTAACAGCCAGGCAGAGCGGACGGCGGCGTAACGTCACTCAATCACGTGACGCACCTGCCCCGCCCACTTCATGAATGAAGGAGGCGGAGCAGGCGTGTCACGTGAGTGAGTGACGTTACGCCGCCGTCCGCTCTGCCTGGCTGTTACAGGAGCGTCATTGTAAAAAGGTAAAATAAAGATGCAGCGACCGCCCGCCCGCCCGAATAGCAACGAATCGGCGATTATTCGATAACTGGATTCGTCGACAACGAATCCAGTTATCGAATATAATCGATTACATCGATTAATCGTTGCAGCCCTAATCTCATATTCACTAACTTGTGACAAAAAATAAAAACTTCCATGAACTCACCATGCCCATCACGAAATACCTTGGGGTGTCTTCTTTCCAAAATGGGGTCACTTGTGGGAGCTCCGCCCAACATCCAAACCCACTCAGCTCGTATGCCCTGGCAAACCCGATTTCTCCATTCACATCAGTTTCTACTGTCTGGGCAAAGGGGCCCAAATTCTAAAGAGCACCTTTAGGATTTCACATGGAATTTTTTACGCATTTGGATTTCAAACTACTTCTCATGCATTAGGGCCCCTAAAATGCCAGGACAGTATACTGCCCTGGCATTTTAGGGGCCCTAATGTGTGAGAAGTAGTTTGAAATCCAAATGTGTAAAAAAAATGCCATGTGAAATCCTAAAGGTGCTCTTTAGAATTTGGGCCCCTTTGCCCACCTAGGCTGCAAAAAAGTGTCACACATGTGGTATCATCGTACTCAGAAGAAGTAGGGCAATGTGTTTTTGGGTGTATTTTTACATATACCCATGCTGGGTGAGAGAAATATCTCTCTAAAAGTCAACTTTTCCAATTTTTTTTTTTATACAAAGTTGTCATTTTAGAGAGATATTTCTCTCACCCAGCATGGGTATATGTAAAAAGACACCCCAAAACACATTGCCCAACTTCTCCTGAGTACGGCGATACCACATGTGTGACACTTTTTTGCAGCCTAGGTGCGCAAAGGGGCCCAAATTCCTTTTAGGAACATTAGACATTTGGATTCCAGACTTCTTCTTACGCTTTAGGGCCCCTAAAATGCCAGGGCAGTATAAATACCCTACATGTGACCCCATTTTGGAAAGAAGACACCCCAAGGTATTCCATGAAGGGCATGGCGAGTTCATAGAAGATTATTATTATTTTTTTTGGAACAAGTTAGCGGAAATTGATTTTTTTTGTTTTTTTTTCTCACAAATTCCCCCTTTCCGCTAACTTGGGACAAAAAGTTCAATATTTCATGGACTCAATATGCCCCTCAGCGAATACCTTGGGGTGTCTTCTTTCCAAAATAGGGTCATTTGTGGGGTATTTGTACTGCCCTGGCATTTGAGGGTCTTCGCAATCATTACATGTATGGCCAGCATTAGGAGTTTCTGCTATTCTCCTTCTATTGAGCATACGGGTAATGAGATTTTTTTTTCCGTTCAGCCTCTGGGCTGAAAGAAAAAATGAACGGCACAGATTTCTTCATTCACACCGATCAATGTGGATGAAAAAATCTCTGCCAGAAAAAGAGGGGAAAGGCGTCTGCCAGGACATAAGAGCTCCGCCCAACATCCAAACCCACTCGGCTCGTATGCCCTGGCAAAGCCGATTTCTCCATTCACATCAATGTGGATGAATAAATTATTGCCGGCATTTTATTTTTTATTTTTATACAAAGTATTTGCCAAAGCATATGAACACCTCCCCTCAGCTCATAAGCCTCGGCAAACATATATTTTTTACTGCAGAGGAGAAATCTCGTCTTGCAGCGCCGCATACACCGACTTTTGTGTAATCTGACAGCAGCGCAATGCTTCTGTCAGAATGCACATCAGTGCTGCAGCTGGTTCATCGATTGGTCCATCTAGAAGGTAAAAAAAAAAAACAGGCCGCAGCGCAATATATTAACATTAACTTTATATAACATTTGAACAGGACATTAACTTTTATAAACTTTATTGAACTTTTGGAACAGAACATTAACTTTTTTGATTACCGGTGATTTTTTAATTTATTTTTTTGCTTTTTTTTACCTTTATAGGACAAACCTCTCCTTCCCCATGGGACAATGTGCAAAGTGCAAATCGCCCAGAGATGTGACGAAGTACATTATGCACTTTGTCCCAGGTGAAAGGAGAGGTTTGCAGCAGCTCTGTGTGAAAGGGCCCTAAGAGCTAATAGTGTACCTGTGTGTGGTACTTCCGGAAACACTCCCCTAAGCATAGGACAGGGTGGTCAGGGCAGTCAGGACAGAAATAGCGGGTGTCACGCCTTATTCCACTCCTGCTACAGACACAACATCTTTTTCGGGGTGGCGCTTGGGTTGAGGTACCAGCAACGACATTGGGGAAATGTCGCTCGTGTAGACGGCTCACTGCACTGGTGGATGGGGCCACGGAACCTCCTGGATACAGGTGGTTCTCTATGATCTCTGCCAACCCAAAAACAAAACCAATAACCCCAAAGAAAAGTGGGAGACACACATATAAAATATATGTAATTTATTAAGACATGATCACATAAAAAACAATATATGAAACATAAGGCACAAGTGTACAGGAGGGGGGGAGACCTCATGTAAGGAGGTCAGATACAACCTCTCTCCCAAACACCCAGCTGGCAGGGAAAAAAAGATGTCACAGCCCTAGGTATACATAAGCATGAAAATTGTGAGAACTGTAGGTTCACTCAAAGTAACATGTACTGGTATGTATGTTAAATGCACAGAAAGATAAATGAAAAAATGTACAAATAGCACAAGGCAAACTAGCTCACCCAAAAACCTGGGATGGCCGCATAAGGTATGCACATAGCCATTGAACTGTACAATACAGACATAGGCAAGTGTGCCAAGTGCAGGTGGTAATAGAGATATAAAAAGTAATGTAACAACTACCCATGATATGCTGGACCCAGAGCGTGTGACCAAAAGCTGCACCTCGACGTAGCCAATTGAATTACAAATACAGACACCTTCTTATACCAGCGTCTGGTGCGACGGGACACTAAATAAGGAGCCAACATCTGGTCATTGAAGTCCATCCCTCCCATGAGCAAATTATAGTCGTGGACCGAGAGGGGCTTTTCAATTACACTAGTTGCTCGTTCAATTTTGTGTTAAGGTGGTCTATGAGGGGCGGAATTTTGTGGAGTCGGTCAAAAGCTGGGTGGCCTCTGGGACGAGAGGTGCTGTTGTCACTAAAGTGCAGGAAACGCAGGATGTTCTCAAATTGTGTCCTGGACATGGCAGCAGAGAACATGGGCATGTGATGAAATGGTGTATAAAGTGGAACCGGCACTCAGTCGGAGTACACGTGGGATTGTTTTGAATTAATAAAACTTTTATTAAATAATAACTATTTGTGCACTTCTTAAATGAATATAAAAGCATAAAAATAGTATAAAAATGGTACACACATTCAGTTCGAGACTTACAATAATCAAAAAGCAATCACTATTATGCTGTCCTGATAGTTCGCTGCACCATATATCACTGCATCCGTATCCCACTTGTTTAGTGTGACTGGTGAATCGCAGTCATCTATGGTCAAGCGGTTTGTTTGTAGGGCTATTTGTTTAGCTCCTTGTAGATTGACAATTTGAAACCAGTAGTTAGATAAAAAATTACTGCACCAGGTGCACAATGTGGTTTTCAAGCAGTAGTTCGTACTAAACAGTGTATCGGTCCTCTGCCATGATTCCCTTAAGGCTCCAAGTGTGCCACCCAAGCAAGATCAATAGTCCGATATGGTATTTCAAGTCCCACCTGTGTTGGTATCGTCACAGGGGTATGCCGTAGCTCCACATGTATTTCTATCGATTGAAAGTTTTACTCACTGTGTCCCGTATGGTCTCACTATGTGTATCCCGTAATCGGTTGCTGCCGTGGCGTCCCACGCTTCCACCTTTCTCCGGTATGTTTGTCTTACTTCCGGCTCTGTCGGGATCTCGCCTTTGATCTCGCGAGAATCTTGTTTCAGATGGTTGTTTCGTGAGTCCCAATACGTGTGTGTGAGTTGACTAGCGTTCTTCCCGTCTCTGTTAGGATTATCGGGTCTCGGTCCTTTAGTACATGGCCATGCACTGTCTCACAGGTAACGCCCAGGGCGGTGAAAGGGGGAACTATTGGTGTGGCTGAAGTTGGGGGCTGCCAATCAGGGTTTGCCAGCACCTCAGGGACTCTAGGGGCTCTATGGGCCTGTCTGTGCCGTGGCTGCGACGGGGGAACTACTGCACGTGCCACCATACCAGCTTCAACTGCCCTACTGGTGCTCGCCACTTCACCATGTTGTACGACAGTGCTGGTACTAGGTCCAGGATTGGCTGCGCTGCTGGTGTATGCCTCACCACGTAATCCGACAGCGCCAGCCCCACTCTGCTGCCCTTCAAGCGGATCCTGCGCAACCTGTGGTCTAGCAACATGGGGCCGGGTACGCCTGGTGGTATCAGGGACCTCAACCTCATTGTCCGAACTTTGGCTCAGACTGCCTCTGCTTTCTACAGGTTCGTATTCTGACCCACTGGATTTGTCAGATGAGGGTTCCCATTTCTCATCCGACTGGGTCAGAAGCCTGTAAGCCTCTTCAGAAGAATACCCCTTACTTGCCATTTGGTCAGCTGAATTTAGGGGGTATTCCCTGAGACTACCCCAGAAAAAAAGCAAGCCTGTCTTACAAATGGGAGGCTAGCGAAGTACCGGAAGCCGCTGCGATTGATAAAAAATATCAAAACTGTGGTGGGGTGGGCGTGGGTGAACGCACGTGTGGGCGACCGATCAGTACTGATCGGGCAAACACTGCGTTTTGGGTGGAGGGCTAGCTAAGGTGACACTAATAGGATTATAGATCTGACTGTGATCAGTTCTGATCACTTACAGATACTATAAAAGTACCAATGGTGATTAGCGATACTCTAATCAGCGAATAAGTGACTGCGGTGCGGTGGGCTGGGCGCTAACTGACGCTAACTACCTAACAAAGGGGCCTAAGGGCTCTTTCACACTTGCGTTGGCCAGATCCGTTGTTTAGTCCATTTGCCGGAATTACACGCCGGATCCGGAAAAACGTGTGAGAAAGCATCATTTTTTCATTCCGGATGCGTCTTTCCGGCTTTTTTCCGGAGATACGGATCCGGAAATCCTGAATGCAACGCTTGCGTTTTTTTCCCGTATCAGTCGTACGGATCCGGTATGTAGCCGGATCCGTCGAAACAGCGGATCCGTCGTGTATTTTTGAGCGGATCCGGTATGCAAAATAATTTCTTATCAGAAACTAATCTTATCACTAAATTTATAGTTGTACAACTAATAAAATATGCAAATATTTTGGTCTATAAAAATTAAACCTTTAAGGGACTAGCTCAGATTCTGCTTGGGATTGTCGCCAGGATGATGCCTGAACAAAAGTTTGCTTTCAAAGCCCTGATCTTGGTTTCAAGATGGAGGAAACAACAGCGAGATAGATGTCGTTGTCGTCTTCGTCGGTATTGGGTTCATCCAATTTCGTCAGCACGGATTATCGAAGGAGCATTTGAAGTCCTGTACCCGGAATTGTGTCATTATCCTGAAAAATTGAATAATTTTTTTCGCATGAACATGGCTAGCTTTGATGAGCTCCTAGACCGAGTATCACCAAGACTGGCCAGGATGGATACGTATTTCCGCAGGAGTGTGTCACCTACAGAATGACTCATGTTGACCATCCGGTAAGATAATGACATATACAGGTCCTTCTCAAAAAATTTGCATATTGTGATAAAGTTCATTATTTTCTGTAATGTACTGATAAACATTAGACTTTCATATATTTTAGATTCATTACACACCAACTGAAGTAGTTCAAGCCTTTTATTGTTTTAATATTGATGATTTTGGCATACAGCTCATGAAAACCCCAAATTCCTATCTAAAAAAATTAGCATATTTCATCCAACCAATAAAAGAAAAGTGTTTTTAATACAAAAATTCAACCTTCAAATAATTATGTTCAGTTATGCACTCAATACTTGGTCGGGAATCCTTTTGTAGAAATGACTGCTTCAATGCGGCGTGGCATGGAGGCAATCAGGCTGTGGCACTGCTGAGGTGTTATGGAGGCCCAGGATGCTTCGATAGCGGCCTTAAGCTCATCCAGAGTGTTGGGTCTTGCGTCTCTCAACTTTCTCTTCCCAATATCCCACAGATTCTCTATGGGGTTCAGGTCAGGAGAGTTGGCAGGCCAATTGAGCACAGTAATATAGGGTTGTTGCGCGTATCGAAATTTCGATACCCAATCGATACTTTTGTCCCGGTATCGATACGATACCGGGATTTCCGGTTTTTTCGATACTGGGCTGCGCTTCTGCGCAGTCTAGTATCTCTGAACATGAGCGCGCTGCTATCGGCGCGCTCATGTTCTCTCTCAGCAGCACGGGGAGAAGGAAGCTGTCCTCCCTCCCCCTGTGCTGCTGCCGCTGCCACCAATGAGAGGAGAGGGGCGGAGGAGGGGCGGCAATGAGAAGAGAGGGGCGGAGGAGGGGCGGGTGCACTGCGCCACCAATGATAGGATTATTTCCACACAGAGCGGCGCCCAGAGATGTCCCAGCACTCACCATTAGTCCTGGGCGCCGCTCCGTTCGCCTGCAGTGCCCCATTACTGTCTCCTCTCCTGCTCCACATGCTGCTGATTACTATCGGAGCGATGGGAGGAGACATCAGCTTCACTAGTGGGCGTTCCTTCTCCCTGCGCTGCGATTGGACAGCGCTACAGCCAGGGAGAAGGAACGCCCACTAGTGAATCTGATGTCTCCTCCCATCGCTCCGATAGTAATCAGCAGCATGTGGAGCAGGAGAGGAGACAGTAATGGAGCACTGCAGGCGAACGGAGCGGCGCCCAGGACTAATGGTGAGTGCTGAGACATTGCTGGGCGCCGCTCTGTGTGGCCTGATAGTGAAAGTCTGGACTCATATACAGTAGTCAGTCTTTAACACATACAGGAGGCGGGTGCCGGCAGCAGAATCGCATTGCCGGCACCCTGCCCCTGACAGGGAGCTGCGATCAGCGGCAGTTAACTGCCGCTGATCTGCCAGTACCCGCCTCCTGTATAAAGGGGTAGTTATCATTGGTGGTGCAGTGTGCCCCCCCCCCCCCCCCTCAACCCCCCCATCCCATTAAAATCATTGGTGGCACAGTGCGCCGGCCCCTCTCAACCCCCCAGTATTAAAATCATTGGTGGCAGTGGCCACAGGGACCTCTCCCCTCCCCCTCATTGGTGGTGCAGTGGCAGCTTCTGATCGGAGCCCCAGCTGTGTAAGCCTGGGGCTCCGATCGGTTACCATGGCAGCCAGGACGCTACAGAAGCCCTGGTTGCCATGGTAACATCCCTGATGCTGTGTGCACAAAGCACAGAGCAGCAGGGACAGTGTGAAGTCCTATTCACCCTGATAGAGATCTATAGTCCTACCACTTTACAAATCGCTAGTCAGACCACACATGGAGTACTGTGTACAGTTTTGGGCTCCTGTAAACAAGGCAGACATAGCAGAGCTGGAGAAGGTCCAGAGGAGGGCAACTAAAGTAATAACTGGAATGGGGCAACTACAGTACCCTGAAAGATTATCAAAATTAGAGTTATTCACTTTAGAAAAAAGACGACTGAGGGGAGATCTAATTAATATGTATAAATATATCAAGGGTCAGTACAGAGATCTATCCCATCAGCTATTTATCCCCAGGACTGTGACTGTGACGAGGGGACATCCTCTGCGCCTGGAGGAAAGAAGGTTTGTACACAAACATAGAAAAGGATTCTTTACGGTAAGAGCAGTGAGAATATGGAACTCTCTGCCTGAGGAGGTGGTGATGGTGAGTACAATAAAGGAATTCAAGAGGGCCATGGACGTATTTCTGGAGCTTAATAATATTACAGGCTATAGCTACTAGAGAGGGGTCTTCCTCTGGATCAACTTGCGGGATAACAGGCCGAACTGGATGGACAAATGTCTTTTTTCGGCCTTATGTACTATGTTACTACTATGTTACTATGTTACTATCAGGCTGAATAGGAAAAGGGATGAAAGATCCCAGGTTCTAGCCCCTAAGGGGGAAATAGTTATTAAATAAAAAGTGTAAAAACAAACAAACAGAAAACACTAAAATATGAAGTATAAATCACCCCCTTTTCCCAATTTCACATATAAAATATATAAATAATAAACATATTACATCGCCACGTCAGAAAAGTCCAAACTATTAAAATATATAAAAAAAATGAGGAATGCACGTGGCTTTTTTTGTTTATTTTTTTCGCGTGGTATCGATTGGTATCGAGTATCGCAATACTTTTTCATGGTATCGAAACCGAATCAAAAAATTGGTATCGCAACAACTCTACAGTAAACCATTTACCGGTGCTTTTGGCACTGTGAGCAGGTGCCAGGTCGTGCTGAAAAATGAAATCTTCATCTCCATAAAGCTTTTCAGCAGATGGAAGCATGAAGTGCTCTAAAATCTCCTGATAGCTAGCTGCATTGACCCTGCCCTTGATAAAACACAGTGGACCAACACCAGCAGCTGACATGGCACCCCAGACCATCACTGACTGTGGGTACTTGACACTGGACTTCAGGCATTTTGGCATTTCCCTCTCCCCAGTCTTCCTCCAGACTCTGGCACCTTAATTTCCAAATGACATGCAAAATTTGCTTTCATCCGAAAAAAGTACTTTGGACCACTGAGCAACAGTCCAGTGCTGCTTCTCAGTATCCCAGGTCAGGCGCTTCTGCCGCTTTTTCTGGTTCAAAAGTGGCTTGACCTGGGGAATGCGGCACCTGTAGCCCATTTCCTGCACACGCCTGTACACGGTGGCTCTGGATGTTTCTACTCCAGACTCAGTCCACTGCTTCCGCAGGTCCCCCAAGGTCTGGAATCGGTCCTTCTCCACAATCTTCCTCAGGGTCCGGTCACCTCTTCTCGTTGTGCAGCGTTTTCTGCCACACTTTTTCCTTCCCACAGACTTCCCACTGAGGTGCCTTGATACAGCACTCTGGGAACAGCCTATTCGTTCAGAAATTTCTTTCTGTGTCTTACCCTCTTGCTTGAGGGTGTCAATGATGGCCTTCTGGACAGCAGTCAGGTCGGCAGTCTTACCAATGATTGCGGTTTTGAGTAATGAACCAGGCTGGGAGTTTTTAAAAGCCTCAGGAATCTTTTGCAGGTGTTTAGAGTTAATTAGTTGATTCAGATGATTAGGTTAATAGCTTGTTTAGAGAACCTTTTCATGATATGCTAATTTTTTTAGATAGGAATTTGGGGTTTTCATGAGCTGTATGCCAAAATCATCAATATTTAAACAATAAAAGGCTTGAACTACTTCAGTTGGTGTGTAATGAATCTAAAATATATGAAAGTCTAATGTTTATCAGTACATTACAGAAAATAATGAACTTTATCACAATATGCTAATTTTTTTAGAAGGACCTGTATATTAATTTTAATTATTTATATGTGTATTTCATAAAAAAGATTTTTATAGCAGCTATACTAATCTGTATGTATTTAATATAAATATTACAGGCGGAAAATATATATTGATGCTTTCAAGTATAGAAAAATTTTACTCATAACGATATTTATGACAATTATAGTGATTCAGGCCATATCAAATTTGACAAATCCATAATCTAAAATTTTTAAGTATTTCAAATTACTAATCTAATATTTTATTTATTTTTTCTTTAGCTTTCTGGCTACCGGTGACAGTTTTACGTCGCTACACTATTTCCGGCTTGGGATTTCAACGATTTCAACAATTGTAAAAGAAACGTGTCAAGTTTTATGGGAGGAACTGCATGAGGAGTTCATACCTACTCCCAATCAGCAGAGATGGCTTCAAATTGAATTTTTTTTATGAGGTCTGTCAATTTCCGCATTGTGTCGGCGCAGTGGACGGAAAACATATCCGTATTATAAAGCCACCAGGTACCGGATCAGAATTTTTTTATTATAAAAAGTATTTTTCAATTGTTTTAATGGCCATCGCTGATGCTGAGTACCGGTTTGTGGCAGTTGATATTGGTGCATATGGCCGCACCAATGATTCAATGATTTTTAAAAACTCTTTCATGGGACGGAGCGTGTACAATCGGCAATTTGACTTTCCACCTCCTGAACCTATGCCTGGAACCGACAGTCCACCACTGCCATACGTCTTGGTGGGTGATGAAGCTTTCCAAATGTCTGGAATCCTGATTAAACCCTACTCCAGCCGTGGATTGGATGCCACAAAACGCATTTTCAATTATCGGTTAACAAGGGCACGAAGAATGGTCGAGGTCACCTTTGGGATCCTTGTCTCTAAATGGAGAGTTTTTGCTAAACCTATTCAGGTGAAGATTGAAACAGTAGACGAAGTGGTAAAGTGTGGGGTAGTTCTTCACAATTTCAATTTCATACTGACTAAAGAACCCGCCATTGAGCGAATAATCGAGGACAGCGAAATGACTAGTATTGAAACTTTTGGACCACGTGGTACTGTGGCGGTGTCCGCCATGCGAGATTCATTTGCTGCCTACTTCAGCTCAGATGCTGGACGTTTACAGTGGCAGGACCAGAATGTTTAAAATTCAAATTTTTTACTGTTGCTGTTTTTTCCCCCAAAAAATTATTCATTAATAATGTTTAATAACTTTTTCAAATATAGTAGTATGGTGTTTCTTTTTAAATAATTTATATTATTTTTACAAAAAAATCTTATCACCGCATGAGTAGCCACTATCATTGGCTGGCTCCCCAAGCGGTATGAGAGCATGTCAGGCCTTTATCCACTACACCCTCTCCCACCGCTTGTAGAGCGACAGTTCCAGTGTCTCTCCACAAGCGGTGTGAGAGCATGTCAGGCCTTTATCCACTACACCCTCTCCCACCGCTTGTAGAGCGACAGTTCCAGTGTCGCTCCACAAGCGGTGTGAGAGCATGTCAGGCCTTTATCCACCACACCCTCTCCCACCGCCTGTAGAGCGACAGTTCCAGTGTCGCTCCACAAGCGGTGGGAGAGCATGTCAGGCCTTTATCCACTACACCCTCTCCCACCGCTTGTAGAGCGACAGTTCCAGTGTCTCTCCACAAGCGGTGTGAGAGCATGTCAGGCCTTTATCCACTACACCCTCTCCCACCGCTTGTAGAGCGACAGTTCCAGTGTCGCTCCACAAGCGGTGTGAGAGCATGTCAGGCCTTTATCCACCACACCCTCTCCCACCGCCTGTAGAGCGACAGTTCCAGTGTCGCTCCACAAGCGGTGGGAGAGCATGTCAGGCCTTTATCCACTACACCCTCTCCCACCGCTTGTAGAGCGACAGTTCCAGTGTCTCTCCACAAGCGGTGTGAGAGCATGTCAGGCCTTTATCCACTACACCCTCTCCCACCGCTTGTAGAGCGACAGTTCCAGTGTCGCTCCACAAGCGGTGTGAGAGCATGTCAGGCCTTTATCCACCACACCCTCTCCCACCGCCTGTAGAGCGACAGTTCCAGTGTCGCTCCACAAGCGGTGGGAGAGCATGTCAGGCCTTTATCCACTACACCCTCTCCCACCGCTTGTAGAGCGACAGTTCCAGTGTCGCTCCACAAGCGGTGGGAGAGCATGTCAGGCCTTTATTTTTAGATAAGTAAAAAAAAAAACATAAAAGGACACATAAAAACATTTAACAGAATTTTATAAAATAAAAAAATATATAAATAAAACAATATTAATATAAAATTTAAAACAACAAAAATTACAAATCCTGGTATTGAGGATTTGGAGGAGGAGGAGGAGGTTGGGGGGTGGAAGGCAGTGCACGGCTTGATCCCTCTCCACCTTCGTATTTTCTGGTGGACACTGAAATGTGTGATGTGGGAGGAGAGACAGCGGGAGTATGCAAACGGGATGGGGGATTGGGTGAAGGAGTTGTCCGAGCCAGCGAAGAAGGAGTGGTGAAAGTTGATTGTTGAAAATAGTTAGGAGGAGAGAGAGAACAGTGGTGAAAAGGCTCGGGGGTTGTAGAATGGGGAGGTGGTTAAGGTGGACGGGTTGGAGTTTGCGGAGGTTGGAAGGGGTGAGGAGGTTGGAAGTGTTGAGGAGGTTGTGGTGGGGGATAGAAATGGGAGGGGGGATAGGTTGGTGGTTGGGGGACGGAAGTTGTGCGGTGTCTCAAATCCCACACCGCATCCTCCACCCTACGTCTGAACTCCAACACCTGGTCGGGCGTGAAGTCCGCCACCAGCTGATTAACTGACGACCAATAGGTTTGTAGCGGGCCCGGCTGAGAAAACTGCGCCACACACTCCCGCAGACTTCTCAGCTCGGCCTCCATGGCTACAATCCTATTGCTGTAACCACACAAGGTCTCATACAAGAGCCTTGTGAGGTCTTCATAATCAGCTTGGCGGCTTCTACCGGCCCTCTGGCGACGCATCAACGCCTCAACAAGTGGCGCCATAATGGCCATTGTTGCGTCACCAGAGGGCACCAGTAGAGGACGATTTGGGTCCTGACCAGATGCTGGACGAGGTGGAGAGGGATCCGTGGGTGGCAGCTCAGCAGGCACCGCCTCTTGATGACTTTCACAAGGAGGTTCTGGCGCCCGAGTACTGCTAGTTGTTCTGTAAAAAAAAAAGAAAAATTAGCATGTTTTTAAAATTGATTTCAACATTTTACCATTTTTTGGGGGGATTTCTTTACTTACCTTCGCAGCTCTAGGGTTCTACGTAGGAACCCTAGGGCAGCCGCATAGCGGTACGGCTGCCGGCGGGTTCCGCCAGACCCACTCGGGCGATTGACCTCCTCGTTATAGTCTTTCTTATAGCGGTCCCTTATTGAGCGCCATCGCACCATGACTGCCGTCTCTGAAAAATATAAAAATAAGCATTACTCTCAAATTACTGGCATTACCAAACTGCAGCCCTACAGCTGTTGCAAAATTACTACTCCGAACATGCCTGGATAGGGCATGCTTGGCGTTGTAGTTTTGCAACAGCTGGAGGACAGCAGTTTGGACATGACAGATAACTAATCAATTAAAAAAAATTAAGGATACTTACTGCAATCTTCCTGTTTGCCTTCAGTGAGGTCGTCCCAATCCGTCAGCATTTTTGCGCAAATCTCCATCCACAGACGCCGGGTCAGGTGATGGTCTGCATGGCGGCGGTCGGTATGGTCCCAGAGTGGGACACGTTCCTCCACCAGATGGATGAGGAGTTCATTGTCGATATAGAAACCGGATAATTCCTCCTCATCCGTTCTGACAGAGGCCCTTGAACCCTAAAAAAATGCGAAAATAATGTATTAATTTTAAAAAATAATTTAATAATTTACACATATGATATAACAAGATTCAATACCGAGATATACTCACACGTCCCCGACTGCCGCGTGCTCCCCGGCGCCTTGTGGGTGGTTGCTGACGACCTCTTGAGGCAACAGTAGGATTAGACTAAAATAAAAGAATATTTAAGAAGAATTAAGAATTCTTCTTAATTCTTCTTTTCGAAGAATTAAGAAAAAACACAATACATTTCTTTTTTTATTTTTTATTACCGATTCATGGTGTCCACCCCCGACTTCCTCCTCTCCCGCTGTCGGAGCAGGGCCGGAATACCTCTCCTCCGCTGACGATTGCTGTAAGAGAAAAAAATAAATAATATTTTGGACATGGGATGGGATAATAAAATAAAACTTTAAAACATGACATACCGTATCCAAGCGAACTCGTCGCCTTGGAGGAGAGTTCCCGGACTCACTTGAATAGCCTATTGAAACAATTAAAAATAATTAAACACTTGATTTTGAATCATTGAAAAAAATCCCTCAAAAATGATACTTACTGGACATTTTTTTTTTTTTATTTCAAGATCAGGTCTGTCTCCCAAAAAATATAACCTAAGAAAAATGAGAACAAAAAGATGAAAGTTAACACATTAATATTAAACAACAGTACCACCTTAACCAGGGGACTACTACCCCCAACATTCACCATGCAGTCACCCCAGTCAGCTGCAGTACCAAAGAAAAAGCACTTGGGACTGAAGCTGGGGTGACTGCATGGTGGGTGCTGGGGGCAGCATTCCCCAGGGGACTACTACCCCAACATCCACCATGCAGTCACCCCAGCCAGCTGCAGTCCCAAAGAAAAAGCACTTGTGACTGAAGCTGGGGTGACTGCACGGTGGGTGCTGGGGGCAGCATTCCCCAGGGGACTACTACCCCCAACATTCACCATGCAGTCACCCCAGCCAGCTGCAGTCCCAAAGAAAAAGCACTTGTGACTGAAGCTGGGGTGACTGCACGGTGGGTGCTGGGGGCAGCATTCCCCAGGGGACTACCACCCCCAACATTCACCATGCAGTCACCCCAGCCAGCTGCAGTCCCAAAGAAAAAGCACTTGTGACTGAAGCTGGGGTGACTGCATGGTGGGTGCTGGGGGCAGCATTCCCCAGGGGACTACTACCCCAACATCCACCATGCAGTCACCCCAGCCAGCTGCAGTACCAAGGAAAAAGCACTTGTGACTGAAGCTGGGGTGACTGCATGGTGGGTGCTGGGGGCAGCATTCCCCAGGGGACTACTACCCCCAACATCCACCATGCAGTCACCCCAGCCAGCTGCAGTCCCAAAGAAAAAGCACTTGTGACTGAAGCTGGGGTGACTGCACGGTGGGTGCTGGGGGCAGCATTCCCCAGGGGACTACTACCCCCAACATTCACCATGCAGTCACCCCAGCCAGCTGCAGTCCCAAAGAAAAAGCACTTGGGACTGAAGCTGGGGTGACTGAACGGTGGGTGCTGGGGGCAGCATTCCCCAGGGGACTACTACCCCCAACATTCACCATGCAGTCACCTCAGCCAGCTGCAGTCCCAAAGCAAAAGCACTTGGGGCTGAAGCTGGGGTGACTGCATGGTGGGTGCTGGGGGCAGCATTCCCCAGGGGACTACTACCCCCAACATTCATTTGCTGCCTCCTACATGCATCTACTATGTCTAGGACATAGTAGATGCATGTAGTTAATGTATTAAAAGACAAAACACACACTGAATACTCACCTCCAGGAGCTGAAGACACGACCTGTCCTCTCCCGCGCGGGTTGTCTGTGGAAGTTTGCGCCAGCCAAGACCTTCCTAGCGCAGGTGCAGACACAACTTCTGGATCCGTTGTTGCGTCGTAACAACTGAAGATGTTTAGGACGGATCCGGAATAATACATTTCAATGGGCTATTATTCCGGATCCGTTGATGCGGCAAGTGTTCCGGATTTTTGGCCGGAGCAAAAAAGGGCAGCATGCTGCGGTATTTTCTCTGGCCAAAAAACGTTCCGTTCCGGAACTGAAGACATCCTGATGCATCCTGAACGGATTTCTCTCCATTCAGAATGCATGGGGATAAAACTGATCAGGATTCTTCCGGCATAGAGCCCCGACGACGGAACTCTATGCCGGAAGAAAAGAACGCGAGTGTGAAAGAGCCCTTACCGTCAATACTAGTGGGAAAAAAAGTGACCGTTTGCATTGATCACTTTTTTCCCTTTCACTAGTGATTGACCAAGTGATCAAGGGGTTAATTGGGGTGATGGGGGTGATCTGGGGCTAAGTGTGTGGTGTTTGTGCACTTACAGAGATCTGTGCTCCTCTGCTGGGACCAACCGACAAAAAGTACCAGCAAGAGGAGCACAGAAGCCATTTAACACATTATATTTATAAATATAATGTGTTAAGAGGCTTGTGATTCGTTTTTTTGAAAATCGCCAGCCTGCCAGCGATGATCATTGGCTGGCAGGCTGCTGACGAACTTCTGCTGCGACTTTTGCCGGCCCACAATGCGCATTATGATAGGGCCAGGGGCTATTTATAGTATTCAGTATATTGGGCAGACTAGATGGGCCAAATGGTTCTTATCTGCCGTCACATTCTATTTTTCTTTCCATTGCATATCAGGTACAATGCCATACATTGTATTGCAACTGTGCTTGGTATTGCAACTCATTCACATACATTTGAATGGAAGTGAGGCATTGACCTAAGGATAGGTGATCAATATTTAAGTCCAAGAAAACCCCTTTATAACCATATACTTAGCAGTGATGTCCAACATAGTCTTGTGATTACACACCTTGATAATTGTATGCAAGGGAGCAAAAGGGGACCAAGGATGCCGGTGGCATGATGCAAATGAGAACTGACACAGTAAGCCTGTGACATAGTATATTGTTTTTTTTTACTTTTTTATGTCTGAATATATCTTACTAGTTATTATTTTACTATCCATAATTTGATAGTTGTTATTTTTTATTTGAAAGGGGGGTACCTGACAGCCCTGTTAAAGAACGTCCGGCTCCACGAAAGGCACCAGCAGGAGAGGCTCAGATTGCGGCTGCTTCTGCAGCAATTGCAAGGTTGGACTCAAAGCATGGAAAGGGAAAGACCCCACACAAAGATACTGTTCCTACCCCAGGTAAGACTATGCATTTAATATGAATAGTATGGTTTTGTCATGGATAAATACTATTTACTAGCGGTAAATAGTGAAAGGCCAGCAAAGAAGCCGGTTATAGGCTCCAATCTCCTTACAGCTTATCAAAGTAGTGAGTAGAGCAGAACCTGTGTAGCTTTGCTGCTCCCTCAAGTGAAATAAAAAAAAGTTAACACTTTATTAACGCCTCAATCTCCCTGTGATATCTCTCTATCACTCCCAGCTATAAAAATTTAAAAATATATATAAACTTAGTTATTTAGGAATTAGATTTAGTTTAGCTAGTTTAGCAGCTTGTAGTTTTAGTGTCAGTCAGCATCAGTCTCAGTTCAGTTAATCAGTCAGCGTCAGAGCACCATTGTCATTCACAGTTAATCCGTCAGCGTCAGAGCGTCATTATCAGTCACAGTTAATCCGTCAGCGTCATTGTCAGTCACAGTTAATCTGTCACTATCAGAGCGTCATTGTTAGAGTTATTCCTTCAGCGTCAGAGCGTCATTGTCGGTCACAGTTAATCCGTCAGCGTGTCATTGTCAGAGTTATTCCTTCAGCATCAGAGCGTCATTATCTGTCACAGTTAATCAGTCATTGTCAGAGGTTACTCCGTCAGCGTCAGAGCATCACTGTCAGTCACAGTTAATCCATCAGTATCAGAGCGTCATTGTCAGAGGTAATCAGTTAGCGTCAGAGTGTCATTGTCAGTCACAGTTAATTCGTCATTGTCAGTCATAGTTAATCAGTCAGCGTCATGGCGTCATTGTCAGTCAGAGTTAATCCTTCAGTGTTAGAGCTTCATTGTCAATCAGCATTAATTTGTGGGAGGAGCTAATCGAGGAACAGAGTAGGCATGCCTATGTACTGCCCTGAACCAACGGGCTGGAGTGTGCCCGGTGCCAGCGACGAGGTAAGGCCTAGATAAGTGGGCAAAGAGAACCGGCCTGGAGTAGGGTGCGATGTATTTATGGAGCATCATGGAACCCATAAAGCCCAAAGAACAAAGGCTCTGACAATCTCAACTCGCGGATTGTGAATGTACCCTGCGCAGCAGGACGACCGCCAACGACCACCCGCGGGCGACGCGTGCCGGCACCTGATGATTGGATGCCGTGGAAGCGGCCCCACGCGAGAGGAGCGCCCGGATGCTGTGCTAGGGTTGGACCCCAACCCTGCCGTCAAAGTGCGGACATTGGAGACAACTGGGCCGAAGAAGGGGGGCCTACCGTTAATTGGGAGTAACTGGGCGTCTACCGCGGGAGACTGGAGTGAGGCCAGAAGCCCTTGGAGCACCTTGGCGGGACACCAACAGTTGGCCGTAGGGAAGAACTCTACCTCGGTGGGAGGATCAGCCTGATTGGACTCGGTGGCTGGGATGGACCGAATGAAGTGGACCGAGGGTAGCTCGGTTGGCCGTGCTGCAGGTAACTCCCCGGGTCTTAGAGCCCATAGAACCCTAGGTACATGGCTGCTTTGGTGATGATGCCCGCTGGTTGCCCAAGGGGAGACTGTCTGGGGCTACCTGCCAACCTGCGGAAGCTCGCCTGGCACTGGTTGTCTACGCATCTGGACCGCCGCGCTAACCCTGAGGGTGGCTTGATGGCCTGATATGAAAATGGATTTGGCAGAGGGGTCGCCGAGCATCCACTGGTGTTGAATGCCGGCCAATACAGCTTGATGGTGTTGAATGACAGGTGGCGGTGCGTGTGGCAACAGGCCATGAAAGCCACTGGATTCTGCTGGAAATCCTGAGTGTTCCAGGCGAAAACCTCGGATCCTGAGCGATTCAGGCAACTGCGTATAACCTGTGGGAGAAAAGACCTGAGCGATTCAGACAAACGCGAACCACCTGTGGGGAAAAGACCTGAGCGATTCAGGGAATATGTAACCTGAGTGAATCAAGGAAAACACAACCTGGAAATACCGCCAACCTGAAGACAGGAAACAAAACCTGAGTGATCCAGGAAAATACGTAACCTGGGTGAATCAGGAAAACATACCACCTGGAGATACCGGCAACCTGAAAGACAGGAACATACAAAACCTGAGCGATTCAGGGAAATACCTAAACCTGATTGATTCAGGAAATACCTGACCTGAGCGATTCCGGGAATTGTAGAACCTGAGTGACTTAGGCACCCACATGACCCGAACGACCCAGGAACATGAACCTGGGCGATTCTGGAAACATAACCCAAGGAACTCAGGTAAATACATGAACCCGAGCGACCCAGGGGAATGCATGGTCCCGAGCGATCCAGGAAACACGTAAACCCGCGCGACTCCGGGAATTAGACCTGGGAAAATGGGCAAAAATGGCATTATGAGCCAAACCGGGAAATACATGGAACCTGAGAATCCGAAGGAACAGAAATGAACATGGTATAGAAAGGATCGCAACCTAACCGAATCAACGGACAGCGCCGCCAACTCTCCGGCGATACTGAAGACCTAGGAATGGTGGCTCGTGATAAATGAAGGAAGGCTCCGAGCTGCGGAGAAACGTTATGCCACCACTCGGCTGGAACTTACCTGAAACCCGGCACCGTGGAGCGACCGGGCATGGAGGAGCCCTACGATATAACTGAGGATGGATCGACATTCCGGTGGCCTGAGGCCCTGCTTACAAGAAAAAATAAGCTTGCGTCGGTACGAGACCCGGAGAGAGGTGCGATCTGGTGGCACTGGAAAGGGGCGATGGAGAACCGGGATGCAGCCTGGGCGTCATGGCCAACTGCTGGGTGATCCTGGACAGCCAGCATCAGAGCCCGAAGTCGCGCCGCACGCAACAACCTGCGGAGACAAAAATCCAGACGCAGGACACGAATCGGGTAACCAGGAATCAGCCGGACGTTGCTGAACAAATCCCTGATCGTTACAGGCTGATTCATGGAACCCGCGTAAATCGGGCGATGCCCTGACTCCTGAGCGGTTCAGACGACATGGAATCCTAAGCAACGCAGGCAATTATATGCACCTTCATGAAGATGACAGACATCTAGGAGGGTCGGGCAGTACCTTGAATCTGGTTGGACCTGGCCACTGCCTACTCCCTGGGAGAGCCGGGAAAAACAGAAGCCTGAGCGAATCAGGCCAACCTGACCTGCGTGAATCAGGGGAATACATAACCAGACTGTTCAGGAAAATATGCACCCTGGGAACAACCGACCTGAGCGATTCAGGGAACACACCGCACCTGAGCGATTCAGGGGACCTTACCCCTAAGTGACTAAGGGAGGTATAACACCCGAGCGAATCAGGGACCCGACCCCTGAGTCAGTCAGGGAAGAACGACACATGCGATTTTGGGAATACGGCACCTGAATTGGAGAAACATAACCCTGAGTGATTCAGGGAAGACATGACACATGCAGTTCTTGGGTAAAATGACACCTGCAATCTGGAGAAAACTTGACGCCTGAGCGAAGCAGGGAAGACAACCTGAATGATTCAGGGAAGACATGACACCTGTGATTTCGGGAACATGACCCCTGCGACCTGAGGAAAACATGACCACTGAGTGATTCAGGGATCTGGGAAGACATACTACCTGAGCGATTCAGGGAAACCTGACACTTGGGTGATTCAGGGAAGACATTACACCTGAGTGATTCAGGGAAGATATTACACCTGAGCGATGCAGGGAAGACATTACACCTGAGCGATGCAGGGAAGACATTACACTAGAGCGATGCAGGGAAGACATTACACCTGAGCGATTCAGGGAAGACATTACGCCTGAGCGATTCAGGGAAGACATTACACCTGAGCGATTCAGGGAAGACATTACACCTGAGCGATTCAGGGAAGACATTACACCTGAGCGATTCAGGGAAGACATTACACCTGAGTGATGCAGAGAAGACATTACACTAGAGCGATGCAGGGAAGACATTACACCTGAGCGATTCAGGGAAGACATTACACTAGAGTGATTCAGGGAAGACATTACACCTGAGCGATTCAGGGAAGACATTACACCTGAGCGATTCAGGGAAGACATTACACCTGAGCGATTCAGGGAAGACATTACACCTGAGCGATTCAGGGAAGACATTACACCTGAGTGATGCAGAGAAGACATTACACTAGAGCGATGCAGGGAAGACATTACACCTGAGCGATTCAGGGAAGACATTACACCTGAGTGATGCAGAGAAGACATTACACTAGAGCGATGCAGGGAAGACATTACACTAGAGTGATTCAGGGAAAACATTACACCTGAGCGATTCAGGGAAAACCTTACACCTGAGCGATTCAGGGAAAACATTACACCTGAGCGATTCAGGGAAGACATTACATCTGAGCGATTCAGGGAAGACATTACACTAGAGTGATTCAGGGAAGACATTACACCTGAGCGATTCAGGGAAGATATTGCACTAAGTGATTCCGGGAAGACATTACACTAGAGTGATTCCGGGAAGACATTACACTAGAGTGATTCCGGGAAGACATTACACTAGAGTGATTCCGGGAAGACATTACACTAGAGTGATTCATGAAAGACATTACACTAGAGTGATTCAGGGAAGACATTACACCTGAGCGATTCAGGGAAGATATTGCACTAAGTGATTCCGGGAAGACATTACACTAGAGTGATTCATGAAAGACATTACACTAGAGTGATTCAGGGAAGACATTACACCTGAGCGATTCAGGGAAGATATTGCACTAAGTGATTCCGGGAAGACATTACACTAGAGTGATTCATGAAAGACATTACACTAGAGCGATTCGGGAAAGACATTGCACTAGAGCGATTCGGGAAAGACATTGCACTAGAGCGATTCGGGGAAGACATTACCCCTGAGCGATTCAGGGAAGACATTATACCTGAGCGATTCAGGGAAAACATTACACTAGAGTGATTCAGGGAAGACGTTACACCTGAGCGAATAAGGGAAGACATTACACTAGAGTGATTCAGGGAAGACATTACACCTGCGTGATTTTTGGGAAGACATTACACCTGAGCGCTTCAGGGAACATATGACACCAGGTGGTTACAGGGACGACCTAACATCTGAGCGGATCGGGGAACAACTGACACCTGGGCGGTATCAGGAATGACTTAACCTGAGCGATTCAGTGAAGACGGGACCCTGGGCGATTTGAAGGCAGCCATGACGCCTGAGAGGTTCAGGAAGGGATGAGTATATGACAACGTAACCGCGTGATTTGGCCTAGGAGCCCGGGCTGACCGGGGCCTGCAACTGGTATTAATGCACAGCAGTGCGGGGGTTAAACGAGGCTGAAGATAATGCTTACAGTCAGTCAGTCTCTTCCACCAAGTCCAGGCTCTGTAGCCAAGAGTCTGGTCAACCGAATCCTCTCTCTGATCATCCTTCCTCCCACCAGAGGCTTGCCAAACGAATGATCCCACACTCAGATATTCCAAGGAGCTCTTTCCAGCTCCACTATTACATTTGGCCCTCGTGCCCAGCAAGCTTGAAGAAGGACCTGAGATATTGTGCCCTGATTCCCAACCTCTTGAGACTGTGAAGGCTCAAGAGGTTGGGAATCAGGGCACAATATCTCAGGTCCTTCTTCAAGCTTGCTGGGCACGAGGGCCAAATGTAATAGTGGAGCTGGTGAACGGCAATAATTCGTTCACGAGTTGGATGATGATGAGACACAGTTACCAATCACTGAGGTTGTGGTTATGTCATGTCAGGAGGATGAGCAGAGTGCGGAAGTGGAAGAGGAGGTGGTTGACGATAAGGTCACTGACCCAACATGGGAAGGTGAAAAGCCGAACGAGGACAGCAGTACAGAGGGGGAGTGATCCGCAGCACCGCAACAGGCTGGAAGAGGCAGTGGGGTTGCAAAATGGAGAAGTCGGCTCTCACCAAACAGGCCCGCAACCATTACACTGAGCACCTCCATGCGTAAATCTACCTTTCCAAGGGTAGGTGTTCTGCAGTATGGCGCTTTTTTGAGGAAAGTGCATACGACAAAAGAGTGGTAGTTTGCAACCTGTGCCGTACCAAAATGAGACGGGCCGTGAACACTAGCAACCTCACCACCACCAGCATGATCCGCCGCATGGCATCCAAGACCCCTAACAAGTGGGCTGAACGCCTGGTTCCACAATCTGGGTCTGCGGGTCACACCACTGCTTCCTCTTCCCTTGTGTTAAGCACTGCTGGCCAATCCCTTGTGGAAGGCGCAGGCCTGGATGCCCCTAGCCCTGCACCTGGACCTTCGCATTATCCATCAGCAACAACATCCACTTCCTTGTCCTAGCGCAGCATCCAAATGTCCATAACAGTCATGTGTATGCAAATGCAAATACCCACCCACCCACAAGGCCATAGCACTAAATGTGCAACTTTCGCTTGTGGACACTGAGACCTTCCGCAGCCGGATGTTGGTGGCCGTCCTCCGGTATGCAGTCCCCAGCCACCGCTTTTTTTCACGGTGTGCCGTGCCCGCCTTACACCAGCATGTGTCCCAGAACATCACCCGTGCCCGTCTCAACGCAGTTACTGGGAAGGTCCACTTAACCACAGACACATGGATAAGGGCTGGTGGCCAGGGACGCTACATTTCCCTGACCGCAAACTGGGGGAATGTTGTGGAGGCCGGGAGAGTAGTACCCTGTGATGGCACATTTGCTACCCACACCCAGGATTGTGGGCCCTAAGTTCATCAGGGTCTCCACCAGCAGCTATTACTGGCTTACTGGCTCCAACCCCCACTTCTCCTCCTCCGCCGCCTCCTCCTCCGCTTCCACCTCCAGCAGCAGTCAGCCATCAGTTTCTAGTTGGAAGCAGTGTATCACTGCTGTGGGTAAGCGTCAACAGGCCGTGCTGAAGTTGATCTGTTTAGAGGACAAACAGCACACCACCGCAGAGCTGTGGCAGGGTATAAGGGAGCTTTTATTTATTCATATTTTCCACAGATTATGCATTTCTGAGCCAGAATGGTTCCTTCCTCAGATCAGGAAATACAGAAAGGTACAAGTACACAGGGAGGTAGAATATGGATGTAAATAAGAGCAAGTGAATAAACATTAGTATACAAAGATGCAGCAAATTAAAAAATTGATTCAAACTAAAATTTTTAAAATTATTGGGGTTAGTGAATTGTTAGTGCCTTATACCAGTGGTGGCGAACCTATGGCACTGGTGCCAGAGGCGGCACTCAGAGCCCTGTCTGTGAGCACCCGCACCATGGAAAAAGACTAAGGCATACCAATATGCCTTAGACTTTACCCGCCATTCATCAGCGCAGGGCGCACTATGTACAGCACGAGCAGCGCACTAAATGTAGGCAGGTTATTATAGCCAAATGATAAAGTACATAGAAGATGTACTATGTTGGACTGTAGTATTCAGGGTAAATTGCCGTGTTGGCACTTTGCTATAAATAAGTGGGTTTCTGGTTCAAGTTTGGCATTCTGTCTCTAAAAGGTTCACCATCACTGCCTTATACTATGCAGTACTCACTAGAGATGTGTAGTATCTATAAAGGGCCCTTAGGTGTCAGTGGAATCCTCTGTGACAAAAAAAATGATAAAAGATACAAATAAAAGTAACACGGTAATAAGTAGAGATGAACAAATTTTCATATTTTGAAATTCGTTCACACTTGTTGGTAAAAGGTGAATTGCGTTATGGATTCTGTTGCCACGGACCATAACGCAATTCTATCACGGAATGCATAACGGAATGCCTTTAGAGGCATTCCGTTATACATTCCGTCATAATAGAAGTCTATGGGCTGCAAAACGGATCAGTTCCGTTTTCATTATGCAGGGAAATCCTCTAAAGGCATTCCGTCATAGAATTGAGTTATGGTCTGTGGTAATGGAATCCATAACGCAGTTCACCTTTTACTACCAAACGAAGTGTGAACGAATCTCATAAGCGGAAATTCGATCATCTCTAGTAATAAGTAACATGCAAAGTTACTATAAAATGGTTTCGGCAACCTCGTTAAGACCTTAAGGATTAATAGAACAACGTTTGTACATCCAGAATATGTCTCTACGTTTAATAAACTCCCCATTAAGTTGCCTTCCTCTTTACAACCCACTAGTCAGACCACACATGGAGTATTGTGTACAATTTTGGGCTCATGTACAGAAGACAGACATAGCAGAGCTGGAGAGGGAATTTGTTTCCCCTAAAATGTGGAGAAATGGATAGACGTATGTCTTTTTTCAGCCTTATAAACTATGTTCCTATGTTACAAGTTTGTAAACAAATTGTTTAAATTACAAAATGTTTTTTTTTGCTAGGTTATCTTTATTAACTTCTTGTCTTTTCATTTTGTATAGTAAAAGATATTGCACATAAGCAAGAGTTGAAGGTCAAGCCAACTAGTAAGGTAAGTTACAGCTGTAGTTAAAAAAAATATATACAGTATATTAAAGTTACTTTTGTTTCAATTTTATTCATAAATACAGTAGTAGAAGCAACACTAATAATCTTTGTAATATATCTTATTAGAGAAAAATGCCTCATTCTTTACTTGGGAACAAGAAGAAAGGACGCTTGACTGTTTCAGTTGAACGTATGGAAAGTAGGAGGCGCACTATCACAACTGGATGATTTGTATTTTTCAGGTTTATTGGTAGACAACGCGTTTCGGGCACTTCTGACCCCTTTATCAAGTGTAAAGGACACACCATATGCAAAATAAAAATATATGAATATAAATATCCATAAAAAAAATTAACTATATCATTGAAAGATGAAATTGATTAACCCCTTAAGGACTCAGGGTGTACCGGTACGTCCTAACTTTAAATAGGCATTCTGGCGCCCCAGGGGTTAATCTAAACAGGATGTCGGCTGAAATCATTCAGCCGGCATCCTGTCACAATGCCAGGGGGGGTCATGATGTGACCCCCCCGTGATGGTGATCGCAGCAAACCGCAGGTCAGTTCAGACCTGCGGTTTGCTGCGCTTTTTGCAGTTTCTGATCAGAAACTTTTGAGTGCCTAAAATAAAGATTTTTCACCCCCCCTGCACGATTTTATGCCTGCACATTGCTGACACCCTGGTATAAACGGCTGACATCTGTGCAGATGTCAGCCGTTTAACGCGGTATGGAAAAGGTTAACTGTCAGGGTCAAGGGGCTCCCTCCCGCTCCCATCGGTGGCTGCTGTGCCTTTGCAGCCCCCCGATGGAGAGGGAGAGAGCCCCCCGCAGCCTCATGCTTACCCTTCCCCGTCTGCGAAGTTGTGGCAGACGGGGAAGGTTCCCATGACAACAGGACGCCTTCTCAGACGTCCTGCTATCCATTGTGCTGAACAGATCTATGCTAAAGGCATAGATCTGTTCAGACAAAGTGTAAGTAAAATACAGTACAGTACAATATATATTGTACTGTATTATAAAGACATCAGACCCACTGGATCTTCAAGAACCAAGTGGGTCTGGGTCAAAAAACTATAAAAAAAAAGTGAAAAAAGTTAAGATAAAAAAAAAATTTATCACTGAATAAAAAATAACAAAATAAAATACACTACACATATTGGGTAACGACCTGATCTATAAAACGGTCATGTTACTTTGCCCGCACGGTGAACGCCATAAAAATAAAAAAATAAAAACTATGAGAAAATAGAAATTTTGCCCACCTTACTTCCCAAAAAAAGGTAATAAAAGTGATAAAAATTTTTTGTATGTACGCCAAAATAGTACCAATCAAACCGTCATCTCATCGCAAAAAATGAGACCCTACTCAAGATCGCCCAAAAACTGAAAAAACTATGGCTCTTAGACTATGGAAACACTAAAACATGATTATTTTTGTTTCAAAAATGAAATCATTGTGTAAAACTTACATAAATAAAAATAAAGTATACATATTAGGTATCGCCGCTACCGTATCGATTGGCTCTATAAAAATATCACATGACCTAACCCCTCAGATGACCACCGTAAAAAAATAAAAATAAAAATGGTGTAAAAAAAAAAAAAGCTATTTTTTGTCATCTTACGTCACAAAAAGTATACTAGCAAGCGATCAAAAAGTCATATGCACCCCAAAATAGTGCCAATCACACCGTCATCTCATCCCGCAAAAAATAAGACCCTACTCAGATAATCGCCCAAAAACTGAAAAAACTATGGCTCTTAGACTTTGGCGACACTAAAACATTTTTTGGGTTTTAAAAATAAAATTATTGTATAAAACTTACATAAATAAATAAAAATGTATACATATTAGGTATCGCCGCGTCCGTGACAACCTGCTCTATAAAATTACCACATGATCTAACCTGTCAGATGAATGTTGTAAATAACAAACAAAAAAGTGCCAAAAAAGCTATTTCTTGTTACCTTGCTGCACAAAAAGTGTAATATAGAGCAACCAAAAATCATATGTACCCTAAACTAGTACCAACAAAACTTCCACCCTATCCTGTAGTTTCTGAAATGTGGTCACTTTTTTGATTTTCTACTCTAGGGGTGCATCAGGGGGGCTTCAAATGGGACATGTGTCACGGATGAAGTTAGCAGATAGCTGGAACATATAAATAAACTAGCGACTGGTTTGATCCCAAACTAAGGAGCTTATAGGTGAGCCCTAAAAAAAAAAAAAGAGCTCTCGCTGACTGCTATGCACATGCAAGGGTCTGTATTGTCGATGATTTCATGCCCGCGTACCTAATACTGTATGACACCTGAAACCCTATAATAGTGAGGGGACACGACCACCGGCTCCCTGCACATAATATGGACGGAGTCAGGGTCACCTAGAATCAAACCATCAAGGAAACACAATAAAGTAAAAGACTTATCTGTACAAACAGCAGAAGCAGCCTCCATCAGTGAACACCTCATCCAGGAAGTAGTATAAACCGCAAAGTGAGGCAGTATGGGAGGGATTATAAAGGAAGACGATTAGTCGAAATAAGTGAAACCTGGCAGAACGAAAGGAGATGAGAAAGTGAAACTAAAGCAAAGAACATCATACAAGAGGTAGAGAAAAACGTCTGCCAGATCTTCTCACAGAACGGGCGGTGACAGTACCCCTCCCTCTACGGATGGACTCCGGACACTCAGAGCCCACCTTCTCAGGATGAGACCTATGGAAAGCCCTGATGAGACGAGTGGCCTTAATGTCCGCCACTGGGACCCACATCCTCTCCCCAGGACCATAACCGTCCCAATGAACGAAACGAGGTACTGAAGAGAACCGCGGATAATGCGAGAATCCACAATCCTAGAAACCTTAAATTCAAGATTACCATCAGCAATAATCGGAGGAGGCTGCAAAGAGGATGGTACAGTGGGTTGGACATAAGGTTTTAATAGGGACTTGTGAAAATCATTATGGATCTTCCAAGTCTGAGGAAGATCAAGACAGAAGGCAACGGGATTGATAATGGACAAGATCTTGTAAGGCCCAATAAACTTAGGACCCAATTTCCAGGAGGGAACCTTCAGTTTGATATTCTTTGTAGACAACCACACAAGATCACCAACATTCAGGTCCATACCAGGCACACGTCTCTTATCCGCCACACGCTTATATCTCTCACTCATCCTCTTCAGGTTACCCTGAATCTTTTCCAAAATAAATGAGAAAGACGAGGAAAATCTCTCCTCATCAGGTAAACCAGAAGACCCCTCTCCAGAGAATGTCCCAAACTGCGGATGAAACCCATATGCACTAAAAATGGTGACTTATCAGAGGACTCCTGGCGACGGTTATTTAAAGCAGTTTCAGCAAGGGACAAAATATGAATACCAATCCTCCTGATCTTCCGCCACAAAACAGCGCAGATATTTCTCCAGACTCTGATTGACGCGTTCGGTCTGACCATTCGACTGCGGGTGAAAAGCAGAAGAGAACAACCGAACCCCCAAGCGAGAACAGAAGGCCTTCCAGAATCTGGAAACAAATTGCGTGCCCCTATCAGAAACTATGTCTGAAGGAATGCCATGCAATTTAACAATATGATCAACAAATGCTTGTGCCAGCATCTTAGCATTAGGTAACCCAGGAAAGGGAATGAAATGCACCATTTTGCTAAAACTACCACCAGAATCACAGTCTTCCCTGAGGAACGAGGCAGGTCCGTAATGAAGTCCATGGACAGATGCATCCAAGGACGGGAAGGAATGGGTAACGGGAGGAGAGAACCCGATGGCCGTGAAAGAGGGACCTTGGCACTAGTGCAGGTCTCGCAGGCTGCCACATAACCCTCAACCATCTTACAAAGAGCCAGCCACCAGAATCTCCGAGCAATAATATCCACTGTGGCTCTACTCCTCGGGTGCCCAGCAAGGACAGTATCATGGTGCTCGTTAAAAGCTTTGTGTCGTAAAGCGAGAGGCACAAACAACCTCCCAGGAGGACAAAGGTCATGAGCCTCTGCCTGGGCTGCCTGAACCTCTGCCTCTAAATCAGGATAAAGAGCAGCGATGACCACCCCTTCAGCCAAAATGGGACCCCGGTCTTCAAAGTTCCCCCCTCCCGGAAAACAACGTGACAGGGCATCCGCCTTCACATTTTTAACCCCAGGGTGGAATGTAACAACAAAATTAAACCTAGAAAAGAACAAAGACCATCTGGCCGGTCTCGGGTTCAGACGCTTGGCCGATTCAAAGTAGGCCAGATTCTTATGGTTGGTAAACTTGGTAATAGGGTGTCTGGCTCCCTCTAACCAATGGTGCCATACCTCAAAAGCTAATTTGATGGCCGACAAATCCCTATCTCCCTCATCGTAATTTCTCTCTGCAGAGGATAGTTTCCTTGAGAAAAAGGCACACGGTCACCATTTGGCAGGAGAGGTAGCCTGCGATAAGACCGCACCCACACCCACCTCAGAAGCATCCACCTCAACAATAAAAGGTAGAGAGACATCAGGTTGTACCAAAATGGGAGCGGAAGCAAAACTCTCTTTAATACTAGAAAAGGCTTTAAGCGCATCTACCGACCACGAGGAAAAATCCACCCCCTTTTTAGTCATATCAGTGAGTGGCTTAACAACAGAGGAATAATTGGCAAATCCAAAAACCGCATCAGCGCCTTCTGAATCTCAGGAAGCTCCCAATCAAGCACAGTGCGGACCTTCTCAGGGTTCATCCGAAAACCAGAAGCGGAGAGAAGAAAACCAATAAATTGAATCTCCGGAACCGCAAACACACATTTTTCCAGATTAGCGTATCATTTATTCTCCCGCAGAATCAGCAAGACCTGACATAGGTGGCCCTGAAGAGTCTTGAAATCAGGAGAAAAAATCTAAATGTCATCTAGATACATCAGTACAAATTTCCCCATTAAATGATAAAAAATGCTGTTCACAAAATGTTGGAAGATGGCTAGAGCATTCATCAAACCAAAGGGCATAACCAAATTCTCGAAATGGCCCTCAGGGGTATTGAAGGCCGTCTTCCATTTGTTTCCTTCCCTGACCCTGACTAGGTTATATGCCCCTCTTAAATCCAACTTAGAAAATTTTTCAGCCCCCAACAATCTGGTTAACCACTTCAACCCCGCTAGCTGAAACCCCCTTAATGACCAGGCCACTTTTTTTTTTAAACTTTCATGTTTTATTGATTTTTCAGCATAAGGAAATCAGACAGTAAATATGTCACTTGCATAAGCCAGAACAATGCTAAAATTTTCAAAGTACAAGTTTGACATTCGTATTGTGATATTACATAGTTAAACCAACATAAGAATGCCAGATAATAAATGTCACTTGTATAATCCAGCAACTATCCCAAATATCTGCAAAGCATATTTATGACATATACACTACGTGCAGAATTATTAGGCAAATGAGTATTTTGACCACATCATCCTCTTTATGCATGTTGTCTTACTCCAAGCTGTATAGGCTCGAAAGCCTACTACCAATTAAGCATATTAGGTGATGTGCATCTCTGTAATAAGAAGGGGTGTGGTCTAATGACATCAACACCCTATATCAGGTGTGCATAATTATTAGGCAACTTCCTTTCCTTTGGCAAAACGGGTCAAAAGAAGGACTTGACAGGCTCAAAAAAGTCAAAAATAGTGAGATATCTTGCAGAGGGATGCAGCACTCTTAAAATTGCAAAGCTTCTGAAGCGTGATCATCGAACAATCAAGCGTTTCATTCAAAATAGTCAACAGGGTCGCAAGAAGAGTGTGGAAAAACCAAGGCGCAAAATAACTGCCCATGAACTGAGAAAAGTCAAGCGTGCAGCTGCCAAGATGCCACTTGCCACCAGTTTGGCCATATTTCAGAGCTGCAACATCACAAGGTGTGCAATACTCAGAGACATGGCCAAGATAAGAAAGGCTGAAAGACGACCACCACTGAACAAGACACACAAGCTAAAAAGTCAAGACTGGGCCAAGAAATATCTCAAGACTGATTTTTCTAAGGTTTTATGGACTGATGAAATGAGAGTGAGTCTTGATGGGCCAGATGGCTGGATTGGTAAAGGGCAGAGAGCTCCAGTCCGACTCAGACGCCAGCAAGCTGGAGGTGGAGTACTGGTTTGGGCTGGTATCATCAAAGATGAGCTTGTGGGGCCTTTTTGGGTTGAGGATGAAGTCAAGCTCAACTCCCAGTCCTACTGCCAGTTTCTGGAAGACACCTTCTTCAAGCAGTGGTACAGGAAGAAGTCTGCAAAGTAAGAAAAACATGATTTTCATGCAGGACAATGCTCCATCACACGCGTCCAAGAACGTGGCTGGCAAGAAAGGGTATAAAAGAAGAAAATCTAATGACATGGCCTCCTTGTTCACCTGATCTGAACCCCATTGAGAACCTGTGGTCCATCATCAAATGTGAGATTTACAAGGAGGGAAAACAGTACACCTCTCTGAACAGTGTCTGGGAGGCTGTGGTTGCTGCTGCACGCAATGTTGATGGTGAACAGATCAAAACACTGACAGAATCCATGGATGGCAGGCTTTTGAGTGTCCTTGCAAAGAAAGGTGGCTATATTGGTCACTGATTTTTTTTTTTTTTGTTTTTGAATGTCAGAAATGTATATTTGTGAATGTTGAGATGTTATATTGGTTTCACTGGTAAAAATAAATAATTGAAATGGGTATATATTTGTTTTTTGTTAAGTTGCCTAATAATTATGTACAGTAATAGTCACCTGCACACACAGATATCCCCCTAAAATAGCTAAAACTAAAAACTACTTCCAAAAATATTCAGCTTTGATATTAATGAGTTTTTTGGGTTCATTGAGAACATGGTTGTTGTTCAATAATAAAATTAATCCTCAAAAATACAACTTGCCTAATAATTCTGCACTCCCTGTACAGCAGATTGTAACATAGTCAATCCAAGAACAAAACTAATAGATTGAATCCAGAACTTGCAATCCATTTCTGAGATATAATTTATTCTATACTTTAGCGTGCCCCTATATGTGTTTACCTTACACCTTTATCCGTCCACCGTCCTCCATCCAACGCTCTCTCCCGCCATGTATGTATACCACAGTCTCAGTTACTACAAAGCCAAAGAGTGAATCTTAACTGCAAACGGGGAAGAGTTCCATAATTCCCATCTTTTATGAGCCCTTAAGCGTTCAGAGTGAGAATCTGCATATATATATTCATGTTGCATATACTGGTTAACTAGTGAGATCACATCAGATACCTGAGGAGTAATGGGCAGCTTCCAGGAGGTCGCAATAACCAGGCCACTTTTTACACTTCTGCACTACACTACTTTCACCGTTTATTGCTTGGTCATGCAACTTACCACCCAAATTAATTTTACCTCCTTTTCTTCTCACTAATAGAGCTTTCATTTGGTGGTATTTCATTGCTGCTGACATTTTAACTTTTTTTGTTATTAATCCAAATTTAACAATTTTTTTGCAAAAAAATGACATTTTTCACTTTCAGCTGTAAAATTTTGCAAAAAACCCGACATCCATATATCAATGGTTTGGGTAAAAGTTATAGCGTTTACAAACTATGGTACAAAAATTTGAATTTCCGCTTTTTGATGCAGCTCTGACTTTCTGAGCACCTGTCATGTTTCCTGAGGTTCTACAATGCCCAGATAGTAGAAAACCCCCACAAATGACCCCATTTCGGAAAGTAGACACCCTAAGTTTATTCGCTGATGGGCATAGTGAGTTCATAGAACTTTTTATTTTTTGTCACAAGTTAGCGGAAAATGATTAATTTTTTTTTTTCTTACAAAGTCTCATATTCCACTAACTTGTGACAAAAAATAAAAACTTCCATGAACTCACTTTGCCCATCACAAAATACCTTGGGGTGTCTTCTTTCCAAAATGGGGTCACTTGTGGGGTAGTTATACTGCCCTGGCAATTTAGGGGCCCTAATGTGTGGTAAGTAGTTTGAAATCAAAATCTGTAAAAAATGACCGGTGAAATCCGAAAGGTGCTCTTTGGAATGTGTGCCCCTTTGGCCACCTAGGCGGCAAAAAAGTGTCACACATCTGGTATCGCCGTACTCAGGAGAAGTTGGGGAATGTGTTTTGGGGTGTCATTTTACATATACCCATGCGGGGTGAGATAAATATCTTGGTCAAATGCCAACTTTGTATAAAAAAATGGGAAATGTTGTCTTTTGCCAATATATTTCTCTCACCCAGCATGGGTATATGTAAAATGACACCCCAAAACACATTCCCCAACTTCTCCTGAGTTCGGTGATACCAGATGTGTGACACTTTTTTGCAGCCTAAGTGGGCAAAGAGGCACACATTCCAAAGAGCACCTTTAGGACTTCACCAGCCATTTTTTTACAAATTTTGATTTCAAACTACTTCGCACACATTAGGGCCCCTAAATTGCCAGGGCAGTATAATTACCCCACAAGTGACCCCATTTTGGAAAGAAGACACCCCAAGGTATTCCGTGAGGGGCATGGCGAGCTCCTACAATTTTTTATTTTTTGTAAGGCTCCATTCAGACGTCCGTTTGCGTTTTGCGGATCCGATCCATGTATCTGTGGATGCGTAAAAATCATACGGACGTCTGAATGGAGCCTGACAGGGGGTGATCAATGACAGCGGGTGATCAGGAAGTCTATATGGGTGATCACCCCCTTGTCATTAATCACCCCCCTGTAAGGCTCCATTCAGACATCCGTATGTGTTTTGCGGATCCGATCCATGTATCTGTGGATGCGTAAAAATCATACGGACGTCTGAATGGAGCCTTACAGGGGGGTGATCAATGGCGGGGGGGGGGATCAATGACGGGGGGGGTGATCATGGAGTCTATATGAAGTGATCAGGGGTTCATAAGGGGTTAATAAGTGACAGGGAGGGTGTAGTGTAGTGTAGGTGGTGTTTGGTGCTACATTACTGAGCTACCTGTGTCCTCTGGTGGTCGATCCAAACAAAAGGGACCACCAGAGGAAGTTTAAAGAAACATCTTTTTTCTTAACTAAATTAAATAAATAAAAGTGTCAACAGGTGAATTTGATGTGTCCCTTTCTCAGGCTCTCAGAGATATAAGTACGCATACCGACTCTTTCAGGTTGGGAGAGATTGTATAGTCGTGATTTTGGCAGCTTGGCGCCTGGAATTAGATTAATAGGGCAGTCGTACTCTCTGTGAGGGAGCAACTCCTGGACACCACTCTCAGAAAACACATCCGAAAATTCAGAGAGAAAAGATGGCACAGTCTTGGTAGAAACCTCTGAAAGAGACGCCGTGAGGCAATTCTCTCTGCAAAACTCACTCCAACCATTTATTTGCCTTGCTTGCCAATCAATGGTGGGGTTATGTTTAGTGAGCAAGGGTAGCCCCAACACTAGAGGAGTAGGTAATACGCTTAAGACAAAACATTACATATCCTTAACATGAGCGTCACCCAAAGTCAAACGGATATTGTGAACTATGCCCTTTAACGATCTTTGAGAAAGTGGAGTGGAATTGATAGCAAAAACAGGTAGATCCTTTTCCAAAGCGCATACCTGGAAACCATGTGTTGTTGCAAATTGATTATCAATGAGATCAGCTGCTTCACTATCTACAAAAATCTCACAAACAATGTTCTTGCTGTCTAGCGCCACTCTGGCTGTTAGGAGAAAATGGGAACTACAAACAAACGGCAAGCCTTCAATTTCCGCATCAACCTTGCCAATAGTAGCAACTGGATTTTTTTTTTTTTTTTTTTTTTTTTTTTTTATTACCCTAAAAAAAACACCATGAATCTCCTAGAGGGGCAAACCTTAGCCAACTGATTTATACCCCCACAACAGAAACAAACCCTTCTCTGAGAGCTGAATACTCTACTATCAGAGGCAAGCAAAACCAGCTGCATGGCCTCCTCCTCAGAGGGGATTGAGACAGCTTGAGACCCCTGCGCACTGAATGAGACAGCCCCACTGCTCTTGGGCTGAATATGACAGGAAAGAGTAGTCTCCTGTCTCTCTAAGATGCCTGTCAATACGAACAGCCAGAGACATGGCTGACTCTAACGACTCTGGTCTCTTAGGAAAAGCGAATGCATCTTTCAATGTTTCCGAAAGACTATGGCAAAATTGACTTCGGAGTGCAGCATCATTCCAACGAGTATCAGCTGCCCATCTCCGAAATTCAGAACAATATATCTCTGCGGACTGTTTACCCTGGCATAAAAGACGCAGTTTAGATTCAGCCAGAGCAATACAATCCGGGTCATCATATATCTGCCCCAGGGCTACAAAATGTTCATCCACCGATTGGAGGGGACGTGCCCCCACCGGCAGCGAAAAGTCCTAAGACTGAGCGTTATCCCTGAGCAGCGAGATGATGATCCCCGCCCTCTGCTCCTCATCACTAGAGGAATGGGGATGTAGGCGAAAATGGAGTTTGCAAGCCTCTCTAAAGAGAAAAAAATTCTCACTACCCCCGGAGAACATATCCGGAAGCGAGACCTTAGGCTCGGAACAAACTCCATGAACGCCAGCAGAACCGGTCACCTGAAACTGAGACACAGTTTTACAGAGATCTGCTACCTCCAGCGAAAGACCTTGCTTGCGGTCAATCAAGGCTGAAACCGGATCCATGCGTAAGACGGTTATGGTGGTTTATAATGTCACGGATGAAGTTAGCAGATAGCTGGAACATATTAATAAACGAGCGACTGGCTTGATCCCAAACTAAGGATCTGATAGGTAAGCCCTATAAAACCATAAGAGCTCTCCCTGACTGCTATGCACATGCAAGGGTCTGTATGGTAGACGATTGCATGCCCGCGTACCTAATACTGTGTGACACCTAAAAACCCTATAATAGTGAAGGGACACGACCACCGGCTCCCTGCTCTTAATATGGACGGAGTCAGGGTTACCTAGAATTAAGCCAGCAAGGAAAGACAATAAAGTAAAACACTTATCTTTACAAACAGCAGAAGCAGCCTCCAGCAGTGAACACCTCATCCAGGAAGTAGTATAAACCGCAAAGTGAGGCAGTATGGGAGGGATTATAAAGGAAGATGATTAGTCGAAATAAGTGACACCTGGCAGAAGGAAAGCAGATGAGAAATTGAAACCAAAACAAAGAACATCATACAAGAGGTAGAGAAAAACATTTGCCAGATCTTCACACAGAAATGGCGATGACAACATGGTGTCAAAAAAGACAGTCCAGCAAAATCTGCCTTCCAAAAACCGTATGGCATTCATTTCCTTCTGCGCCCTACCGTGTGCCCGTACAGCAGTTTACGACCACATATGGGGTGTTTCTGTAAACTACAGAATCAGGGCCATAAATATTTGAGTTTTGTTTGGCTGTTAACCCTTGCTTTGTAACTGGAAAAAATATATAAAAATGGAAAATCTGCCAAAAAAGTGAAATTTGGAAATTGTATCTCTATTTTCCATTCATTCTTGTGGAACACCTAAAGGGTTAACAACGTTTGTAAAATTAGTTTTGAATACCTTGAGGGGTGTAGTTTCTAGAATGGGGTAATTTTTGGGTGGTTTCTTTTATGTAAGCCTCACAAAGTGACTTCAGACCTGAACTGGTCCTTAAAAAGTTGTTTTTTGAGTGACTTCAGACCCGACCTGGTCCTTAAAAAGTAGGTTTTTGAAAATTTCTGCAAAATTTCAAGATTTGCCTCTAAGCTTCTTTCAAATTTCTTTTTATTGAAAGTAAAACAAACATAGTGTCGCATCAAGGTATAAGTTCCATTTGTATGAACAATACTGAATGACCGCCGGCATAGGCAGCGAACATACATAAAATATACATACAGTTCACACGCGCCTTGAGACATATAACATCCCATAACAGTACAATACACATTAATTAAGGCACATACATCGTCTTAGATATAGAAGCCGTGCAACACGTGCCTCAGAGACCAACGTACGTAGGGGGAGGAAAGGACCACAAGGGAAAGAAGGGGGAGGGGAAGATAGGGAAGGAGGGTAGATGCTGATGGTAAAAGGACCAAGGTTGTGACCATTTACATCACTAAAGCTCGTCAGGCGTATGCGATATAACTGTAGACTCTAGAGTACATGAATACATTGCACTAACCCACCAGAGAGAATTGGGTCTTATACTGTTTCCAAGGAGCCCAGAACTTCAGAAATCCCTGGTGTTTCCGCAGTTCCCAACTCACTAATTCCTCTAATCTGTAGATTTGGTCTACCTTGTCAATCCACATGTCTAACGTCGGGGGGTTAGTGTCTAACCATTTAAGAGGAATAAGTAGTCTAGCTGCTTGAATCAGCTGCGTCGCGAGGTCCCTCTTGCCCGGGCACCAGGATTCATTGGGGAGCCAGAGCAAGATGGATTCAGGAGACAACAGCAATCGTTTGCCCATGATCTTCTCAATTTCCACAGCTACTTTATGCCAAAACTCAGAAATTCTAGGACAGAACCAGAAGATGTGGCTCAACGTGCCTGAGTCTTCCCCACATCGCCAGCAGTTCCCTGTCGGGGCAAGACCAATTGAATACAAATATTGCAGGGTTCTGTACCAGCGTGTTAGAACCTTATAAGAATGCTCCTGGATTCTGACACAACGTGAGAACCCATGTGAACATGAATGCATCCGTATTATATCTCTCTCTGTAAATGATCTACCTAACTCCTTTGACCATTGGGCTATGCAGGCGTACCTTTACTTTGCCCTGCTAAAAAAGAGTTGTAAAGAAATGAGACTAACTTCTTGGGCAAATCAGGTTTGTCCAAGATTTTCTCGAACCAAGTTAAATCTCCAGCCCTCACATTCTTGGAATGCAGGATCCTACAAGCTGATAACAGTTCCGCCCTATCTAAAAAATTTGACGAGAGCCTGTCCACATCTGATGGGTGAGGAACCCCATCCCTATGAACCAAGTCTGCATAAAAACTAGCCCAAGTCTGGCCACTAAACTTACTACAGATCTGAGGCGCAGTTAGGGATAGTGGTCTTAACAGGAACGAGATCAGTGAGGCTGGCATTAAAGGTGAGGGGGAACCTAAGACATCCCTATCCTTAGCCACTGATCTTACCATAGCTATTATTCCCTGTAGTATCGGGTTAGTGGAGGGAGATATAGTCATCTGCAGACCCCAGAGACCTGCCAATTGAGGAGGGGTAACGGAAATGAGATCCATATCCACTCCGTAAATGTGCTGAGTTTTGGAGTTAAGTTGGAGCCACCTTATCATAATTATTGCCTTGTAATACACATATGGATCTGGAAGCCCGAATCCGCCGTGCTCCTTCCTCACAGACAATCTAGCATAGGGTAGTCTTGCTCTTTTCTTATTCCATAGGAACTTCGAAAAGGAGGACTTAATTTGCTGAAAGAAACTCTTGGGAACAAAAATAGGGAGCATCTGTAAGACGTATAATAGTTGGGGCATGATAAAGGTCTTAAGAAGATTTTTACGACCCATCCAGGAGATATATGGGACCGCCAGGGATGCCAGCTGACTTTGAAGCTTAGTTACCATAGGGGGAAAGTTAATTTTGTAAGCATTACCAAGTTTCCGGGGAATTTTGATTCCCAGATAAGTAAGGTATGACGGTTGCCACTTAAAGGGGGTAAGACCCTGAAGTTTGGTAACTGCTGAGGGATGAGCCGAAACATTCATGGCTTCAGATTTAGTGCAATTCACTTTAAAATTATAAAGCACACCAAACTTATCAAATACGTCTAACAGATGCGAGAATGCTTCCAAAGGATTATGACGAAGATCAACAGATCATCCGCAAAGGCCGCAGTGTGCTGTTGGGGCAGTGGGTCCGGTAACTTCAATCCCTGAATATTAGGATGTTCCCAAATTGCCTGGATTAACGTCTCCATCACCAGTATGAAGAGCGAAGGCGACAACGGACACCCCTGGCGGGTTCCATTAGTAATGGAGAACGCCTCTGAAAGAGTGCCATTCACCCTCACTCTGGCCCCCGGTGAAGAATATAGTGACATGATCGCCTGAATAAATTCTGTAGGTATGCCAAAGCGGCCGAGGGCTCTCTGCATAAACATCCAGTCCACCCGGTCAAATGCTTTTTCAGCATCAACACTAAGGAATACTAGGGGTTGAGAGCACTTTTTAGCATATGCCATGGCTGATAAGATTCTACATGAGTTGTGGTTGCCCTCACGCCCCGAAACAAAGCCAGCCTGTTCAGGATGTATTAATTCGGGCAGGAGTCGGCTCAATCTGGAAGCTAGGACTTTTGCCCATACCTTGACGTCAACATTCAGTAAGGATATCGGCCTATAGCTCCCACATTGCTCCAAGTCCTTACCTTCTTTCGGCAGTATGGTTATAATAGCTTCAAGGGACTGGGAATGCAGAGAGCCCCCCGCTAGCAATGAGCCACACCATTTAGTCATATGAGGAAGGAGCACAGGGAGGAACTTCTTATAGTAGCCAATAGGAAATCCGTCTGGACCCGGACTTTTTCCCAATGGCATGGAATTTATAATTACCCTGAGTTCCTTTTCCGTGATAGGCTGAAGGAGTGAAGCACAATCACCAGCCTTAATAGTTGGGAGATGTAGTGAGTTTAAAAAGTCGTCCATCATCTTAATCCTCCCATCCCCCGTTGCCAATTCACTACCCCCTAGATTATAAAGCTGAGCATAGAAATCTTTAAAGGCAGCCGCTATCTCCGCTGTTTTAGTCACCCTGTCACCAGCCGAGTTCTTTATCCCCTGCAAGTACGCGGCATCTGTACGTTGTTTAATGAGGCGGGACATATATTTCGAGCCCCTATCTCCGTGAGCATACATTTTCACCCTAGCGTACTGATACGCCTTTGCTGACTGCACATTAAGCAAGTCTTTTAACTGACCCCTCAAGAGCGCGAGATCCTCCTGGACCCGCAAGATCTGAGCCCGCTTACGAAGGGATTCTAAGCTAGTGATCTGGGACAATAAGGATTGCAGTTGTTTTTGCCTATCACGTTTGATCTTACAACCTAGGGAAATGAGCTCACCCCGGATTACAGCTTTGTGCGTTTCCCAAACTGTCATCATAGAGGTGTCTTCCGGGGAATTCTCCTGAAAAAACAATGTGAGTTTTTGAAGTAATGACTTACAATTGGCATCCCTATCTAGAAGAGTTTCGTTTAAGCGCCAGGTTTTCGCCCGTGCAGAAAGGCCAGTAAGGCATATAGAAACCGATACCGGTGCATGATCAGAAACAGTCACTGGGCCTATATTAGCAGAACGTACTAGCTCTAGGTGCTGTTCAGAAACAAACATATAATCAAGCCTCTGGAAGGTGCCATGCACGGCCGAGAAGAACGTAAAATCTTTAGCCGTGGGGTGAAATAGCCTCCAAACATCCACTAGGCCAGTTCTCTTCAGCGTACTATAGACACCTCCCAGAGAGCGTTGAGAATGACTGGATAAACCAGATGAAGTATCTAGCGCTGGCGACAGGGCTAAGTTAATGTCCCCTCCCACAATTCTGACCCCTTCAGCAAAGGTATCAAGTTTGGATAATGTCTTCTTGAGCCAAAGCCCTTGACCTCTATTGGGGGCATATAAATTCACTAGGGTAACAATATCTGACCCTATCTTGCCCTTCACAAACAGGAATCGCCCTTCCGGGTCCGCCTGCGTCAAGATATGCAAAAAGGGTACGGTGTTAGCAATAGCAATGCTCACTCCTCTGGATGACTTTTCAAAGGTGCTATGGAACCACATTTTAAAGTGAAGTTTCGTCATTCAGGGAATACGGCCCACCTTAAAATGAGTTTCCTGTAAAAAGCATACGTCCGTTTTGGACTGACGCAACAATCTACAAACTTGTGAGCGCTTCTGTGGTGTATTCATGCCTCTAACATTAAAAGAAGTACAGATTACTTGAGTCATAGTGTTAGGTTTCTGGAGCCCAACCCGGCGACGCACAACCCTGTGCTGCGTTGAGAGTGGGGGAGGGAAAAGGGGTAAGGAGAGAGGAGGACGGAAAAGCCAAGGGAGACAAGGACAAGGGAGGGGTACAAAACACACTAAAACATAAGATCCACATCAGTGAACTACCAAAACTGAATGGTAGTATGGAGTGTAGGTAAACTGACAAAGGGCAATAGAAGCAAGCCCACAAATGGGAATTCACTCCTATACCTAGGCCTCGTCTGGGAGTGGGGGTAATCAGACGAAGCAAAACCGAGAACAATATATGGGCCTGGAAGAGGTCCATCAGGCCCGTGCCTCACAGGCTCAGTCAAACTTTAAATCAGGGAACACATTGCAAGTAGATAATAACATGAGTAGGCAATGTAACATATATATCATACCCGAGATGGAAGCACAGGGTGGTGTGATGGAGCCATTGCTCATACAATACTGCCTGCCCTGTGAATCCACTCTCGTTCAAAGCAATCTTTCATGATGGGTCAGAACTCCCCATCACATTACTGCATCAATCAAACAGGAAGACCCTGCTACAAGTAAACATTCTCGTCGCAGAAACAAGCGACTACCAACTGGAGGCCACATAAAGCGCCATACGAGCACCTATAGTGCTAGCCTATGCTGAGACCTCTCACGTGTTAGCAATGTCCCGGCTGGAGGATTTCTTCTTTTTCGGCTGCGACCAGGATCCCGGGTCAGGTAAGTCCGGCAGCAACTCCTCCGAAGTATCGATCTGGAGCTAAGATGGTATCTTAATAGGCGCGATCTGGAGGATGAGCCAGGCAGCTGGCAAGTCGGTCGGGTTCTTGATTATGCACCTCTGCCCATTACTGGAAAAAGCCAGACCAAACGGAAACAGCCACCTGTACATGATGTTGTTGGCCTTCAGGTGGTCTGTTAGAGGACGTAGCAATCTCCTCTTGTTGATGGTAGCTGGCGAGATGTCCTGGAATAGCTGGATCCGTTCTCCGCCATGTTGCAAATCAGTGCGGCTCCTTGCCTCCTTAAGCAAAGCCACAGTGTCCAGGTAATTTAACAAACCGCACACAATGTCCCTGGGGGGGGGTCGTTCGGTTTAGGCACCGGTCTCAGGGCCCTGTGGGCTCTTTCGAATACTATCGTAGCCGCTCTGTCCTCTCCCAGGACATCCGAGAAAATGGAGGAAACCGCAACCAATATCTGGTCAGGAAGGACAGCTTCAGTGACTCCTCGGATCCTAACATTCCTCCTTCGGCTGCGATTCTCTTGGTCTTCCAAAAGGGTGAAGGCCGTGTTAATAGATTCAGCCTGTAAGGCAGTTCGTTTCTCCAGGTGAGAGCTGAAGGCAACCATGTCGGCCTGATTATGTTCCAAGGCCTCGACCCTGTGCCCAATCTGTTTCAGGTCGCCTTTTATATCTGCCAGTTCTTTCATCACCGGGGTTATAGCGTGGGATAGCGCTTGCTTGAGAAACCGCTTTGTGATTCGGTCTTGCGCCCCATTACCGCTAGCCACCGTAGAGTCAGAGACACTGCCTGCATCCGATTCAAGAGATTGGTCTCTCCGGCGCTCAGGCGCCATCTTGTGCGCACGGTCTCCCGCCGATGCGGCCGCTTTACTGAGAAACTTCTCCATGTCGGCACTCTTCAACTCTGGTTTCGCGGGTTCTCTCAGGTCTTTGGCTTTATCCTTGCCGGATTTGACCATTCTGGTAGCTGTTACAGCCAAGGTATGAGCTATGCACGGGCCTAGTGTGGTAGAGCGAGCTAACACACGTCCACCATGCTCTCAGTCCAGGCTCCGCCCCCGCCTCTAAGCTTCTAAGCCTTGTAACGTCCGCCAAAAATAAAGTGTCACGACTATGGTTTAGTCGTGACTCTTTGTGTCGCATGCAGTTGTAAGCGGTCTGCTTGTTGTCTTCCGCAGGTGAGGGCAGTTTGTATGTTGTCTCACGTGTGGTTGCCGCTGGCAAAATGATGTTGTTGGCAGTGTAACAGCCTGAGCTGGTTGCTAGGCGGCTCGCTGTAAAGGCATGCGGTTGCATCTAGCAACGTGTGTTTGTATGTGTTCATTTTCCATGTTTGGTTTGCACGGGATTTAGTTGTTTGTGCATTTCTCCTTTAAGTGACACTTACCTTGTCTGGTGTTGGAAGGGTTAAATCCTTTCCTAGTTTGTGTGTGCGGGTCTGGCTACGTGGGCTATTTAACTCCTGCTGGATGCCTGTAGCTGAGGGGTACTCCAGCCATGCTTTATGCTGGAGTCATCCTCCTGGTATACCTGGTATATCCCAATTCAGGCCAGCAGATGGCAGCACTAAACTGGAATATAACAATTTCTCTACAGAATAATGGAGCAAATTCCATTATTCTGTACAAATTTCAATCTGATGAATGTAAAAAAAAAAAGGTTTTAAAAGTTTTGAAAATAACATCATGGGCACCGCAATGTGTAAAAACATCCTTACTATTAAAATATTTAAAAAGTTGCCCTATACGGTGAATGGTGTAATGGAAAAAAAAATATTATGGCCCATTCCTGTTTTTTCATCACTTTATCTCCCCAAAAAATTGAATAAAATTATCAAAAAGTTATACACCCACCAAAATGGTGGTATGCAAAACTACAGATTGTCCCGCAAAAAATTAGCCCCCACACATCTCTGTAGACTGTTTTTTTTTTTTTCAGTATTTAAACACAAGAAAAACTATACATATGTGGTTTTTCCAAATTCCTCCCCATTTCCCACTACATCCTATGCCAGGAGTACTCAACTGGCGGACCGCGGCCCAAATACGGACCGCGGCCGTCAGTTGTCCGGACCCTGGCCATCCTTCAGAGCGCTCCTCCTCTCTTGCACACTGTACCGTGCAGGAGGAGGAGCTTACCGGCGCACTTCCTCCTGTCCCATGGGCGCAGTGACAGACGGCTCCCTCCACATGCAGGCACCAGCGCTTTCATCCGGCACCTGCACTTGGAGGGAGCTTTATCCCTCAGTGCGCTTACAGGTCCCTCCTCCCCTGCAGCAGCGGCAGCACGTAAGGGAGCTTCAAGCTCCAAAGGACACCTACGTGCTGCTGGAGAGGGGAGGGATATCACCACTGCCACCAATGAAATAAATGTCACATTTGGGAAGGAAGGGGGGCGTGGAGAGGGCTACAGAGAGACGGGAACACGTCACTGACTGTAGGAAAGGACTCCAGTTAGTGTCGTGTTCCCATCTCTCCTGGGCCATCTTCTTTAAAATTAAAGGTAACCTGATTAAATAAAGTGATAAAGCCCCATCAAACCATGATAGTTTTGTTCCGCATCCAATTCCCATTGTCGGGGCATTGGATGTGGACCCCTTAGTTTCAATGGAGCGGAAAAAGATGCAGACAGCACACAGTGTGCTGTCTGCATCTCTTGTAGCCCCATTGTAATTAAGGGGTCCGCATCCAATCCCCCAAAAATGGGAATTGGATGCGGAACAAAACTATCATATGTCTGTTCTGTGGCTTGGGTTGCCACCCGGCCAGTAGTTCACCAGCAAGGCTGGTATTTTAGTTCCCTTGCCGGTGCCAGAATTTTCCTGTAAGGACTGTTAGGGTACTTTTACACTTGTGGCAGGACGGATCCGACAGGCTGTTCACCCTGTCAGATCCGTCCTGACGCTACTTTGCCGGACTGCCACTCCCCATTGACTATAGTGGGAGTGGAGCTATGGCGCAGCACGCCAGTGCACGGCAGTGATCGCCACACTAAAAAGTTGGACATGCAGGACTTTTAGTCCAGCAATCTCTGGCCGTGCTGTGCCGTAGCTCCGCCCCCTGCCCCTATTACAGTCAATGGGGACGGAGCGGCAGCACACGGGCACTTGCGGCATGGTGGATCCGGCGGGCTGTTCACCTGCCAGAACAGCCTGCCGGATAGCCTGGCCACAGGTGTAAAAAAAACTCTAAAAGACATTAAAAATTATTTGGTCTTCCCCCCTGCAGGAAAAAAAAAATCTGTGATAAAACATAATAACAAATAGCAACTACTGGAGCTTTCCTCAACCAGAGAGGAGCTTAAAGAACTTCTAAACAAGCAATCAGCAAAATTATACCTAGCCACCAACCATAAATTTTATGCACACGGAAATAAACCCACTAAGTTCATGTTGGCGTTATTAAAACAACGTAAAAGGAAATCCAGGATTTCAGCCATCTGTATGGATGACAAAACACTACTCAAAAGTGACTTAGAAATAGCAGAGGCCTTTCACAAGTTCTATTCAGAGTTGTACAACATAGGTAAATCTGATACCAAAGTCCTCAGGGAGGAGAAAGCAGCCACAATGAAAGAGTTCCTTGATAATATTCATCTTCCAAAGTTATCCTCTGAACAAGCCATTAATCTATGTTCCCCAATTAAACCTTCAGAACTATCAGATACATTAAAAAAGATGGCAAAAGGGAAGTCCCCGGGACCCGATGGCCTACCTATGCTGTACTACTTATCTTTCAAAGAAACGCTACTGCCCCACTTACTTAACTCCTTTAATGAAGCACTCGCAGGTAAAGCCTTCCCGTCGCAAACTGTCGGTGCCCACATCACTCTGATCCCCAAGGCACAAAAGGATCCTACCTTATGCTCCAGTTACAGGCCTATATCTTTGTTGAACTTAGATATCAAAATATACGCTAAAATACTAGCTAACAGAATCAAACCTCTTTTAAAGGATCTTATTCATCCTGACCAGACAGGTTTCATTCCTGGACGTGAAGGTAAAGACAATACATATAAAGTCATAAATGCAATTGCCTATGCAAAAAAGACTGGGTCTCCTTTTGTGTTATTGGGGACGGATGCTGAGAAGGCATTCGACAGAGTGGCCTGGCCTTTCATTAAGGGTACCCTGAATAAGCTGGGTTTCCCTACCCCCTTCATAAATGCCATCTTCGCTATGTATGTATCTCCTAACGCTAATATTAAAGTCAATGACATTCTCTCCCAACCGGTGCATATAAAGAATGGAACTAGACAAGGATGCCCCCTGTCACCGATACTTTTCATTCTAACGATAGAACCTCTTTTACAACACATTAGACAATCCAACGAAATAAAAGGCCTGACCTGTGGGACCTTGGAGATTAAACAAGCGGCGTATGCTGATGACTTACTCTTGATGATCTCCAATCCATCAAAAGCTTTCCCTGCTATAATTAAGACCTTCACTACCTTTGGCTTCATCTCAAACTTTAAAATAAATTTGGCTAAATCAGAAGCTATGAATTTAACTCTCCCTCCCAGACTCCTTCAGAAACTCAAAGAAAACTTCCCTTTTGAATGGACGCACACCTTTATAAAATTTTTGGGAATAAATATAACACCAGACTTAAACAAATTATATGAGGCTAATTTCCTCCCTCTACTAAAATCTATACCTGCATTACTGAATTCTTGGTCCCCCTCTTTCATCTCTTGGATAGGTAGGCGTAACATCTTCAACTCCCTAATAGTCCCCAAGTTTACCTACTTACTGCAAGTTCTACCAGTTAAATTACCAAACAGTTTCTTTGAGTCATTCAGGAAGATGTGTTCTTCTTATATCTGGGGTAAGATAAAACCTAGAATCTCCAATAAGATTCTGCTCCTTCCTTTTATAAAAGGTGGAATTGGGTTTCCCTCCATCAAAAGGTACCATAGAGCCGTTCATCTTAACAGAATCATTGATTTGTTAAGGAGACCAGATCATAAAATGTGGATCCCTTTGGAAGAAAAACTGGTGGGCTGTTCTATTAGACCCCTGTTATTATCAGATTCTGGGAAACCTCCCTTTTCAACTTCAGGAGCTCCATTGACTTCAGTTACATTTTCTATGTGGAACAATCCAGATATAAGGGGAACTTGCTTAACATACCCTTCTTTACTCACAAACATCAGTGACTGTATTAACCTCAACTCTGACAGTTTTAACATTTTACCCTCCCAAATACGTAACTCTACCTTACCAATACAGGAGTTACTGGATGACGAAGGTACCTTTCTAGATCCCGCCTCCATAAGAAGTAAATTTGGACTCACAAATTTTAGTCAGATGCAATATGTATGTCTAAAATCTGTCATCAATCCCACTCTCAAAAAGATCCAAACAAACTCGACACTTAATTGGTTTGAGAGACTGGTTTCTCAAACACAATATCCATCAAAGATCACCTCAATTGTGAGTGGTAATTTGCTGTCTTTAGAAGCCCCGTCCTCCCTATACTTTTTGAGGGAGTGGGAGAGAGATTTAGACAAGAAGTTCTCCGAAAAAGAAACTCAGACCATTCTAAATGCCCCGAAACTTACCTCTAGATGTGTAGTTGTAAAAGAAAATGCATATAAAGTTCTTACAAGATGGTACTTAACTCCAGTAAGGTTAAGTCAGATGTATGGAGACACACCAAACAGCTGTTGGAGATGTCACACGGAAAAGGGCTCTTTCCTACATATCTGGTGGCAATGCCCCAGGATAAAAACCTTTTGGGATAGGATTTTTGGGCTGGTGAGGGATATTCTTGATCTGAAAGAGGATGTACTTCCTTGCGTTCCTGAAATAGCTTTGCTGAATTTATTACCCAACACTATTATAGCCTCAAAAATATCTCTTTTGAGAATTCTGTTGGCAGCAGCGAGGATTCTGATTGCCTCCAATTGGAAATCAATAGTCCCTCCAACAATCTCTCAATGGAGAGGGAAAGTAGAAGATATAGCAAGATTGGAGGAACTATCACATTGGGAACTCCGATCCCATCACAAATATACCAAAATTTGGCTCCCATGGAAAGCCAGGAAGGATCTTATATCCCCTTACCAGCTCAGAGACCTTGACTCCTTGACCCCCTGATTATTCAAGTATGAATTTACTCAAGTTTAAATGTACATACCACCCTTTCAAAAGACAGAATTAACATTCTTCACCTTATTATCTAATTGGCACTATCACTGGTCATGTAATCCTTCGATGCCCTATTTTGAATCTTAACTATCCAAGTTCTATCATCGGTCCAGTGTAAGGGAACCTTATACACAACCTTACCCTTATACCCCTTAGCTTTCCTTACCTTCCTCCCCCCCCCCCCCCCCTCCCCCCTTGTCACTGTTTTCTGGACGTTATTTGTTAATAAGTTCTATATGGGAACATACGCACCAGTTGAACACGAATCAGATTTCTTATAATCTATTGTTCATCTCTGTATATGGGCACGCTCCCTTATGGAATCTGCCACTGTGGGAGCTGCATCCTCAAAGGGCCTGTCTGAAATTTCAGTCTCCAGGTAGCGCCGTTTCAGGAGGGGTCCACTTGTGTCACTTGTTACTTCTAATGCTTATATCATTTAATAGCTTCTTGTGGTGTACCTCTTATGATGTGGCTCACAATGCGCTTTGGGTTTGATTCATATACATGTATGACTCCTTTCTAAGCATTGTATTTACTTTATGCACTGTCCCACTGGGGTATAGTATCCCGTGTTTGTAATCCATTTTCTGTGTTATAAAATCAATAAACAGATTTTAAAAAGAAAAAAAAAAAGAAAACATAATAACAAAGAAAGTGTCACAGAAAATTGAGTCAGGTAAAAATAAAAAAAAATCAAAATTATTTTGGCATCCCAAAAAATAAAAGTGGCCCATTACACCACCAAATGTGTCTGGCCATTAAATGGGCTGTTCACAGTTTGAATAAGAAGCCAGACAACACTTAGGAATAGGATGCAATAAAGAACAGAGCAGTACATACCTAGAAAATACAGCATTGCTGTTCTGGTTCTCCCTACTAGGCTCTGTTTACTTGTTTTCATATACTTACGTTTCTGAGCAGTATGGCTGCACCATTCTCTCTTGGAGGGACAACTTCCCTTTTTTGTATTTTTTTGTTCCTTGTGGACATGGCAGGTTTCTTAACCACAGGCCTAGATAGGGACTCCTGGCTTAACGAGGCCAAAACAGTGTTTTCTGAACAAACTTTCACTCAGAAAAAATACACCCCCACTTTGAACAGAGCATTTGCTGAACTTGCCCGCGTGTACAAAGAGCACATCAGCTCATGGTGGGAGGTGCAGGGTCTAGACCAATACATTAAACAGGGGATTGTACCACGGGGCCTCTGTATATCCCTTACCCTAGCCAACCACATTAGAAACCCCGACCTACTGAGAAAGTAGGAAAGGGAGGCGACAAACAGCTCTCTAAGATTCATGCAAATACTTTTGGATGAGGAGAAGATTGTTCTTGAACGGGTCGAAAAAAATCTAGCAGACCAGATTGACATAACTAAGAAGTTCCACCAAGATCCTGAGTCCAATAACAAGGAAACTCAGTTACAGAACACTATTGAGTGTTACCAGTACCACCTTAAGGAACGCAAGCATAGGCAGTTCACCAGAGCTTCTCAGGATTTTAAGGAAAATAAGGCATATCTATTCCTGACGAACCCTAACACTTCCCAAAAAACTGATCAATCTTCAACCGAAACTGAGATCTCAGATAACGAAAGAGACAGATACCACAAGACCAGGGGCCAGGGCCGGGGCGGCTATAGTGCAAGGCGCCGGGGTGGGTGCTACAATACGAATCAGTACACTAACCAATCACAATGTGTCCCCCCTGCCCCCCAATCATCCTCCTCCTCATCTTTTTTAGATCAAGGGACGCACTACCCACTGCGGAGTCGCAACAATCAACCCCCGGCAACACAACAGTGCTAACCGATGACAAGCTGGTTATCAATTTGTCATCTCGTCCCTTGACCCAAACTGAGATCAAGATCCTTAGACGTGGCCTGTTGTTTGTACCCACCACAAGATTTGATCTATTTCGCTGGACCAAGGATCTCCACCTCTTTGCCCGCAAGCTAAAGTGGCATAAGCACTTTCAGCTAAAAGACAAGAAAGTCGTGAGCTGGGGATACCGGTGGAGATCCTTGGCGATGTCCGTTTCCTGTATAATTTGGATAGCATGCCTAGTAACCCCAAAGGCATAGGTCCCTTTACGGGCCTGAAAAATAGAAGCACTAAAATGCCACCCATAGGGGAAATCTCGTGCATCGATGTCTTCCTAAAACATACTCTCTCAGAACTCTCTACCATGGACTCAACCTCCTGCGAGGTTCAATTGTAGTAGGGAAGAGAGGTGCGCGATACAAGCTTTGGAAAAAGATAAACAAATAACAATCAAACCCTCAGATAAAGGGGGCAACGTGGTCATTATGAATACCCCAACCTACAGGGACATGTGTCTAGTGATTCTCAATGATAGCCAGGGGTATGAAATTCTGCCCTGTGATCCCACTCCTAGATTTCAGAAAGAGCTGTTACAAATTTTAACAAAAGCAAAATCTGATAAACTAATCAGTGCTGATGAACTTGAGTTCCTCTATCCCCTCCACCCAGTAACGGCAACGTTTTACTGTCTGCCCAAAGTCCACAAGGACACTTTGCCTATTAAGGGGCGCCCCATTGTCTCTTGAGTGGGGAACCTTTCACAGAACGTTGGCATTTATGTGGACCACATACTTTGCCCCTTTGTGCAATGACTACCTTCCTATGTGAAGGACACAGGGGATCTGCTTACTAAACTAGAGAACATATACATCGAACCGCGCTGGTTCCTGGCATCGATCGACGTGGAGGCTTTATACTAATCCATTCTGCACGAAAGGGGGCTTGAAGCCACTGCACATTTCCTGAGAGCGAGGGGCCAACAGTTCTCCGCACACAATAACTTGGTTCTGAACCTATTGAATTTTGTTCTCCGCAGTAACTTTTTTCTATTTGATTGCCACATTTACCACCAGCTCAGGGGCACCGCGATGGGCAGTTCGTGTGCGCCATCCTATGCGAACCTGCTCCTGGGCTGGTGGGAAGAGACAGTGGTCTTTGGTGACACACCTGGAAGGTACTTGGAGTATGTCGCCCTATGGTCCCGCTACATAGATGACATATTGATCCTGTGGAGCGGGCCAGAGGACGACTTCACAGGTTTTGTTGAAGAACTTAATCACAATACTCTTAATCTTAGGTTCACCTCCATAATTGTACATGATCATCTTCCGTTCCTGGATATTTCTATATCCAGGGGCGGCAGTGGTGGCCTACAGACCGCCATCTACCGTAAATCCATGGCAACAAACTCCCTACTCAGGTGGGATAGTTGCCACCCCTCCCCGCTGAAGCGGGGTATACCGGTTGGGCAATATCTAAGGCTGAAACTGCTCCGAACAAGGGGAGTTCAAGCGCCAGGCAGACGATCTGAGAAGACGTTTCCGCGAAAGGGGTTACCCTGATAGGTCACTAAAAAGGGCCTATCAAAGGGCACGGGTGGAGACGCGTACCACCCTCTTACACCCCACCACGCACCCAGACACTGACCCTCAAAAAATGATACGGGTCATGGGGACCTTCGATTCAGCAGCCACCAGAATAATTGAGATCCTAGGTCGTAACTGGGAGACTCTTCTCATGGACCCCGATCTAGCCGCAGTTTTAAGCCCCCACCCCTCTGTGACCTTCAAGAGAGGGACCAATCTAAGGGATCGGCTGGTAAACAGCCATTACAGCCCACCAGAGAGACAACGCACGTGGCTGGATAGCCCGGTTAAAGTTTACTACAAATGTGGACACTGCAGTTTCTGTAGTCGTCTCACCCAAGGTAAATCCTTTGCGCTGGACCCTGCGGGTCACACCCACCACATATGCGACTTCATTAACTGCCGCACCACAGGTGTTATTTGCCTTCTCACCTGTGAATGCGGCAAGCGTTATGTGGGTAAAACCCACAGGGAACTACTCAAGCGCATGGGGGGAACACATTGGGGATATACGCAATGATAGAGACACCCCGGTGGCGAGCAATATCCACACTGTTCACGGTGGCCGGACCTCAGCCGTGATCTTTATGGGCATCAAGCACGTCCCGAAACCTCAACGTGGAGGAGACTGGGACAAGCGTATACTCACACGGGAATGTTGGTGGATTTTCAAATTGAAAACCACCAACCCCCCATGGCCTTAATGACCAGCTACAGTTCGGGTGTTTCCTCTAATGGGGTTATGATTAGGTTTGTAATTTCATTCCCTCCAGCCTGCATCATCTGCAGACCTGGGGAGAATGAATGCCATTGCACCACCCTGACAGGTGTATCATGTCTCACTGCATACATAATACTAATTCCATGCGCCTTCCAAATATGTTTTTAATATAACTCACTCATTCCTTATTATGGTCCCCCCCCCTCTCCCAGTTACTGTGGTTCTCCCTGCCTTTTAATGTCCACTATGTTGTCCTTCAGTGGAGGGTCTGTGACTATGACCCCCCGCTCCTAAGCTTATATGCGAGTGGTTCTGTAGTAGCTGGACACTGATACATTGTCCAGCTCCACCAACTCAGCCTAACTGAGCGATGTGTTGTATCTGCCCACTTTGTATCCGCCCACTCTGCACCTGCCGATTGCTATAGGTTCCCCTGCATTAGCAGAGTGCAAGTACCGACGGACACGGATAATAGTAGGACAGCTCCTGCGCTCACCTGACCTCTGACGCTCGCTCATGTGACATGTGCCGCAACACGTGATGCTTGTTCATCACATCACGGCCATGGAATAATCCCCGCCTCCCCCTTCCTTTGAAATAGAATCAGCGCGCCAAACAGCGCTGACAGACGCTACACTGCCGTCATGACACATACGGTCTGACGCCGGTCCAGCTAGATGATTGCCACACGCATCCTAGGCTGCATGTAAGTAGACACACTTTACACTACTAGAGTCTTTGTATGCCTATTGGTGTATCGCTCGCCGACCCCTCCTTTTACTAGGGGTCAGCAGGTGTATCTTAAATAGTGTATTATAATCATCATTAGACACTGGTTTAGAGGGTGTTCCCTAGTATTCTTTTGTGTGTTACAGGTACCCCTAGATGTTGCCTTACGCACTCCAGGTACACAGCAACCACACCACACATCATTGTGGTCCGAGCCAGTCTGCGCCTCCCTCTCAATTGCTTAGTATTACTCTATTTATTCTCTGCGGTTGAGGTCGGCTTTAGTGAAAATACACCACTAGTGGCCTAATTTAGTCTGCCCCCCCTCTCTGCTCAGCAATACATTATTTATACTGTGCAGTTGAGGACAGCTACCATTAGTGTTAACCCCCGTCCCCTTACGATTCATGGGGTCCATTATGACTAACCCATAAGTATGTTCAATTGATGAAACGCGTAGGGACAGGTGAACATAGTCATCCATCATATCTACGGTTTTATTACCACTACACAAGGTGTCCTTCCAACCACCCCGGCAGGGTCTTATAGGGACCTTAGACCAGGGAGGGACCGGACGGGACCACCCCTTGCGGGTCACGGATCCCGTGTTAGGGCACTAGGGTCTCACTAGGTCAAGTAGGGTGCAACAGGGACAGTTTACTTCCCTGCAGCTCTCCACGACGCATGACCTACTTCCTGAAGACCCTCCTTCAAAGGACACCTTATTTATACGCTGGAAAAAGACCACCATTTCCAGTGACTTCTTGAGCTCGGTGAATAAACACCGCCTATGATTTTCTACCAGTAAGATCTTTCCTTGCTTTCTTACCCACACAAGGCACTGTCCTGGTCCTTACCTTGATACACAGGACATTGACGTTTATTTTCACCACCAGCGTGGTTCCCCTTGACCCCTGGGGTCCACACATATTTAACAAGGGTCTGTCCGTGGGACCCCATCTAACGTGACCCGCCTCCCTGCGGGTTACGCGTATTTAGGGTCCTGCTTGTGTCCATCTGTCTATGTTTGTAAGGGAATAATATTCTTACCCATATCATTAAAAGTTATATTTTAATACGTTACTGCCCCTTTGATTTTCATATACTTACTTTTCTGAGCAGTACTCCTGTGAGAGGTGCTGCTGCACCATTCTCCCTTGGAGGGACAACTTCCCTTTTTTGTATTTTTCTGTTTACTTAGGTGCAACAGCAACTTCACAAGTGACCGCTGCAGCTAAGAGGCCAGCTTGGCTGCAGTGATCACATGTTATGGACATGACATCACCATCGCAGCTAAGAAAACAGAACCCAGATTGGAAAACTTGAGCGGCAGTTCTAGAGTTGCAGGGTAAGTACCATTCTATTCTTTATTCAGGCTAATCTTCAGTGTTGTCCGGATACTTTCTGAAACCGTACAACCTTTTTTTATTTGGTTCATTGGCGATGTTTAAAATGCAGTATGCTCCAAGTCATACTTTTTGACATTTTTGACATATCCGTTGTAATAGAAATGTAAGAACATATAAAAAAAAACTAAAATATTTGTGAAAAACACATGAAATCCATGGGATTTGCGAACCAAAAATAAAAACCACTATAAGCAAATTTTTAATGGAGACCTTAGTGTACTATTATCTCATTCTGTTGCAATATTTAAAGATCACAACATTTTTATTTTTAGGTCATATCATCCAGCCCTAGGCTTATGAGAGAGAGAATGTAGCCTAAGATAGAACACCAACGCTCTGACAGAAGGAGCAGGAAAGTTTCAGAGTAGCACAGTGCTTCCAGAGGGAGCAGAAGAGTATCAGAGTGCTGCCAGAGCGAGCATCAGAGTGCTGCTAGGAAGATACAAACTACAATTTAGCGTGGTATTAAAAAGCAGGAAGTGCTCAACCCCATATGCAGTGGTGCATCTATACTGGGGGGGCAGATCCTGCACTTGTGACCTGTTGCTAATGGCAATCCCCAGCAAAAATGCATACAATGGAGGATGCCTGCAGCGGACCACAAGTACCACAATGGACATCCTACACAGGATAGCAATTGTGTGGATGTGATAAGCAGTCAAAATGACATAACAAAAACAAAGACAGGTGCACTATGTGGTCTTACTAACCCTCATACTGGTGTAAAATCGAGAATTAGCCAACATATCCTGCTTGGAGGACATGTCTGAGCCCGAGCCCCACGCCAAGGTTTCTCAAGTAGCTCGGGAACCTAACGCTAAACCTACCTGAGCCGTATGGGCAATACCAGGAGCCAGTGGGCGAATTACAGGTGCGCAAGGTCCGACTCAAAGCAATCTCCCAGTAACCTCCAGCATGTGACCATGCATACAATGGGAGGAGGCAGAGAGCTCTGAGCCCCACCCAAGACTGGCGTGGTGCTCGGGCTCAGACATGTCCTCCAAGCAGGATATGTTGGCTAATTCTCAATTTTACACCAGTATGAGGGTTAGTAAGACCACATAGTGCACCTGTCTTTGTTTTTGTTATGTCATTTTGCTGCTAGGAAGAGTATCAAAGTGCTGCCAGAGCGAGCATCAGAGTGCTGCCAGGGGGAGCAACAGAGACAAGTCAGCTCAGGAAACAACTTGAAAATATAGCACCAGGTCTAGATTGTTGCCTAGCTGAGCCAAGCATTACCCTACCAGTCAAGCCACACTCTGGCTGAGGAGACTGGTATCCTCCAGCCATACATCACTGCCCCAAGCAAGATAGACACCACATTTGTCCACTGTTACAAACACAATATAATAAGCCATGGCTAGCACATCAAAAAAAAGAAAAGTAGACTCAGAAAAACGAGATTTCAAACATGAATGGACTGTGAAATATTGTTTCATTCTTATGAATGTTGCCAACCCAAAGCCAATGTGTTTAATATGCAATGAAACAGTGGCCCTTATAAAAAGTAGTAATGTAAAACGACATTATGAAACAAAACTTAAAAGTTTTGAACAGAATTATCCACAAAATTCTGAGATACGAAAAAAAAAAAAAATTGCTTTGTTAACTGCATCATATCAAGATTCTACTAGGCGTCTTGTTAGTTCAATGTCCCAGCAGGAAAAAACAACTGAATCATCACTGAGGGTTGGTTGGATTTTAGGAAGACACAAAAAAACATTTTCAGATGCAGAGATTGTTAAAGAATGTATGGTTGAAGTTGTAGACGCCATGTTTGAAGGTAAACAGAAAGGAGAATTTCAAGGAAAAATCAAACAAATTCCCTTGCCTGATTCCACGGCAGCATGCCGAACTGAAATAATTTCAAAAGATCTGCTCTCCCAGCTTGAAGTGAAAATGAAAAAGGCAGATTGCATTTCATTAGCTGTGGATGAATCATGTGATGCAACTGATAAATGCCCAGCTCATGGTATTTGTTAGATTTTATGAAGACACACAAAAAGATTTTTGTGAAGATCTACTCGGCATGACTGCCCTCCATGCTCACACAAGAACATGGAGCAATTAATGAAATGCTGAAGAAAAGGGACATTAACTTGAATTCAGTTATTTCAGTTGTAACGGATGGAGCTCCTGCTATGGTAGGAAAAGAGAAAGGGTTGGTGCCACACTTGAAAGTGCTCAATCCTAGTTTGATTTCTTACAATTGTATAATACACCAGTCTATCTTGTGTGCTAACGTTGGAGAAAAATATGCAAATATCATGGAAAATGTTATGAAGCTGATTCATTTTCTCCGGGCCTCTTCAGCACTTCAACATCGTCTGCTGAAATAATTTTTAACTGATGTCAATGCTGCCTTCAGTGATCTACTTGTCCACAACAATGTAAGGTGGCTTAGTAAGGGCAGAGTTTTAGAACGCTTTTGGAGTATTCGGAAAGAGCTGGAAAAGTTTTTAGCTGAACAGAAGACAGAAAAAGCAAAACGAATTTTTCACATTTATGAGTAACAAAGACATAATGGAAATAGTTGCTTTCCTGGCAGATATTACAAGTCATTTAAATGCTTTAAATATAAAACTACAAGGCAAAAATCTAACTATTTTTGACCTTGTGGAAGCAGTGATGGCTTTTCAGAAGAAATTAGAGGTTTTTCAGAGTGATCTAAAAGAGAACTTGCTTCATTTTCCAAAGCTTGATGAATATAGCCAACAAGAAAATACCAAAGAAAGTGTATTCTCCAACCATGGGGACTTCATGCAAGGCCTAATTGACAATTTTAAAAGTTGCTTCCAAGACTTCACAATTGGCCAAGAAGTTTTGCTATGTATTAAAAATCCATATCTGGTAAAAAAAAACATTGGGCGTTTTGCTACTGAGGCCCCATCATGCTTTTACCTGGGCAAATTCTGCTACCCTACAAATGGAGCTAATTGATCTGCAAGAAGATGCTGTTTTAAAAGTTCAGTTGAATGATTGTGACCCCGTTTTCTTCTGGACAAAACTGGTTATTCCAGCTAAATATCCACTTTTACAAAAAATAGCAATCCATGTCCTTACTATGTTTGCTTCTACATACACTTGTGAATCTGCATTCTCCACTATGAATCTGGTAAAAAACAGATACCGCACTCAGATCACAAAGGAGCATTTGCACCAATGTGTTCGAATGGCAGTCACCCCCTTTGTACCAAATTTCAGAGGGATGGTGAAAGAGAAAAAATGCCAATTTTCACATTAAAAACTATTATAAATCTGAATGTAAATAGTTCTACAATGTTTGCAAGACATTAAAAAGATGGCATCTACTGTTGGCGTTCAGCTCGGACCTTCACCTGACTGCAGACCCAGGTATGTGGACCTTTAATAAAACTAGTTGAGTACTCCTATGCTATATTAAATAGTGGCATTAGAAAGTACAACTTGTCCTGCAAAAAACAAGCCCTGATATGGATATATGATTGGAGAAATAAAAAAAGATATGGCTCTGGGAAAGCAGGGAGCGAAAAACAAAAACGGAAAATCACTGCATCAGGAAATTAAATATTATACCGAAAGCTAGACTCTAGCCTGTATATTCTGTAATGCAGCTGTTTAAAGCAAACCTGTCAATTCTACAGGTAGCAAATAAAAGAGCAGGAGGAACTGAGCTAAGTAGCTCTGCTGGTCTTCACACTTTAGCACTAATACAGGGATCTGGACTTCACTGAAAGGGAACCACCAGGCTCTTGGAGTAGTCACTTCTCAGTAGACTGCTGACCATTTGTGGTCTAGAGACTCTAGTATGAAATACCCAGGGGTCAGACAAAACCATAGACATGGACACGTTGGGGTCATGCCAGGCAGAGTTTGTGAAATCCAGAGTTCTAAGGCTTAGAGCAGGCAGCTGTCACTACCAGAGCTTTGAGACGTTCTCACAGCTCTGTTTCTCCACCCCTGTGATGATGTCACTACTAGAGCTTGGAGGAGTTCCCTCTGCCCTGTTTCTCCGCCCCTGTGATGAGGTCTTTACTTTTGGTTTCCTTCCTCCCAGTTGTCTCTCCTGTGTTTGAGTTTGCTGCCTTTAAATCACCCCTCCTCCTTTGTAGAGGTGCGGATTATACTTTTCATTTGCGCTGTATCTCTTGCTTGAGTAGCTTCACCTGTGTGATATCTTTTCACTGGATCTGTGTTCTGCTGAAGCAAGTACTTTGGATATTGTCTGCTGACTTTGGATTGGTTTTCACTGCAGCTGCAGCTCCGTCAGATAAGTGTTCAGACATTGTGTGTTTCTGTTTCTTCGCTGACTGGATCCGAGGCGACCCCGGTTCCGTCCATATACTGAGCAGGGCACCAGTGGCCGATCCCTTTCCACTATTGTAGGGGTTTCAGTGGTCATCACAGCCTGAGGTACGCGGGCATGTCTCGATCCACCATATGGATCCGGACATGGGCATAGCAGCTTAGGGAGAGCTTTTAGGGTCTGACAGGGGTCACCCTTTATCCTCCCTAGTTTGGGTCCGGTCAGTTGCTATTTACTGTGTGTTGCTCACTTACAGCCGTGACATTATAATCCGCCAAACCGTCCTTTTTTTGACATGGATCCGCTTTCTGACCTGGTTGACCGCATGCAGGGTCTTTCTTTGGAGGTAGCGGATCTCTGTCAATCTATGACTCAGCTTCAAGCATTGGGCTTTGCTCCGGCCCATAGAGTCTGTTGCGAGCCAAAGGTCTCACTTCCGGAAACGTTCTCCGGGAGCAGTGAGAATTTTGTTCGTTTCAGATCGGCATGCAAACTCCATTTTTGCTTGTGTCCCCATTCCTTTGGTAATGAGGAACAGAGGGTGAGGATTGTCATCTCCCTGCTCAGGGGTAATGCTAAGACTTGGGCTTTTTCGTTGCCATCGGGGGATCCCTCCCTTCGATCCGTGGAAAGATTTTTTGTGGCCCTGGGGCAGATATATGATGACCCGGATCGTGTTGCTCTGGCTGAATCTAACTTACGTTTTTTATGCCAGAACAAACTGTTTGCGGAGCTTTATTGTTCTGATATTCGGAGATGGGCAGCTGATTCAGGTTGGAATGATGCTGCACTCCAGAGTCAGTTCTCTCATGGTCTCTCAGAGAGATTGAAAGATGCGTTTGCTTTCCATGAGAGACCAACGTCCTTAGAGTTGCCATGTCATTGGCGGTACGCCTTGACAGGCGTCTAAGAGAAAGAAACGAGTCCAGTCATTTTCAGTCTAGGGGCAGTGGTGCGGACTCATTCAGTGTGCAGGGGCCTCATCCTCTCTCGGTTCCCTCTGTGGGGGAGCCCATGCAGCTAGGTCGACTTGCCCCTGATAAAAGAGGATTTAGTCCTCAGAGAATGGTGTGTTTTTGTTGTGGGGGCATAGGTCATTTGGCAAATGTTTGTCCGTCTAGGAAATTCTTGAACTGTACTAAGAGTTATAATAAGAGAAAAACCTCAAAAGGTAAATCATCAAACTCTGCTTCATCTGCTACTTTGGGCAAAGTTGATGTAGGAATTGATGCTTTTCCTCTGACCTGCAGTTCCCGTTTTCTCCTTTCTGCCAGGGTGGCGCTAGGGAGCAAAGTCATTTCTTGTGAAATTTTTGTCGATAGTGGAGCGGCCGTCAATCTTATTGATACTCAATTTGTAGCCATGCCTAGTTTTCAGGTTTGCACATTAGAAAAGGATATACCTTTTTTTGCTATTGACTCTGCTCCACTCTCACAGAGATCCCTGAAGGACATTGTTCACAATATCCGGTTAGCTGTAGGTGACACTCATGTGGAGGATATATCTTGTTTTGTCCTTAACGGATTGCCTTCTCCTCTAGTTTTGGGGTTACCCTGGCTCACTAGACATAACCCCACTATTGATTGGCAAGGAAGGCAAATAAATGAGTGGAGTGAGTTTTGTAGCGAGAATTGTCTCACAGCGATTTTTGCAGCGGTGTCTACTAAAACGGTGCCATCATTTCTCTCTGATTTCTCGGATGTGTTTTCCGAGAGCGGTGTTCAGGAGCTACCTCCTCACCGGGAGTTTGACTGTCCCATTAACCTCATTCCCGGCGCCAAGCTGCCAAAAGCACGCCTCTACAACCTCTCACAACCGGAAAGAATCACAATGCGAACTTATATCTCTGAGAGTCTCGACAAGGGGCATATTCGTCCCTCAAAATCACCTGTTGCCACTGTTTTTTTTTTTTTTTTGTTAAAAAGAGAATTGGATCTCTGAGACCTTGCCTAGATTTTAGGGAGCTGAACTGTATCACGATTCGCGATCCCTATCCCCTTCCTCTGATCCCGGACCTCTTCAACCAAATTGTTGGGGCCAAGGTTTTTTCCAAATTGGATTTGAGAGGCGCGTACAACCTGGTCAGGGTCAGAGAGGGGGATGAATGGAAAACGCCTTTTAATACCCCTAACGGGCATTTTGAGAATCTTGTTATGCCTTTCGGCCTGATGAATGCTCCGGACGTCTTTCAGCATTTTGTTAACAGTATTTTCTACCATTTAATGGGGAAATTTGTATTGGTGTATCTTGATGATATTTAGATTTTTTTTCCCCTGATGTTCAGACCCATCAGGATAATCTTTTTCAGGTTCTGCGGATTCTGCGAGAGAATAAATTGTACGCCAAGCTGGAGAAATTTGTTTTTATGGTATCGGAGATTCAATTTCTGGGTTTTCTCCTCTCTGCTTCTGGTTTTCGCATGGATCCGGAGAAGGTCCATGCGGTGCTGGAGTGGGAGCTTCCTGAGAATCAGAAGGCATTGATGCGCTTTCTGGGTTTTGCAAACTATTACAGAAAGTTCATTTTGAATTATTCCTCTGTTGTCAAACCCCTCACTGACATGACAAAAAAGGGGGCGGATTTTTCCTCTTGGTCGGAGGAGGCGCTTGCAGCTTTTTCTAAGATTAAAGAGAGTTTTGCGTCTGCTCCCGTCTTGGTGCATCCCGATGTTTCCTTACCTTTCATCGTTGAGGTGGATGCTTCCGAGGTGGGTGTGGGTGCGGTTTTGTCCCAGGGCCCTTCTCCTGCCAAGTGGCGACCCTGTGCCTTTTTCTCTAAAAAACTCTCCCCGGCAGAGAGAAACTATGATGTGGGAGATAGAGAGTTGTTGGCCATCAAGTTGGCTTTTGAGGAATGGCGCCATTGGTTGGAGGGGGCCAGGCACCCTGTCACTGTTTTTACTGACCATAAGAATCTGGCGTACTTGGAGTCGGCCAGGCGTATGAATCCGAGACAGGCCAGATAGTCCCTGTTCTTCTCCAGATTCAATTTTGTTGTTACATTCCTCCCTGGGATCAAAAATGTGAAGGCTGATGCTCTCTCTCGCTGTTTTCCGGAAGGAGGAAACTCCGAGGAGCCGGGTCCCATTTTGGCAGAGGGAGTGGTTGTTTCTGCTCTGTATTCAGATTTGGAGGCCGAGGTCCAGGCTGCCCAGACTGAGGTACCTGCCCGTTGTCCTCCTGGGAAGTTGTTTGTGCCTCCTGAGTTACGTCACAAACTCTTCAAGGAGCATCATGATACTGTTCTTGCTGGTCACCCCGGGAGTAGAGCCACGGTAGATCTCATTGCTCGGAGATTTTGGTGGCCGGCTCTTCGTAAGTCGGTGGAGGGTTTTGTGGCTGCTTGTGAGACGTGCGCTCGCGCTAAGGTCCCTCGTTCACGGCCTTCAGGTCCCCTTCTCCCATTACCCATACCTTCCCGTCCTTGGACACACCTCTCCATGGACTTTATCACGGATCTTCCTCGTTCCTCAGGGAAGTTGGTGATCCTAGTGGTGGTGGACTGTTTTAGCAAGATGGCTCATTTCGTACCCTTCCCTGGTTTACCCAGTGCTAAAACGTTGGCGCAAGCTTTTATCGACCATATTGTTAAATTGCATGGCATTCCTTCGAATATTGTTTCCGATAGAGGCATACAGTTTGTGTCCAGATTCTGGAAGGCCTTCTGTTCTCGCCTGGGGGTTCGGCTGTCCTTCTCTTCTGCTTTTCACCCGCAGTCGAATGGTCAGACTGAACGCGTCAACCAGAATCTGGAGACATACTTGCGCTGTTTTGTGGCAGAGAACCAGGAGGATTGGTGTTCATTTCTCCCTCTTGCTGAGTTTGCTCTGAACAACCATCGTCAGGAATCTTCTGATAAGTCACCATTCTTTGGTGCATATGGGTTCCATCCGCAGTTTGGGACAATCTCGGGAGGGGCTCCCTCTGGTTTGCCTGAGGAGGAGAGATTTTCCTCGTCTTTGTCTACCATTTGGCAAAAGATTCAGAGTAATCTTAGAAAGATGAGTGAGAAATATAAGCGTGTGGCTGATAAGAGACGTGTGCCTGGTCCGGACCTGAATGTGGGTGATCTGGTGTGGTTGTCTACAAGAAATATTAAACTGAAGGTTCCCTCCTGGAAATTGGGTCCCAAGTTTATCGGGCCTTATAAAATCTTGTCAGTCATCAATCCTGTTGCCTTCTGTCTTGATCTTCCACGGGTTTGGAAGATACATAATGTATTTCACAGGGCTCTTTTAAAACCATATGTCCAGCCCACGGTACCCTCCTCTTTGCCTCCTCCTCCGATTTTGGTTGATGGCAATCTGGAGTTTGAGGTTTCCAGAATTGTGGACTCTCGCATTGTCTGCGGTTCTCTTCAGTACCTCGTTCATTGGAAGGGTTATGGTCCTGAGGAGAGGATGTGGGTTCCGGTGTCGGACATTAAAGCCACTCGCCTCATCAGGGCATTTCATAGGGCCCGTCCGGAGTCCACCCCTAGAGGGGGGGGGGGGGTACTGTCACTACCAGAGCTTTGAGACGTTCTCACAGCTCTGTTTCTCCACCCCTGTGATGATGTCAATACTAGAGCTTGGAGGAGTTCCCTCTGCCCTGTTTCTCCGCCCCTGTGATGAGGTCTTTACTTTCGGTTTCCTTCCTCCCAGCTGTCTCTCCTGTGTTTGATTTCGCTGCCTTTAAATCACCCCTCCTCCTTTGTAGAGGTGCGGATTATACTTTTCATTTGAGCTGTATCTCTCGCTTGAGTAGCTTCACCTGTGTGATATCTTTTCACTGGATCTGTGTTCTGCTGAAGCAAGTACTTCGGATATTGTCTGCTGACTTTGGATTGGTTTTCACTGCAGCCGCAGCTCCGTCAGATAAGTGTTCAGACATTGTGTGTTTCTGTTTCTTTGCTGACTGGATCCGAGGCGACCCCGGTTCCGTCCATATACTGAGCAGGGCACCGGTGGCCGTGCCCATTCCACTATTGTAGGGGTTTCAGTGGTCATCAGCCTGAGGTACGCGGGCATGTCTCGATCCACCATATGGATCCAGACATGTGCATAGCAGCTTAGGGAGAGCTTTTAGTGTCTGACAGGGGTCACCCTTTATCCTCCCTAGTTTGGGTCCGGTCAGTTGCTATTTACTGTGTGTTGCTCACTTACAGCCGTGACAGCAGCTGATGGTCAATATACAGATCAGGCAGCAAAGGGTCAAATCCAGAGACAAGCAGAAGTCAGTACATTGGAGAGCAAATAAGACAAATAGTGCTTCTTTGCAGGAAAAAACAATTATAAGCTAATGCTCAGGCATCTTCCCACAGGGGAAGGCACCTATAATACCTCGAGGTGGTTAGCCATCGGCTGGGGAACACTAGTGTCTCTGTTTGCTGACTGTTTATGAGCAAGAGGAAGGACGTGTGCAGAAAAGCAGGCCTTAGCCTCCATGCAGGAAACCAAAGCAGCGCTACTATGGCAGCCTTGCCTGTCGGGAAGAAGCAGCAGGAAGCCGACAGGCACAAACCACTGGCAAAAAAACAGAAGAGGCCTATTGAGTGCTCTGATGGCAGTGCCCACTGGGTAACGTGAGACAATGGTGGGTGTAGACCGCACAAGATATAGTCAACTTTTCTAACAAAGCTATATATCTGTCACAGTAATTGGGGAAAGGAAGAACACCAAATAAACAAACTGCAACAGTAACACAGACTATGCCCAAAAGCTAGGGATGAAGGGAATGGCAACCTCCTAGTTATCCCTGAGGCTCTCCCTGACTGCTAACAGTATGAGCAAATCCTAATGGTGGAAGAACTCATACCCTGGAACCTAAGACCTGCTAAAACTGTCACAAGCCATAAATTAGGAAGCAGCGATGAGACTGCCGGGACCTTTCACCGTGAAGGGACCAGCATCTCCCTGAGACCTAGACACAACACACACAAAGTAGAAACAGGAGGACTTAGCTTGAGATCAGTAAGAAGCAGGAGAACCTCTAACAACCAGCTTAGAACTCCAGAAGGAAATAACAACTGCAAGGTCTGCAGTGAGAGGCGTTGATAAAATAGAGCCACTAAACAGCAAATGAACAGAACCTGAGATCCTGCCCACAACAGACATCAAGGAAAAACAAAAAGACCTGTCAGATAGAATCACGTGCTGCAAGTCTATCTGATCTTCTCAGACCTCTCACAGGGCAGGCAGTGATAATATCAATCAGCTTATCCTTTCCTGCTCTATGACACGCTACTTACAGAATGCTGCATTTTTATGGTGATAGGTTCTGTTTACAGTTATTGTGTATTACATTATGCATGCCCTTGGCTGGAAAAAGTTTGAAATAATAATTAAAACAAAATCTGTGTAATAATAAAATAAGCTATAAACTCATGTAAGGCTACTGTAAAGGGGTTGTCCCATTTCATTAATTGCTGTTAATCAGTTTCCCCAAGTGTCCTTGAATAATCTTCTAAATAACTTCCATTTCCTAACTTGCACGGTTCTCCTGAAAAATGCCTTCATCTGCGCCTCTGTTGTCTACCTGTATCCCATGGATACGGCCAGCTACTTGCGGGGCTTGTATGTGCCGCGCCTGCGCACAATGTCCTACCTTCTCCCCAGCCGGCCGCTCGAGAACGCGCACGCATGGCTGTTTTACAAGCTGGGGAGGCGTGTCCTGCATGCTGGAGATAGTGCCGGGGAGAGAGACTGTCTGCCTGCCACGCTGCTGTCCTGCAGATTCTAGAGGAGGGAGGAGGGCCCTGGAAGATCACGGTGGCAGAGGTTAGTGATTGATATGCTCCCCTGGGCCCTATTAGTCACGGGCCGACTCCTTCTGGGCGCCGGAGCACACGGCGTCCTCGGTTGCTATGACGCCGTGCGCTCCCTCATGCTGCCGGAATACAGTGATACATCTTATAGATCATAGCAGTGTATTACTGTTTTCCGGCAGCATGAGGGAGCGCACGGCGTCATAGCAACCGAGGACGCCGTGTGCTCCGGCGCCCAGAAGGAGTCCAGGCAGCAATCCACAGATGCCCCCCACCCCATAAGTGCCCTCCACAGATGCCCCCCCACCCCATAAGTGCCATCCACAGATGCCCCCACCCCATAAATGCACTCCACAGATGCCCCCCCACCCCATAAGTGCCCTCCACAGATGCCCCCCCACCCCATAAGTGCCCTCCACAGATGCCCCCCCACCCCATAAGTGCCCTCCACAGATGCCCCCCCACCCCATAAGTGCCCTCCACAGATGCCCCCCCACCCCATAAGTGTCCTCCACAGATGCCCCCACCCCATAAGTGCCCTCCACAGATGCCCCCCCCCCCATATAAGCTAGGTAATAGGTCAGTGATAATATCAGACACCGGGAAAGCTGGGTAATAAGTCTATAAGACTTATTACCCAGCTTTCCCGGTATCAGATATTATCACTGACTTATTACCCAGCTTTCCCCGTATCAGATATTATCACTGACTTATTACCCAGCTTTCCCGGTATCAGATATTATCACTGACTTATTACCCAGCTTTAATAATATCTGATACCGGGAAAGCTGGGTACTAAGTCAGTGATAATATCAGACATCGGGAAAGCTGGGTAATAAGTCAGTGAATATATCTATCTATATCTAGCACAGATCATATGGCTACTAGCTAACATGCATTTGGGCTGTAGTGATTTATTGTTTTTGCTGCACAGAATGGGTTTGTAACACAGGTTTTATGTGTAAGTGTATTAGAATGCAGGACAGCCACAAGTTACTACATTAGTTCACTAGCATTGGTCAGTGGTCACTGAGTGATTCCCCAGCAGGGGGAGGGGCTTTACATACTCTGCAGGCTCCATGTGGATGACTCATCCACATGAACGAGCACGGACTGAGCTCTGAGGGTGAGTCATGAGGAGGCGTGGCCTTCGCTCAACTGCCTGAGAACCAGGAAGTTATCAGGACATCTACTTCTGGTAAGATTGAAACAGCAAAGTGGGACAACCCCTTTAACATTAGTTTTTTTTTTTGTGGATCTGTCATACATTTGCAAAAACGGTTCCATTACAATAATACAACCGCATGCATCCACCATGAACGATTTCAGTTGTATTATGTCTTCTATAGCCATGATATGACTTTCAATGAACACCATTGAAAGTCAATAGGGGACGGATCAGTTTTCTATTGTGTCAGAGAAAAACGGATCTATCCCCATTGACTTACATTGTGTGTCAGGACGGATCCGTCTTGCTCCGCACCACATCGCGGACAGAAAAACGCTAGTTGCAGCTTTTTTCTGTCCGCGATGAGGACACAACCAAATGGAACGGAATGCATTTTTGTGCATTCTATATTGTTCAGTTCCGTTTTGTCCCCATTGACAATGAATGGGGACAAAACTGAAACGTTTTTTTTCCGCTATTAAGAGCCTATGACGGATGTCAATAGCAGAATTGAAACCGCTAATGTGAAAGTAGCCTATGAAATGTATGCAGTTAATAAGAGTAATTTCCCATACAGTATACAAATTGGCCTCTAGACATTGTTGTAAATTGCGCAAAATTACATTTAAAGAATTATGGCAGTGCAGACTCCTGCAAAACTGGCTTTAAAAATCTCTCGGATGATAAATTCCCCCCAAGTTTTTACAATATACAGGGACAGATGGATGGTGACATTTTTGTATTCTCCAATTTAATTGGCATATGATTTGGTACCCATATAACTTACTTTGTCTGCATGCTGTAGGAAGATTATACAAAGTAAAGGCAGTGCTGGCTGGTTGTGTTGCATCAGTGTCACGGTCCCTCTTGTGACAGAGGTTAGAAGATCTGAGAGACTGGCTGCACGTTAGGTTATCTGACAGCCTATCTGTTTTCACTTGTTGCAGTGTTGTTGTTGGTAATGACCACACCTCTTGTGTCAGGTGTATATTGTGGTCATTACTGCTCTTCTATTTAGTCTGGACTCACACTTCATACCATGCGGTTGATATTATCTGCCTGGAGTTGGAAGAGCTGGTGTGTGGTCCTCATCTGAGTTCCTGCTCATCCATTTTCTATTGAAGATAAGTGTACTTCCCTTTGTATTTTGTTGTTCCTATTTGCTCTTTGTTTACTAGGCCTCAATGAGACGCTGGTTCATTTATCTGGGAAGGAACCAGTGGTCTCAGACCCTGTCACTACTCCTAGGGCTATTCAGGGTTACTAGGGCCTAGGTTTACGGTGTATGAATATTCCAACCTTCAGGGTCTATTCATACTGACATTTTGCTTTAATTCTTGTGGAACACTTAAAGGGTTAACAAAGTTGGTAAAATCCGTTTTTAATAACTTGAGGGGTGTAGTTTCTAAAATGGGTCATCTATGGGTGGTTTCTTCTATGTAAGCCCCACAAAGTGACTTCATAACTGAACTGGTCCTTATGGTGGGTTTTGGCAATTGTATTTAAAAAAAAAATTACTTCTAAGCCTTTTAACTTTCTGAAAAAATAAAATAACATTTACAAAATGACGCAAATATAAAATATTGGGAATGAAGTAAAAGCATTTCAAAGTTAATACCCGATAAACTGACACATGTCAGATTTGAAAAAAGGGGCTCCAGTATTTGGTCCAAACTGGCTGTTGCTTCAAGATGTTAATGAAGATATTTTCACCAAATCTTTTGACAGGAAGCTGGAACTGAAAAGGATTCTATGTATGATATTATATTTCGTTGCCCATTAACTGGTGAAATACTACAAATGGAGAAAATCGAATCACACTTAAAAAAAAGTATTGAAATGGTAAGTCATAACAACTATTTCGTAGAGTCTCTATATTTCCTCTTGTATCCCTTTTAATGAAATTAAAGGGGTTTTCCGCCAATCGGCTGTTTGAAGAGTGAGCGGCCTTCTCTTCTTTGTATACCTGCTCGCTGTCGACATCGCAGTAGTGAGCAGGTGTATGTACAAGCCGTCCCATTTCATTCAATGGGATGGCTCATTTCTAAGCCCTTGAATGGGGCCTGACCCCTGATATATTTATACATAGTTATTAGATCTCCCCTTAGTCGTCTTTTTTCTAAAGTGAATAACCCTAATGTTGATAATCTTTCAAGGTACTGTAGTACACCCATTCCAATTATTACTTTAGTTGCCCTCCTCTGAACCCTCTCTAGCTCTGCTATGTGTGCCTTGTTCACAGAAGCCCAGAACTGTACACAGTACTCCATGTGTGGTCTGACTAGTGATTTGTAAAGTGGTAGGACTATGTTCTCATCACGGGCATCTATGTACCTTTTGATGCAACCTATTATCTTATTGGCCTTGGCTGCAGCTGCCTGACACTGGTACTCATGTACCTTTCTGGCAGGTCAGAGAATAACGTTTTTTGCAGAAGTTCTTCTTTATGGTTCAATCAGTTTTTATTGATTTATCCAAGCAGATTAGCAATAATAATTACCAAGCGTTGTAAGAGGTAACTGTGAAAAACACATGAAAAAATGTAATATATCCAAAGATAAAAGACACTAGTAATGCTGATTGGTATCCACTTCTGAAACATTTGAGTATATGAATATAATAAGGAGAATATGTCTGTGAAGGTTCTCATTTATCCAGGTCATGGTATATCTGTAAAGAATAAATCAAGGCAACTGGACTTACAGTAAGTCCAGTTGCCTTGATTTATTCTTTACAGATATAATAAGGAAAAATAAAAAAATAAAAAGAAATAACGAAAATGTAGAGGTAAGGAAACATGAAGAAGGATAGAAGGGGAGACAAGACAGAGACATTAGGTAAGGAACACGGATATCGGGAGAATACATGGAGACAAGATATACCATATCTAGGCTGATAATATCAGAAGAACTTAAAGGTCATGAAAGAGAGCCATCACTCAACCAAGCCAAGAAGCGCGGGGAGGAACGGAACTGGAGCCAAGACTCCCAAGTTAATGTATAGACTGGGTCGGATAAACTTGAATCAGCACTTAACTCCTCTAGGCGTACCAGTGCATCCAGAGCAGTTGCCCAGGTAATCCTATGCAGGCTCTCTGTTGACTTCCACCTACGGGGAATAATCTGCCTCATGGCAAGTACAAAAAAAATCTTAAGATACCTCTCTTAACATGCTTTATTCACCCTGGAAAAATACAGAGCAGTGCTATCAGAGGAGACAGCGATATAGTAGTCCGGTAAAGATGGTTATATAGAGAGAAAACATCTTTCCACAAAGGGGCTTCTCCAGGGCAATCCCACCATATATGAGCCATTGTGCCAGTATCCGTTTGGCAACGCCAGCAGACATCTGGTACCGATGGATAGAATTTGCGTACCACCTGGTCCAAATTTTGTAATTAAGCTCTTGGAGGCCAATTGAAGAGGAGGACTTATGTGTGAATAGTAAAGATCTTTTCCATTGATCTGGGGAAATAGTAACTCTCAACTCTTCCTCCCAAGCCCTAACCAATTTTATTCCCTGGGAATGTATCCCATGAGTTTTATCCTCCGTCTCTCCATCATTAATCATACTGTAAATCAAGGAAACCGTATGACCTGGAGCTGACTCAGAGACACATAAGTTCTCAAATGAGGTCAGTCGTATATTAGACTGAGACCCAGGCGTCAAGGACCATTTGAGATTTCTTAACTGAAAATAAAGAAACCATCTACCTGTGTATTTGGGAGGATGTGAGACAAATCATTCAGGGGAAGAAAAGCCTCATCACCTTGAGGATCTTTGACAGTAATTGATGTGGGATGAGTGCACAGCTGAGTGCACAGTTCTTCTTTAAACTCCCCCTCACTCATTTAGCTTGTATGAGTGGAGCATTGGAGCATTCCTTGCTCCATTGCTTAACCCATTCCCTACACTGCATTGCGCAGGGCAAGGGCTTTTTCTTCACTACCAGTGACATACCGGGTTTCTCATAGGTATGCTATGCGGAGGCTTCTGTCCAGTCGTGAGCCTGGTGATGTCACAGGCGCAAAGGCTAGGGCAGTGATAAAGACCGCCCATTAGTGCCGATTACATCACCTCGATCACTGTAAGGCGGAAGCCCCCGCCTAGCATACTGAGAAGAAGCCAGGTACGTCACCAGTAAACAAACAGCCCTTGTCCTGCAGGACAAGAGGAAGCATCAGAGCTAGAAATGCTCCACCCATACAGGCCAAATGAGTGAAGGGGAGCTTATGTCCGGGTTTAGCTCTGAACCTCGACAACCCCTTTAACTAAATTGCACATGAAAAACAGCCATTAAACTAGCATAAAACATTCTAACTAATCACTACTTTTTAACCACCCTCATAAGTATGCTATAAAAAGCTAACTGTGTGTTCATGTGAAGATTCATATGACATTAACATTTTACAAATGAGATTCGACGCTTATAACAGCTGGTCACTTTAACGTTATATCCATCTCAGTTTTAAGAACACAAACGCTTGAGGGAAAGGGAAAATGCAGGAGACATCCCAATGTAGCCCATCTGTTCACACATAATGTACACTATATGGACAAAAGTATTGGGACTCCTTTACATTACACCTACAGGAGATTTCATGACATTTCATTCTAAATGCATAGGCATTAATATGGAGTTGGTTCCGCCTTTGTATCAGCTTCCCCTCTTCTGGGAAGGCTTTCTACAAGACTTCGGAGTGTGTCTATAGGATTGTTTGCCCAATCATCTAGAAGAGCATTTGTGAACAGACACTGATGTTGAACGAGAAGGCCTGGCTCCCAATCTCCATTGTAGTTTATCCCAATAGTGTTAGATGAGGTTGAGGTCAGGATTTTGTGTGGTCCAGTTAACTTCTTCCACCCCACACTCATTTAACAATGCCTTTATGGACCTTTGTTTGTGCAGTGGGGCAAAGTCACTCTGGAACAGAAAACCGCTTTCCCCAAAAAGTCCCCTATAGAACAACCCCAATGCAAGATTACTTTCTCCTGGCATCTGCCAACCCCAGACTATTTCATCAGCCTGACAAATATACTGTAGATGCATGATTCACTCCACAGAACACAATTCCACTTCTCAAGAGTCCAGTGGCATTATGCCTTACACCACTCCATCTATAATTTTGCATTGTGCTTTGTGATGTAAGGCTTGCATGCAGTTACTTGGCCATGCAAACTTATGCCATTAAACTCCCAGTGCAGTTTATGTCTGATGTAATACTGAGTCAGCAGCTCATTGAAGATTTTCATGCACTTTGCGCATCACCACATGGCGACCCCACTCTGTGACCTTATGTCATCTGCTATTTCGTGGCTCAGTTGCCTAAACACTTCCACTTTGCAATAATACCACTGACAGCTAATTGTGGAATATCTAGGAGGGAAGAAATTTCACAAACTGACATGTTGCAGTAGTGGCATTCTTTTAGTGCCACACGTAAATTATGTGAACTCTTTAGAGCAAGCCATTCTTTCACAAACATTTGTAAAGGCAGACTGCAAGGCTAGGTGCTGGCTTTTATAAGGTTGTGGCAATGGGACTGAATGAAACACCGTAATGCACTGATTGAAAGATGTTCATAATACTGTACCTTCAGTAGATCATATTTTGGCGCATCCTGACTTTTTGGTTTGGTATAATCAGTGTGAGGTCTTCTGTAGTGGTCTTTCCAACTGGACATAATTAGCTCCTGAGCTGCCTGAGAGTATCCACTTAAAGGAAACCTGTCATTATCAGCATTGCAGCGCAGGAAAAGTCATGGCTGCCTGAGAAAAGTCGCATTTATTCACAAGCTTTTGCTCTCCCCACCTATACGCAAAAGATTGACAGTTCTTTCCCAGGGTGAAAACTAAGTAAAAAAGCTCAAATTATCAGCAAGAAAGTGGAGACAGCAGGAGCACATAAATAGCCATGACTCTTACCAGGAAGTATAAAGTTGGTGACAGGTTCCTTTATTCCCCTTGGTGCCAGTAAGTAGACCTATTTAATCTTTCCAGTGCCACATAGGGTTGGGCGATATCAAAAATATTCCCACGATAACGATATTAATAAATTTATCACAATAACGATATATATCGCGATAAATACCCATTTAGAAGAAAAAACACTTGGGGCCACAAGGAAACATTATACTGTATGGAGGCAGCCACAAGGAGACATTATACTGTATGGGGGCAGCCACAAGGAGACGTTATACTGTATGGGGGCAGCCACAAGGAGACGTTATACTGTATGGGGGCAGCCACAAGGAGACGTTATACTGTATGGGGGCAGCCACAAGGAGACATTATACTGTATGGGGGCAGCCACAAGGAGACGTTATACTGTATGGAGGCAGCCACAAGGAGATGTTATACTGTATGGGGGGCAGCCACAAGAAGATGTTATACTGTATGGGGGCAGCCACAAGGAGATGTTATACTGTATGGGGGAAGCCACAAGGAGACGTTATACTGTATGGGGACAGCCACAAGGAGACATTATACTGTATGGCGGCAGCCACAAGGAGACATTATACTGTATGGGGGCAGGCACAACGAGACATTATACTGTATGGAGGCAGTCACAAGGAGACGTTATACTGTATGGAGGCAGCCACAAGGAGACATTATACTGTATGGAGGCAGTCACAAGGAGACGTTATACTGTATGGGGACAGCCACAAGAAGACGTTATACTGTATGGGGAAGCCACAAGGAGACGTTATACTGTATGGGGAAGCCACAAGGATACATTATACTCTATGGGGGCCACAAGGAGACATTATACTGTTTAGGGGCCACAAAGAGATATTACACTGTATGGGGGCCACAAGGATACATTATACTGTATGGGAAGGCAGCAAGGCACGAGGAAACATATACTGTAAGGGCAGGCAGCATGACACAAGGAGACATTATATACTGTATGGGCTGGCAGCGGGGCACAGGGAGACATTATATACTGTATGGGAAGGCAGCAGGGCACAAGGAGACATTATATACTGTATGGGCAGGCAGCGGGGCACAAGGAGACATTATATACTGTATTGGCAGGCAGCGGGGCACAAGGAGACATTATATACTGTATGGGCAGGCAGCGGGGCACAAGGAGACATTATATACTGTATGGGAAGGCAGCGGGGCACAAGGAGACATTATATACTGTATGGGCAGGCAGCGGGGCACAAGGAGACATTATATACTGTATGGGCAGGCAGCGGGGCACAAGGAGACATTATATACTGTATGGGCAGGCAGCGGGGCACAAGGAGACATTATATACTGTATGGGCAGGCAGCAGGCCACAAGGAGACATTATATACTGTATGGGCAGGCAGCGGGCCACAAGGAGACATTATATACTGTATGGGCAGGCAGAGGGCCACAAGGAGACATTATATACTGTTTGGGCAGGCAGTGGGGCACAAGGAGACATTATATACTGTATGGGCAGGCAGTGGGGCACAAGGAGACATTATATACTGTATGGGCAGGCAGCGGGGCACAAGGAGACATTATATACTGTATGGGCAGGCAGTGGGTCACAAGGAGACATTATATACTATATGGGCTGGCCGCTTGGCAGGCAGTGGGCCACAAGAGTCACTATACTGCATGGGACCACCAGGAGACATTATACTGTATGGGAAAACAATTTGTAACCCCTCCGCCATCAGTATAATAATGTCTTGTGTTCCCCCATACAGTAATATCTTTTTGCTCCTGTATGGGGGCAACAGGGAGACATTATAGTTTATCAAGTGCCATCACCATGTGCAGTGCAGCTTGCAGGCAGGGCCAGGGCCGCAGAAGACATAGACAGTACAACCTTTATTTCTAACACCTGGGCTGTTAGGGTCTCTAAATCCTCTTCCTCCACCTTGGCTTGGACTTGGACACAGACTGCTGACTGACTTTGCACGCCTCACTCCTGTGCTCGGCCAGTGAGCGGAGACTTGAATATTTGAGCGAGGAGGAGCCGGGGGGCCCGCTGCAGGAAGTAATATGTACGGTACAAATATGCACGATGCTGGGGCAGGCTGACACAGATTTAGGTGCGGTCAGCACGCATATGACCGCTTTTATGACATCACCAAATACTGCGGTTATTTGGAAACAGCGATATCGCCATATCGATGTTTCTTAATACCGCGGTATATCGTTGACACCGGTTTACCGCTCAACCCTACATAGACATGCAGCTTGTGGTATTACATTTGACTAATCTATAGTTTATATCAGTGTTTCCCAACCAGCGTGCCTCCAGCTGTTGCAAAACTAGAACTCCCAGCATGCCCGGACAGCATTTGGCTGTGCGGGCATGCTGGGAAGTATAGTTTTGCAACAGCTGGAGGCACACTGGTTGGGAAACACTGGTTTACATAGTATTGATTGACATCTGTTGTGTTTTCCACTCATACTAGCTAACTGAGGCTGATCCTATTTCTGCATCCATCATGAAGATTTATACATTTAACAAACATCAAGATAAAGTGAAATTAGGAGTTGAAACTATGGCAAGGTAAGACTCTCCTACTATTTCCATTTTCTGATAGAAATTTTAATTTATTTAACTTATTAACTTTTCTAACAACTTTAAAGAAACCTTGTCGTGTCTCATATCAGAGAAATTTACCGTACTTCTTCTCCAGTCTCCCCATTTTCCTAAGCTAAAATTTACCCTGAATTCTGTGATAAATCTATCTTGAGAGACAGGAGGGCTATCAGCTTACTAATGGATCAGATTACATTATCCCATAGAAGTCTATAATCAGATTACATTATCCCATAGAAGTCTATAGGGAGGGGGGGGGGGGGGAGTGAGCTGTAGAGTAAGAAATTAGCTAAGAGACACAGACGCTGTTGTGTAGCTAAGGCTACTTTCACACTTGCGGCAGAGTTATCCAGCAAGCAGTTCCGTCGCTGTAACTGCCTGCCGGATCTGGCAAAACGTATGCCAACTGATGGCATTTGTAAGACTGATCAGTCTTAAAAATGCCTGATCAGTCAGAAAAATGCATTGAAATGCCGGATCCGTCTTTCCGGTGTCATCCGGCAAAAAGGATCCAGCATTTATATGCTTCACCTTTTTTTCGGCCTGCGCATGCGCAGATCGGAAAGACGGATCCGACTTTCCGGTATTTTAAATGCCGGATCCGACATTTAGGCAAGTCTTCAGTTTTTTGGGCCCGAGATAAAAAACTTAGCATGCTACGGTTTTCTCTTTTGCCTGATCGGACAAAATGACTAAATGGAAGACATCCTGATGCAAACTGAACGGATTACTCTCCATTCAGAATGCACGGGGATATAGCTGATCAGTTCTTTTCCAGCTTTGAGCACTTTTGACGGAACTCAGTGCCGGAAAAGTAAAACGCTAGTGTTATATTCCACCTAGGTGCTTTTTCACATCACTTTTTGCTCATTACTCCTCAATGATATCCTGTATGGTACTTCTGAATGATATTGAGCGAGAGAGCGTTAGGAAGCAGAATCTGCTTTCTCTATGTGTAGTTTATGGGCAGACATGATAACAACTAGTCTTTATCCACTAATGGCAGAAACAATTAACATAGTGGTTAGATATAGTGCAGTCACTCATGTATGCAAACATGGCAGATTATTGAAAAAATATATATCAGAAATTTTACATAAGCTTTAAAATGTCATAAGTGGGTCCAGCTGTATACAAAATACTGCATAGTAACAAAGAATGTATACCCATTCAACTTTTTTCTAGGTACCTTAAAAACATTATTGAAAATCCTAATGAGGAGAAATATAAAAAAATTAAGCTATCGAACAAAGTTTTTCAGGTGAGTCTTTCTTAGCTCTGCTGACACTCATTTCTAGAAGTCAGCAGGTGTCACAGCGGTCACATTTCCCCCTACCACCTGGACATTCTGCCCATCCTACTGATGTTGTACTAAGGACTGCAATGAGCATATCTCTTCAATATTTCAACTACCGTATATTATTGTTCAATCCTGGTGACACATTCTATGCACCGTATTTTTATTTTAGGAAAAAGTTATTTGTCTGGAAGGAGCACATGAATTTTTAGAAGCAGTTGGATTTGAGAAGAAGACACTGGCTTTGCAAGGACAAGGTATTATAACTATGCTGCAAAATAGTGAGTGTTGCAAACTCGTTAAAGGGTACTCCAGGCGTTTCATAAAATCCTGGTGTCTTCTTTTCTGTGTAGAAAATATAGTTTGGTCAATACTTACCTGTCTGTCATGTTTCTGTTGTCTTCTTTGCGCTCAGCCTGGCCACGGGCTCTTCCACTCAGGTCCCAACCGGATGTGTTCCCAAACCTTTATGTTCAGCGGTATACTGTATATGCAGCTGAACGCAGAGACTGCTGAGAGAAGCAGAAAAGTGCAGTTGAATAGTAATGTTGCCCACACTTGTTTGATGCATGTGTTGACTTGGCTAGCACATCGGTCCATCAGAAGAGGAGTAAGGAATGGCCTGTTGTAAGCACTATGACAGTGCGGCTCATGCTTCATGTTATGCAAATGTGAAGAAGAACTGCAAACCAAACAAGCCCTTGTTTGGGCTGTGGGAAAAGGATAGGCCTACGTTTTGAGACCTGTACAGCCATCACTGTGGCTGCAGTGACCTGAAAGGGTCCATAGGCACCAAAGGTGACCTCCTGCATGCATGGGGGGAGATTTTTTTAATTTTAAGCCTCTGGATAGGTCATCAATACATGATCGGTCACCTGTCACCCCTGCCGATTAGCTGCATCCTGATTCCATTGGATAGAGGCTTGGTATTGCAGCTCAGCCACCATCACTTGAATAGGCCTGAGCTGTGCATATGATATCATGTGACCGATTAACATGACATCAGTGGCCTAGGAAGAGACCGTTGGCACTCTTGGAGCGCCACAGCCTCTTCAAACAGCTTGGAGTCAGACCCCCACTGATAATAAGGTTGCAATCGATACTTTTGTACCCGGATTGATCTAATAACAGGATTTGCTATTTTACGATACTAGGCTGCACTACTGCACAGCCTAGTATTAGTTAGAGAACATGGTGTGCACCGCCCTTTGCATGCACCATGTTCTCATCAGTCAATCTCCCTACTGTGATACTGCTGCTGCTGGCCACCAATGACAATAGCTCTGAAGATTTGGGGAGGGGCTGTGGCCACTGCGCCTCCAGTGAATATAATTAACCTGTTAATACAAATGGTGGCGGCGGGTGCCGACCATATCACACAGCCGGCAACCGGCCTCAGTGACAGGGCACGATGATCCCACGAACCCCGCCAATTAACCCCCCAGGTGAGGAAGCTAAGGGGTTAATTGAAGCGGTTCAGCGGGATCCCTGTCATTGAAGCAGGGTGCAGCACACATTTGTATTAACGGGTCAATTATATTCATTGGTGGTGCAATGCCCCCCCCCCCCAGTATAATATTCATTGGTGGCAGTGGCCCTCGGGTTCCCTCCTCTTCAGTATCTTCATTGGTGGTAGTGGCAGCTTCAGATCGGAGCCCCAGCAGTGAAATTGCGGGCCTCCAATCTGTTACCACGGCATCCAGGACGCTGCTGAAGCCATCCATGGATGCCATGGTAAGCTCCCTGCTGCCGTGTACACAAAGCACAGGGCAGCATGGACACTGTAAAATCCTATTCATCCTAATAGATCTCGATTAGGGTGAATAGGACAAGGGCTCTAATAGTCAGAGCTCCTGCTCTCTCAGTCAGCAGAAGTGCCGATCCAGACTTTACCACTTTACATGCCACGGGCAATGGCACCCGTCGCATTTAAAATGGTGGGTGACAGAGGGAGCGGACTCGACCCTCTGTCTCCCCTTGACACCCCGCAAATGTGATCACTGGGTGCCGATGTGTGTAAATGCTGGCTAGAGTCTGATATAGGCTCAAAGCCAGCCTTAAGTATTTTCCAGCAGGCTGTGCCTCTCTGGCACAGCCTGCTGCCTAATGTCAGTGAAGCGCTGACATTAAAATGCAATACACGGTAGGGATAGTGCATTGTATTTTAAAAGCAATCAAAATGTTGTCTATTATAGTCCCCTTGTGGGACTATTAGGTGGTAAAAAAAAAAACCACACATTTAGACTGAATTCACACGTCCAAGGAACGCGGTCCGTGAGATACCGGACTGGCATCCTGCTTAGTGCAGGAGTGCACAGCTTCATTGATCGCTATAATGCCTTGCACTTTGTGCTGCAGCCGCAGTACAGTGATTCACTCGTATACGAGTGTATTACTGTACAGCAACTGTGGCACGACGCGGGCGGCGTCATAGCAACCAATGACGCCATGCGATCCTGCACTAAACAGGATGCCAGTCGTGTTTAGTGCAGGAAGTGTGAAATTAGCCTTATTAAATAAAAGAAATTCTAGTGGAAAAAAAAATGCATTTTTTTTCCATTGAAAAAATGCTTTTCAATGAAATAATTCATATATTTGGTATTGCTGCTTTCCTAACGACCCGAACTACATCAATATCATGTAAATTATCCCCCATGGTGAATGCCATAAAATAAAAAAATGACAGAATTGCTCATTTATTTTTTATTGCCACCAAGAAAGCTTAAAGGGATTCTGTCACCAGGTTTCACCCCCTCAAGATAAAAATATGGTTATGTTCAGGGAGCTTTAACCATTCCTAATGTGGTCTTATAAATGTAATCTGTAGGCTCATTTTGCTAAAAATACGCTATTACTAACCTGTCAGTCATAAAAATAAGGTGCCTAAGGGGATATAAATGGCTCCAAGCTGCCGCCCTCACCTGCTGCCGTTCGTGCCCAGCGCCGCCTCATAATCTTCTGTGACGCTTCCAGCTCTCCCTCTGTAACATCACTGTGAAAGCCTCCCTCCTCCCTCTGTAACATCGCTGTGAAAGCCTCCTGCTTGCTCTCTCTCCCTCCCCCCTCCTCCCTCCTCCCTCTGTAACATCGCTGTGAAAGCCTCCTGCTCGCTCTCTCTCCCTCCCCCCTCCTGCCGCTGTAACATCGCTGTGAAAGCCTCCTGCTCTCCCTCCCTCCCCCCTCCTCCTGCTGCTGTAACATTAAGATGTTACAGCAGCAGGAGGAAGGGGAGGGAGGGAGAGCAGGAGGCTTTCACAGCGATGTTAGGGAGGGGGGAGGGAGAGAGAGCGAGCAGGAGGCTTTCACAGCGATGTTACAGAGGGAGGAGGGAGGCTTTCACAGCGATGTTACAGAGGGAGAGCTGGAGGCGTCACAGAAGATTATGAGGCGGCGCTGGGCACGAACGGCAGCAGGTGAAGGCAGCAGCTTGGAGCCATTAACATCCCCTTGGGCACCTTATTTTTATGACTGACAGGTTAGTAATAGCGTATTTTTAGCTAAATGAGCCTACAGATTACATTTATAAGACCACATTAGGAATGGTTAAAGCTCCCTGAACATAACCATATTTTTATCTTAAAGCATTCAACAAGCATTCAAAATGTGTAATTTACTCCAAATGTTACCAATGAAAACTACAAGTCATCCCGCAAAATTCAAGCCCATAGAAAGAAAAAAAAAAAAGTTATGTGTCTTTGGAAGTGGTGATGCAAAATGATTTTGGGGTTTTATTGCAGAAAAGTAGTAAAACATTAAAAAATATATATATGTTATTTGGCATCACTGTAAACGTTCTGACCCAGAGAATAAAGATAATATATTATTTATACTGAAAAAAGAAAGCCGTAAAATTTATATATATTTATTTACCGTATTTTTCGCCGTATAAGACGCACTTTTTCTCCCCCCAAAATGGGGGGAAAATGCCCCTGCGTCTTATACGGCGAATGCTGTCAGTTTTACATCGCAAGCTGTGTGCGTCCATGTATGTGGTGACTGTGTGCATGAATGCATCCATGTATGTGGAGAGTGCGTTTATGACTGCGTCCATGTATATAGAGAGTGCGTGTATGACTGCGTGGTGACTGTGTGTATGAGTGCATGTATGTGGTGACTGTGTGTATGAGTGCATCTATGTATGTGGACAGTGCGTGTATGACTGCATCCATGTATGTAGTGACTGTGTGTATGAGTGCATCTATGTATGTGGAGAGTGCGTGTATGACTACATCCATGTATGTGGAGAGTGCATGTATGAATGCATCATGTATGTGGAGAGTGCGTGTATGACTGCGTCCATGGCTGTGGAGAGTGCGTGTATGACTGCGTCCATGTATGTGGAGAGTGTGTGTATGACTGCATCCATGTATGTGGAGAGTGCGTGTATGACTGCGTCCATGTATGTGGAGAGTGTATGACTGCGTTCATGTATGTGGAGACTGCGTTCATGTATGTGGAGAGTGTGTGTATGACTGCATCCATGTATGTGGAGAGTGCATGTATGAATGCATCATGTATGTGGAGAGTGCGTGTATGACTGCGTCCATGTATGTGGAGAGTGTGTGTATGACTGCATCCATGTATGTGGAGAGTGTGTATGACTGCATCCATGTATGTGGAGAGTGTGTATGACTGCATCCATGTATGTGGAGAGTGTGTGTATGACTGCGTCCATGTATGTGGAGAGTGCGTGTATGACTGCATCCATGTATGTGGAGAGTGCGTGTATGACTGCATCCATGTATGTGGAGAGTGCGTGTATGACTGCGTCCATGTATGTGGAGAGTGCGTGTATGACTGCGTCCATGTATGTGGAGAGTGCGTGTATGACTGCGTCCATGTACGTGGAGAGTGCGTGTATGACTGCGTCCATGTATGTGGAGAGTGCGTGTATGACTGCGTCCATGTACGTGGAGAGTGCGTGTATGACTGCGTCCATGTACGTGGAGAGTGCGTGTATGACTGCGTCCATGTACGTGGAGAGTGCGTGTATGACTGCGTCCATGTACGTGGAGAGTGCGTGTATGACTGCGTCCATGTATGTGGAGAGTGCGTGTATGACTGCGTCCATGTATGTGGAGAGTGCGTGTATGACTGCGTCCATGTATGTGGAGAGTGCGTGTATGACTGCATCCATGTATGTGGAGAGTGCGTGTATGACTGCATCCATGTATGTGGAGAGTGTGTGTATGACTGCGTCCATGGCTGCAGTATGAAAGGCTAAAATACTTGTGGATATGTAAAGGGGAATCAGACATGTCTACTACAATTGCAGCGCAGGTTTTAAAGGGGTTGAGTTGAATATAAACTCCGTCAGCAACTGTAAATGTAAAAAAACAAAATCCTGCTAAAAATGACAGTAAATACAGTAAATAAAAAGTCACAAAATAGCCATATAAGAGGGGTTTGCACAGGAGGAGGCGGTTTGTGAAGAAGTGTGTAAGTGTGTATGGGGGGCCCCGTACAAAAATTTGCTGTGGGGCCCAGTCAGTTCTAGTTACGCCTCTGAGTAGAATGCAGTTTTGTCGAGCATGATTATTTGGGTATATACAAAAGGAACTACCGTGAAAGGCAAATGATAAGGGGGAAAAAAGGACATGATTCTGTGGGGATTTGACCTGGAACATGATTGTACAGAACGTGGTCATATCGTCTATGTCAATTGCAGCAAAACACATCTCATCTATGTCAGGTGTGGCAATACTAGTGGACATTTGCTTGCTCAATTTGCATACATCTAATTGCTTGTTCCAAGTCCATAAGTGCTTGTACAATTAGCATAGACGGTTGATCACATGATCATAGTATTAATATCCAAAATGAAAAAGCATGTTGAGAGGATGTACTGAAAAAACACAGGCTATAGATCCCACAGGGGATGTCATATAAACATATGGACATATAGAGCCATACAAATGCTTCAAGAGAACCATTATACTGTGAGACTGCAATTGTCCAGCCTGTTATCTATTTGTCAATGTTTTACTGTAAATACACTGGAGGAACCGCAAGTCAAGTGGCCTCATATTTAGTAAATTGCATCCATTACATTGTGCATATGTGTGAATATGTTCTGATGCAATGTAGAGAAATTGAGAGGCTGCAGCATTCTCATTTTATTATTGTGGATTATTTTATATAAGAATAAAATTAGATTTTATCGAAATGATGACTAGGAAAATCTGTTTAACTCCTTCACGACATGTGACATACTAATGCCTCTTAGCGGAACGTGACTTCCCGTAAATTAACATAGTAGTACATCTTGATGATTGGGCGGGCAAGGAGCTGTGCACTCCTGATCAATGCAGGGGTCCAGCTGTGACTGACAGCCGGGACCCTGATGTATCCGCTGGCATTGCTGTAAATGGCGATGCTGGCAGATTAAACCCTTAAACGTCGTGATCACCACTGACTGCGGCATATTAGAGGATCGCCGGCCTTGCAAAGGCCTTGGGGTCTGCCATGTACGGAAGCCTGTGAGACCCTGCCAGGCTGTGTCTCACAAGCACACTGTCAGCACAGCATGTATAATACTACATTGAGACAAGGATCAGAACCTGAAGTGAAAAAAAGTTAAAAATAATAAATAAAAGTTTAATGCAAAAAAAAAAAAAAGTCCCTCTTTAAATTCATAAGGCGATTTTTAATGAAAATTTTATAAAAAATAGACTAGACATAGTCTGTAATGAGCAGCTCTATAAAAATATCACATGAAAAACTGTCAAAACAGCAATTTTTGGGTCACCTTGCCCCCAAAAAGTGTAATATTGAATGTTTAAAAAAATCATATGTACTAAAAAATGGTACCAATAAAAATGTAAACTATTCCTGCAAAAACGAACCCCTACACAAGACGTTTGTCAGAAATAAAAAAATAATATGCCTTTCAGGAAATGGACATACAAAAACATGATTTTATTCAAAAATGCTTTATTATGTAAAACTAAAACCAAAAAAATTAAAATGGACATATTTGGTATTGTGTTCATAGCAACCTGCTCTTTAACTCTTTGGATACCAGAGGTTTTCTCGTTTTTATTTTTCTTCCCTATCTTTCTTGAGCCATGACTTTTTTATTTTTCCGTTCACATAGCTGAATAAGTGCTTATTTTTGGCTGGACAAGTTGTACTTTCTAATGCCACCATTTTATATGGCATTCAATGTAGTGGGAAGCGGGAAAAAAATCCAAATGGGGTGAAATAGAAAAAAAAAAAAAAAAAGCAATTCCTCAACCATTTTAAGAGTTTTGTCCCCTTGGCGTTTCGCTTGCGGCTAAATTGACCTGTGCCCTTCATTCTCTGGGTCAGTACAATTACAACAATACAACATATGTATAGGTTTTTATGTCTAAATAGTGTAAAAATAAATTTCAACTTAGAAATTTTTTTTTTTCTTTTTTACATCACCATATACTGACCCCCATAACTTTTTCCCTATTGGAAAAATATTTTATATTTTAATAGCACAGGTGTTTTCGGTCGCTGTGATGCCCATGATGTTTACATTTTTTGTTATTTATGTGAGCCCTTTTTTTTTTATTCTGAACAATCATGGATTTTTTAGATCCATTATTTGTACAGAATTGCCCTTTTCTTATGTTGACCTGCTCGCCAAAATAAGAATTGCAGCTTCAATGCCCTGGGTCTCTTAACCACTAAAGGACCACAGGTTTATACCCCCCTAGTGACCAGGCCCTTTTTTACAAATCGGCACTTCACAACTTTAACGGTTTATTGCTCGGTCATGCAACTTAATGAATTTTACCTCCTTTTATTCTCACAAATACAGCTTTCTTTTGGTGGTATTTGATTGCTGCAGAGATTTTTCGTTTTTCTGATATTAATCAAAATAGACCGCATCTTTCTAAAAAAAAAAAGTGTATTTTTAACTTTCTCTGGTTAAATTGTTCAAATATAATTACATTTCTATAGAAGTTTATGTCAGAATTTATTGTGCTACATGTCTGATAAAAAAAAAATCCAATAAGTGTATATTTATTGGGTTGCGCAAAAGTTATAGCGTTTACAAACTATGGTACAAAAATGTGAATTTCCACATTTTGAAGCAGCTCTGACTTTCTGAGCACCTGTCATGTTTCTTGAGGTGCTAGAATGCCAGGATAGTATAAATACCCCCCAAATGACCCCATTTTAGAAAGAAGACACCCCAAAGTATTCGCGGAGGGGCATGGTGAGTTCATGTATGATTTAATTTTTTTTCACAAGTTAGTGGAAAATGACACTTTCATGAGGAAAAAAATTAAATATAAAGTTTCCATTTCTGATAACTTCTGGCAAAAAAATAAAATAAATCTCCCACGGACTCACTATGCCCCTCAGTGAATACCTTGAGGTGTCTACTTTCCGAAATGGTGTTATTTGTGGGGTGTGTTTACTGTTCTGGCATTTTGGGCGGGGCTAAATTGTGAGCAACCCTGTAAAGCCTAAAGGTACTCGTTGGACTTTCGGCCCCTTTACGCACCTAGGCTGCAAAAAAGTGTCACACATGTAATATCGCCATACTCAGAAGAAGTGGGGCAATGTGTTTTGGAGTGTATTTTTACATATACCCATGCTGGGTGTGAGAAATATCTTTGTAAATTGACAACTTTGTATAAAAAAAAAATGTAAAAAGTTGTCATTTACAGAGATATTTCTCGCACACAGGATGAGTATGTGTGAAAAGACACCCCAAAACACATTTCCCTACTTCTCCTGAGTACGGCGATACCACATGTTTGACACTTTTTTGCAGCCTAGGTGCGCAAAGGGGCCCAAATTCCAAAGAGTACCTTTTAGGAGGGCATTTTTAGACATTTGGATTCCAGACTTCTTCTCACGCTTTAGGGCCCCTAAAATGTCAGGGCAGTATAAATACCCCACATGTGACCCTATTTAGGAAAGAAGACACCCCAAGGTATTCCGTGAGGGGCATGGCGAGTTCATAGAAGATTATTATTTTTTTGGCTCAAGTTAGTTTCCCTTTCCGCTAACTTGTGACAAAAAGTTCAATCTTTCATGGACTCAATATGTCCCTCAGGGAATACCTTGGGGTGTCTTCTTTACAAAATGGGGTTATTTGTGGGGGTTTTGTACTGCCCTGGCATTTGAGGGTCTCCACAATCATTACATGTATGGCTAGCATTAGGAGTTTCTGCTATTCTCCTTATATTGAGCATACGGGTAATGAGATTTTTTTTTTGTCCGTTCAGCCTCTGGGCTGAAAGAAAAAATGAACGGCACAGATTTCTTCATTCGCATCGATCAATGTAGATTAAAAAAATCTCTGCCAAAAAATGTGCAAAAAAAAAAAAAAAAAAAGGGGAAAGGCGTCTGCCAGGACATAGGAGCTCCGCCCAACATCCAAACCCACTCAGCTCGTATGCCCTGGCAAACCCAATTTCTCCATTCATATCAATCGATGTGGATGAATAAATCATTGCCAGAATTTTTATTTATTTTTTTATAAAAAATGTTTTCCAAAGCGTATGAACACCGCCACTCAGCTCATAAGCCTCGGCAAATTTATCTTTTTTACTGAAGAGGAGAAATCTCGTCTTGCAGCGCCGCATACACCGACTTTGTGTAATCTGACAGCAGCGCAATGCTTCTGTCAGAATGCACATCAGTGCTGCAGCTGGTGGATCGCTTGGGCCACCTGGGAGGTTAAAAAAAATAAAAAAAAAACAGGCCGCAACGCAATAAATTTATTAACATCAACTGTTATAAACTTTATATAACATTTGAAACAGAATATTAACTTTTTTGCTTACCTGTGATTTTTTTTGATTTTTTTTTACCTTTAGAGGACAAACCTCTCCTTCCCCATAGGACAAAGTACAAAGCGCAAATCGCCCAGAGATGTGGCGAAGTACATTATGCACTTTGTCCCATGTGAAAGGAGAGGTTTATAGCAGCTCTGTGTGAAAGGGCCCTAAGACCTCTGTGTGGCTGTCCTGTGTCACGCGATCCCTACACTAATAGTGTACCTGTGTGTGGTACTTGCGTAAACACTCCCCTATGCATAGGGCTGGATGGTCAGGACAGTCAGGACAAAAAAAAGGTGGTGTCACGCCTTATTCCAGCCCTGCTACAGACACAATCTTTTTCTTGGGGAACGCTGAGTTGGGGTACAGGGATAGACACTCGGGAAGTGTCTGCCATGTAGCCGGCTAACTACATCAGGGACTTGGGGCACGGACCCTCCTGTATTCTGAAATGATCTCTTCCGGGAATTTTAGGAAGGATCCCGTTCTCCCAGCCTTACTGTAGAGAACAAAACTATTATACAGAGCCGATTGAATAAAATAAACAGACACTTTCTTATACCAGCGTCTGGTGCGGTGGGACACTAAATAGGGAGCCAACATCTGGTCATTGATGTCCACCCCTCCCATGTGAAGGTTATAGTCGTGGACAGAGAGGGGTTTCTCAATGACTCTAGTTGCCCTTTCAATTTGTACTGTCGTGTCTGCGTGAATGGTGGACAGAAGGTAAACGTCCCTCTTGTCCCTCCCCTTCCAAGCAGTTCTTGGTCACACAAGGCAGCCCTTTTCCCCCAGCTGAGTATTCTGCCACGACTCCGTAAATGATAAACACCGTTTGAAGGCACAAGAGCTTCCCGCGCTAGGCAGATGAAACAACAGTAATTTACATCTCAACAGTTCCCTGTTTCAGTCTCACAATTTCAAGGAAGTGAAAGAAATCTGGTTAGCCTTAGGACAGAGTCTCACAATTATCACAGGCAGAAATGTAAGAATATACTCAGACAATATGACAGCTGTTGCCTACATCAACAGATAAAGATGTACCAGGGCTTCAGGTCTTATGTTCTTCAGTCATCAAATATTCAGTCTGGCAGAAACTACTCTATTATTGCTTTCTGCAGTACACCAGAGATGAACAGACAGTGTGAAAGCAGATTTCCTCAGCTGTCATTGTTTGTGCCAGGGGGAATGGTCCCTAGACCAGGGAGTGTTCAATCAGATTGCAGCCTTATGGGGTGTCCCGGAGGTGGCTCTTTTTGCCACCAGGTTGTCACGGCGACGTAGGAAAGCGTGCACCCCTGACTGCCACCCACACCTCTCTGCCTGCCTACTTGCACAATCCGTCCTAGGTAACAGTGCACAACTAGACGACAGTACCTAACCTGGGTAAGTACAGGGTAGGGAAAGGGAGGAACAAAGACAAGCAACAGGACACACAGAACACAAAGCAAGGTGACGCAAACCGAGGTCAGTACCAAGCAATAAGCAATAATATATTCAAACAGCTCGCCAAGGTCAAATAGCCAGGAGGTCAAGTCAAAATCCAGGGGATAAACAGGAGTGAGGTCAGGAACGGAAACTTAGGTCAGAAGATCCAACTAACACAAATGTAGCAGATAGGTAATACAGACCCAATAACAGGCAACCCATGGCCAGCAATCTTCCTGTTAAATACCGGAGGTAATAGAGTCACAGGACGTGGCCAGCGTCACGTGACCCATCCTTCCAGGTCTACTGTAGCTGAGCGCCAAGTCATCAACCTCGGCGCTCAGTTTCTTTGCCTCCTGGGGAATGGAGGACGCCGGCCACACTTAGGTGGTGTGTGCGGCCGGGTCCTCCCCGCCCCACCGTTGTCATGGGAACAAGGATGCAGCTCGCGTCTTTGCTCCTCATCTCGGGAAGGGTGCCGGCGATGCTGCAAAGCAAGCGTGCATCGCTGGGACCTAGTAACACAAGTCCGAAGGCAGTGAACTAATTTGCCCATTTCTGGGAGCGGGGCCTTCTATATGCCTTTCCCCCTTTAAAACTATTACCCAGGGAGGAAAGGGCCACAGTAATTGTAATAGCTCTCTTATGATAAAGGAGGGTGTGGTTTTCCTGGGTCCGCAGAATGTCAATTGCCACCCCTTGGGTTGTACCCACCCAGGAGCTTCTCCCAGAAGTGAAATATCTTCACCTGGCTGTTGAGAGGGATATTTTGAAAAAGATCGGGTGTCGTGGGGCACCTTTATTGGATGACCTACGGCATCCCTGGGGCACCGCATGTAAGTCCTGCCTTCATCCACCATATGTTTAATGGTGTCCCTCAATGATTCCACTGATATTGCCTGTTTAAGTACTGTATTTACCCTTTGGATCGCAATAACTATGTGGTCACCTAGGTGACAGACATACCCCTTTTTTGATTCGCCGAAGCTGGGTCACGTGGTCTGCCTTCGTACTCTGACGTCAGCGCGCCTTAGGTCACGTGGGCGTCGCTTGGGAGGAGCGCCGCTGGCGTGTGTGGTGATTGGCGGTTCATCTGACTTCGTGCTTGCGCAGTGATCATAGGGGAACGCTGACTACATGCGGACACGCTGAACCACCAATGGTACACTGTTTTTGATATTTCCTACCTTTAGTATAGGTCAGCTGTGGTAGATCAGCTTAGCCTTAATTCTTTTTTAACCCTTCACTTGATTGATGCACTGGCACTTTATTTTGTATGCTTATACAGATCGATATTATGTATTCACATTTTATCACAATTTTAATCATGGAAATATTTTGCCCATTTAATTTGCCTAATCATGTATTCACTGTATCATTTTGATAAGTTTGATTTTATAATTATATGTTGTAACCACTTGATGCACTGAATGGTTAAATTGTTCACCTTTATCACATGACTTGATTCGTTATACTGTATGGGGGGGGCCACAAGGAGACTTTATACTGTATGGGGGGCCACAAGGAGACGTTATACTGTTTGGGGGGCCACAAGGAGACGTTATACTGTATGGGGGGCCACAAGGAGACGTTATACTGTACGGGGGGGGCCACAAGGAGACGTTATACTGTACGGGGGGCCACAAGGAGACGTTATACTGTACGGGGGGGGGGGCACAAGTAGACGTTATACTGTACGGGGGGGCCACAAGGAGACGTTATACTGTACGGGAGGGCCACAAGGAGACGTTACACTGTACGGGGGCAGCCACAAGGAGACGTTGCACTGTACGGGGGCAGCCACAAGGAGACGTTGTACTGTACGGGGGCAGCCACAAGGAGACGTTGCACTGTACGGGGGCAGCCACAAGGAGACGTTGCACTGTATGGGGTCAGCCACAAGGAGGCGTTGCACTGTATGGGGTCAGCCACAAGGAGGCGTTGCACTGAATGGGGGCAGCCACAAGGAGGCGTTACACTGTATGGGGGGCCACAAGGAGACGTTATACTGTACGGGGGGCCACAAGGAGACGTTATACTGTACGGGGGGCACAAGGAGACGTTATACTGTACGGGGGGGCCACAAGGAGACGTTATACTGTACGGGGGGCCACAAGTAGACGTTATACTGTACGGGGGGCCACAAGTAGACGTTATACTGTACGGGGGGGCCACAAGGAGACGTTATACTGTACGGGGGGGGGGCACAAGGAGACGTTACACTGTACGGGGGCAGCCACAAGGAGACGTTGCACTGTACGGGGGCAGCCACAAGGAGACGTTGCACTGTACGGGGGCAGCCACAAGGAGACATTGCACTGTACGGGGGCAGCCACAAGAAGACGTTGCACTGTACGGGGGCAGCCACAAGGAGGCGTTGCACTGTATGGGGGCAGCCACAAGGAGGCGTTGCACTGTATGGGGGCAGCCACAAGGAGGCGTTGCACTGTATGGGGGCAGCCACAAGGAGACGTTGCACTGTATGGGGGCAGCCACAAGGAGACGTTACACTGTATGGGGGCAGCCACAAGGAGACGTTACACTGTACGGGGGCAGCCACAAGGAGACGTTACACTGTACGGGGGCAGCCACAAGGAGGCGTTGCACTGTATGGGGGGCCACAAGGAGACGTTGCACTGTATGGGGGGCCACAAGGTGGCATTGCACTGTATGGGGGGGCCACAAGGAGTGTTATAATAAGGTCTTGTGGGAGCGAGGATGAGGGAGAGCCGGGGCGGCCGCTGGGGGAAGTAGTAAGTTTATAACTTTGTCATCAGACAGAACGCACTAGTGAGGCAGCCGCAGGAAAAGTCTCTCCAGAGACAGTACTCACACAGTACTCACACGGTGCCCGGCACTGGTGGGTGACGACGGTGATGATGTCAGATGGTGGGTGGAGAATTGACTAAGGGAGGCGGAGCAAGAAGGAGGCAGGCCAGGAGCGAGAGGAAGAGCAAGGTGCAGGGGCGGGCGGTAAGTGATCAGTCAGTTCCTGAAGGCGAGTTGTTAGAAGCGGGAGGACGCACGTTTAGAAGAGGTCAGCGCACAATGTGCGCTGACCTCTTTGATGACGTCACAAAATACCGCGGTATTTAGGAAACGGCGATATCGCCATATCGCCGTTTTTTTAATACCGCGGTATATCGTGATACCGGTATATCGCCCAACCCTAGTGTGACACTATTGTAATGCTTGACAAAGGCCCCTTTGAGAGGGCTGAAACGTTGCCTGGAAATAAACGGGTCATCACCTTTTACCACAATTGGAGTGCTGCCTATTCTTTGGATATATCGTAAGAAGGTCACTTCTAACATCTATCTGAGAGTTTGGAGGGATTTTTACAGATTTGACTAGAGACCGATGGATGTGCTAGATGTTCCAGACATTCCACTTGAATTAGATTTTTTAGGATGATGGAGAAAAAAGTTTAGACCTAGCACTTTGAAGGTACAGATTTCAGCATTTAGTGCTGTGAGGAATGTGGAGTTATGATCTGATTCCGGACATGATCTAATTCCAGCCATTTGCTGTCAGCTAGCAGAGGAAGCAGACGCTTCTCCAGGCCTGGATTCAAAACAGATCACATGTTTACAGTTCACACTCCACCAAGCCCCACTGCAACTCAAATTCTCTGTCAGGATCTCCAGGGGCTGAGTTGGTCATCAGAACAAAGGAATCCAACAGACATTATGGAACCGGGAGTTCATAAGAGATTATGAATTGCCCGTCCATCACAGGCATAAATCAGTTACATATAGTGGGGCAAAAAAGTATTTAGTCAGCCACCAATTTTGCAAATTCTCCCACTTAAAAAGATGAGAGAGGCCTGTATTTTCATCATAGGTATACCTCAACTATGAGAGACATAATGAGAAAAAAAAATCCAGAAAATCACATTGTCTGATTTTTTAAGAATGTATTTGCAAATTATGGTGGAAAATATAAGTATTTGGTCAATAACAAGGTTTCTTCACAAGGTTTTTACAACCTGTTGGTGGTATTTTGGCCCATTCCTCCATGCTCCTCTAGAGCAGTGATGTTTTGGGGCTGTCACTGGGCAGCACAGACTTTCAACTCCTTCCAAAGGTTTTCTATGGCGTTGAGATCTGGAGACTGGCTTGGCCACTCCAGGACCTTGAAATGCTTCTGACGAAGCCACTCCTTCGTTGCCCAGGCGGTGTGTTTGGGAAAATTGTCATGCTGAAAAACCCAGCCACGTTTCATCTTCAATGACCTTGCTGATGGAAGGAGGTTTTCACTCAAAATCTCACGATACATGGCCCCATTCATTCTTTCCTTTACGTGGATCAGTCGTCCTGGTCCCTTTGCATAAAAACAGCACCAAAGCATGATGTTTCCACCCCCATGCTTCACAGTAGGTATGGTATTCTTTGGATGCAACTCAGCATTCTTTCTCCTCCAAACAAGACGAGTTGAGTTTTTTACCAAAAAGTTCTACTTTGGTTTCATCTGACCACATGACAAGCTACCAATCCTCTTCTGGATCATCCAAATGCTCTCTAGCAAACTTCAGACGGGCCCGGACATGTACTGGCTTAAGCAGGAGGACATGTCTGGCACTGCAGGGTTTGAGTCCCTGGTGGCGTAGTGTTACTGATGGTAGCCTTTATTGCTTTGGTCCAAGCTCTCTGCAGGTTATTCATTAGGTCCCCCCGTGTGGTTCTGGGATTTCTGATCACCGTTCTTGTGATCATTTTGACCCCACAGGGTGAGATCTTGCGTGGATCCCCAGATTGAGGGAGATTATCAATGGTCTTGTATGTCTTCTATTTTGTAATAATTGCTCCCACAGTTAATTTCTTCACACCAAGTCTTCAATTTTGTTTCTGGTGTCCTTCGACAGCTCTTTAGTCTTGGCCATAGTGGAGTTTGGAGTGTGACTGAGGTTGTGGACAAGTGTCTTTTATACTGATAACAAGTTCAAACAGGTGCCATTAATACAGGTAACGAGTGGAGTACAGAGCCTCTTAACCTGCTCAGGACCGCCATACGCAGGATTACGTCTTTGCGGCGGTCCTGTTACTCTGGGTGGACGCGCCAGTGCGTCCTCTCGCGAGACGCGAGATTTCGGGGAAAGCCGGCCCACGATGCGCATGCAAAAAAATTCAAAAGACAAGTTCGTCATCAACCTGCCAGCCAATGATCATGGCTGGCAGGTTGCTGATTTTCAAAAAAACGAATCAGCAGCCAGATAACCCATCATATTAGTAAATATGATGTGGTTATATGGCTGCTGTGCTCCTCTGCTCCTTCTTTTGGTCGGTTGGTTCCAGCAGAGGAGCACACATCACTGTGAGTACCCACCAACACCACACTTAGCCCCCAGATCACCTCCCAGCACCCCAGTTAACCCTTTGATCACTCCTTCTTGCCCCTGTCAATCACTAGTGAAAAGGAAAAAAGTGATCAGTGCAAACTGTCACTTTTTTTTTTTTTTCACTGGTATTGACCGTTAGGTTTTAGGATAGTTTAGGTCCCTTGGTTAGGTAGTTTAGCGATCAGTTAGCGCCCAGCCCACCGCACCGCAGTCGCTTATTCGCTGATTAGCGTATCGCTAATCAGCATTTGTACTTTTACAGTATCTGGAAGTGATCAAAACTGATCACGGTCAGATCTATAATAGTATTAGTGTCACTTTATTTCGCCCTCCACCCAAAACGCAGTGTTTGCCCGATCAGGCCTGATCGGTCGCCCACACGTGCGTTCACCCACGCCCGCCCCACCGCAGTGACAAAAAAATTTTTTTTTTGATCACTGCACATTCACTTTACAAGCCTCCCCTTTGTAAGACAGGCTTGCTTTTTTTCTTGGGTAGTCTCAGGGAATACCCCTAAATTTAGTTGCCCAAATGTCAAACAGGGGGTATTCTTCTGAAGAGGCCTACAGGCTTCTGACGCAGTCGGATGAGGAATGGGAACCCTCATCTGATGAATCCAGCGGGTCAGAATACGAACCTGTAGAAAGCAGTGGCTCTCTGACCCAAAGTTCGGACGAGGAGGCTGAGGTCCCTGATAGCACCAGGCGTACCCGGCCCCGTGTCGCTAGACTACAGGTTGCGCAGGATCTGCTTCAAGAGCAGCAGAGTGGGGCTGGTGCTGTCGGATTACGTGGTGAGGCATACACCAGCAGCGCAGACCTTCCTGGACCTAGTACCAGCACTGCCGTACAACATGGTGAAGTGGCGAGCACCAGAAGGGCAGTTGAAGCTGGTACGGTGGCACGAGCAGTAGTGACCCCGTCGCAGCCACCGCAAAGACGTGCCCATAGAGCCTCTAGAATCCCAGAGGTGCTGGCATACCCTGATTGGCAGTCCCCAACTTCAGCCGCACCTGTAGTTCCCCCTTTCACCGCCCAGTCTGGAGTTCGGGTTGAGACAGCTCAGATTGGTTCGGTCCTGGGATTTTTTGAGCTGTTCTTGACTGCGGAGCTCTTGGACTTAGTCGTGGCCGAAACAAATCGGTATGCCACACAATTTATATCCGCCAACCCGGGAAGCTCTTATGCCCAGTCTTTCCGGTGGAAACCAGTCCAAGTTTCCGAAATTAAAACTTTTCTGGGCCTTCTCCTCAACATGGGTCTAACTAAAAAGCATGAATTGCAGTCATATTGGTCCACGAACCCAATTCATCACATGCCCATGTTCTCTGCTGCTATGTCCAGGACACGATTTGAGACCATCCTGCGTTTCCTGCACTTTAGTGATAACAGCACCTCCCGTCCCAGAGGCCACCCTGCTTTTGACCGGCTCCACAAAATTCGGCCCCTCATAGACCATTTCAACCTGAAATTTGCAGATTTGTATACCCCTGAGCAAAACATCTGCGTAGACGAGTCCCTGATACATTTTACCGGGCGCCTTGGCTTCAAACAATACATCCCAAGCAAGCGCGCCCTGTATGGGGTCAAATTGTATAAGCTCTGTGAAAGGGCCACAGGCTATACCCACAAATTTCGGATCTATGAGGGAAAAGATCAGACCCTGGAGCCGGTCGGTTGCCCTGACTACCTGGGGAGCAGTGGGAAGACAGTCTGGGACTTGGTGTCACCCTTATTCGGCAAGGGGTACCATCTTTATGTGGACAATTTTTTTACACGAGTGTGGCCCTCTTTAGGCATTTGTTTCTAGAACGGATTGGCGCCTGTGGCACCACTCGCGAACTAGTCGCGCGGGCTTCCCCCAACGGCTCGTTACCACCCGTCTTGCAAGGGGGCAGAGGGCTGCCTTGTGTAACGAAGAACTGCTCGCGGTGAAATGGAGAGACAAGCGTGACGTTTACATGCTCTCCTCCATTCACGCAGACACGACAATCCAAATTGAGCGAGCAACCCGTGTCATTGAAAAGCCCCTCTCAGTCCACGACTATAACCTTCACATGGGAGGGGTGGACTTCAATGACCAGATGTTGGCTCCGTATTTAGTTTCCCGCAGAACCAGACGCTGGTATAAGAAGGTGTCTGTATATTTAATTCAATTGGCTCTGTATAATAGTTTTGTTCTCTACAGTAAGGCTGGGAGAACTGGATCCTTCCTCAAATTTCAGGAAGAGATCATCGCGAACCTCCTGTACCCAGGAGGTTCCGTGGCCCCATCCACCAGTGTAGTTAGCCGTCTACACGAGCGACATTTCCCCAGTGTCGTTCCTGGTACCTCAAACCGACCGCCACCCCGAAAAAAATGTCGTGTCTGTAGCAGGAGTGGAATAAGGCGTGACACCCGCTATTTCTGTCCTGACTGTCCTGCCCTATGCTTTGGAGAGTGTTTCCGGAAGTACCACACACAGGTACACTTAGCATAGGTATCACATCTCACCAGGACAGGCACACAGGGCTATTAGGGCCCATTCACATACAGCTGCTGCAAACCTCTCCTTTCACCTGGGACAAAGTGCATAACGCACTTCGCCACATCTTTGGGCGCTTTGCGCTTTGCACATTGACCCATGGGGAAGGAGACAAAATATTAAAAATTCTAGGAACTCGCCATGCCCCTCACGGAATACCTTGGGGTGTCTTCTTTCCAAAATGGGGTCACTTGTGTGATAGTTATACTGCCCTGGCAATTTAGGGGCCCAAATATGTGAAAAGTACTTTGCAATCAAAATGTGTAAAAAATGGCCTGCGAAATCCGAAAGGTGCACTTTGGAATATGTGCCCCTTTGCCCACCTTGGCTGCAAAAAAGTGTCACACATCTGGTATCGCCGTACTCAGGAGAAGTTGGGGAATGTGTTTTGGGGTGTCATTTTACATATACCCATGCTGGGTGAGAAAAATATCTTTCTTCAAATGCCAACTTTGTATAAAAAAAACGGAAAAGTTGTCTTTTGCCAAGATATTTCCCTCACCCAGCATGGTTATATGTCAAATGACACCCCAAAACACATTCCCCAACCTCTCCTGAGTACGGCGATACCAGATGTGTGACACTTATTTTGCAGCCTAGGTGGGCAAAGGGACCCACATTCCAAAGTGCACCTTTCGGATTTCACCGGCCCATTTTTTACAGATTTCGAATGCAAACTACTTCTCACACATATGGGCACCTAAATTGCCTGGGCAGTATAACTACGCCACAAGTGACCCCATTTTGCTAAGAAGACACCCCAAGGTATTCCGTGAGGGGCATGGCGAGTTCCTAGAATTTTTTATTTTTTGTCGCAAGTTAGTGGAATATGAGACTTTGTAAGAAAAAAAATTAATAAATAAAAAATCATCATTTTCCGCTAACTTGAGACAAAAAATAAAAAGTTCTATGAACTCACTATGCCCATCAGCGAATACCTTAGGGTGTCTACTTTCCGAAATGGGGTCATTTGTGGTGTTTTTCTACTGTTTGGGCATTGTAGAACCTCAGGAAACATGACAGGTGCTCAGAAAGTCAGAGCTGCTTCAAAAAGCGGAAATTCACATTTTTGTACCATAGTGTGTAAACCATTTTACCCAAACCATTTTATTTTTTTGCCCAAACATTTTTTTTTTATCAAAGACATGTAGAACAATAAATTTAGTGAAAAATTTATATATGGATGTCGTTTTTTTTGCAAAATTTTACAGCTGAAAGTGAAAAATGTCATTTTTTTGCAAAAAAAAGTTACATTTCGATTAATAACATTCCTTATTTATAGTTGCTTCTCCCACAATGCTGTGCGTTTTTTAGCTTCTGTGAACAGTTTGTAGTTGTTCTCGGCTGAGTTCCTGGTGCTTCCATAGCCCCTTTTAAGTTAAGTCTTTCCTTTCCCTTTTGTATTTTGTTTGGGTTCTGTGTGTTGCATTTCCCTATTGTTTGTATTACACCTTTAGGAGACTCCTGTTCGTCCTTCCTTTTGGAACAAAAGGTAGTCTCATCCCTGCTATTAGTACCAGGGTCCTATAGGGCTAGATAGGACTCTAGATATTCCTGTGTTTGAACTCCCCTGCCTTTGGGTTCTGTTCATACTAGTAGTCAGTCAGGATTTTGGTTAGGGTTTTCACTAGGAGGTGTCCGTTTTCTTTCCCTAGTTCTCAGGCCTGATTCCTTGTTCCCCCTTCAGTCCTATGCTTGGTGTGGTGTTACCCTCCCACACTGAACCGTGACAGAAAGCCAGGTGGATCCATTGGTCCCAGAACCATCTCCCTGTGACCTTCCCGTATGTAACTATGAGCCATAATGAGTTTTGTGACTCTTTGGCTACCAGGACCAGGAAGGGGGAGTGGACTCCTCCCAGAGGGAGGGATGTGACCGACTACAGGTAAAAAGGCACATGCAGACCAGAGACCAGCGTCTTTCTTTGTCGAGGGACACACCGTGTAATGTGTTTGGGGAGACCTGGAACTGATGACATCACTGCCCCCAGGTGTCACGGCCACGGTTATGGTCGTGACTCCTTGGGAGCCGCATACAGTTGCCCGCGGTTGTGGTTGTTGTTTCAACCACAGCTGAGGCATATTGTAGTTGGCCTCAGTGCGGTTGCCGCGGACAACAGCTATGTGTGCGGTTCCCGGGGAGTTGTGTGCGTGTGTGGATGCACTTTGTTTGTATGTCTGGTGTGCACTTGTTGTTGTTTGGTGCGCACGGACATCGTCCTTTCACTGTGGCTGCCCGTGGCAACGTTTGGTATTATGTACATGTGGTGGCAGTGTCTCGGCCTTCGGGCTGTCTCCCAGGACGGCTGCCACCCATGTCGTTGCCAGCGGCAACAGCCACAGGGTGATCAGGTTGGTCACTTCCCATGTATGTGTATTTTCCCTTCTGTGTGCTGGAAGGGTTAACTTCCTTCCCAGTGTGTGTGTTGTGTCACTGGGTGTGGTTGACCGGTGGCTGTGGCCACTTTGCAGATCTCCTGCCACTCTGTCGCCGGGACGTCCGTATGTCTCGGTGCGTCCGTGACAGTACCTCCCCTTCTATGGGTGACCTCCGGGCACCCAGGACTGACCTTATCTGGGTGAGCCCTGTGAAAAGCTTTCACCAAACGACTGGCATTCAAGTCAGATGCCGGTACCCACATCCTCTCTTCTGGTCCATAACCCTTCCAGTGAACAAGATACTGAAGAGATCTACGAGATTATCTTGGCGATCTGAAATTCCAAACTACTGTCCACCATGACAGGAGCGGGTGGCAAGGAAGACGGCTTTAAAGGTTCAACATATCTCTTCAACAAAGATTTATGAAACACATTATTAATTTTCACGGCCTGAGTAGGTTCAAGACGAAAAGCTACAGGATTAATAATGGCAGTGATCTTATGTGGACCAATAAACCTTGGACCCAACTTCTAAGAAGGTACCTTCAACTTAATGTTTCTTGTGGACAGCCACACAGAATCACCCACTCTTAGGGCCGTACCATTCATGCGTTTCCTGTCAGCCACACGTTTATACTTGTTGCCCATATTCATCAAGTCATCTTGAATTTTCCGCCATATAGATGACAATGATAACAAAAACGTTCCTCCTCAGGGATACCAGAAGTATCTGAACCAGAAAATGTGCCAAACTGCGGGTGAAACCCATATGCCCCAAAAAACTGTGACTTCCGAGTGGATTCCTTTTTTATGATTATTTATGGCAAACTCTGCCAAAGACAAAAATGAAGACCACTCCTTCTGGTTCTCAGAGACAAAACATCTCAAGTAAGTCTCTAGATTCTGATTAGTGCTCTCCGTCTGTCCATTCAAATGAGGATGAAAACCCGAAGAAAAGGACAGTTTTACCCCCAGTCGAGTACAAAACACCTTCCAAAATCTGGAAATAATGATCAGAGACCATGTGAGAGAGAATGCCATGGAGTTTCACAATGTTGTCAACAAACACTTGTGCAAGTGTTTTAGCACTAGGTAGGCCCGGCAACACTATAAAGTACACCATTTTACTAATGCGATCAACTTCCGTACCACAAGAATAACTCTCTTTCCTGAAGAATTAGGTAGATCAGTAATAAAATCCATGGATAAGTGAGTCCATGATCTGGACGGGATGGGCAACGGAAGTAGAGATCCGGAAGGCCAAGTAGTTGTCACCTTAGCACGTGCACAGGTACTACAGGCTGACATATAGTCCTCAACACACGTAGGCAACCTTGGCCACCAGAATCTAAGAGAGATAAGGTTGGCAGTGGATCTGCTCCCAGGGTGTCCCGTAAGAACCGTACAGTGATGTTCCTAAAACACCTTGTGATGCAATTCCGATGGCACAAACAGTTTCCCAGAGGGACAAGAATCCGGTGCGTCTTTCTGGGCCTCTAACACCTTCACCTCTAGGTAAGGGTAAAGAGCGGATATCACCACCCCTTCCGACAGTATAGGACTCGGAGTTTCAAAATCACTAACAGGAAAACTAAGTGACAAGGCATTTGCCTTGACGTTCTTAACCCCAGGACGATAGGTGACAGTGAAATTGAATTCTGTGAAAAGCAGAGACCATCTGGCCTGCCTTGGGTTCAGTCATTTAGCCAACTCTTTTTGTGATCTGTGAACTCCGTGATCGGATGAATCACGGGCAGCGGATGTGACCCCACTGTGCTACGGACTGGCTGTACCCTGGAGGGGCATGACTCTCTGATGGTGAGGATAGCCATTAGGGAAGTTGCCAGGTACCACTCCAGGGCAGTCCCAGAGTCAGTAGCAGCTGGTCCAGGCGAACCAGGAGGTACGTACAAAGGTACCGACAGTACAGGTGTGGTTAGACAGGGTGGGTCGTTACCAGGAGCAACAAAGACAGGAACTGGAGAATGAGGCACAGATATAATTGAGACAAGCAATGGATCAGGGCAGGCGCCACAGGAACGAAGTCAGACAATCCAGGTTGGCAACAGTAGGAGCGATGCAAGCAGGCAGGGATCAGATGAAGAGCGTAGTCTAGGCACATAGTCAGGAACACAAGTGGTAACAAGCTCAATTGCACAGGATAGGACCTTGACTCTGAGGCGCTTGAGTAGAGAGCTGAGCCACTAAAATACCACCATGAGAGCCTGGGTAGGTCAATAGAATCACCTTACACAACACAGCTCCATCCAAAGAGTGATGCGTACAGCAGCCTAGCACAAGCAGCGTTCAGGTAGACTGGAAGCTGCGGAGTGGAATCTCCAGAGTAGCAGCAGAGACAGGGAAGCACAGATCATGATCATAGGTGATCACAGCGCCCAGAACCTTGGCAGAGAGCAGGGAGACAGCTTCGCACCGAGGATGCTGTTACACCAACCAATGACGCCATTTCTCAAAAGCCAACTTAATGGCCAGTAACTCTCTGTAACCCACATAATAATTTCTGTCACAACTGAGAATGGGGGAAACCCTCAGCCGTGCGATGTTAAACGTACGTGTGTCATGGAACCATGAACCAGACGTACAACAAGAGATAAGTGGAAATAAGAAGGCTTTATTGAAAACCAAGCTGTAAGGCAAAAGTCCAAACGGATGGCTAAACCGAAGCAGGGTCTTGCGAAGCCAGAGGTCAGGAACCAGAAGGGTAGTCAGACGAAGCCTGGATCAGGAACCAGCAGGGTAGTCAGACGAAGCCTGGATCAGGAACCAGCAGGGTAGTCAGACGAAGTCAGGATCAGGAACCAGAAGCAGCAGCAGTCTTGGAAGCATGTGAACACAGGAGGACCAAGCAAGGAACTGAAGCCACAGACCTCCTATATATATGAGCTAGGCATCCAGCTCCTCCCAGTGGGAAGGAGAAGCCGCAGGGTGGGAGGCTACAAGAAACCCAGAAACCAAGATGGCCGCCAGCACATGTCAAACGAAGGAGAACAGCAAGAAGGTAAGACCATGACAGTACCTCCCCCTCAAGGGCCCCTTCGCGGAGTAAAGAACGGTTTCTGAGGGAAGCGTGCGTGGAAGGCTCAGAGCAAGGCAGGAGCATGGGCATCTGCGGAGGGAACCCAGGAACGCTCCTCTGGACCATAACCACGCCAATGGACCAAAAACTGCACCCGACCGCGGACCAGGCGTGAGTCCAGGATATTGCTCACCTCATACTCCTCATGATTGCCCACTTGGACCGGACGAGGCCGAGGAACCGAGGAAGTGAAACGATTACACACCAGTGGCTTCAACAGGGAGACATGAAACACGTTGGAGATCTGCATGCCAGGAGGAAGCGCAAGGGCATAGGCTACCGGGTTTACCCTGCGAAGCACTCGGAAGGGACCAACAAAGCGAGGCGCCAGCTTGGGAGTGGGCACTCGAAGGTTGAGGTTGCGGGTGGACAACCATACGCGGTCTCCGACCTGGTAGGAAGGAGCGGGCGCTCGTCTGCGATCAGCCTGGAGTTTCTGGCGCTGCGCAGAGACCTCAAGGGACCTCTGGATCTGTACCCAAGAAGCACGTAGGACGGAAAGGTGATCCTCCACAGCCGGAATATCCTGGGGAGAGAATACCTCCGGTAACACGGCAGGTTGGAACCCATAATTGGCCATGAAGGGAGACGTCCCAGAGGAAGAGTTCACCGCCGTGTTCCTGGCAAACTCAGCCCAAGGCAGGAGGTCAACCCAATTGTCTTGGTGATCGGAGACATAGCAACGAAGGAATTGCTCCAAGGCCTGATTGGATCGTTCTGCGGCCCCATTGGACTGAGGGTGGTAGGCCGAGGAGAAAGAGAGATGAATCCCCAACTGGGAGCAAAAGGCGCGCCAGAACCTGGACACAAACTGACTCCCCCGATCCGACACAATCTCCTTGGGCAAACCGTGCAACCGGAAAACCTCCCTGGCAAAAATCGTGGCCAACTCTTGTGCAGAGGGTAACTTCTTGAGAGGAACACAGTGGCACATTTTGGAAAACCGATCCACAATCATGAGAATGACCGTATGGCCTCGGGATGCAGGGAGGTCCGCAATGAAATCCATCCCCAGGTGTGACCATGGACGCTCCCCGGTGGCTATGGGTTGCAAAAGGCCCAACGGAAGGTGCCGAGGGGACTTACTCTGGGCACAAACGGAGCATGCCGCTACATATGCGGCGATGTCGGAACGTAGAGAAGGCCACCAGAACAGACGTGAAACAGCCCAGGACAGCTGATTCTTTCCAGGATGCCCCGCGGCCTTGGAGTTATGGTAGGTTCGCAACAACCGAGTGCGCAACTCTTCAGGCACAAAACATCTGCCGTTGGGTCTCCCAGAGGGAGCACCAGATTGAGCCGCCAAAATCTGCTCACCCAGGGGAGAGGTCAGGCTGGTGCGAATGGCGGCCAGGATCTGATTCGGAGGTATGACCGAAGTCGTAATCGACTCCTCCCCGGACAGCTCGGAGTACTGCCGTGATAAGGCATCCGCTCTGATGTTCTTGGAACCGGGTAGGTAGGAGACCACGTAATTAAAACGTGACAAGAACAGAGCCCATCTGGCCTGACGTGGTGTCAATCTCTTGGCCTCAGAGAGGTAGGTCAGATTCTTGTGGTCCGTCAGGATGAGAACCGGAACCACCGAGCCCTCGAGCAAGTGCCTCCATTCTTTAAGGGCCTGCACGATGGCCAATAACTCCCTGTCACCAATCTGATAGTTGCACTCCGCGGAAGACAGTTTCCGGGAGTAAAACCCACAAGGAAGCAGAGGACCCTCTGGTGTTCTACGCTGAGACAGAAGGGCGCCTACTCCCGTCTCAGACGCGTCCACCTCGAGGACAAACGGCAACCCAGGGTTGGGATGCGACAGAATCGGAGCCGACACAAAGGCGGATTTTAGAGCCTCAAAAGCTCGGATGGCCTCGAGCGGCCAGACCTGGGGATTACTGCCCTTCCTGGTCAGATCCGTGAGAGGCTTGGCTAGCATGGAAAAGTCCCTGATGAACTTCCGATAATAATTGGCGAAGCCCAAAAAGCGCTGCAGGGCACGAAGACCACTGGGCTGGGGCCACTGTAAGACAGCCGAAACCTTCTCAGGATCCATGGAGAACCCCTCAGCGGAAATGATGTAACCTAAGAAGGTTACCTGGGATCGGTGAAATTCGCATTTCTCAAGCTTACCGAATAGCTTGTTCTCTCGTAACCGTTGTAACACTCGTCTGACATCCAGAATGTGGGCCTCCATGGATTCAGAATATACCAAGATGTCATCCAAATAGACCACCACACACTGCTGCAACAGGTCACGGAAAACATCGTTGATGAATTCCTGGAAGACTGCGGGCGCATTGCACAACCCAAAGGGCATAACCAAGGATTCATAATGACCGGTCCTGGTGTTAAACGCGGTCTTCCACTCATCGCCCGCCTTGATCCTTACCAGGTTATATGCCGCCCTCAGGTCGAGTTTGGTAAAGACCGTGGCCCCTTTGAGGCGATCGAACAGCTCGGAAATCAAGGGTATCGGGTAAGCGTTCTTGATCGTGATGCGATTGAGACCCCTGTAATCGATACAAGGCCTCAACTCACCGCCCTTCTTTTTCACAAAGAAAAATCCAGCCCCTGCCGGGGACGAGGATTTGCGAATGTGTCCGCGTGAAAGCGCCTCCCTCACGTACTCCTCCATGGCCTCATTCTCCGCTACCGACAGTGGATAGACTTTGCCACGAGGAGGAACGGCACCAGATTGTAACTCTATGGCACAATCGTATGGGCAGTGCGGAGGTAGGGCAACCGCATGCACCTTATCGAATACATCCCGGTACTCCTCGTATTCAGGAGGCAACAGAGAGTCCGAGGAAGTACACAGCAACTTGACAGGCCCATGGATGCAACTAGCCCCACACTGCGGTGACCACGAGAGGATCTCGGCCGATCTCCAATCGAAAGTCGGATTATGCTTCTGGAGCCAGGGGTACCCCAAGACCACCGAGTAGTGTGGAGACGAAATAACCTGGAGACAGACCGACTCTCTGTGAACGGCACCAATGGCCATCCCCACTGGAAGGGTCTCCTGAGTCACGTGTGGCGGCAGAAGGGGTCTGCCGTCTATCGCCTCAAGAGCCAGTGGGGAACCTCGAGGCTGCAGAGGAATGGAATTGGCGGCAGCGAACACACTATCAATGAACAAACCACCAGCACCAGAGTCCACCAACGCCTGGGTCGTCACCGAGCCCCCGACCCAGGAGAGGACAACAGTAATCAGTGGTTTGTCAACACGGGAAACCGGGGACGAGGAGACTCCACCCAAGATCTGCCCCCGACAGGATCTCAGGTGCGAGCGTTTCCCGGACGGTTCGGGCATGCCAACCGAAAATGCCCACCGAGACCACAGTACATGCATCGGCCCTCGCGTCTCCGGAGTACCCTCTCCCCCTCGGACAGGCGAGCAAACCCCAGCTGCATGGGTTCACCCCCAGACAAGTCATCCCCAGGAGGCGTGGGAGGAGAGGGAGGCACGGGTGGGACAGCAAACGTAGGCGCCAATCTGTTAGAAGACCTCCGCAGGCTCTCCTTAAAGGAAGGTCTCTCCCTGAGTCTGGTGTCAATCAAAATCAGGAAAGAAATAAGAGACTCGAGCTCCACTGGTAGGTCCTTAGCTGCAACCTCATCCTTCAAGGCATCCGAGAGACCATGAGAGAAAGCAGCGACCAGAGCCTCATTATTCCAGCCCACCTCTGCTGCCAGGGTACGAAACTCAATGGCGTATTCAGCTACGGATCGTGAACCCTGTCTGATGGACATAAGGAGCTTCGCAGCAGAGGCAGCACGAGCCGGCACATCGAATACCTTCCGAAGAGAAGCAACAAAACCGGAAAACTCGGCAACCACCGGATTGTTGTTCTCCCATAAAGGGCTGGCCCAGGCCAAGGCCTTGTCCGAGAGCAGCGAGATCAAGAAGCCCACCTTTGATCTCTCAGTAGGAAAGGCATGTGGCAGCAACTCGAAGTAAATGCCCACCTGGTTAAGGAAACCTCGGCACTGAGTTGGCTCTCCCCCAAAGCGCTGTGGAAGGGGGGCAGAACCGGTCATACCCCGAAACACCGCAGGCGCAGCAACAGGTGTCGGGGTAGACTCTGGCGCAACAACCGGAGCAGCAGTAGGAGCGGGCCCAGGAGCGACAACCGACCCATCGGCAACGGAAGCTAAATGAGCCGTGCGTTCAAGCAGGGTTTGCAACGCCACAGCGAACCGACCCAACAGGTGATCCTGCTGATCAAGTCTGGCAACCAGCGTAGGTAGCGAGGATGGCCCTGTACCGTCAGAATTCATGGCTTGGTCCTAATGTCATGGAACCATGAACCAGACGTACAACAAGAGATAAGTGGAAATAAGAAGGCTTTATTGAAAACCAAGCTGTAAGGCAAAAGTCCAAACGGATGGCTAAACCGAAGCAGGGTCTTGCGAAGCCAGAGGTCAGGAACCAGAAGGGAAGTCAGACGAAGCCTGGATCAGGAACCAGCAGGGTAGTCAGACGAAGCCTGGATCAGGAACCAGCAGGGTAGTCAGGCGAAGCCAGGATCAGGAATCAGCAGGGTAGTCAGACGAAGTCAGGATCAGGAACCAGAAGCAGCAGCAGTCTTGGAAGCATGTGAACACAGGAGGACCAAGCAAGGAACTGAAGCCACAGACCTCCTATATATATATGAGCTAGGCATCCAGCTCCTCCCAGTGGGAAGGAGAAGCCGCAGGGTGGGAGGCTACAAGAAACCCAGAAACCAAGATGGCCGCCAGCACATGTCAAACGAAGGAGAACAGCAAGAAGGTAAGACCATGACAACGTGCAAGCTGCTTGGCCAGGACAACAGAATTAGGGAGCAGGTCACCTCCTACAGAGTCCCTAACTCTGACCCTGACCCTTAACTGTATGAGCCGACCCAGATGGTAGGAGGGCTCATACTCAGGAACCTCGGGTCCCTACTAGCCCTCAGCATATCCCTGAGCTAGGAGTTGGGTAAGACAACCTGTTCCTCCTAGACACATGGGAACAGGAGTCTAAACTGACCAAACTGCAAGGAAGGGGAAACATAAACAGCCTATGGATATGGCAGGTGAGTGAAACCACTTCCAAACCTACCTGCCACAGACAAACTGACTGGATCCAGTGCTCACCTGCTGAATGTCCATACCAAACATAAAAGGACACAGCACATACACATAAACACACAGGAACCCAGATCCATAGCTGCAGTAAGATAAGACATCACAAGAACATAAAATAAACATCATGCATAACTTTTATGACCGCAAGGGTGGCTCTCACTGGCAGATGGTAAAAGAGACCAGGAGGATGACTCCAGCTTACAACAAGGCCAGAGTACCCCTCTGCTTCAGGTCTCAGCAGAAGCTAAATAGCCAGTAGCCACACCCACACAGACACACACCGGAAAGGGAATTAACCCTTCCAACGCCAGACAGGGTAGTGAAGCCACTTAATGGGGAAATGCACAAACCTATAAACCCCATGCACACCAAACAGGGAAAGTGCACACACACATAGGTTGCCAGGTGCAACCGCATGCACTTGACAGCAAGCTGCCTAGCGACTGCTCCAGCTGCTATACTGCCAAATAAGATCATGTTGCCAGCGGCAACCACACGTGAGGCAAACTACTTCAGCCCACACCTGTGATTGAACAACAAGATAAGACCGCAGGCAACTGCCTGCGGTTCCAGGAGTCACGGCCATGACCATGGTCGTGACAATTTCTCTCTGTGGAAGAGAGGGTTTTTATAGAGAAAAAGGCACATGGACACCATTTACCAGGTGACAGGCCCTGTGATAAAACTGCTCCTATCCCCACCTCAGACTCATCCACTTCCACAATGAAAGGTTGTGATACATCTGGCTGCACCAATAGGCAGAAGAGAAACATTTCTCAATTGCAGAAAAAGCTCACAACGCCGAATCAGACGACGCTGAAACATCTTTCCCTTTCTTAGTCATGTCAGTTAAGGGTTTTACTATTGTCGAATAGTTCTGAATTAATTTTCGGTAATAGTTGATGAACCCCAAAAACCGCATAAAAGCCTTCAGATTTCGGGTCGATCCCATTCCAATATAGCACAGACTTTCTCTGGATCCATTCAAAAACCTGAAGGTGACTGCAGGTAGCCCAAAAACTGCACCTCGTGTACAGCAAAAACATACTTCTCTAATTTTGCGTACAATTTATTATCTCTTAGGATCTGTAATACCTGTCTAACGTGATCCTGATGTATCTCCATGTCTGGAGAATAAATTAGAATGTCATCCAAATACACGACTACAAACCTCCTCACAAGGTGATGAAAAATGTCATTCACTAAATGCTGGAAAACCGCAGGAGCATTGGTCAACCCAAAAGACATGACCAGGTTCTCAAAGTACGCCTCTGGAGTATAAAAAGCCGTCTTCCATTCATCCCCTTCCTAATCCTAACCAGATTATATGCCGCCCCTTAAATCCAACTTGGAGAACACCTTGGCACCAACAATCTGGTTAAATAAATCGGGAATCAAAGGAAGAGGGTAAGGAGTTCACGGAAATCCAGACATGGCCGAAGACATCCGTCCTTTTTTTTAACAAAAAAGAACCCTGTTGCCACTGGAGACTTGGAAGGTCTTATGTGTTGTCCTTTAGCCAAACTCTCGGCAATATACTCTCTCATGGACAGTCTTTCAGGTCCAGGAAGGTTATACAATCTAGGTTTTGGCAACTTAGGTCCGGGAATAAGATTGATAGGACAATCATATTCCCGATGCGGAGATAAATCCTGGCATCCACTCTCAGAAAATACATTGGCAAAATCAGATATAAAAGAGGGTCATCTCTTAGTAGTTAAAATAGAAAAAGATGTATTCAGACAATTGTTAATGCAATAATCACCCCAATACAAAATCTGTCTAGCTTGCCAATCGATGGTTGGATTGTGCTTGCTTAACCACGGTAAACCCAGAACCACTGGAGCAGGGGGACTCTCCAACACAAAACACGAGATAAATTCTTGATGAAAGTCACCCACTCTTAATCATGCTCCACTTGAGATAAACACTTCTGAGTTAGAGGTGCAGAATCAATAGCAAAAATGGAAATGTTTTTTTCTAATGCACTCGGTGATATCCCGCGCAAACGGACAAACTGAGCATCAATCAGGTTCACCCCGGCCCCGCTGTCAATAAACACCTCATTTCCCACAGTTTTTGACTCTAGCGCCACCTCAGCAGTCAGGAGAAATTGGTTACTACCATTCAAAGACAAATGCACATTTTCTGACTCTCCTGTCACCCTTTCAAGAGTCAGATGGGAATTAAATGTCTCTCTTTTTCTTTTTGCCGTTGAATGTATGGACATACTCTGATAAAACGTCCCCCTAATTGCGTGGGTTTGTCCCCAGACATAAACCCAGGAGTAGCATCACCAAATGTGTCAGAGTAGGACGATACTTCATGTGATAGTATGTCCTGAGAGTGGGGGCCCCTAGATCTCTCTCTCAGGCGTCTATAAATGCGTATAGCAAGAGACATAGCAGCCTCCAGAGACACTGGGGTTTCATGAAAGGCCAAAGAGTCCTTCAGCCTCTCTGATAACCCTTGACAAAACTGGCTACAGGGAGCAGGATCATTCCACTCCGTATCCCTAGCCCACCTCCTAAACTCAGAGCAATAAATCTCAGTGGAACGATCACCCTGATGAAGGCTGCGCAGCTTGGTTTCGGCTAGAGAGGTCTGATCCGGATCATCATAATCATCATAGATAAGACCCAATTAAAGTTTGAAAAATGTATCTACCGACTGGAGAGACTGCGATTCAGTTGGCAGAGAAAAAGTCCATGACTGCGCATTCCCCTTAAGCAAGGAAATAACCACACCAACTCGCTGTTTCTCATTCCCAAATGAGTGTGGATGTAGCCTAAAATATATTTTGCACTCCTCCCTAAACAAAATGAAATTATCACGTCCTCCAGAGAATCTGTCTGGGAGAGCAACTTTAAATAAGGAAGGTTAAATGACCACATTAGTAACACCTGGAGACAAGGGGTGTGGCCATTACCAGAAACAACACAGACACCTATTAATCCACAAGGAAAACCTGTCAGATCAAACTGCGTGTTGCCACTCACTGTCGCCGGGACGTCCGTATGTCTCGGTACGTCCGTGACCGTTTCACTGTGCAGTAAAAAAGGCCCCTTCAGCTTGTCAGGGGTGTGAGCAAGTGTGGAGTCATGCTGGAGGTAGTGTGGACAACTCTTACTCACTCCTCGTGCTACCCTGTACCCGTGTGGACAGGAAGTGTTTGTGTCGAATGTGCCAAGATGACCTTATGCATGACCAGGGAGGGCGTAGCGTCACATCTTAGTAACCAGTGACGAAACCTCACCTTGTGAGCTTGACGTAGTTGACGCGGGGCTCCGAGGTGCGGAATTCATCCCAAGTGCGTTATTTGAGTTTCGGTTGGCAGAGCATCCTTTGGTTAAGAGATTTGTTACAGCAGTTTCTAGGGTATCCCTGATCTGTAAAAATAAGGTTCCTCCCTGGGATTTAAACATAGTTCTTTCGGCCCTTGCTTCGAAACCTTTTGAGCCTATTGATACGAGCTCCCCAAGAAGGCTCTCAGTTAAGCTTGCTTTCCTCTTTGCCATTACCTCCGCTAGGAGAGTAAGCGAGATTGCTGCACTCTCTGTTGACCAACCGTACTTGGTAATCTTGGAGGATTGGGTGGTGATATCTCCTGATCCTTCTTTTTTTTACCAAAGGTCTCTTCCCAGTTTCACCTTTCCCAAGAAATAGTGTTACCATCATTCTGCTCTTCTCCAAAAAATGAAAGAGAGTCAGAATTCCATTGTTTGGATGTTAGGAGATGTATTGTTCAATATTTGCAGGTCACACAACCTTGGAGGTCCTCCTCCTGTCTGTTGCTATTTTTCCAGGGTACAAAGAAAGGTTCTGCTGCTTCTCTCCAGACCATTACTAGGAGGAATAGGCAGGCTATTTCCTTAGCATAACTCCTCTGGGTTTTGGGCCCACTCTACTAGGTCAGCCTCCACTTCTTGGGCAGAGAGAGCTTCTGCTTCCATAGAACAGATCTGTAGAGTAGCCACCTGGAGTTCCCCACATACTTTCTTTAGGCACTATAGACTTCAGCTTCCTAATGAGGGCCTTACATTTGTCCGTAAGGTGCTTGAAGCTGTTGTGCCACCCTAGTTTGGATTCTTACCTATTCTCCAGGGGTGCTGTCATAGGCAAAGGAGACAAATTGGATTACACTTACCAGTAATCGGTTTTCTTTGAGCCTATGACAGCACCCGATTAATTCCCTTCCCAAAGAAAAAAAGAGAGAAAAGAGCTTTGTCTATGATATAGTAGAATGTAGTAGAAAATTCTGGTTCCTGTCCTGAGGAGGTGGAGGCGGCCTCTCCAGGGGTGCTGTCATAGGCTCAAAGAAAACCGGTTACTGGAAAATGTAATCCAATTTTTTATTTTAAACTTTTTTATTCTATTTTTATTATAAAATCAGGAGAAAACGGCTTTTTTTAACTTGAAACTTTATATTTTATTTTTAAACCCCCGCCCCCCCCCCCCCCCCCTTTTTTTACACTTTATTTCTGTCCCACTCTGGGACTTCAACTTTTGGGGGGTTGCATTTAGGATGGATTGAAAAGGGGTGAGTTTAGTGAGGGGAGACCAACCAGTAGTGCAGTTGAGAATGAATCAGGGCCACAGTTAGAGTTTTGGTTGTCTCCATAGTGAGAAAATGGCGGATTCTAAAGATGTTTTGAGGGGCAGATGGCAGGAAAGTGCAAGGGACGGAATATGCGGTGTGAAGAAAAGATCGAACACAACAGTCGAAGAATATGCGGTGTGAAGAAAAATCGAACACAACTCAAAGACAGCGGGCATACTGCCTAGGAGTTATGGTCGTGCCACCCACTGAGATGGAGTAAAAAACTGAAATTCAGCTTTGAAATATTTAGTTTCAGAAATAGGGAGGACATGATGTTAGAGGCAGTGTACAGACAGCCACTGGTATTCTGTAGTAGTGTAGGGGTGATGTCAGGGGATGAGGTGCTTTAACCTAGTTTCATGGGTGTAGGGATGGCTTTCAAAGCCAAATGTACTGATGATTTGTCCAGTTGAGGTAGTGTACAAAGAGAACAGAAGAAGATGAAGAACTGAACCATGAGGAACCCCAACTGCAAGGGGAAGGCGAGAAGGAGTAGAGCTGGCAAATGAAATGCTGAGCGGTCAAAGAAAATCAGGACAGATCAATGTTCTTGAGGCCGATCAATGTCCTTGAGTGCATGATACCGAGTAGGAGTTGGTGGTAGGGCTGAAACGATTACTGGGTTGAATCAAGTAATTTGCCACAAAAAAATCCTTGATGCAAATTTTTTACATCGAGGATTCATTTGTGTCATGTGACCACGGAGCGGGAATGAAGTGCTCGCTATTACACACCGCTCTGTGGTCACCCGCTGGCCCGCAACGCTCTGCACTGTACTGTATCCAGAAGCATCTTCAGGTCATAGTGCGCGTTTACGTGTACTATGACCCGACGCTGTGTGACATCAGGACGATAAAGGAGCTGTGGAGCGGCGTCCCTACAGGAAAGGTAAGTACTGGCGCTGGGGACATGGCTAGGAGGAGAAGATGGTGGCACTGGGGGGGCAAGCTGGTGGCACTATGGGGCAGTTGGTGGCACTGGGGGGCAAGCTTGTGGCACCTGGGGGGCACCTGATAGCACTAGGGGGCACCTGGTGGCACTATGTGGCAAGCTGGTGGCACGGGAGCAGCTGGTGGCACTGGAGGGAAATATTGGGGCAGCTGGTGGCACTGGGTGAAAGCTGGTAGCACTGAGGGGCAGCTGGTGGCACTGGGGGGCAGGTGGTGGCACTGGGGAGGAAGCTGGCAATGGGAGGAAGCTGATGGCACGGGGGGGCAGCTGGTGGTACTGGCAGGGCAGCTGATGGCACTGGGGGGAAGCTGATGGCACTGAGGGGGCAGCTTATGGCACTGGGGGGAAGCTGGTGGCACTAGGGGGCAGTTGATGGCACTAGGGAGCAGCTGATGGCGCTGAGGGGGCAGTTGATGGCACTGAGGGGGCAATTGATGGCACTAGGGGGAAGCTGATGGCACTGGGGGGGCAGCTGGTGGCGCTGGGGAGCATCTGATGGCACTGGTGGCGGGAAGGTGGCACTAAGCGGCAGCTGATGGCACTAGGGGGGAACCTGATGGCATGGGGAACAGCTGATGGCACAGGGGTGGCTGATGAGTTTTTATAAGGAAAAATGTTCATTGAATTAGTTTTTTTTTTATTAGAGTACTCAATTCATTGTTGGACTAATCGATAGAATACTCGATTACAAAAATAGTCAATAGCTGCAGCCCTAGTTGGTGGTCTGCCATGTCAAGTGATTCAGAGAGATCCAAGTGAATCAGTAGGGAACAGATAGCATTAGATTTCGCCATGAGGAGATCATTGGAGACTTTAGTGAGGGCAGTTTCTGTAGAGTGAAGAGTGCAGAAGTCAGATTGTAGCAGAGCAAAAGCAGATTAGATGATAATAGACCATATTTTCCATGAGTTTAGAAATGAAGCGGAGATTAGAGACAGGAGAGTAGTTGGTATAGCAGAGCAGGTCAAGAGACAACTTTTGTAGTAATGGAGTTATGATTGAATATTGAAAAGAGGAGGAAAAGATAACACAAAAGAGTGAGAGGTTAAATATTTTGGTCAGGCTAGTTTCACACTAGCATTTTAGTTTTCCGGTATTGAGATCCGTCATAGGGGCTCAATACCGGTAAAAAACTCTTTAGTTTTGTCCCCATTCATTGTCAATGGGGACAAAACGTAACTGAACAGAATGGAATGCTCCAAAATGCATTCCGTTCCGTTTAGTTGCTTTCCCATACTGGAGAGCAAACAGCAACATGTTGTAGTTTGTGTTCCGTCCTGGGATGCGGAGCAAGACGGATCCGGCATGGCTCCCAATGCAAGTCAATGGGGACAGGTCAGTTTGTTCTGCCACAATCTGCCACAATAGAAAAAGAATCCGTCCTCCATTGACTGTCAATGGAGTTCATGATAGATCCGTCTTGGCAATGTAAAAGATAATACAACTAGATCTTTTCATAACGGATGCAGATGGTTGTATTATCAGTAACGAAAGCGGTTTTGCTGAACCCTGCATGATCCAGTAAAAACTCTAGTGTTAAAGTAGCCTTAGTTGAATAGTGATAGCTGGGGAGAGGGTCTGGAAGAGGTGTGAGGGAATCGGGTCAGTGAGTCAGCTATTGGGACGAAAAGGAATAAAAGAGCATAGAGAACTCTTTCTCTGTTACAGGTTCAAATGTTAAGAATCAACATTGTGCCAATGACCTAATGATCTCGCTTATAAAACTGAAGTATTACCTTTGAAATCGTCTCGCTATTGGTACACTGCATGCAGGCAGGGTCATTGGTCTGTCTCTTCTTACCCTATGTATTTATCACAAATTGATTGATGTGAATTTCACTTGTGTATCTTAATCAAAATGGCTGCTCATATATATTCATATATATGTTTTAGGTCTCTTTAGAACACAATTTAGCAGCTTTCTCTGCATTCTGAAAGCTACCGTATTTTTTGCTTTATCTGGTGTTTTACCGAAGTGGAATGAAGGAGTCACGATCAATAACTTTAGGGTGTAGCATGGGGGGGGGGATTATTTGGTCAGTTCCTGTTACCCTTAGGGAGTCTTCCACTGACCGGTGTACCAAATAGCAATGATGCTGTCACGAGGGTGTCATGAACTATCGCTGACCCTATGTCACGTAAGTGATGTGGGAGGGAACACCACACTGACAACATGATGGAAGGGAAAAGGAACTAGACTTCAAAGCTAGGGAAATGGAAATGGACACCACCTATACAAACCCTAATCCTAGCCCTGACTCCTATCCATATAAACGGACCTTGAGTGTAGGAATGTTCATACACTGGAACCTATGACCCTGGAAACCCTGAATTGCCCTGGAATAGTGTCAGGGCTTGAGATGACCTGTTCCTTTCAATATGAAAGAACCAGTGTCTCCCTGAGGCTTAAAATCCATGGATAAAAGAGTCCAAGGTCAGGACGGGATGGGCAACGAAATGTAAAGATCCGGAAGTCCAAGTATTTGTAACCTTAGAGAAGAAAATTGCGATGGCACACTCTCATTTGGATATAAATTATTATTTAATGTTTTTAGTTAAATCAAGTTAAATAATGTTTAGTCTATGGTAAAACTTTCTTTCTGTATTAAGATAAAAAATGAAAAAATGAGATAAAAAATAATAAAGATAAAAAATAAAAATGATTAAAAATAATGAAAGTTCAAAGTCTTATGATGGATTTTTAACGGGTCTCTTCAGTAAATATTGGATGGTAATATCATGTAGGCAAAAAATGAGAACAGTTCACTTTTATGAGTTAACGTTGTTTTTTCAAGGTTATACAATGTGACTAGTGGAAAAATTCAAAATATATGAAAAAAGCGGTGCAAAAGAATGTTAATAAAACATATGTGGTTGGTTAAGATATAGATCTTGAGAAAAAGGGGTGCTCATTTAAAATAAATGTTGTGCACAACAAAGGTTAATTGAAGTCCATGTGATGCCTCCAGGCTGGTGAGTACATATAAGTGTCACAGTAATGTTCCCGGGTGTACTCCTGGTTTCCCAATGTTGGGATATTTGCCTTATATAGAAAAATAATATAGCGCTTTTGCTGGTATACTTAGTAGGCTTTAACAGTAATATGTTATTGTTGCCGGTAGTGCATATTATCACAATGTAAGGGAACAGTATTGATGATGCTGTACGTTACCCTTCTTCATCTGTTCCGATGCTGTTTCTCCTTTAGGCAAGGACCTGCGTGGCGTCCCACGTGATCGCTAGCCTTACCATGTGATGTACGCACGTGACTATGATGCGGTGTGACGTCACTGGTGTTCGTTTTTGATTGGCCAATCCTTTCCACTGCGGGAAGCTTTGAAAAGATTATCGTGACGGTTGATATTCTTCGTCCGAATAATTTTCAGTTCCAAACGTCCGGGTTAATTGTAGTCCTCACTAGTTCCTCAGACCAGACGCGTTTCGGGACACTTATGGTCCCTTCCTCAGTGGTCAAGTTGTGATGTATCCGGAGCAAGTGAGGATTTATGTGCTGTTTTCTTTAAGGGGTGTTGCTTTCAATTTGCTTAGGTTGTTTGGGAATCCTGGTGTGGATTTTGTCAATTGATGGATACTGTTTGCTTTGGTTGTTTGGAAATTCCGGTCCGGATTCTTTCTGATAGATAGATGAATGATTTGGTGTGTGTTCACACTACCTGTTCATCTTGGGTTTCTGAGTGCGGTTTTAGTATAATTTATATTTTATTATGATTTATATATGACATACTTTCTTATTGGATTTTGTACTTAATTTCAGTGATGATTGAAGTGATCTGTCTTTTTGTGGTAATGGACCTTGACTGTAACTTTTTGAATCTTTTAGTGTATTTGAAATGTGGTTATGATTTATCTCCCTATTTTATGTATCCCCATATCTCAGGGGAGCGATGTTTAATAAATAGTTGAGATTTATGTGGTCCCTAATTTTTAGTGCGGTTTCTATGCGTTTTTTTAGGATGGTTTGAATTCTTATTTATGATATCCAGATATATTTTAGAAGTTGGGGTTTCTTATTCTCCTTGATTTATTAAATTGGTAAAATATAATTGGTACAATATACAGACGTGGACAAAATTGTTGGTACCCTTTGGTCAATGAAAGAAAAAGTCACAATGGTCACAGAAATAACTTTAATCTGACAAAAGTAATAATAAATTAAAATTCTATAAATGTTAACCAATGAAAGTCAGACATTGTTTTTCAACCATGCTTCAACAGAATTATGTAAAAAAATAAACTCATGAAACAGGCATGGACAAAAATGATGGTACCCCTAGAAAACACAGAACATAATGTGACCAAAGGGACATGTTAATTCAAGGTGTGTCCACTAATTAGCATCACAGGTGTCTACAACCTTGTAATCAGCCATTGGGCCTATATATATGGCTCCAGTTAATCACTGTGTTGTTTGGTGATATGGTGTGTACCACACTCGACATGGACCAGAGGAAGCAAAGGAAAGAGCTGTCTCAAGAGATCAGAAAGAAAATTATAGACAAGCATGTTAAAGGTAAAGGCTATAAGACCATCTCCAAGCAACTAGATGTTCCTGTGAGTACAGTTGCACATATTATTCATAAGTTTAAGATCCATGGGACTGTAGCCAACCTCCCTGGACGTGGCCGCAGGAGGAAAATTGATGACAAATCTAAGAGACGGATAATCCGAATGGTAACAAAAGAGCCTAGAAAGACTTCTAAAGAGATTCAAGGTGAACTTCATGCTCAAGGAACATCAGTGTCAGATCGCACCATCCGTCGTTGTTTGAGCCAAAGTGGACTACATGGGAGACGACCAAGGAGGACACCATTGTTGAAAACGAATCATAAAAAAGCAAGACTGGAATATGCCAAACTACATGTTGACAAGCCACAAAGCTTCTGGGAGAATGTCCTGTGGACAGATGAGACAAAAATCGAAGTTTTTGCCAAGGCACATCAGCTGTATGTTCACAGACGAAAAAATGAAGCATATCAAGAAAAGAACACTGTCCCTACTGTGAAACATGGAGGAGGCTCTGTTATGTTCTGGGGCTGCTTTGCTGCGTCTGGCACAGGGTGTCTTGAATCTGTGCAGGGTACAATGAAATCTCAAGACTATCAAGGAATTCTAGAGAGAAATGTACTAGCCAGTGTCAGAAAGCTTGGTCTCAGTCGCAGGTCATGGGTCTTGCAACAGGACAATGACCCAAAACACACCGCTAAAAACACCCAAGAATGGCTAAGAGGAAAAAATTGGACTATTCTAAAGTGGCCTTCTATGAGCCCTGACCTCAATCCTATTGAGCATCTTTGGAAGGAGCTGAAACATGCAGTCTGGAAAAGGCACCCTTCAAACCGGACACAACTGGAGCAGTTTGCTCATGAGGAGTGGGCCAAAATACCTGCTGAGAGGTGCAGATGTCTCATTGACAGTTACAGGAAGCGTTTGATTGCAGTGATTGCCTCAAAAGGTTGCGCAACAAAATATTAAGTTAGGGGTACCATCATTTTTGTCCATGCCTGTTTCATGAGTTTATTTTTTTACATAATTCTGTTGAAGCATGGTTGAAAAACAATGTCTGACTTTCATTGGTTAACATTTATAGAATTTTAATTTATTATTACTTTTGTCAGATTAAAGTTATTTCTGTGACCATTGTGACTTTTTCTTTCATTGACCAAAGGGTACCAACAATTTTGTCCACGTCTGTATATATATCAAGGACGTTTCATGGTTGTCTTTTTCTAGATGTCTTTATTCTTGTCCAGGTTGTTTAATTCTGATATTTGTAATTAGAATATGTGCCTACTTTGTGTGTCACATCAATTAACTCTGAGAGAGCTTTTCTATTATATTGGACTTATTTTGAGTTTTGTGTTTATTTGCGATGTCTTCTGCAGTTTCTGTGCGGTTTCTCAGTTGAACTTGGTTGTCTTGGGAGGGTTGTCTTGGGAGGGTTAGGATGCGTGTAAAGGGAGAGGGGCCTAAAAAGGAGAGGAGATAGTGGTGCTGGTAGACAGCCTGACTCCTATCTCTCTTTCCCAAAGAGGCACCTCCCCATATCACAAGAATCCAAATATTTCTAACTCGGCGTTTAGACCTGCGGGTATTAGAGTGTCGAATTCATAGATTCTTTTAGATTCATTTCTGGACATGTTGTTTATATGGTTTCCTCCTCTCCATGGTTTATTGATTTTTTCAAAAGCTACAAATTTGAGAGATGATGGATCACTATTATGGTATATTTTATAGTGTTTGGATAATATATGTTGTTCGTACCCCTTTTTGATGTTTCCTATGTGTTCCGATATTCTTTTCTTTAGTTGTCTTTTGGTTCTGCCAATATACTGTTTGTTACATGGACACTCCAACAGATAAATGACATCTGTGGTGTTACATGTTATACATTCATCTATTTGTAGTTTGAATGAGTTCTGTGTCGAACAAACTTGTAGTGTTTTTTTGGGAAAATGTGTCACTTTGCAGTTACTGCATCGCCCACATCTAAAAAAGCCCTTTAGTGTTAACCAATTTGTTTGTATATTTTTTATTTTTTGTTTCACTGTGGGGGCTACTTTTAATCCTAAATTAGGGGCTTTGGTGTAAACTATAGGTGGTGTGATATTAAGTACTGGGCCTAAAATTTTATCCTTAAGTAGGTGATGCCAGTGTTTGTTGACGATTTTGGCAATATTTTTATGTTGTGTGTTATACGGTAGGATTAGTTTTGCTTCTTCATTTTGTTGTGTATTTGTTTGTTGTTTCTCTTTAAAGAATTCCTGTCTATCCATTTTCTTAACTTTATTTAATGCATTATCCAATAATTTCTCTGGGTATTGTTTCTTTTCAAATTTCTCTTTCATTTGGGTGGCTTCTTCTTCAAATTTAGTGTTAGTGGTACAATTTCTTTTTAGCCTTCTGAATTGATTGGTTGGGATATTGGTTAGCCATTGTGGGAGATGGCAACTGGAAAATAGAATATGGTTGTTTTTCATTACAGGTTTTTGGTATGTACTGCATATTAATTTGGTGTTTTCTACTCGGATACATAGATCTAAAAATTCGAGTTGGGTTTTTGTTGTGTTGGATGTGAACCGTAAATTAAGATTATTGATATTAATTTCTTTCAGAAATGTTTCTAAAGAGCTGTCATTGTTTTGCCATATAAAAATCACATCATCTATGTATCTTCTCCACAGGACCAGATTCCCCCCGAGCTTGGGGCCTATCACCTCCCGTTCCCATTCGGACATGAAGATGTTGGCATAGCTCGGGGCGAATCTGGTACCCATTGCTGTGCCGATTTGTTGTTGATAGTAGTCAGAGTTAAAGATGAAGTAGTTATGTGTTAGTATGAAATGAACTCCGGAAGTGATGAAATTTATTTGATCGGTTTTCAGTGGTGAGTAATCTGTTAAATGTTTTTTCAGTGCTGATATGCCTTGTGTATGATCGATGATTGTGTATAAAGAGTTCACATCAAGTGTTCCTAGTGTCCAATTTTCATTATATTCTATTGATTCCAATGTGGTAATGATGGCCGTGGTGTCCTTAAAGTAAGAAGGGATAATTTTCACATATGGTTGTAGCATCTTATCTATATATTCAGACAAATTTGATGTAATTGATCCTATGCCTGAAATTATGGGTCTTCCAGGAGGAGCAGTTGGGTTTTTGTGTAATTTAGGTATGCAATAGAATGCTGGTAAGCGTTTTTGTGTGGATGTAATATATTTGTGTTCTCGTTCTAAGAGAATGTCATCATTCAGGCCATTGGTACAGTATTCTACTAATTTCTTTTGGTATTCTTCTGTGGGGTCTTGTTTTAGTCTTTGATAGGTTAAGTGATCTGACAATTGGCGTATGCATTCCTGATTATAATTTGCGGAGTCTAGTATGACTATGGCCCCTCCCTTGTCTGCTGGGCGGATGGTGATCTCTTCCATTACTTGGAGCTGTTTCATTGCCTCCCTTTCTTTTCTTGTTAGGTTATTTGAGTATAGATGTGTTTTCAATTTCCTAATGTCTTGTTCTACATTTTTGCGGAATGCTGCAATTTCTTGGCTGATTTCTTGTCTGGGAAAATGTTTTGATTTGCTCCTCAAGGCTGTGTGTGCATAGTTGTCACTTTCAGGTATGTGTGGAATAGTTGTATTCTTTAAATGGTATTTCTTTAAACATAGTTTTCTGATATATTTTTCAATACCTAATATAGGTTGCAAATTTATTCAGATTTGTTGTTGGTGCAAAGTTGAGGCCTTTGTTTAATAGTTTTTTCTGATCTAATGTTAGGTCTATCTGACTTAAATTAACTATAATGTCCTCTTGTTCTATCTGTTGTGGTGTCTGTTTGAGTAATGATCGTCTTCTTCCTCTTCGTATCTTTCTCTTCGTTGGTATGTGCGTGTTTTGGGTGGGATCCATGTTTGTTGTGACTGGTTCTCCCTCTGGTAATGATTTTGGTGTGGGTTCTGATGTCTGTACTGTGTCGGACCATCCCTTGGCTGATATGTTGATTTGTTCGTTTGTCTGTGTCTCAGGTTGTAATCGTGAGTAGAGGAATGTATCTGATTGTGTTTTTTCTCCAGAATTGATGCAGGTGTCATTTTTTGTCTGGTTTTGTGATGAGGGGGAGTTGCATCTAAAAAAAATGTGGGGTTGCAAGTGTTTCGTATCTATTAGAGGTTGGCACATTGTAGTGGGTGGGTGAATTAGTTGTGACTGAGTTTGGATATTTTCTGTTTGTCCCATTATTTGTTTTTTCTTCTATATTTTTAGATGGTATATGGTTTGTGTGTTCCACTGATTGATTATTTCGTTCGTCATAATGGTTATGTTCATATCTTTGTGTATTATGCTCCTCATATTGATAGTGTCTCAATTTTTTTGTTTTTTTGTATATTATTTCCTTTTCTAATGTGTCTAGTCCTTTACATACTCTTTCTTCCCATTTATGGTATTCCTCATCTTTTTGGAGGGATTCCAACCCGGGAATTAACCCGGACGTTTGGAACTGAAAATTATTCGGACGAAGAATATCAACCGTCACGATAATCTTTTCAAAGCTTCCCGCAGTGGAAAGGATTGGCCAATCAAAAACGAACACCAGTGACGTCACACCGCATCATAGTCACGTGCGTACATCACATGGTAAGGCTAGCGATCACGTGGGACGCCACGCAGGTCCTTGCCTAAAGGAGAAACAGCATCGGAACAGATGAAGAAGGGTAACGTACAGCATCATCAATACTGTTCCCTTACATTGTGATAATATGCACTACCGGCAACAATAACATATTACTGTTAAAGCCTACTAAGTATACCAGCAAAAGCGCTATATTATTTTCCTATATAAGGCAAATATCCCAACATTGGGAAACCAGGAGTACACCCGGGAACATTACTGTGACACTTATATGTACTCACCAGCCTGGAGGCATCACATGGACTTCAATTAACCTTTGTTGTGCACAACATTTATTTTAAATGAGCACCCCTTTTTCTCAAGATCTATATCTTAACCAACCACATATGTTTTATTAACATTCTTTTGCACCGCTTTTTTCATATATTTTGAATTTTTCCACTAGTCACATTGTATAACCTTGAAAAAACAACGTTAACTCATAAAAGTGAACTGTTCTCATTTTTTGCCTACATGATATTACCATCCAATATTTACTGAAGAGACCCGTTAAAAATCCATCATAAGACTTTGAACTTTCATTATTTTTAATCATTTTTATTTTTATTTTTATTTTTTATCTTTATTATTTTTTATCTCATTTTTTCATTTTTTATCTTAATACAGAAAGAAAGTTTTACCATAGACTAAACATTATTTAACTTGATTTAACTAAAAACATTAAATAATAATTTATATCCAAATGAGAGTGTGCCATCGCAATTTTCTTCTTTAATATCACATAATTTCACGGTTTTAGGTGTACCGGCGAGTGAGCACCTCTATCCGTATAGACCGACAGGTGAGCCTCAGTAATTATTCTATTTGTAACCTTAGCATGTGCACAAGTACTACAAGCTGACACATAATCCTCAACACACTTCTGCAACCCCAGCCACTAGAATCTACGAGAGATGATATCGACAGTGGATTTGTTCCCAGGGTGTCCTGTGAGAACCATACAGTGATGTTTCTCGAACACCTTGTGATGTAATTCAGAAGGTACAAACAACTTCCCTGGAAGGGATATAGGGCAGATGTGAGAAATATGGTTTATCATTTATTGTCAGACCTGATTGTCATTTGGTTCACCTTTTGGCATGTACACAGTGTACAGCAAAATAAGTTCCCACCCCCCAGCCATCTGATTGTCAGCTAGCAAGGGAGAACGCCCCAGGGTTCCAGGCTGCAAGGAGGCCCCAGGTGGATAACGTCATACCTCAACCAGTCAGTTTGGAGGCAAGCTAATCCTGCAGGAAAAACCCCAGCAGAAGGTCTCAGCGCTTGCTCAGGATCAATGATACCTCCCAGATATGTTGGCACCTACATTTCATAAGTAATTATGAACCATCCGTCCATCCCAGGCATAATTCGGTTATCTTTTTGCGATCCTGGGGCAAAGCCAAACGTCCATGTGGTCCTGGCTTGAGGCTAGGATGCCCGGGAGGTAGAGATATACATATCTGCCCACAGAAACCACATAGTGGCACCATGTTTGGACTGCAACATTCTGGTCTGGGGCTATGAGCCCTAAGGGGTTTTATGGGTCATTTGCTGCCAGCACCAGAGAAGGAGGGATGGACCCTACCCATAGGCGGGGAGGGGAGCGGCCGGCTACAGGTCATAAGCCCATGCAAGCCAGCGGGCAGTGTCTTTTCTGAAGGGGGTTACATCGGGCCAATGTGTTTGGAGAGACCGGGAACCAGCTGACATCACTGCCCCCACGTGACTGCAGACAATAACTATTCCACCCTTAGGAACTTTCATCTACCCGGTAACTGACTTTTTTTCGGCTTAACCCTCTTGTACCTATATCACCTGTATCTGTAACCTCAGACTACTGTACATATTCTCTGTGTATATTGTGTTATAGCTAGTGTGCCCTTAAGGCGATTAAATATATAATTTAATCTTGTGCTATCTTGTATCTCAATCACGAATCCCCACATCCGTGTTTCGACCTAGTTATAAGCTACCATGGTTTGGTTTCTCACCTTATATAATCCCGTTAGTGGACCGAGCTTATATCAAACGAGAAGCTGGTCCCGGGCTGAGACAGCGCTGTTTTTACTGCGACTGTGAAAAGGCTCGCTCAGCTTGTTGCCTCTCTATGCCCGCGTGGACAGGTGTCTGTGTAAACTGTACCAAGCTGACTTTACCTGCTCCTCTGCGTAACGTCACTCTTTGGTAACCCGTGACCATACAGTGTCTCATGAGCCCGACGTAGGTGACGTCAAGCGGTTACGAGGTATTCGCGCTAGTACCCCACATCCTCTGACGAAGCCACTTCTGTGGCGAAACATGTCAGGAGGGGTGTAATTGTGCTGCGCTCCAGTTTTAGACAGTTCCCAGTTAGGAATCCTAGGGAGCGATGGGAGTAGCTGAGGGTCAATTAGTCAGATGCATGTGTGTTTGCCACTGCTCATATCTTCAATGGAACGTCTGATACTGTTTGGTTGAGACAGAGGACAGACAGGGGCAGCACCCAGACAGCTTTCAGCAACAGTGTTTCTAATTGAGCTCTGATGCTCAGAGCACATTGTTACACTCTCAGGGCAATCGATACAAGTGCGAAGCCTGTGACATAAACAGGCATAAATTAACTGCAAATGTGTTGTGCAGTTCAATTTCAGTACTATTAAATCACTAACAGTGCATGCCCGATACCAAGATAGGTTGCATGAATGTGCTGATTGCCAATGGATCAAGTATAGGCAAACTATTGCAGTGTCTACCTGACCCTTATTGTCAATAAAGTCCAACACGGTTGCCAACAGTTTATACAGACTTTGGTATATTAGGGATACGCAATACCCATATTAAAACCAACAATAATTCAATAACACAAACCATCTGACTTGGCCCCAAATATAGTGTACAGGGTACTTGGCTGTGCCCATATTAGTCATCAGAGGTGACATCAATCCCCCAGTTACCGCTAGCAACCACTAGCAGCTACTAGGTTAACAGGCATCAAATCCTACTGTGGAGTGATATTTTTAACAAATCCTTTCTTCCTGACACTGAGTGTTTTAAATTATGAAATTATAATTTTTATCTTATACTTATTTAGTAGAGACCCCTAAAGGAATATTTTTGGTCCAATGACCGATGAGTGTTAGTATGTCATCCAGATACACAACTACAAACCTCCCCACCAGATGATGAAAGATATCATTAACAAAATGCTGGAAAACCGCAGGAACATTAGTTAACCCAAACGGCATGATCAGATTCTCAAAATGACCCTCTGGGGTATTAAACGCTGTCTTCCATTCATCTCCTTCCTTAACCCTGACCAGATTATATGCCCCCCTTAAATCCAACTTGGAGAACCGTAATCCGATTGAGCTCACGGAATTCCAGACATGGCCTAAGAGTTCAGTTTTTCTTCTTTACAAAGAAAAACTCTGTTGCCAGTGGGGATTTGGAAAGTCTAATATGTCCCTTAGCCAAACTCTCGGCAACCTACTCTCGCATGACCACTCTTTCGGGTTCAGAAAGGTTATATAACCTACATTTGGGCAACTTCGCTCCGGGAATAAGATCAATCATATTACCGATGTGGGGGTAAATCCTGGTCAATCAGAAATGAAAGTGGGTACATCTTTAGTGGTTAAGACAGAAAGAGATGTATTAAGGCAGTTTTCCATGCAATAATCACTCCAACTGAGATTCTGCCTCGCTTGCCAGTCAATAGTATGATTACAATATGTTTGCTTAACCAAGGTAAACCCAGAACCAATGGAACAGGCAGACCCTCCAGCACAAAACACGAAATGGATTCCTGATGAAAATCACCCACTCTTAAACTGATGTCCTGCACCATCTGTGACAAACAGTGATTCGGTCGGTAGAGAAAAATCCCAAGACTGAGCACCCCCTTTAAGCAACAAAATGATAATACCAACTTTTTGACTCTCATCCCCAGATGAGAGCGGACGTAACTTAAAGTACAATTTACATGACTCTCTGAACCAAATGAAATTATCGCTTCCCCCCGAAAATCTGTCCGGAAGTGCAACCTTAGGTTCAGGACAGGCCTGGTAACTACCACTGGCACCAGCAGCCTGTTATCCCTGGATCTGCGAGCGGAGGTCGGCTACCTCCAAAGACAGACCCTGCAATTGTCTAGCCAGTGCAGCGATAGAATCCATAGCATCACTGACACAAACCAAAATGGAGATTTTTGGCAGTTGATAATGTCACATAAGTGATGTGGCAGGGAACACTAGACCGACAACAGGAGGGAAGGGAAAAAGGAACTAGGCCTCAAAGCTAGGGAAATGGACACCACCTATGGAAAACCTAATCCTAGCCCTGACTCCTATCCGTATAAACGGACCTTGAGGGTAGGAATGTTCATACACTGGAACCTATGACCCTGGAAACCCTGAATTGCCCTGGAATAGTGTCAGGGCTTGATACGACCTGTTCCTTCCCGTATGAAAGAACCAACGTCTCTCTGAGGCCTAGTAACAATAGACAGGGAAACAACTAAATATAAAGGGAAAGTAACACTTAACTTCAGAAGTAAATGGACGAGCAGGAACTGAGAAGAGGACCACACACCAGCACTTCTAATACCAAATTGAAGCTATCAACTGCATAGCATGATGGGTGAAGTCAGACTCAATAGAAGAGTTGGAATGACCACTAAGCTATACCTGAGACGAGAGGTGTGGTCATTACCAGTGTGATGGACCGCTTGGCACCCCAACTGGGTGCCTCCACGACTCGATGCTTCCTAGTGCTCACCAAGTACTTCCAAGCACTCCACCGAACACCATCAGCACTGTAGTCCCCACTTCCAGCATTACAGCTTGGCTGGGGTCTCGTTGTCCTCCACCAACCCTGGGCCCAAGACTAGGCTCCAGCTTCCAGTGGGAAGAACCGTGTTGTAACCCCAGGCGAGTATAATACCGATCCCCAGAGTTAATATAGCTGTTCCCCCCACACATGAGATGAGACTCTATGTTGAGGGTGAAACAAATCAAGAACTCCCTTTATTGAAGACCAACTCAGTATATATACAGTTCAAGAAGTCTAACAACATAACTCAACATGAACAGCGTGCAAACATTCCCTCCCCAGTGTTTTAATGAAAGAATAGGGAGAGAGGAGACACATGTGATGGGATTATCTCCTGAGTGTATCATAGGGTGACCTACTTTTCTACCCCGGAGTTAGCTATCTTAATCCTATCACTAACACAATAGAACAAAGGGAAAAATAAACTAACACATTCATTGGGAGTCTCAGTGCAGAGTTAACCCTTTTTGTGTTGCGGGATTCACACTCTGCACTTTTAATGGGCAATAGGAAAGATCTGGCCTATAACTCCACACATAAATCAGGGTTAATAGTTCCTTGTAACCCCAAGAGGTCTGAGGGGTCTCCATAGTTCTGGGTCCATAGTCCGTAGGAAGGAGGCTAGCCCTCAGGCTTCTCCAACAGCCCCAGTGACAGTTCAGTCCATCACAACCAGCAACAACACTGAAACAAGAAACACAGAAGAGGCTGTCAGATCACATCACATGCAGCCAGTCTCTTAGATCTTCTGACACCTGTCGCGTTAGAGACCGTGACACTCTGTTGTGCCTGGGGTCAGAAGTTCGCAGCGGGTGGCTGTAGAGATGTCCTGAACTATTACATAGCTTGTTCGCGTTCGCCGCGGCGGGTGAACATATGCGATGTTCGGTCCGCCCCCTATTCATCATCATTGAATAAACTTTGACTCTGTACCTCACAGTCAGCAGACACATTCCAGCCAATCAGCAGCAGACCCTCCCACCTCCTAGACAGCATCCATTTTAGATTCATTCGGAAGCTGCATTTTTAGTGAGAGGAGGGACAGTGTAGCTGCTGCTGATTTAATAGGGAAATCGATAGCTAGGCTAGTGTATTCAGTGTCCACTACAGTCCTAAAAGACTTATCTGATCTTTGCTGTAAGGACAGCACCCCGAAAAGCCCTTTTTAGGGCTAGAACATCAGTCTGCTTTTTTTTTTTTTCTCCTGTGCAATCAAATTGCAGTTACCTGCCTGCCAGCGTGTGTGTCAGGCTCACAGCCCTGCAAGTGCATAGTGTCACCAGCGCAACTCGATTACATTTAAAGAAAAACAACAATTTTGACTGTAAATAACTAGCAATCAGTTGCACACACGTGTTTGTGTGTTTAAGGCCCAGTGCATAGTGTCACTTCAGCGCCATTCATATCTGGTGTCACATTCGATTATATTTAAAGAAAAACAACAATTATGAGTGTGAATAACTAGCAGTCAGTTGCACACATGTGTTTGTGTGTTTAAGGCCCAGTGCCAGTGCATAGTGTCACTTCAGCGCCATTCATATCTGGTGTCACATTCCATTACATTTAAAGAAAATCTACAATTTTGACTGTGAATAACTAGCAGTCAGTTGCACACACGTGTTTGTGTGTTTAAGGCCCAGTGCCAGTGCATAGTGTCACTTCAGCGCAATTCATATCTGGTGTCACATTCGATTATATTTAAAGAAAAACAACAATTTTGACTGTGAATAACTAGCAGTAAGTTGCACACACATGTTTGTGTGTTTAAGGCCCAGCTGCAAGTCCATAGTGTCACTTCAGCGCAACTCATATCTGGTGTCACAGTAGCTTGCACACATAGTACAACTTAACTAATCTAAAAAAAAATGACAGGCAGAGGCAGGCCACCCCGCAGGTGCTGTCGTGGTCGTGGTGCTGTGATTCCCTTTGGCCCTAGAATAATGTCCAGTGTTCAGATGCCACGTACCCTGAACTCGAAAAGTTCTGAGGACATAGTTGACTTGCTAACACAGGACACCCAATCTTCTACAGCTTCCGCTCGGAACCTTGACGCACCATCCTCCAGCTCGGCTTCGGGCACCTCTCAAGTTACCACTCGCCCACCTGCCGCCACCACCAACACTAGCACCACAGCCGCTTCACTTGATCTGTCAGAGGAGTTATTTACACACCAGTTGGAAGAAATTAGTGATGCACAACCATCATTGCAAGAGGATGTAGATAACAGGGATATGTCTCAGTCAGGCAGCATTGCACAGATGGACGTACAGTGTGATGATGATGATGTTGTACCCGCTGCTGCTTCCTTTGCTGAGTTGTCAGATACAAGTGAAGCGGTTGATGATGACGATATGTCTGTGGATGTCACGTGGGTGCCCGCTCGAAGAGAAGAAGAACAGGGGGAAAGTTCAGATGAGGAGACGAGTTGGAAGCAGGGGGAGTTTGTCGCAAGGAGCTAGTGGCACAGTCAGACAGCATATATCGGCACCCGGGGTCAGCCAGACAGCACGCCAATCAACGCATGCTGTTGCCACCACCAGAATGCCGTCATTGCACAGCTCAGTAGTGTGGCATTTTTTGTTTTTGTTTGTCTGCCTCTGATAACAGCGATGCCATTTGCAACCTGTGCCAAAAGAAACTGAGTCGTGGGAAGTCCAACACCCACCTAGGTACAACTGCTTTGCGAAGGCACATGATCTCGCATCACAAACACTTATGGGATCAACACATGAGTACAAGCAGCACACAAACTCAAAGCCACCATCCTCCTCCTGGTCCAGCATCTTCAGCCACGTCAACCACTGCTGTCCTCCTTGCCCCCTCTCAACCACCCGCCACTCCGCCTCTCGCTTTGAGCAGTTCCTGCTCATCTACCCACAGTCAGGTGTCTGTCAAGGACATGTTTGAGCATAAGAAGCCAATGTCACAAAGTCACCACCTAGCCTGGCGTCTGAAGGCTGGCTTGTCTGAACTCTTAGCCCACCAGCTTTTACCATACAAGCTGGTGGAGTCTGAGGCCTTCAAAAAATTTGTAGCTATTGGGACACCGCAGTGAAAGGTACCAGGACAAAATTTCTTTGCACAAAAGGCAATCCCCAACCTGTACTCTATTGTGCAAAAGGAAGTCATGGCATGTCTGGCACACAGTGTTGGGGCAAGGGTCCATCTGACCACTAATACCTGGTCTGCAAAGCACAGTCATGGCAGGTATATCACCTACACTGCGCATTGGGTAAACCTGCTCACGACTGCCAAGCATGGAATGCTTGGCTCTGCAGAGGAGTTGGTGACACCGCCACGACTTGCAGGCAGGCCTGCTGCCACCTCCTCTACTCCTCCTACTCCATCCTCTTCCATAACCTCCTCGGCTGAGTTCTCTTCTGCTGCTGCGTCTTGCTCCACCCCAACGGCAACCCCCCAGTTCCCCAGGGACTATTCCACATCCTGGATACGACAGTGTCACGCCGTCTTGGGGTTGACTTGCCTGAAAGCAGAGAGTCACACCGGACCAGCACTCCTGTCCGCCCTGAACGCACAGGTGGATCAGTGGCTGACTCCGCACCAACTGGAGATCGGCAAAGTGGTGTGTGACAACGGAAGCAATTTGTTGGCGGCATTGAATTTGGGCAAGTTGATACAATGCTTTGTGCATAAGTACCCAGGCTTACAGGACGTCCTCAAGCAGGCCAGGAAGGTGGTGGCCATTTCAGGCGTTCCTACACGGCCATGGCGCAATTTTCAGACATTCAGTGCCAAAACAACATGCCAGTGAGACGCTTGATTTGCGACAGCCCGACACATTGGAATTCAACACTCCTAATGTTCGACCGACTGCTCCAACAAGAAAAAGCCATCAACGAGTATTTGTATGACCGGGGTGCTAGGACAGCCTCTGCGGAGCTGGGAATTTTTTTTCCACGTTACTGGACGCTCATGCGCAATGCCTGTAGGCTCATGCGTCCTTTTGAGGAGGTGACAAACCTAGTCAGTCGCACCAAAGGCACCATCAGTGACATCATCCTATTTGTTTTCTTCCTGGAGCGTGCCCTGTGAAGAGTGCTGAATCAGGCCGTAGATGAGCGTGAAGAGGAAGAGTTGTAGTCACCATCATCACCACCAGAAACAGCCTTATCAGCATCGCTTGCTCGACCTGCGGCAACGCTGGAAGAGGAGTCAGAGGAGGAATGTGGCTTTGAGGCGGAGGAAGACCAACCACAGCAGGCATCGCAGGGTGCTTGTTGTCACCTATCTGGTACCCATGGTGTTGTACGTGGCTGGGGGGAAGAACAGACCTTCAGTGAGGACAAGGAACGGGACATGAGGAGCTCGGCATCCAACCTTGTGCAAATGGGGTCTTTCATGCTGTCGTGTCTGTTGAGGGACCCTCTTATAAAAAGGCTGAAGGAGAACGACCTGTACTGGGCGGCCGCGCTACTAGACCCCCGGTATAAGCAGAATGTGCCTGAAATGTTACCGAATTGTCGGAAGTCAGAAATTCAGTTCAAAAATAAATGAAAAAGTATGCCTTACACAGCGTATAAGGGTAATGTCACAGCACAACGGGAATCTAACAGGGGAAGAGGTGAAAGTAATCCTCCTACCTCGACCACGCCGGCAAGGACAGGACGCTTTACAGATGTGTTGTTGATGGAGAACATGCAGAGCTTTTTAAGTCCTACGCATCGCCACAGCCCTTCGGGGTCCACCCTCAGAGAACCACTCGACCGACAGGTAGCAGACTACCTCGCCTTAACTGCAGATATCGACACTCTGAGGAGCGATGAACCCCTTGACTACTGGGTGTGCAGGCTTGACCTGTGGCCTGAGCTATCCCAATTTGCAATAGAACTTCTGGCCTGCCCCGCTTCAAGTGTCCTGTCAGAAAGGACCTTCAATGCAGCAGGAGGTATTGTCACTGAGAAGAGAAGTCGCCTAGGTCAGATAATTTTGCATAGAAAAAACATAAATTTTCTTTGTAATCATTAAAGCCTACTAGGACAACAATGGTCCTACACTGCAGAATTGTTTTCTGGGTCACTTAACTGTCACTGAACTACCTCAGCACGACCATGTCATGAACTATGTCATGAGTGTGTCAACTACTGACAACTCTTTGCGGTTGTCTAAAATCTAATCCATACACGTCCCCTGATAGGGGACGTAACAGGGATTAAACTGATAGGAATAGTACTACTTAACACACCTTATAATAATAATAATACTAGTAAACGTAACAGGGATTAAACTGATAGGAATAGTGCTACTTAACACACCACACATATTGGGATTGCACTGTACATTACACAGCGCATGCGCAGTGCCCCAAATTGGAATTAAGAGGACCGACCAAGCATCTTTTTCCATCTCCTGGTTCCTAAAATCGATTCCATATACACGTCCCCTGATAGGGGGCTTAACAGGGATTAAACTGATAGGAATAGTACTACTTAACACGCCACTCATATCTGGTGGCATTTTAGATTGCACGCGCAGTGCTCCAAATTGGAAGTAGGAGGACCGACCAAGCATCTTTTTCCATCTCCCGGTTCCTAAAATCGATTCCATATACACGTCCCCGATAGGGGACGTAACAGGGATTAAACTGATAGGAATAGTACTACTTAACACACCACAGAGTTCTATGATGAGGTAACACCATAACTTTACTTGAGCATCTCCTAGAGTTAGGTTTGTCATATGTAAATGTCCAGTGAATTCTGAGTGACACGGTGACATAATTTTTACGTCCGTAAGATGCATGGTCTCTCTTAAAAAGGTAAAAAATCATAGCTCAGATTCAGGTTTCAATCTGGGAACTTTGGTGCCGGCCTGTCTGAATCAAGCTAGCTTACAAGCCCCTTATGGCAGCAACACCAAATGGCTCCCCCCAGGTGTAGTCTTCACACCTAGCTATGATATCTCTGCAGAAAGGGAAGTTCTTTTGTCAACCTAAGAAAACCTGCTGTAATTGCGTTATCTGCTGGGCATCTATTGACTGACTTGAACAAAAGGACCATTTTGTTCTCTGGGTACACAGAAGGAGACGCTCTGAGTAATCAAATTGTAGGTTCTGGGGCCTAGGGAAATAAATACTGTTTAATAGACCTACTGATCAATAAGGGAGAGTAATATTGATAATATTGGGAGGGCAGTTCAATATTCTCGCGGATCATCCGTGACACATGTCACATGATTTAAATAGTTCAGAATTTTGGCTATTGTCTGGGGCACTTTAGATTTTTGATACTTAGGGTGGCCAGCCCCTTTAACCCCTTAAGGACTCAGCCCTATTTCACCTCAAGGACTTGGCCATCTTTTGCAAATCTGCTGCTGATAACTTTAAAACGCTTTGACTTACCCAGGCCGTTCTGAGAGAGTTTTTTCGTCACATATTGTACTTCATGACACTGCTAAAATTGGGTCAAAAAAGTTTTTTTTCATAAAAGTAATAGAAGTTTAGAAGGAAATTTTGAAATTTTTCAGAAATCTTCAAAATCCCTTTTTATGGAACAGTTCTGGTTTGACGTCATATTGTGAGGCTTAGATAATAGAAACCTCCCAAAAATGACCCTATTCTAGAAACTACACCCCTCAAGGTATTCAAAACGGTTTTTACAAACTTTGTTAACCCTTTAGGTCTTCCACAAGACTTCATGGCAAATGGACATAAAATTTAAGAATTTGATTTTTGGGAAAATTTTCCAATATAATAAATTTTTTCAGGAATAAAACAAGGGGTAACTGCCAAACAAAACTCAATATGGGTTGCCCTGATTCTGTAGTTTGCAGAAACACCCCATATGTGGTCGTAAACTACTGTATCGCCAAACGGGAGGACATAGAAGGAGTGGTTTTGGGTTTTGCAAGGCAGATTTTGCAGGACTGGTTTTGTTTATACCATGTCCTATTTGAAGCCCCTTGTTGCAACGCTAGAATAGAAATTTCAAAAAAGTGACTCCATCTAAGAAAGTACACCCCTCATGGTATTCAAAACTGGGTTTACAAACTTTGTTAACCCTTTAGGTGTGCCACAAGAGTTAATGGCAGATCAAGAAACAATTTCAAAATTTCTATTTTTTGGAAAATTTTCCAATATAATAAATTTTTTTATTATAAAGGCTCTGCGTTAAAAGGAGAGAGGTTAGGGGTCCTGAGCAGAAAACTTGGGGTCCGTGAATTTTTTTTAAAAAAAATAAAAAATAAAATAAAAAAATTAATGGTTAAAATTTACTATAATGGTCAATGTTAATGCACACCACTATATGTGTATAACGCTCCTTTTATATGTTGTACACATATAGTGGTGTGCATTAACATTGACCATTATAGTAAATTTTAACCATTAAAACCATTTTTTTTTTTTTTTCACGGACCCCAAGTTTTCTGCTCAGGACCCCTAACCTCTCTCCTTTTAACGCAGGGCCTTTATGAGTGCCCTTACTCACTTGGAATCCCTACCAACATATATCTATGCCAAAACCCTTGTTAGACCCTAGAATGGCACCCCTATATATGGCCTCTCTTTTACAACTCCTATATCTATATATGTCCTTTCATTTATTACATATTCATATTATTTGTTATTTTTATTTTTATTTTCATTTTTGCTCTTTATTTTTTGCTTTCCTACTATTATTTTTTTTTTTTATATTTATTCTTATTTTGATTATTATTATTTTTATCAGTATTTTTTATTTTTTTTATCTTCATCATTTTATATTTTTTATTATATTATTTTAATATAACTTGTCTTCACTTATTAAAGTCCACTCTCATCTTCAGGCATATGTGGGATTCCCACCCCACACGTTTATATATACATATACACTTGCTTGTATCCCTCACTTTTATGCAGCCCCAAACATCCTAATATATATTTTATGTTATATAATTTTTTATCCGAGTCTAGTACATCACTCAACCTCGGCCCTGAAACTAAACACACATTTACTCTGAAAGAAAAAACGACCTGGTGTATATAACCGCATGAACCCATACCAGATAACTGGATGCGATCGAGACCCGAGGTATCTAAAACTAACCCCGCCCAGGCCAGACCCACCACTATAACACACACAGTAACAGAGCGAGCGCAGCACACCGCTGGAATGCTGGTATAAAAGTTATCCACGTGCAAGTGGTAACCCTTATCCCGCAGTGGGTACATAAGGTCCCACACGAGTTTCCCGCTAACACCCAGAGTGGGGGGACATTCTGGGGGGTTGAATACGGGAATCTCGCCCATCGTGCACACAAAATTTGTAAGTGTACCCTGAGGTACACTCACAAATTTTGTATAGCTTCAGGAAGTGGCAGGGGAGGTCTGGGGTCTGAAAGCTGAAATAAAGAAAGTTTTGAATAAAAGTGTTTTTGTTTTTTTTCCTAACTAACTTTTCCCTTCTTTCCCTGCCTAACGGTGCCTCTTCCTCACTGACCCTAACCTTCCTGGAAGGCGATGGGTGCAGGAGGGTGATGGATGGCGATTAGGGAGACTCAGGAGATGGTGCTGGACGGTGCTGCAGGCTGCTCGTGCAGAACAGGAAGAGGAGGGGAGAGAGGAGCGCAGGAAGTTTGAATCTCGTGCTTCTCTCCCCTGCACCAATCAGCACCCTGGACAGCAGGCATCAGCACCATGGCCAGCACCGCCTCTCCAAATGCACGGACTATGATTGGTGGTGTGTAATCATGCCACCGATCAGTCTTTTTCCAGTACATCGGGTCACCGAAGACCCGAATGGCCCGGAAACGCAGAAAACCGCAGGTCTGAATTGACCTGCGGTTTTCTGTGATCGCGTTGTTACAGGATGCCGGCTGAATGATTTCAGCCGGCATCCTGCTCCGATTAACCCCCGCGTTGCCGGTATCGCGATTTAAAGCCATGACGTACCGGTACGTCATGGGTCCTTAAGGACTCGGGAAACATGCCGTACCGGTACATCATGCGTCCCTAAGGGGTTAAAGAAGACCTTTCATGAGTTTGTAGTAAGTGAGATAAATATCTGTACCCCCCGCTGTGCTGCCACCCTGCCTGTTTTTTTTTAAAATAGCGCTCCTGCACCCAGTTATGGCCCCCCGCAAATTTCACGCTCAGTATGCTAATACTGAGCAATAAGGGGGGGACACAGTCTTTCTCTGTGGGTGTCTCCTTCCCTGGCTGTAGCGCTGTCCAATTGCAGTGCAGAGCGTCACACACAGTTCTGGTACACACACATCACTGCCATACACACAAACAGCTTTGCTACACACACAGCTCTGTTACACATACAGCTCTGCTGCACACATACAGTTGTTGTTTTTTGCACAAATGATGACATCATCAAAGGTCCTTAAAGTGTAACTGCCACTTCACTACCAAAAATGAAATTCCTAACATATGTGATGCTGAAGGGAAGCTATTCATTAAGCTTTATTTTTCAGTTAATTTTACCTTTCTGATGTCTGTATTCAGCCCTTAGCAACCCTATTTTTCTGTGGCCCTATTTAAGATGGCCTCTGCTGCGCTTCCTGTGATGATCTTTGCCATGTCCTTGAGGCCATCCTGTATTTTCCTCACTTCCCATAACCCCTTGCTTTCCATAAATGTACTAGTAGGACCAATCTGAATGCAGATAACCTCCCCCACTGCCCCAGAGCAGCGTGTATCCTCTCACATACAGCTAACCAGCGACAAGCCCTGCATTACATGAAATCGGTAAGCATTTGTTTTAGCCTCTTAATAGTCACATTGAAAGGTTTTTTAGAAACCATTTTGTGGTATAGATAGTGTATTAAATAACTTTTGTTTTATTATTAGAGGGAAAGGTAAACAGCAATTTTTACATTATTTTGTGGAATATTTGTTCACTGTTAAAATAACTTAATTTTATTATGTGGGTCACTACACTGATAATTTTTTTTTTTTTTTTTTTTACTATGTTTCCTTCTGTCAGCTCTGCAGCTGCTCCTTCAGTCTACTCCACACTGACAGGGAGGGGGACTGCTTTAGCTGCTCATATCTCTGGTTTGACTCTAGCTAGCGATATGGGCTTTGTGTTGTTTGAAAGCTGACATCCCACAGCTTTACACAATACAATAGAATGACAGCAATACCTTCAGTACATAGGAATATATCACCGTTAGAAATCGGGATGCAGTGAATGCAGCTGAAAGTGAAAGTAAAAGCAGGTTTTACCTGCAATTATTCCTGACTCGATTTCTATCATTGCTTTCTCCTCTGTTGCTTGGACTGTTACTCTGTTCTTATATGAAAGCCTGGTATGGCAGCTTTCAAACAAGACTAGTTGTATGTTTCAAGCTGCTACCATTCAGTAGAAAACATCTAAAGCAGCCCTCCCCCCTCCACTTTCTGCCCGAGCCCAGCTCCAAGGCACTCAAGGCTGTGCTCCTCCTTCCCTGTATTTTGTTTAAAGCAAAAAGTAGTTGTAGAATCGCACTCACCAGATCTCGAGGTCATCCGGAATGCAACAGCCTACCTGGAGTCCAAGATTCATCAGGGCTCCTGAGTAACAAGTCCCATAAAAGAAGATGGAGGCAGCATATCCGGTATAAAAAAAATCCCTTTAATGGGAGCCGCTTGGGTGAACAAACGTGCAGCAGGTCGTGACGTTTCGGCTGATTCACAGCCTTTATCAAACACAATGTAAAATCTAACAAATCATGCTTAAATACATTAAAACACACCCACTCTCATAGGAGTGGCCAAGGCCAGACGGGCCAGGTCTATAATTGGCAGCAACAGACACGTAACAAACCGCACAGAAAGAAGGGGAGGAGGTTTGAGCAGAGTCGATTCGGCTTCACAACGGGCGATTCTGACTCGTCAGATGAAATGGGCTTCTTTAGGTCCCCCGCCACACGGCGAAAACAAAGGTGCCGTAGGGGGGTGGAAGGAAACACCGTAGACCCCAGAAAAAGTCTACCTCCACCATTTCAGAAATTCAAGAATACACAAGGGCGGACGACGAGACGCAACCAGCCATAACTGCAAATCTGGTTGTTAATATCTCGACGGGACAGCTAACAAGTGATCAACTCCTAGTCTTGGGACGTGGGTTGTCCTTTTGCCCTGGGCACGAAAGGGACTGGTTTGAATTGGAACTTGATCTCCATCGTTTTTACCGTACATTGAGACTGAAGGCCTTCTTCCTTGATAAGGAGGAGAAAAAGGCGATGTCAACATCCGATGTAGTGAAGAGTGCTGACTTTGTTCTGAAAACACTTGATTTGAGTAATAAGAGTGATTTTGCCCCACCACGCAATAATCATGTTGTGGAGGCATATATCGACATTGTATCCAAAGAAATTGACCAATTGAGAGATAAGAAGGAGAGGGGGACTGCAGCGAACCTGACGAGGGGAGAGAGAGAGGCACTTCGACAGCTGGCAGAGGATAAAACCCTGACGATTAAACCAGCGGATAAGGGAGGGGCGGTGGTGGTGATGGACACACCAAGCTATGAACGGGAGGTAAATAGACAGCTGAGTGACCGTGAGGTGTATATTGAGCTTAAGAATGATCCCAAATGGACATCAAGCGCAACTTGGAAAACATCATCGGTGAAGCCTTGGTTGAGGGTATCATCGATAAGGATGTCAGGGAATTTCTTCTGATTAAACCCCCTGTCACTCCCCTGTTCTATGTGCTTCCCAAAATACATAAAAGCTTGGTCGACCCTCCTGGCCGTCCGATAGTGTCGGGGAGGGGATCGATTTTTAGCAATATAGCTATATTCCTTGATAGGGTGTTGCGTGTCCATGCCACCAGGGATACCAGCCATTTTTTATTGAAGCTCAGGGATCTGAGCCTTCCTGCTGATCCTCTCCTCGTCAGTTTCGATGTAGGTTCACTATATACCTCCATTGAGCATACATATGGATTAAATGTCGTTGATGTGGCCCTGGCCGGCACCGGGCTCTCCCTGGGGGGTCGTGGGTTTGTCCTCCACCGCCTAGAAGTGGTCCTGAGGTGGAATTATTTCCGCTTTGGGGGCACCTATTACCAACAATTACGTGGTGTGGCCGTGGGCTCGAACGTGGCGCCCACGTATGCCAACATGTTCATGGCTGAAGTGGAGGACCGACTCATTTATAGATCTGCTCTCTTCGGGGGAGCCCAGTGCTGGTGGCGCTACATCGACGACATTTTCGTGGTGTGGGGGGGCTCTCATGGTGAACTACAACAGTTTTTTCAGTTTCTCAATAGCATGGTACCCGGGTTGGGGTTTACCATGACAGCTTCGCCAGTCTCTTTACAATTTTTGGATGTGATGGTACATCTCAGGGAGGGGAACATTGAGACAGACATTTTTCATAAACCCACAGGCAGGAATAATCTATTGGAGTTTAGGAGTAACCATCCACGACGGATGGTGGAGTCACTGCCCTGGAGTCAGATGCTGAGGGTGAGATGGATGGTATCAGGGGACGAGCTATTTGAAAAGAGGGTGGATGAAATGGGTAAGAAGTTCCTTAATAGGGGCTATCCATGACAACTGGTGGAGAGGATCTTTCAAAAGGTGGGGGAGGTTGACCGGGAGTCCACGTTCCAGGGAAGGAAGAAGGTTAGGGATCACAAACGGATCCCATTTGTTTCAACGTATGGAGCTAACAGTGGTGAAATAGCGCGTATCTGACGCTAAGAATGGCACATTTTACAGAAAGGGCTACCCATGATAGACGAATTTGTAGGCTTCCCCATGATGGCATACAAGAGAGGTGCCAACCTACGTGATAAGTTGGTAAGAACCGAGGTTGGTGAGCCACATGGGGATGGGCAGAGGTATCTGGCACCAAGGAAGCTGGGATGTTTTCCCTGCCTTGGTTGTTGCAATTGCGGCAACATGATAAAGGGAGATACCTTTGCCCATCCTTATAGTGGCAAGTCCTATAAGATTAAGAATTTCTTTACATGTAGATCACGGGACGTGATATATATGATCTCGTGCCCGTGTGGCCTTATTTACATAGGGGAGACCACAATGGAAGCCCGGGAGCGTATTAACTCCCATAAGAGTAATATTAGAAGGCCCCAGATTGACAAACCAGTGGCGAAACACTTCCTGGAATGTGGACACTCGGTCAACCAACTCAGGTTTAGAATCATTGATTTGGTTGGCCCTCTGAGACGCGGGGGGGGGGGGACAAGGATCGGATTCTACATAAAAAAGAGCTCAAATGGATCTTTCAGATGAGAGCACTCCAGCCCTTTGGAATGAACATAGATTTCTATGTGGCAAATGTATAATTGATCCGAGTGACCTTTGACCTGAATTGGCTATCTGTATAGTGTTTTTAATTGAATCTTGTTTTTTATTATTTCACATGCACATATCTTTCCAATCCACACAGCATCATGGTACACTGATTCATTATGTGATTCGTTCCTGCCTGCACCCCTGTCGTGAATGTGGGGGTCCCTAGTTGCACATCACTGATGCGGGCAGTGTTGGATCCCGTATGCGTCCTTGGCAACACGGGGCTGGCTGGATGACGAGGGGGCGGAGCTATGACGTCACCTTGGGCCCCCCCCCCCCGGACGTTCCCTGATTGTGTCGGACGAGGTAAGGTGGTTAGCGGATGACTTGGTTGTGGTTGCCGCACCACTTGGTTGAGGATCCTGCCGGTGTCGCTGACTTGCGGATGTGAGTTGATCGCCCACACCGCGGGGAGGTTTGGGATGACGTGATGATCGCATGGGCGGAGCCGCTGGTGATCAGGTGACCCAGAACTGGTCATGCAATGGCGTGACCCCTCCTCCTCGGACATGCGTGCTGGTTGCTAAGGGACGCCTAGGAACATGTGCGCCATGAAGGTATGTGGGGCAGTGGATCTTATACCCAGTGTGGGTGTATACTAAGACACTATGTAGGAGTACAAGTGTACTCATTTTGATGACATCAACACTTCACTCATTGTGTTATTGGCCACTCCTATGAGAGTGGGTGTGTTTTAATGTATTTAAGCATGATTTGTTAGATTTTCACATTGTGTTTGATAAAGGCTGTGAATCAGCCGAAACGTCACGACCTGCTGCATGTTTGTTCACCCAAGCGGCTCCCATTAAAGGGATTTTTTATACCGGATATGCTGCCTCCATCTTCTTTTATGGGACTTGTATGTTGTTTATATCAGAGAGGAGACGGCCTGCACATGACATCGCTTTGAGAAGAGGCCTGCTCAATGTGAAAGTGACACGCATTTCTGCGCTTTATTATGAGGTGAATCTGAAAAAGATTAAATTATAAAGTACAGAAACATTTATACCATTAGGGTATAAAAAATGAAACGGCAGTTACACTTTAATCTGTACTTGGAGTTTTCATTTCCTTTGAGTAAGGCCTCATGCACACGACCGTTGTGTGCATCCGTGGCCTTTGTGCCGTTTTCCGTTTTTTCTGCGGACCCCATGACTTTCAATGGGTCCGTGGTAAAATCGGAAAATGCTCAGTTTTGCAGCCGAGACCGTGATCCGTGTATCCTGTCCGTCAAAAAAATATGACCTGTCCTATTGTTTTGACGGACAACGGTTCACGGACCCATTCAAGTCAATGGGTCCGTGAAAGAACACGGATGCACACAAGATTGGCATCCGTGTCCGTGATCCGTGGCCGTAGGTTACTTTCATACAGACGGATCCGAAGATCCGTCTGCATAAAAGCTTTTTCACATCTAAGTTTTCACTTCGTGAAAACTCATATCCGACAGTATATTCTAACACAGAGGCGTTCCCATGGTGATGGGGACGCTTCTAGTTAGAATACACTACAAACTGTGTACAAGACTGCCCCCTGCTGCCTGGCAGCACCCGATCTCTTACAGGGGGGGCCATGATCAGCACAATTAACCCCTTCAGGTGCGGCACCTGAAGGGGTTAATTGTACTATCATATCCCCCTGTAAGAGATCAGGGCTGCCAGGCAGCAGGGGGCAGACCCCCCCCCCCCCTCCCCAGTTTGAATATCATTGGTGGCCAGTGCGGCCCCCCCCCTCCCTCCCTCTATTGTAATAATTTGTTGGTGGCACAGTGTGCGCCCCCCCCCCTTCCTCCCTCTATTGTAATAATTTGTTGGTGGCACAGTGTGCGCCCCCCATCCGCCCCCCCTCCCTCTATAGCATTAACAACATTGGTGGCCAGTGTGCGGCCTCACATCCCCCCCCCCCCCCCCCCCGATCATTGGTGGCAGCGGAGTTCCGATCGGAGTCCCAGTTTAATCACTGGGGCTCAGATCGGTAACCATGGCAACCAGGACGCTACTGCAGTCCTGGTTGCCATGGTTACTTAGCAATAGTACAATAGTAGAAGATTCATACTTACCTGTTGGCAGCTGCGATGTCTGTGTCCGGCCGGGAGCTCGACCTACTGGTAAGTGACAGGTCTGTGCGGCGCATTGCTAAATGAACTGTCACTTACCAGTAGGAGGAGCTCCCGGCCGGACACAGACATCGCAGCTGCCAGCAGGTAAGTATGAATCTTCTACTATTGTACTATTGCTAAGTAACCATGGCAACCAGGGCTGCAGTAGCTTCCTGGTTGCCATAGTTACCGATCGGAGCCCCAGCGATTAAACTGGGACTCCGATCGGAACTCCGCTGCCACCATTGATCGGGGGGGGGGGGGGGGTGATGGGAGCCCGCACACTGGCCACCAATGTTGTTAATGCTATAGAGGGAGGGGGGGTCGATGGGGGGAGCACACTGTGCCACCAACCTATTATTACAATAGAGGGAGAGAGGGGGGGCGGGGGGGGGGGCGCACACTGGCCACCAACCTATTATTACAATAGAGGGAGGGGGGGGCCGCACTGGCCACCAATGATATTCAAACTGGGGAGGGGGGGGGGGGTCTGCCCCCTGCTGCCTGGCAGCCCTGATCTCTTATAGGGGGATATGATAGTACAATTAACCCCTTCAGGTGCGGCACCTGAGGGGTTACTTGTGTGGATCACAGCAGGGGGCAGTCATGTACACAGTTCTTTTAGTATATTCTAACTTGAAGCGTCCCCATCACCAAGTTAAAATATACCATCGGATTGGAGAAAACTCCAATCCGATGGTATAAAAGGGACTCCAGACTTTACATTGAAAGTCAATGGGGACGGATCCGTTTGAAATGGCACCATATTGTGTCAATGTCAAACGGATCCGTCCCCATTGTCTTGCATTGTAATTCAGGACGGATCCGTTTGGCTCCGCACGGCCAGGCGGACACCAAAACGACTTTTTTTTCATGTCCGTGTATCCACCAAAAATCAAGGAAGACCCACGGACGAAAAAACGGTCACGGATCACAGACCTACGGACCCCGTTTTTGCTGACCGTGAAAAAATACTGTCGTGTGCATAAGGCCTAAAGCTGTAGGACTTTCCTCCCCAGGTGCTCTCCTGCTGCTGCTGATCACACAGATCAGTGTCGGCAAAGAGAGAGAAGTGTGTGCAGATGTACAGCTCTTTCATTTATTGGGCAAAACGCTGTATTTGTGCTCTGCCAGAACATTAAGAAAGCAGTCAGGGAGTCTGGCCATACTGGATCTCCCTAACTGCCGTTTATATAAAATCTTTTTCTGAATAGTTACCATGGCTGCCAGGACGCTAAAACTCCCGGGGCGCTTCAGAGTGACGTCAGGGTGCCCCACACGCATGGATGACGTCATTCTGGAGCGCCCCGGGAGCCGCACGGGCGGTAAGTATACTGCTCCACCCCTCCCTACTACTACTGTGGCAACCAGGAATTTAATAGCGTCCTGGCTGCTAGAGTAACACTGAACGCATTTTGAAGACGGATCAGTCTTCAAATGCTTTCAGTTCACTTGCGGTGTTATGGATCCGGCGGGCACTTCCGGCAACTGAAGTGCACGCCGGATCCTAACCGCAAGTGTGAAAGAGGCCTAAAATGATTATTGATAAGGCCATATGAAGTTGCCTAATAAACTTAGTTATTTATCAACAGTATCTGGCCACCATCTTCCTCTTACCGATCGGCAAGTCCCCGTTCCTAGCCTTTCTCCACTGTATCTCATTTACCTTACAAAAGTGCATCGTTTACCCAAGACTCAAAGATCTGAATACCTGCACAAAGTACTGTCCAGAATATTATTAATTCTTTATATTGATAGTTTATCATTGCGGTACACTTTTGCTTGACTCACAGTATTTTTATTTTATACTTGAACTACTAGATCTCCAAGAAGAATTCTATATATTGGGCAGTGACACACTTTATAGGTTAAACGACTTGCAAAATTATCATGATTCATTGTTAAATGGTGAGCCCTTAATTGCCATTCTTGATCGGCAACCACAGATCTTTGTACCATCCCATCAAGCTGCAAAATTTAATCTAACTGATGACTTCTACAATTTGACCGTAGACGAGATCAGACTGGAACAAAAACTAAGGTCAGTAGTAATGATTTGAAATAAACATTTGAAGAGTTTATGTTATTATTACTAATGCTGTAAAAGTTGTCTTTGCTTCTCAGTATAGAATTTTGTTAATACAATATATATTTATGCATTATATTCATTGAAGATTTTTTTTAAAGGGAATGTGTCAGCAGAAAATAATTGTTTGAATTTAATTTGTATGTTAAAGGGTAACAATTTTTAGCTAACTTTCCTTAAAGGGAACCTTTCATGTGGGTATTTGATTATAATCTAACAAATTATATACAATCATTAACTACTAAAAAGTACCTTAGATGTATTCACTTACTGGTGTGACAGATGGTTACCTCATAATATACACACAAAGATGCCGCATGCCACATGCTAATGAGCTGATTTGAGTCCAGCGTGATGTGATTGTGTCCAGCGTTTATTTAATTAACAGCAATAGCCACTCCACTGCCCACCTGCTGCTGATTCATATGGAAAAAAACTGTCACTCTGCAGCCGGTAGGCGGGGAGAGTCAGGAGCTCATAAATATTCATGACTCATCATTATCAGCTGGAGCTTTTCAATGCAATATGTTTGCAGATTGACTGGGTCAATTAAACAAAGTGACCCAGCATTTTGCTAAGAAAATCAGTCACTTATTTATGTTGCCATTAGTTAGGACACCATAAAACTTGTGACAGGTTCCCTTTAAAGGGATTCTGTCAGCTAGTTTTAATGTATAGTGCTTTACATGTGCTCTAGATCCCTATTTACATGTCAGTAATATACATGTCCTATAGCTAGGAATGCTTTTGAGGCATCAGCCTCAAGCTGTCCTGTGCGAGATTATGGCACTTCAACTTTCTGATGTCAGGGGAGCAGGGAGGGGAGTTGGAGGATGCGTCCGGTGCTGGGCTCATTCACAATGAGCGGTGCTGGGTTCCTGAAACTCTGGTAACAGCGCCTTGTGCTCCTTAATGACCTAACTATCATATTTATTAAATTGATATTCTAACTACCCAAAAGCATCCCTAGCTGTATGTTACGGACAGACGCATGTATGTTATGGACATGCTAGTGGAGAGCTAGCAGCACATGTAAAGGCTTTATATGCCAAAACTAGTTGACAGAAGTCCTTTAACCGCCTCCGGACCGCCTAACGCAGATCTGCGGTTCGGAGGCGGCAACTCTGCGCAGAGTGACGCATATACGCGTCATCTCGCGAGAGCCGAGACTTCCTGTGAACGCGCGCACAGAGGCGTGCGCGTTCACAGGAACTGAAGGTAAGAGACAGGATCTCCAGCCTGCCAGCGACGATCGTTCGCTGGCAGGCTGGAGATGTGATTTTTTTTAACCCCTAACAGGTATATTAGACGCTGTTTTGATAACAGTGTCTAATATACCTGCTACCTGGTCCTCTGGTGGTCCCTTTTGTTTGGATCGACCACCAGAGGACACAGGTAGCTGTGTAAAGTACCACAAAACACTACACTACACCCCCCCCCCTGTCACTTATTAACCCCTTATGAACCCCTGATCACCCCATATAGACTCGCTGATCACCCCCCTGTCATTGATCACCCCCCTGTCATTGATCACCCCCCTGTCAGGCTCCGTTCAGACGTCCGTATGATTTTTACGGATCCATGGATACATGGATCGGATCCGCAAAACACATACGGACGTGTGAATGGAGCCTTACAGGGGGGTGATCAATGACAGGCGGGTGATCACCCATATAGATTCCCTGATTACCCCCTGTCATTGATCACCCCCCTGTCATTGATCACCCCCCCTGTAAGGCTCCATTCAGATGTCCGTATGATTTTTACGGATCCACGGATACATGGGTATATGTAAAATGACACCCCAAAACACATTCCCCAACTTCTCCTGAGTACGGCGATACCAGATGTGTCACACTTTTTTGCAGCCTAGGTGTGCAAAGGGACCCACATTCCAAAGTGCACCTTTCGGATTTCACCGGTCATTTTTTACAGATTTTGATTGCAAACTACTTCTCACACATATGGGCCCCTAAATTGCCAGGGCAGTATAACTACGCCACAAGTGACCCCATTTTGGAAAGAAGACACCCCAATGTATTTTGTGATGGGCATAGTGAGTTCATGGAAGTTTTTATTTTTTGTCACAAGTTAGTGGAATATGAGACTTTGTAAGAAAAAAAAAAAAATAATCATTTTCCGCTAACTTGTGACAAAAAATAAAAAGTTCTATGAACTCACTATGCCCATCAGCGAATACCTTAGGGTGTCTACTTTCCGAAATGGGGTCCTTTGTGGGGGGTTTCTACTGTCTGGGCATTGTAGAACCTCAGGAAACATGACAGGTGCTCAGAAAGTCAGAGCTGCTTCAAAAAGCGGAAATTCACATTTTTGTACCATAGTTTGTAAACGCTATAACTTTTACCCAAACCATTTTTATTTATTTTTTTTGCCTAAGCTTTTTTTTTTTTTATCAAAGACATGTAGAACAATAAATTTAGCGAAAAATTTATATATGGATGTCGTTTTTTTTGCTAAATTTTACAGCTGAAAGTGAAAAAAGTCATTTTTGGGCAAAAAAATCATTAAATTTTGATCAATAACAAAAAAAGTTAAAATGTCAGCAGCAATGAAATACCACCAATGAAAGCTCTATTAGTGAGAAGAAAAGGAGGTAAAATTCATTTGGGTGGTAAGTTGCATGACCGAGCAATAAACGGTGAAAGTAGTGTAGTGCAGAAGTGTAAAAAGTGGCCTGGTCATTAAGGGGGTTTCAGCTAGCGGGGTTGAAGTGGTTAAAAATGGTCCAAATGCCCTAAAAAAATTTGTGTAATATACCTTTAATTTATTAATGTATTTTACTGTTTTACTAAAGAAATATCTGCTCAAAGTCCTGAGTGCCTATACAGGGAGTGCAGAATTATTAGGCAAATGAGTATTTTGACCACATCATCCTCTTTATGCATGTTGTCTTACTCCAAGCTGTATAGGCTCGAAAGCCTACTACCAATTAAGCATATTGGGTGATGTGCATCTCTGTAATGAGAAGGGGTGTGGTCTAATGACATCAACACCCTATATCAGGTGTGCATAATTATTAGGCAACTTCCTTTCCTTTGGCAAAATGGGTCAAAAGAAGGACTTGACAGGCTCAGAAAAGTAAAAAATAGTGAGATATCTTGCAGAGGGATGCAGCACTCTTAAAATTGCAAAGCTTCTGAAGCGTGATCATCGAACAATCAAGCGTTTCATTCAAAATAGTCAACAGGGTCGCAAGAAGCGTGTGGAAAAACCAAGGTGCAAAATAACTGCCCATGAACTGAGAAAAGTCAAGCGTGCAGCTGCCAAGATGCCACTTGCCACAAGTTTGGCCATATTTCAGAGCTGCAACATCACTAGAGTGCCCAAAAGCACAAGGTGTGCAATACTCAGAGACATGGCCAAGGTAAGAAAGGCTGAAAGACGACCACCACTGAACAAGACACACAAGCTGAAACGTCAAGACTGGGCCAATAAATATCTCAAGACTGATTTTTCTAAGGTTTTATGGACTGATTAAATGAGAGTGAGTCTTGATGGGCCAGATGGATGGGCCCGTGGCTGGATTGGTAAAGGGCAGAGAGCTTTAGTCCGACTCAGACGCCAGCAAGGTGGAGGTGGAGTACTGGTTTGGGCTGGTATCATCAAAGATGAGCTTGTGGGGCCTTTTCGGGTTGAGGATGGAGTCAAGCTCAACTCCCAGTCCTACTGCCAGTTTCTGGAAGACACCTTCTTCAAGCAGTGGTACAGGAAGAAGTCTGCATCCTTCAAGAAAAACATGTTTTTCATGCAGGACAATGCTCCATCACACGCGTCCAAGTACTCCACAGCGTGGCTGGCAAGAAAGGGTATAAAAGAAGAAAATCTAATGACATGGCCTCCTTGTTCACCTGATCTGAACCCCATTGAGAACCTGTGGTCCATCATCAAATGTGAGATTTACAGGAGGGAAAACAGTACACCTCTCTGAACAGTGTCTGGGAGGCTGTGGTTGCTGCTGCACGCAATGTTGATGGTGAACAGATCAAAACACTGACAGAATCCATGGATGGCAGGCTTTTGAGTGTCCTTGCAAATAAAGGTGGCTATATTGGTCACTGATTTGTTTTTGTTTTTTGTTAAGTTGCCTAATAATTATGCACAGTAATAGTCACCTGCACACACAGATATCCCCCTAAAATAGCTAAAACTAAAAACAAACTAAAAACTACTTCCAAAAATATTCAGCTTTGATATTAGAGTTTTTTGGGTTCATGGAGAACATGGTTGTTCTAACATGGTTGTTCAATAATAAAATTAATCCTCAAAAATACAACTTGCCTAATAATTCTGAACTCCCTGTAGAGTTTTAGATTTAGTATATTCATACACACTAACTTGTCAGCGGTGTACAGATTCCACTGTACTTGAGCAATGGATACATCTCTGCTCCTGCCTTTGCGCCTTCAGTTTGGCTATATCTTGGCACAGCAATTACCAATGTATCATTCAGAAATTTCACCAGAGTGGACACATGCAGGAGCCCGCTCCACTCAGCTAAGCCCTGGTATAGCACATCAGTAAGGGCTGTGCCACAATTTAGCCAAACTAAGGAGGCACAGGCAGAAGCAGTCTCCATTGCCCCAGTACAGTGGAATCCATACACCGCCAACAGTCAGCAATGTACAAATATACTAAATCTGAAGTGCAATAGAGGCTGCCTATTTCTTTAGTAAAACCGCAAAATACATTATTGAAGTATATTACGCAAATTATTTTAGGGCATTTGAAACATAAACAAAGAAAGTTGGCTAAAAGTTTAGTTGCTCTTAAAACATATTTTTAAAGCATTTTGGTGATTATTATTTTTCATTTTCAATGGCACTGTATTTTAAAAACTAAAATCCTGCAGTTTTTACACTGGCCACTAATTGTAATAATAAGCACCACTTCCAGGTCTGTACAGATCACTTTTTAGCAGTCATCTCATTATCATCACAGGTAGGATTGCAATGACATTTCACCACTGTATAGATATCACAGGAGCTACCATTCCCAATAAGTGATGGTTATAGTTTATTTAATCCCTCCTGACCTCTGTACAGGTCACATAACATGACCAAAAAACTCTCCCATAGAAGTCAATGATTCCCCACCAGTCTATTGTGTCTATGGCCCATGATGGATGTGTAAAGCATATATTTAAATGTTACTAAGTGCTGTCCCTATAATCATGCTCAGGAAGTAGAATAAATACATCTACAATTGCAAGTTTAAAAGGATATTTGTGACTATCTTGTTTTAATTGGCATACAAAATGTAGGTCACAGATTCCCTGAAAGGCATACTCCACTTTTGTTATATTGATGACCTATACTCAGAATAGCTCATCAATATCAGATTCCACCACAATGAGACAGGTCTCTTCTATTCCTACTAACCATCTATGGAAGAGAATGGGGACGGCAGGACTTTAGTTACATCTGCTTGCCATGCATTGTCGACCACAAGCAGGTAAGGCTGCTTTCACACTAGCGTTCGGGTTTCCGTTCGTGAGCTCCGTTTGAAGGAGCTCACGAGCGGACCCGAACGCAGCCGTCCAGCCCTGATGCAGTCTGAATGGAGGCGGATCCGCTCAGACTGCATCAGTCTGGCGGCGTTCAGCCTCCGCTCCGCTCGCCTCCGCACGGCCAGGCGGACAGCTGAACGCTGCTTGCAGCGTTCGGGTGTCCGCCTGGCCGTGCGGAGGCGTGCGGATCCGTCCAGACTTACAATGTAAGTCAATGGGGACGGATCCGTTTGAAGATGCCACAATGTGGCTCAATCTTCAAGCGGATCCGTCCCCCATTGACTTTACATTGAAAGTCTGGACGGATCCGTACTAGGCTATTTTCACACTTAGCTGTTCTATGCTAAAAATAATGCAGACGGATCCGTACTGAACGGAGCCTCCGTCTGCATTATTATGGGCGGATCCGTTCAGAACGGATCCGCCCGAACGCTAGTGTGAAAGTAGCCTAAGCAGTCAAGAGAACACAGTGCTCCCAGCTCAGCGTCCATTCACTTCAGTGAGTGCTTGGCCTAGTAATGTTTTGGATGATGTGTGTCTTAGCCGTAGTCCCTCACCTCATAGCAGTGTTTTCAAATGCTGGATTTAGCTGTTCATTGGGTGATAGGCAGCACTTATACACAGTGAAATTGTTGGGAACAAGTGGAGATTGAAACCTTAATAAGTTTACAGATGAGCAGTGTAAAAGTCTTATTGTCTCCAAATTGATCTTAGTTTAGAGACCTGGTGTTCCCACTAGCTTTGGAGCAGATTCTTTAGATCTTTTAACAGCATAAATCATTGAGATTTATTCAATTCTGTGTTCACAGTATGAAAGTGTTGTAAATGTATAGTCCAAAATTTGTCTCTGGCTCATTGGGATTTAAAATTGGCTTTAATATGGCCTCTTTGATATATTCTTCACTGTGTCATGGGCTACAAAAATGTGTGGCCACAAGAAAATGTATTTTCTTTCATTGTATGAGTTTCCGTCCTGTTTTTCCAACGTTGTAATCTGCAATAGGACATTTAGTGCACAGAATCGGGTACACAACATCGGATGTAGAACACGTGATCAGAGTTAGACTAAGGTGAAGCTTTAGACTTTAAGCCTGATCAAGAGACCCAAGTTATACAAAAAATATGGTAAAAAACTGTGCCATGTAAAATGCCCTCACCGCCTCCGACTGGAGAAGAAAAAGTTCAGTCTCCAGAAGTGTCAAAGCTTCTTTACTGTAAGAACTGTGAATCTGTTGAATAGACTACGGTACCTCTGGACGTGGTCACAGCAGGAACAGTGGACAGTTTTAAAAAGGGTTTAGGTGCATTCTTAAAAGTAAATGACATTAATGCTTATGAAAATGGGTAGAGTCTGACTTCCTTCTGGGATTCATGTCCCCACCTATCCCTTGGTTAAACTTGATGGACTTATGTAACTATGTAAGTAATCTCGCAAGCCTCCATTTAACATCATTACTTTCATTTTTGTTAGTCATTAAAAGGTATGATACCTGCAAAACTCTTCTTTTGTTGCTCTCAATGAGAACAATAAAACATTTTCTATTGGCTAAAATGGTACCATACTTGTTTTCTTTTTACTTTTTGCTAACATACTCTAAGCAAGTTAGCAAGACGTAGGGTGCAGATGCAAGGCAGTATGACTACACGTGCAGCAGTCTGCTTTGTCACTTGCTCCAGTTTTTACTATAAACTTGCTTAATACCTTGAAAGTAATCTATCATCCCGATTCTGGACTATTATCAGCAGTAATACGTGAGTAGTACTGCACATAAGGAGTCTAGATCAGTGTTATTATTTTCCTCCTGCCCCTGTTTACCCTGCTGTCAGCACTGAAGTGTACTGTCAGGGCTGCTGTGCTTTGCTAACCGAATGGAGAGGACTCCTGCGTGCATGCACATGGCAGTCCTGACAATGCACTAAGCGCTGACACATTGGGAATGAGACGCAGTAGGAAAAATAAAAAATAGCGACCTGGACTCCTTATCGGCAGTACAACTCATATATTATCACAGTTAATACTCGAAAGTTGTGGTGACAGATTCCCTTTATACACTCCTCAATATTGAAATTGCAATACCAAGATGGAAAAGTCATGCTATCAATGAGGTTATTAATGGTTGTCTTAGGTGTGTTGTATGCACTTGGGCATGCAAATTATCAAGATCCACCGCCAGCAGTTCCCTTTGCAACGACATTCCAGATGTGCGGAGAAACCTGGAGAAACTGCAGGGCACGGTATCACATTTAGGTATCGCAGGCTGCTCACCGTAGCATGAGCAACATGCAGCCTAGCATTGTCGTGTTGAAAAACGACTTCTGGGACACTTTGGAGAAATGACTGTACCACTGGTTCCACAACCAAATCAATGTAATGTTGAGCCGTTAGGGTACCTAAAGTGAACACTAGAGGGGTCCAGTTTCCATACACACCATAATCCTGGGAATACAACTGGTTTGGCTTTCCCTTGTAAAGGCCTCCTCATGGCATTGCTTCTCCAGCTATCATTGTGTCTGAGACAAAAGCAGGACTGATCACTATAGAGAATACACCTTTATTCAGCATCAATTGCCTGCTACTTTCCTGATTTATATAACCTTGCAGCTGGTTCTTCTTGGTGTTTGTTTTTCTTCAGTTTTTTTCCAATATTTTTGTCTTCATCATAGAACAGAGAAGTTAAAGCAAGATTCTATGCTCAGAACTAAAGCCATGCGGGACAGAGAAGAGAAACAACAAATAAAAAAGTATAAATATACTGTTCTCAGAATCAGATTTCCAGATGGCTATATGCTACAAGGTGAGATGAATCTTTTTCAGGTTGCACAATCTTAAATTGAAAATCTATGCATCTGTCACACGATGACATAGATGTATTAAGCATGGCATTTCATTAATCAGAAGTGTCATGTGAGCAGAAATGTAAACTAACTGAATTGCTTAAAGCACATGATCACCTTTTAAATTGGATCTGTCTTGTCTTCTGTACCATAGATTATAGGACAGATGCTAAGCTCAAGGATATATTGTTTTCTATTATTTGATAAACTGGGGTATTACCATCACATGGCATATCATAGGTATACACTGTAAATGTATTTAAGGTTCTCATACTGATCCCTTATCCTAGCGGTCCCGTTGTGCTCCACACAGTACTTGTGCCTCACAGTATTAACCCCCATTTGTGCTCTCATACAGTAATAGTACCCTTTTTACACACCCATAAGAATTCCTTTTTGTGACATTTACAATGTAACTGTGCTCTCAAAAAGTAATGATATCCCCTTTGTTCCCTCAAAGTAATAATCCCCCTCTGATGTCCTCCAAAGTAATAATACTCTTTGCAGTTATGTTTCTGTTGCATGGTGCTGGCAACAGGCGTGTGGACAGGACTGTTGGCTACTGCTAGTTCTGCGCTTCTGGCACTGTATGGAAAAAACATGAAGAAAGTTAAACCTCAGTCACTGGGGACTAGGATAGCCCACCTACAAATTCAGAAATGTTAAGCAACTGAACAATGGCAACATGCAGCTAAAAAAGAGGAAATCACAGTACCCATAGTCAATATTTTCTACCTAAAGTTGATTGTGATCCAGCCCCTTTTTTATTTTTTTATTTTTTAAAGAATTTTTGGCGATTTTATTTTTTAAATATCCACCCTGCAGCATTTCGCACTGGCCACCAAGCCTAATAAGAGGTGCCAATTCTTGGTCCGTACAGATCCCTTTTCAGCAGTCTTCTCTTTATCATTACAGGCAAGATTACAATGACAGACATCACCTCAGCATAAATAACACAGGATCCATCATTCACAATAGGTGATATCGCAGCTTATCTACTCCCCCTCCCTGCACGGGTCACAAAGTATGCCTAGAAAACTCTCCCACAGAAGTCAAAGAGTCCCCATCAGGCCACTGTGTGTATGGCCCATGACGTCTGCTGTAAAGCACATCTCTAAATGCTGTTAATCAGAAAATAAAAACAAGTTAGAAAAAAAGGATATGTGTCACAATCTGGCAGAATAAATTATGGGCGACGTGTTCACTTTAACAAGCCTCTGCAGCTGATTGGTGGGGTGCCTTGCTTTAGGCCAGCTGGACCACCATATTAGCGATTATTCATGTGTCTATGAATTACCAGTGTACCTACCTGTGTTCTCCACCGACAGCACACGTGTCCATTGAGTTAAAGGGGTATTCCCATCTCAGACAATGGGGGCATATTGCCAAGACCCGCACCTATATCGAGAAAAGAGCCCCGAAAGTGATGGAGGGCGAACCGTGCATGCGCAGCCGCCCTCCATTCACTTCTATTGGGCCATCAAAAACAGCCAAGCGCTGGCTCGGCTATTTCCGTTGGGTCCATAGAAGTGAAAGGGAGCGGTGGCCGGTCAAGCGGTGCTCTCCCATTCACTTCTATGGGGAGATCGCTTGGCGGTGGCCAGACCGGAGTCCTCCAGCCACCACCTTGCAGGGCTCCGTTTCTGATTATAGGTGTGGGTCCAAGCGGTGGGACCCGCACCTATAAGACAATGCACTGTCTGGGATGAGACAACCACTTTTTTATAAATATTCTTTATTATATGTTTTCTTACATTGTACAGGACATTATATCATCTTTAAAATTTACAGTATATATATATATATATATATATATATATATACAGACGTGGACAAAATTGTTGGTACCCTTTGGTCAATGAAAGAAAAAGTCACAATGGTCACAGAAATAACTTTAATCTGACAAAAGTAATAATAAATTAAAATTCTATAAATGTTAACCAATGAAAGTCAGACATTGTTTTTCAACCATGCTTCAACAGAATTATGTAAAAAAATAAACTCATGAAACAGGCATGGACAAAAATGATGGTACCCCTAGAAAACACAGAACATAATGTGACCAAAGGGACATGTTAATTCAAGGTGTGTCCACTAATTAGCATCACAGGTGTCTACAACCTTGTAATCAGCCATTGGGCCTATATATATGGCTCCAGGTAATCACTGTGTTGTTTGGTGATATGGTGTGTACCACACTCGACATGGACCAGAGGAAGCAAAGGAAAGAGCTGTCTCAAGAGATCAGAAAGAAAATTATAGACAAGCATGTTAAAGGTAAAGGCTATAAGACCATCTCCAAGCAACTAGATGTTCCTGTGAGTACAGTTGCACATATTATTCATAAGTTTAAGATCCATGGGACTGTAGCCAACCTCCCTGGACGTGGCCGCAGGAGGAAAATTGATGACAAATCTAAGAGACGGATAATCCGAATGGTAACAAAAGAGCCTAGAAAGACTTCTAAAGAGATTCAAGGTGAACTTCATGCTCAAGGAACATCAGTGTCAGATCGCACCATCCGTCGTTGTTTGAGCCAAAGTGGACTACATGGGAGACGACCAAGGAGGACACCATTGTTGAAAACGAATCATAAAAAAGCAAGACTGGAATATGCCAAACTACATGTTGACAAGCCACAAAGCTTCTGGGAGAATGTCCTGTGGACAGATGAGACAAAAATCGAAGTTTTTGCCAAGGCACATCAGCTGTATGTTCACAGACGAAAAAATGAAGCATATCAAGAAAAGAACACTGTCCCTACTGTGAAACATGGAGGAGGCTCTGTTATGTTCTGGGGCTGCTTTGCTGCGTCTGGCACAGGGTGTCTTGAATCTGTGCAGGGTACAATGAAATCTCAAGACTATCAAGGAATTCTAGAGAGAAATGTACTAGCCAGTGTCAGAAAGCTTGGTCTCAGTCGCAGGTCATGGGTCTTGCAACAGGACAATGACCCAAAACACACCGCTAAAAACACCCAAGAATGGCTAAGAGGAAAAAATTGGACTATTCTAAAGTGGCCTTCTATGAGCCCTGACCTCAATCCTATTGAGCATCTTTGGAAGGAGCTGAAACATGCAGTCTGGAAAAGGCACCCTTCAAACCGGACACAACTGGAGCAGTTTGCTCATGAGGAGTGGGCCAAAATACCTGCTGAGAGGTGCAGATGTCTCATTGACAGTTACAGGAAGCGTTTGATTGCAGTGATTGCCTCAAAAGGTTGCGCAACAAAATATTAAGTTAGGGGTACCATCATTTTTGTCCATGCCTGTTTCATGAGTTTATTTTTTTACATAATTCTGTTGAAGCATGGTTGAAAAACAATGTCTGACTTTCATTGGTTAACATTTATAGAATTTTAATTTATTATTACTTTTGTCAGATTAAAGTTATTTCTGTGACCATTGTGACTTTTTCTTTCATTGACCAAAGGGTACCAACAATTTTGTCCACGTCTGTATACAGTACAGACCAAAAGTTTGGACACACCTTCTCATTCAAAGAGTTTTCTTTATTTTCATGTCTATGATAATTGTAGATTCACACCGAAGGCATCAAAAGTATGAATTAACACATGTGGAATTATATACTTATCAAAAAAGTATGAAACAAAAAAAAAAATGTCATATTCTAGGTTCTTCAAAGTAGCCACCTTTTGCTTTGATTACTGCTTTTCACACTCTTGGCATTCTCTTGATGAGCTTCAAGAGGTAGTCACCTGAAATGGTTTTCACTTCACAGGTGTGCCCTGTCAGGTTTAGTAAGTGGGATTTCTTGCCTTATAATTGGGGTTGGGACCATCAGTTGCGTTGTGGAGAAGTCAGGTGGATACACAGCTGATAGTCCTACTGAATAGACTGGTAGAATTTGTATTATGGCAAGAAAAAAGCAGCTAAGTAGAGAAAAACTAGTGGCCATCATTACTTTAAGAAATGAAGGTCAGTCAGTCCGAAAAAAATTGGGAAAACTTTGAAAGTGTCCCCAAGTGCAGTCACAAAAACCATCAAGCACTACAAAGAAACTGGCTCACATGCGGACCGCCCCTGGAAAGGAAGACCAAGAGTCACCTCTGCTGCGGAGGATAAGTTAATCCGAGTCACCAGCCTCAGAAATCGCAGGTTAACAGCAGCTCAGATTAGAGACCAGGTCAATGCCACACAAAGTTCTAGCAGCAGACACATCTCTAGGATAACTGTTAAGAGGAGACTGTGTAAATCAGGCCTTCATGGTAAAATATCTGCTAGGAAACCACTGCTAAGGACAGGCAACAAGCAGAAGAGACTTGTTTGGGCTAAAGAACACAAGGAATGGACATTAGACCAGTGGAAATCTGTGCTTTGGTCTGATGAGTCCAAATTTGAGATCTTTGGTTCCAACCACCGTGTCTTTGTGCGACGCAGAAAAGGTGAACGGATGGACTCTACATGCCTGGTTCTCACCGTGAAGCATGGAGGAGGAGGTGTGATGGTGTGGGGGTGCTTTGCTGGTGACACTGTTGGGGATTTATTCAAAATTGAAGGCATACTGAACCAGCATGGCTACCACAGCATCTTGCAGCGGCATGCTATTCCATCCGGTTTGCGTTTAGTTGGACCATCATTTATTTTTCAACAGGACAATGACCCCAAACACACCTCCAGGCTGTGTAAGGGCTATTTGACCATGAAGGAGAGTGATGGGGTGCTGCGCCAGATGACCATGCCTCCACAGTCACCGGACCTGAACCCAATCGAGATGGTTTGGGGTGAGCTGGACCGCAGAGTGAAGGCAAAAGGGCCAACAAGTGCTAAGCATGTCTGGGAACTCCTTCAAGACTGTTGGAAGACCATTTCAGGTGACTACCTCTTGAAGCTCATCAAGAGAATGCAGAGAGTGTGCAAAGCAGTAATCAAAGCAAAATGTGGCTACTTTGAAGAACCTAGAATATGACATATTTCAGTTGTTTCATACTTTTTTGATAAGTATATAATTCCACATGTGTTAATTCATAGTTTCGATGCCTTCAGTGTGAATCTACAATTTTCATAGAAATGAAAATAAAGAAAACTGAATGAGAAGGTGTGTCCAAACTTTTGGTCTGTACTGTATATCATCCCATCATCCCCCCTCCCCTTTTTTATTATTTGCTGTGCCAAAAAGAGTCTCTTCTCTATCTCCCTGCGTTCCCCCTCCCACCGCCCCCCGTGGACCCACCACTCAGATGAGAAATGTTATTTAAAAAAAACAGAGGATATCAGAAAAAAGGCTTACATTAACCATACCTTCCATAGCTTTGCAAATCAATTTTTCTTTTGGATGTTTATCAGATGGAATTCTTCTCTAGTAAGTGCATTTTTTATGCGCCTCTCCCATTCTTTAATTGAGGGGGTAGCCTTACCTCCCCAATGTCCCATGATACATTTCCTTGCCTGAAAAGGGAGTTTGGATGCAATTTCTTGATGTTGAGGTGTCCACCACCAGACATCTGAGAAGCTCTGCCAGACGTCCTTCAGAACCTCCTCCTTGAGGTTCCTTTTGTTTTGCTTTCCTTTTCTCATCTCGTTAGCCTCTCTCAGCTGTTATGTAGTTGCACTGATTGCATCCCTTTTAAATCCCTACCCATATTGCTTCACTTTGCGGTTTATACAACTTCCTGGAGTGTATGCATGCTGGATGCTACTACTGAGCCTTCTACAGATAAGTTTTGTTCATTCATTTGTATTTTCCTGTTTGCTGGATCCCAGGTGACCCTGACTCCCTCTGTATCAAGTGTAGGGAGCCGGTGGTCGTGTCCCCTCACTATTATAAGGTGTTCAGGTGTTATACAGTCGAGGTACGAGGACATGCGATCATCTACCATTGAGATTTTTGCATAGGCTGAGCAGTTAGGGAGAGAGCCAGGTCTGTTGCAGGGCTCTCCCTTTTGTTCCTTAGTTTTGGTTCCAGTCAGTCGGATCTTCATTTTGTGTCTTCTAGTTTTCTATACACCTTCCGTGACATGAGGGGTATCCATTTTATCCATCACTCCCAGTACACAAACCTCAAATTTATTTGGTATTATAAGCTGATGATGCTGCTCTATTTTGTCCTTAACCTGTCCCCAGAATTCCTAAATCATTCTACATGTCCAAAGTATATGGACATCATCCACCCCTATTTCCCCACATTTTAAGCAACTAAATTCTTTAGGTTTATAATATTTCATAAGTTTCTCGGGGGAGTAATAGAGACGGTTTAGTATATAGAATTGAGTAATCCTATGTGAAAAGTTGTTTGAGACCCTATTTTTTTGCTGTATTGCTGATACCCAGAACTCTTATTGCTGGGGGTTTATAGCCTCTCTCCATTTATGCATTAGACTAGAAGTTGCTCTTCCCTTAGTCTTTTGATGTAGCACACATTCATAAATTTTAGACACTAGCTTCCTCCCTACCAATAATATAGATATATTAAGCAATGGCTGTGAAAGGGTCTCTATTTGCGTAGTTTTCCCTACCAACCTTCGTAATGCACTTTTTAACTGTAAGTAAAAAAATCTCACTTCTAGATTCCCCAATTTAATCCTTTTTAAGATCTTCATATGTTATTATGTCACCTTGCTTCCATATCTGGCCCAGTTTATAGACTCCATGTTTCCACCACACTGACTGCTCAATTAACATTATATCGGTAAGATGGATATTACCCCAAAGTATGGAGTCCCACCTGGTTCCACATTTTCCTTGCCTGACTCCATACCGTGTCCATCAGCTCAAAGAGCGGTAGCTTGTTACTACTCAAGATTCCAGCTTCAATTAATTGAAATATATTACATTTTTCTAGTCTTTTATTTATACCTGCAACCATAGACTTATATCTTTGCGTATTACTCCACATTATCATGTTTTTTATTTGGCCGGAGATAAAATAAAGTTCTACATCTGGAACTGATAATCCGCCCTCCCTCTCATGACTGCACAATATTTGTGCTTTTATCCTCATTTTTTTCCCTCGCCAGATCAAGTCCATTAATATACTAGTTATTATTTTAAATATTTTTTGGGGAATTATTATCGGTGAATTCCATAGGACATAATTAAGGGATTGTAACAAGCACATTTCACCAGAGAAATACGACCTGCCATCGAAACATGCAATCTTTTCCATATCTCAATCTTTTTCTTTATTTCTTTTATCTTTGGGGTCACATTCAATTGAATATAATCCTTGGTGTTCGGGGTTATTTGAATGCCTAGATATTTAACTGGTTCGTTGTTCTTCATTATTTGTAGTGGACCTGGGATAAAAATCGTTCAAAGGATCAATCGGGACGCATGCTGACTTAGACCAATTTATCTTAAGCCCGGAATATTCTCAATATTGGTCAAAGACCTGAAAGATCCTTGTCAAAGATCTATGTGAACCAACAAACAGCATAATGTCATCCGCATATAAAGAAATTTTTTCCTCGTGTTCACCAAACCCAAAGCCCTCATTTGCTGCATCTTGCCTAATCATATCCGCTAACAGCTCCATGGCTATAGCAAAGAGCAGGGGGGAGAGAGGGCCAGGGGCTATTCATAGTATTCAGTATATTGGGCAGACTAGATGGGCCAAATGGTTCTTATTTGCTTACACATTCTATGGGCCAGATTTATCATTAGCTCAGGTCAGACTAATGGAGTGAAAAAGTCCCCAAAAAATGCACAAACACTAAAACTGCGTACAAAATTGCACTATGCCTGCCAGTTTTCTGAAAGTGGGCGTGTTTTCTTATGTAAATTAATCTCTAGACAGATTTACTATTGAGACTTTTAAAAAGTCGCAAAAAAGTTGCAATTTCACTCCAGTGAGGACCATGTTTATCTTATGAGACTTTTTAATAGAACATGCGACTTTTTCATAAAAACGTGCAACTTTTGTAAATCTGCTTACTGATGGATAAACTGCTACTGTCAAACCACATTTATTACAGTCTTAAAGTGACAATCATCAATCTGACTTAGCTAAAACTGACTTTAGCCATATGTGAAAGTGGAGTGAGCTGTCAGAGTCATGATAAATCTGGCACACTGTTTCTATGTTTCTATCCCTGTCAATCAGTTGCTCACCACAGTTTTCGGGCTCAAGCTGGGTGTTCACAAAATAACGCATGACATTATCCGTTGTGGGCTTGTCCGACATGAAGCCCGTCTGGTCCTCATGTACCAAATCCGACACCACACTTCTAAGTCTAGTTGCCCAAATTTTTGCCAATATCTTATTGTCAGTATTTATTAACGAAATGGGACGATATGAGTCCGGAAAAGTTGGATCTTTCCCCGGGTTTTAGAATCAGTGCAATTAATGCCTCTCTCATTGAGTTTGGCAATTTCCCTATCTTTCTCGAATCGTTCCACGTAGTCAACAGTTTCAGAGCCAGCACTTCTTTATATTGAGCAAAGAACTCAAAGGAATGCCGTATGTTCCTGGGGATTTATTTTTCATAATACTAGATAGTATTGTATCCACTTCCAGGGCATTCGAAGGGGTCTCTAGTTTCTCACTTTGCTTTGTTGTTAGCATAGAGATAGTTATTAGCTCCAGAAACTGTTAAGTTTGCGCCGGGTTCTTATTTGTCTTTGTATTAAATAAATCTTTAAAATATTCTTGAAGCAGATCTCTTTTCGCCTCATGTTAAGTAATTTTATTTCCTAGATTGTCTACTAAGCAATGCATATAATTTTTTTTTTGGTCTGCGTCGCTACTAGGGCCGCTAACTTTTTGCCCGGTTTATGCGCATAAATATAGTTGTCCCTCACTTAGTTTTCTTTCTGTTGTTCTGCTATTAAAAGTCGCTCATCTTCTAATTTTGATGCTTTCTCTCTCCACACCTCATAATTATTTTCTATAGGATTTCTAATATAGTTTTCCTCGTACTTTTCCACCTCTTGTAGCAATTTAATTATTTTTTCCCTTATCCCTTTCTTATAGATTGCCATATTCTTTAAAAAATCCCTCTCATATAAGCCTTCGCAGCCTCCCAAACTATATTAACCACTTCAGCCCCGCTAGCTAAAACCCCCTTCATGACCAGGCCACTTTTTACACTTCGGCACTACACTACTTTCACCGTTTATTGCTCGGTCATGCAACTTACCACCCAAATGAATTTTACCTCCTTTTCTTCTCACTAATAGAGCTTTCATTTGGTGGTATTTCATTGCTGCTGACATTTTTACTTTTTTTGTTATTAATCAAAATTTAACGATTTTTTTGCAAAAAAATGACATTTTTCACTTTCAGCTGTAAAATTTTGCAAAAAAAAAACCGACATCCATATATAAATTTTTCGCTAAATTTATTGTTCTACATGTCTTTGATAAAAAAAAATGTTTGGGCAAAAAAAAAATGGTTTGGGTAAAAGTTATAGCGTTTACAAACTATGGTACAAAAATGTGAATTTCCGCTTTTTGAAGCAGCTCTGACTTTCTGAGCACCTGTCATGTTTCCTGAGGTTCTACAATGCCCAGACAGTAGAAAGACCCCACAAATTACCCCATTTCGGAAAGGAGACACCCTAAGGTATTCGCTGATGGGCATAGTGAGTTCATAGAACTTTTTATTTTTTGTCACAAGTTAGCGGAAAATGATGATTTTATTTTAATTTTTTTTTTTTCTTACAAAGTCTCATATTCCACTAACTTGCGACAAAAAATAAAAAATTCTAGGAACTCGCCATGCCCCTCACGGAATACCTTGGGGTGTCTTCTTTCCAAAATGGGGTCACTTGTGGGGTAGTTATACTGCCCTGGCAATTTAGGGGCCCAAATGTGTGAGAAGTACTTTGCAATCAAAATGTGTAAAAAATGGCCTGCGAAATCCGAAAGGTGCACTTTGGAATATGTGCCCCTTTGCCCACCTTGGCTGCAAAAAAGTGTCACACATCTGGTATCGCCGTACTCAGGAGAAGTTGGGGAATGTGTTTTGGGGTGTCATTTTACATATACCCATGCTGGGTGAGAGAAATATCTTGGCAAAAGACAACTTTTCCCATTTTTTTATACAAAGTTGGCATTTGACCAAGATATTTTTCTCACCCAGCATGGGTATATGTAAAATGACACCCCAAAACACATTCCCCAACTTCTCCTGAGTACGGCGATACCAGATGTGTCACACTTTTTTGCAGCCTAGATGCGCAAAGGTGCTCAAATTCCTTTTAGGAGGGCATTTTTAGACATTTGGATCCCAGACTTCTTCTCACACTTTCGGGCCCCTAAAAAGCCAGGGCAGTATAAATACCCCACATGTGACCCCACTTTGGAAAGAAGACACCCCAAGGTATTCAATGAGGGGCCTGGCGAGTTCATAGAATTTTTTTTTAGCGGAAATTGATTTTTTTAGTTTTTTTCTCACAAAGTCTCACTTTCCGCTAACTTAGGACAAAAATTTCAATCTTTCATGGACTCAATATGCCCCTCACGGAATACCTTGGGGTGTCTTCTTTCCGAAATGGGGTCACATGTGGGGTATTTATACTGCCCTGGCTTTTTAGGGGCCCTAAAGCGTGAGAAGAAGTCTGGAATATAAATGTCTAAAAATGTTTACGCATTTGGATTCCGTGAGGGGTATGGTGAGTTCATGTGAGATTTTATTTTTTGACACAAGTTAGTGGAATATGAGACTTTGTAAGAAAAAACAAACAAAAAAAAATATATATATATTTCCGCTAACTTGGGCCAAAAAAATGTCTGAATGGAGCCTTACAGGGGGGGGGGGGGTGATCAATGACAGGGGGTGATCACCCATATAGACTCCCAGATCACCCCCCTGTCATTTATCACCCCCCTGGTAAGGCTCCATTCAGACGTCCGTATGATTTTTACGGATCCATGGATCGGATCCGCAAAACACATGCGGACGTCTGAATGGAGCCTTACAGGGGGGTGATCAATGACGGGGTGATCAGGGAGTGTATATGGGTGATCACCCCCCTGTCACTGATCACCCCCCTGTAAGGCTCCATTCAGACGTCCGTATGATTTTTACGGATCCATGGATCGGATCCGCAAAACACATGCGGACGTCTGAATGGAGCCTTACAGGGGGGTGATCAATGACGGGGTGATCAGGGAGTGTATATGGGTGATCACCCCCCTGTCACTGATCACCCCCCTGTAAGGCTCCATTCAGACGTCCGCATGATTTTTACGGATCCATGGATACATGGATCGGATCCGCAAAACACATGCGGACGTCTGAATGGAGCCTTACAGGGGGGTGATCAATGACAGGGGGTGATCAATGACAGGGGTGATCAGGGAGTGTATATGGGTGATCACCCGCCTGTCATTGATCACCCCCCTGTAAGGCTCCATTCAGCCGTCCGCATGTGTTTTGCGGATCCGATCCATGTATCCATGGATCCATAAAAATCATGCAGACGTCTGAATGGAGCCTTACAGGGGGGTGATCAGGGAGTGTATATGGGTGATCACCCCCCTGTCATTGATCACCCCCCTGTAAGGCTCCAGTCAGACGTCCGCATGATTTTTACGGATTCATGGATACATGGATCGGATCCGCAAAACACATGCGGACTTCTGAATGGAGCCTTACAGGGGGGTTATCAATGACAGGGGGGTGATCAATGACAGGGGGTGATCAGGGAGTGTATATGGGTGATCACCCGCCTGTCATTGATCACCCCCCTGTCAGGCTCCATTCAGACGTCCGCATGTGTTTTGCGGATCCGATCCATGTATCCGTAAAAATCATACGGACGTCTGAACGGAGCCTGACAGGGGGGTGATCAAGGGTTCATAAGGGGTTAATAAGGGGTGAATAAGTGACGGGGGGGGGGTGTAGTGTAGTGTGGTGTTTGGTGCGACTTTACTGACCTACCTGTGTCCTCTGGTGGTCGATCCTAACAAAAGGGACCACCAGAGGACCAGGTAGCAGGTATATTAGACGCTGTTATCAAAACAGCGTCTAATATACCCGTTAGGGGTTAAAAAAAATCAGATCTCCAGCCTGCCAGCGAGCGATCGCCGCTAGCAGGCTGGAGATCCACTCGCTTACCTTCCGTTCCTGTGAGCGCGCGTTCACAGGAAATCTCGGCTCTCGCGGGAGGACGCGTATATGCGTCCACCCAGAAGAGCAGGGCCGCCGGCAGGACGCAATCCTGCGTACGGCGGTCCTGAGGAGGTTAACTGGTGCTGACTCATCATTCAACTCAAAAAATACCCCTATATCTTTTGAAATCTCTTTGTGTATCCCCATAATATTTATCCACCCTATATTTATGTGCATCCTTGTTAATTTTTTTTTGTGTTTTTATATTTGTAATGATTGGATTATGATCCGAAATCCCACGTTGACCGTATTTAACCCCTTCAATTTCCAATACACCTATATTGTCAATCCGTGATAAACTCATATGTGTCTTTGAAAAACATGAGTGTTTTTTAAATTTAGGATGTAATACCCTCCAGATATCTATCCATATCTATTAGAACCCGTGCAAACATTTTGAACCTTACCGACCCTACGTCTATCTATTTTACTATCTAAAATATTATTAAAATCATTGTTAGAACGCATTTTTTTTTCACCTCAATAAAACTGCTTCTTTCCTGCATTGTTTCTTTTGCATAGTCTGAAAAGATCCTTACTGTTGCATCCAGATATTCTAATTTACCATTTTTCCTTGATCTACACAATATCTCCTCCTTATCCCTGATAACAGACTAAAAAGTATGGGTCTCGGTCTCATTCCGGCTACCGGTAGCTTGGATGGTATCCTATAGGCTCGTTCCACAAAGTTTTTATAATCTGAGATGTCCTGGCCCAGCTGTTCCATGAGCCATGTTTGCAGAAAGGCACCTAAATCCTGCCCCTCCGCTCCCTCAGGGATCCTAAGACATCTCAGATTTGACCTTCTAGTCCTATTTTCCAGCTCCAGTACTCAATTTCTTTTACATACGTATTTTCTCAGAAGACAGTGATGGAATCTCAGTTAGTAGGCGTTAATTATCCAGTTAGTTCATAGTCTCCATGATGGCAAGTTATTTAATTAGTAAAGTTTAGTAGGACTACTCCATACCATGATACTATTTCAGTCCAGTTTTGCACCTTAGGGTATCAGGCGACAAACTCTCAGGCTGTTCCCTCCCTTTCCCAAATTTTCCGCCTTTGCTCCCTCCAGTTACAATCAGACCAATAGTAGACCAATTTTTAAGCCACGTAACTCAGTAACTCTTCGGTGGGGCCCTCTTGGATCTGACCCCCAGTCCAAACAGCAACACTGTATCAAACTTTATATTTGCCACCGCTAGTAGCCTTCCTCCTTTACTATATTTTTTCCAATTTACACGGACCCTTCAGGGGTAGGGGTGCCACCCAGATTCAACATATACATTTTTAGGACCAGCACACATGGCGCCCCTTTCATTCCCCTTAAGCCAGTGCCCTTTTCCAGGTGTTACCTCAGGTTAGCTGTAGCGGTGTTCTAGGGAGCGTAGTTTTGTCTCCCCACATTCTCCGGGGGGGGGGGGGGGAGATAGAGACACTAGCAGTCACGCTGCCCGGTCCTCCCTACTTCAGTTCACCTGCTCTCCCAGCACTGCAGGTGGCTAACTTGACAGTTGTGCATGGAGGCAAGACCATGTTCTTTGTAGACCCCAGGGAAGTGGATGACTGGACTTTGAGGAGGCCCAGAGGACCATGAAGTCTCTGCAGATAACGATTGGTCAGATGTATTGGGTGTTGTGGACACATTGACATAAGTCCTGCTGTTTATTGTCCAGACTGCATCTGACATCCTGAGGGGTTTTTCTCGATTAGTTACCAATTTCTTTTTTAATGCCTCAGTGTTCATTGGTTTAAGCAGATATTTTGCACCATGATGCAATGACTTCACTAGTTAGATGGCTGTTATGGCCCTTTTATCCTTCCTTTTGTATGACATTTATTTATTTATATTAATTATATTAAATTAGTTCTGTTATTCATGCTTTGTTTACATGCTGCAGCAAAGCTATGGGGGCCTGTAACAACAATGACTAAGCTCTCCCTCATGAATATTTGTGGGTGCGAATAATCTGCCCTTCCCCGCCCCCTTCACTGCAATATAGATCAGTAATATATATATCTATATACATATATATAGATTGTATATATAGATATATATGTATATGGAGATATAGAGCAGTAAATCCTATATAATAAAAGCGCAGTGCGAGTGCGCTATGTTCGTTTGTGTATCACTAGTTTTGCACTGGGCATGCACGGCGGGGCAACCAATCAGGACACGCTCCACATGCGGCCGCACTGCTCACAGCATTGCGCCGACCAATCAGGACACGGCGCTGACACTCTGATTCAAATAACTGTTTAACCCCTTCCATGTCGTGGTCCTTAGGGACCACTGTCTGGAAGAGGCTAACCATCGGGCCGCTGCTCTGCCCTAGCAGCAGGCCAATGCTTGAAGGGTTAATGCCCCCCACCCCCCGCACACAACACCCAGCAGAGCGCGCAGCACCCCCACCCCTTTCAAGATGGCAGAGCACGCAGCCCTTCCCCCCCCCCCCCCTTCCCCTTTCAGGATTGCAGAACGGCAGCTGGGTAGAGTGTTAGCTGTGATGTACAGCTAACACTCCGCTTGAAACGGCTGACATCGGTGCAGATGTCGGCCGTTTAACCCCTTCCATGCCGTGGTCCTTAGCGACCGCTGTATGGAGGCGCTATCCATCGGGCCGCTGCTCTGCTGTAGCAGCGGCCGATGCTGGAAGGGTAAACTGAGGGAGCTCCCTCCCCCATCGGGCAGCATCCCAATGGTTACCATGGCAACCGGATGCCTTCACAGGGATACCGTGGTATATCTAAGCCTGATCAGGCTAAGGCCCCATGCACACGGCCGTTGTTCACGGCCGTGTGCGGGCCGTGGAACCGCGGCCTGGATCCCTTCCTGTGAGCTGGAGCGCACGGCGTCACTGGTTGCTATGACGCCGTGCGCTCCCTGCTGCCGCCGCAATACAGTACTACACTGGTATGATCTATACCAGTGTATTACTGTACTGTGCCGGCAGCAGGGGGCGCACGGCGTCATAGCAACCAGTGACGCCGTGCGCTCCAGCTCACAGGAAGGGATCCAGGCCGCGGTTCCACGGCCCGCACACGGCCGTGAACAACGGCCGTGTGCATGGGGCCTTAGTGAGAGTTCAATACACTGCAGTACACTATATAGATCTATACTTTTACTGCATGGTGAACACCATAAAAAACAAATAATGAAAAACTATAAAAATAGCATGTGATCCAGCCCATCTGGTGAACACCATAAAAAAAAAAATATATATATGCCAAAAAATCTATTTTTTATCACAAAAAGTGTAATAGCAATCAAAAAGCAATAAAAAAGTCATATGTGCCCCGTAATGGTACCCATCAAACAGTCATCTCATCCCACATAAATGAGACAATCGCCCCGTAAAAAAATGTACAAAAAATGTACAATTATTTTTTTTTATCACCTTACATCACAAAAACTGTAATACCAAGCGATCAAAAATTCATATGTGTCTCAAAATGGTACCAATCAAACCATCATCTCTTCCTGCAAAAAATGAGAACCTACCTAAGACAATTGCCCAAAAAAATGAAAAAAATATGGCTTTCATAAAATGGAAACACAAAAACATGATTTTTTCCCCAAAAATGTTATTGTGTAAATTCAAAATTATTATTAGGTATCACCGCATTATTGCGACCTGCTCTATAATAATATCACATTATCTACTCTGTCAGGTGAACATTGTAAAAAAACAAATAATAAAAACTGTGCCAGAACAGAGATTTTAATTCAGCTATTTCTATACTGCAGGAATAACCCTAATAATAACACGCCCCCCGCACCGCTCACACTAGCTCGCTGAGCAATCGGGATGCACCGCCCACACCTGCGCGCCGGCAAGCAGGTCGGAGCGCCACCATTTTGTGTTCATTGATCCCAGCCGCCATTTCTGTTCGTCAGTCCCAGTCGCCATTTCTGTTCATCAGTCACAGCACTATCAGCCATATAGAGAGGATCCCCTGTCAGCAGTGTGACCTACCAGCCGCCTTTTCTGTTCATCAGTCACAGCACTATCAGCCATATAGAGAGGAGCCCCTGTCAGCACACATCTGGGCTCTAACTACACAAACAGATCCCTGACTCACCTAAGTCCCTGTTCACACCCTGTGAACACATGCGGCTTTCTCAGCCACTGTCCCACAGCCTCCTGGCTGTACAGAGCACAGTACGTCCACTGTCTCCAGTCCAGTGTCTCTTGGGGAATCGTGGTCTCTCAGCCCTCCTGGCTTGGACCACACTGACAAAGCCTCCAGGCCTCTGTCCACAAGTAACATACTCCCCTCTTTCTGACACCCTGGGAGGTGCTTTGTGCCAGCCTGATTACTAGCCTGATTACTTCCAGCTGGTCTCGCCTGTGGTGGAATAGGGGTGTGGATCGAACTATCCACCCCTTCCTTGCCTCTACCCTGCGTGAGACCTGTCACTGTCTCACAATATATATATATATATATATATATATATATATATATATATATATACAGAGAGAGAGAGAGAGAGAGAGAATCGGACAGCACTCCAAGACTTGAAAAAAGTAGAAATCTTTATTCACCCATGTGAAAAATAATTGCAACGTTTCAGCTCACAACTGAGCCTTTCTCAAGCAAAGAAACACAAGCCTGTGCATGTCTTATACAGCTTTTTCAAAAATCAGATAACCAATGAATTTTACAAATCAAGACATGTGACTATTCAACATGTGAAAGTAATTCACCTCATTAGATCATGTGAACAATTACTTATGCAAAGTATCCTACTGCTGGATACATAGAGGTGTGTCCATTAGTGTTGCATCCAGACTTGTAACATTCAAATAATGTATATAACAAAGCGCATATGTGCATAAATAAAGTGCATAAAGGTACAAGAAAGATAAATCATATATTGATGTTTAAAATCATACACCACGGAGACTGAGGGAAAACAGTGAAGGTTTGACCATGTCCGACAAAACCGCATGTTCATGTGAATACTGGCCAAAAGCGCATAATGTGACATTATTTCAAGGCATCGTCTTTGTAGTCAGGTCGCTTAACACTGCATATACTTCACTGTCTGGGCCCATCAGAGAGGGATCCAACCTACCTGACCATAACTTTGGAGGGGTTGATCCACCCGGGAGGTTGGATCCCTCTCTGATGGGCCCAGACAGTGAAGTATATGCAGTGTTAAGCGCCTGACTACAAAGACGATGCCTTGAAATAATGTCACATTATGCGCGTGCAATAGCTCCTACACGGCAACATTATAAAATCTGGTTGCTGATGATGTATTGGTGCTTAGTTGCGAGCGCACAGTGTAGGCGGAGGTCTGTCTTTGACATTTTGTGGTATTGGCAGTATTAGTTAACAGTGCTGCTTTTGGCCAGTATTCACATGAACATGCGGTTTTGTCGGACATGGTCAAACCTTCATTGTTTTCCCTCAGTCTCCGTGGTGTATGATTTTAAACATCAATATATGATTTATCTTTCTTGTACCTTTATGCACTTTATTTATGCACATATGCGCTTTGTTATATACATTATTTGAATGTTACAAGTCTGGATGCAACACTAATGGACACACCTCTATGTATCCAGCAGTAGGATACTTTGCATAAGTAATTGTTCACATGATCTAATGAGGTGAATTACTTTCACATGTTGAATAGTCACATGTCTTGATTTGTAAAATTCATTGGTTATCTGATTTTTGAAAAAGCTGTATAAGACATGCACAGGCTTGTGTTTCTTTGCTTGAGAAAGGCTCAGTTGTGAGCTGAAACGTTGCAATTATTTTTCACATGGGTGAATAAAGATTTCTACATTTTTCAAGTCTTGGAGTGCTGTCCGATTCTCTATATATATAAGAAGGTGAAAGCTCATTCCTTTGGACACAGCACCTGAGCCAACAGACTGGTGCCGCCAAATCCCTTTTTCTGTTACATATATATATATAAAGTGCAAAGAGAAAGCAGCAGCACTGTGCAGGTGTAGTCGGGTGCAAAAATCCTCTGACCTTAGGCTGTTCGGTCAATATGGTTGTAGGTATTGCAAAAACGAGGCAGCACTCCAGGATAATGTCCATTCTCATAATGTCCTGCTTCCACTGTAGGTCTCGCTACCGTGCTCGGACTGACTCTGGAACCGACGTGAGGTTGGGGGTAAGCGTTTCCCAGTTGCCAGGCAACGATTCACGTGACCCCACAGTGATCGGGAGGCCGAATTGTGAGGCGCCGCCCTACAGCTGCGTCGTGCTTTGGGGGAAGTGTCTGGATGCTGACGTGCGCGGTGGGAAAGACGTCACTTCCGGTTGCGTCTTCCCTCTGTGTACACCGGTATCCAGGATACCGGGCATGCGCGGTGAGGCCCCAGGGACGCTGAGATGCCTGCCATTACGACACTCCACTATGTAAGTAACTATTTTGAACCATGCGGCTATTGACCGCGTAATGAACACTCACAGGTGATCACTATCTCTTTTGCACTAAGCACGAGGCACTTTATGTATTGGACACAGTTGGTTTATTATGTGATCTGATCAATTGTCTATGAAATATCACAAGGGATGTAAAGATTATATGTTGTACACATGAATACAAATGAAATTCACAAAGAATTATGAGAATTTTTTTCCAATTTACTGTTTTTATACTGTTGATTGTATTATTGTTAATCACTTTGTTAATTGACCCATTGAGCATTATGGGTATAAATGAACATGCTGAGACACCAAATGTTATGCTTGAAAAAGACTGCAATGAGCAGTTGAAACGTTGCACAGGGGAATAAAGAAGGTCGTTTTTTACTTTATCCTGGAGTGCTGCCTCGTTTTTGCAATACCTATATATATATATATATATATATATATATATATATATATATATATATATATAATATATATATATATATCATCTATATACAGGTGAAACTCTTTTGTGAAAAGGTTCAATTTTCTTGGCTCAAAGTGTCACTCTAGTCAGCCAATTAGTCCATACCCCCTGAGCAAAGGGTACCTCAAAATTGTGACTTTGTGGTTTCATAAGCTGTAAGCCATAATCATCCAAATTATAACAAATAAAGGCTTGAAATTTCTCACTTTGCATTTAATGAGTCTATTTCAAGTTTTACCTGTATGTATATAGAGATATATACTTACTGATCTATATCTCTATATACATATATAGATGCAGTATATAGATATATATGTATATAGAGATATAGATCAGTAAATATATATATCCACCTACATATATATATATATATATATATATATATACATATCTATATATTGTAAGGGATCGCCTCTTATTTGGGGGTCATTCTCACAGATACGACTTTAGGACACCAGGTTTCAGGTCCAAACCGTGCATTTATTGTGCACACTTCAACCAATACAGGTTATCATGAAGTCGCAGCTTCACCTAACACATGTGACATCCACATAAAATAATAAACACTTGCCCGGCTAGGCTCTAACTAACACAGAGTTTCCTGACTCACCTAAGTCCTTGTTCACACCCTATGAACACGTGCGGCTTTCTCAGCCAATGTCCCACAGCCTCCTGGCTGTACAGAGCACAGTACGCCCACTGCCTCCAGTCCAGTGTCTCAGCACATATGGGGAATAGTGGTCTGTCAGCCCTCCTGGCTTGGACCACACAGAGCCTCCAGGCCTCTGTCCACAGGTACCAGACTCCCCCCTTGCTGACACCCTGGGAGGTGCTTTGTGCCAGCCTGATTACTTCCAGCTGGTCTCACCTGTGGTGGAATAGGGGTGTGGACCGAACTATTCACCCCTTCCTTACCTCCAACCTCCATGAGACCTGTCACTGTCTCACATACACCCACCCCCCCCCCCCCTTTGTTCAAGCCCGTGAGGGTGAACACCTGCATAACCACGGGAGGCTGGTGAGAGGGCATCCACCTGGCCTGGACATGGGGAACAGCCACACTAAGTAACACAGTGTCAGCGAGCACTAGCTTACCGGTTCTTATTTCACCGAGGCCAGGAACCTCGGTGACACGTACCTTCCCTTTGTTCTGCCAGACCCACGCCAGCAGAGCTTGGTTTATTACCAAAACCAACATCTTGCCTAACCTAAACTGCCTAAAGGCCTCATGTGCCCATCTCATGACCAGATACTCTTTTCCTACTTTTTCCCGAGTGATAATGATGCGCTGTCATATATTTTGATCTCTTTCTCTTTTTAGATCCTCTGGCTCCTGTACATGCGCCTCACATCCTTTCTTGGACTGCTGCAGCTCTTTCCTGAACTGTTCCCAGTCATGGTCATATCCCGACACTTTCTCCTTTGCTTTGCAGGGCTCCTTCAGCAAAGCATGCTTGCCCCTACTTGCTTCTTTTACGTGCATCTGGGTCACTTCTTCCTTTTTTCCAGCAGTAGTTACCCCAGCTACTATGGCAGTTTTAGAGACCTCTGCTTCTTTAGCGGCTTTTGCCACTTCGGCCGCGGCTCCCTTTGGCTTAACTTTGGTCTCTGTAGCACCTGGGGACTTCACGTCAACCAACACATCGGCCTTAACTTTTTCAGTCTTTGTCTTCTTGAAGTCTCCAGTCTCTTTGACCGCCTTCTCATCCTTCTCGGACATGGCACCATACACTTGCCCTGTTAACCCCTCCCCCTCTTTCTCATTGAGGCAGGAGGCACCAGGGTCTTCAGCAGACTCCTCGTCTTCTGTCATTTTCTCCAGAGGCTCACCCAGGACACTGTTCTCCTTTTGGGGAGGAGTCAGGAGAGACAGCCCATCGTAATAGCCCGGATCTGCATACTGGTCGTCCATCTCCTCATATTTCTTCCCCAGCAGGCAGCTGGCTACTTGGAAGGCCTTGTAGGCGGAGGGGACGTCTTTTGCGACCTGGTCCTGGTTACACACTATCGACATCAGCCCCATCAACTGGTTCAGCCGATACCTTTTCCACCTTCTCTGCCTTGGCCAGCACCCTGGCACCACCATTTTTTCAGACCCACTCTTACCAGGCTCTGACTTCTTGGCACCTTCCAGAGGATCTTCCTCTTCTGGTTTCTCACTTTTTTCCACCTGCTGTGCAGGAGCACGCTTAGGCTTCTCCACCTCATAGATGGCATCTTTTGAGCTCATGAGAGCTTCCATCTCTGCTCCGAGTTGCTTGTTCAGCCTCTCTAATTCATTTCGCTCCTCAAGCACTTCTTCAAGGGCTCTAGCCAAGGAGAGGGCCTTGGACTCTTTCTCCCGAGCATCAGCCTCCACTCGGTCACGTTCTTCGGCATATCGAGCCGATATGTATTTCTCCTCAACCAAGAGCTGGTCAAACTTCTTTTGTTTCTTCTCCAATCTAGATACAGTTTGTCTCTGGTGGTACAGGTCCACCTTGCGATCACATAACTCTTAATCAAGTTGAGCCATCCTGGCTTCCAAATGTCTTTTCTCCTCCAAAAGAGCAGATTTTTCTGAGGCGCTGTTTAGAACCTCATCAGCCAGCTCATCTCTTTCCTGCTCTGCATGAAGTCTGGATCGCTCAGAAGCTGCAAGTTCCTCTTTAAGTTGGAGAATTTCCGCTTCTATTAGTGACTCTAGTTCCTTCAGCTCATTCATCTCTTTCTGTGACTCCTCTGGAGATTCCTGCAGTTGGTCTGCGAGAACCGCTAGCCCTATCTCTAGTGTATCTAGGGACTGTGCAGAGCGAGCGAAAACATCTTCAAGTTTGTAGCTGTACTGTCCTGTCAGGTCATCTACAACTGTCAGGATATGAGCTTCAGACACTAGGCTGTCACCCGACTGAACTCTCGTCTCGTCAGATATAACTGTCACCTGGTCGCTAGACTCGCTACTAGTAACCACTTTAGTTTTGCTGGGTCTTGACATGGTAGTCTCACTCTCGGAGTTGCTAACTGTCACGGCACATAGGCCACTTATACTGCTTGTGTCATTATTAACCCTGACCTCTAGGGGCACCCCTGAGTCAATCCCCACCTGGGACATTTTATTAATCATAGAAACCTGTGGAGACTGCACATCCACTTCTGGTCCGTGTGGTACACCCTCTAGCCGCCACATTATCTACAATGGGGTCTCCTAGCGGTGTTTCTTCAACATTTATCAACACTTTTATATCAGACACATGTTTACCAACAGGGGGAGCTTTTTCCCCAATCACAGCCTGCAAAGGAAAAGGCATGTCAGTATCACATATTTCATATGACATCACATTTTCCTTATGCATTTCCGCACTTTTGTCACCATCACTTTGCATTTGACCAGCACCATTGTTTCCAATGGTCAATATTCTTTCCCCATGCAGGTCAAAGTGCAGCTCACTTAAAGGGACAGGTACAGGTTCTGCAGGAGTTTCTGCACTCTCTGCAGAAGTGTCTCCATTACTCCACAACTCCCAGCATAAGGGAAAAGTACACCCCAACACTCCCTCATGCATAAGCTTATCTGTAACATCAAGTTCATCAGTCTCTGTTCTCATTGGAGTCTCACGCTCAGTGAAAATTAGTGTATAGTCCTTATCCGCACGACTGTCCAGCACCTTTATTATTTTACCAGTCTCAGGTTTCAATATTGTGCTACCTCTCACCCGGGCTAGCATGGGATCCCGGATCCTTGTCATCCCAAAACTAGCTTTGGTCATGGGCAACTGAGGAAACACAGAACCCTTCTCCCCTGCAGGTTTCTGTGAGGGAGCAATCACAGCAGGCTTATCCGCCTGTCCAGACACAGTTTTTTCTCTGTGTGACTTATCACCTACCTGCCCAGCAGATATCCCCTGCCGCCGGCTCACTGTCACTGGCTCTGCCACATGGTTAATAACAGGAACAGTCTTACCCTTTGCAATCAACCATTCTGGTAAAGCAGTGACATCCTCTCCCGCGGACTCATCAAGGTTGTGGTTGCTCCTAGCAACAGCTTTACCGCACCTCCGCACTTCCTCTCTAGGACTCCGGACACAGTCGCAGGGAAGATATGCACTCCTGAGAACCGCACCGCTCTTCACCTCTTTGTCTTCCCGACGGTTGCCCTTGGCAATGGCATATATCTGCTGTTCATCGGATTCTCCAGGTACACAATTTGTAGCATTTTCTCCGCTCCACAGCTGCCAAAATAATGGGAAGTCTTTGCCAAGCACAAACTCCACTTCCAGGGTCTCACATTTTAAGAGCTCCCATTGCACAGGGTCATAGTCTGTTATAAAGGTCAGAGACACGGTGACATCTGTCTCTGGCCCTCTCTCCAGAAAGTCCAGCACTTCAGGCCTAACGCGAGACACCTGCTGGCGGGCATCTAGAGTGACCCCCAGCAGGATTCCCCCAATCACCATTTCGCAGGATCTTTCTGTACAGGGTCCATACAGTGTTGAGAACCCATTTCTCAAGGCCAGTTGCAACTGTGCCTCCAAAGCCTCTCGCTCTGCATCAAATTTCGCCAATTTATTTTTAGTGTAGCCAATTGCTATGGCCATTTCTTCTGCCTGCTGTATGCGCCAGCGCTGCCGGACATACTCTTCCCCGAGACCCATGGTAGCAGGAAAAGCTTTCAGCCACAAGTCCACTTTTGCTGGGCTACTGGCCCTTTAATTCACTGCAGTTTTACTTGCACCACAGCAAAATAGTTCACACTCTTATGAGCAGCACCTGCTCCACTGGACAAAAAAAAGCTTCCGTTCCTTTAACGCCATACACGGCAAAAAACAGCTTTTAGCAGCACCTGCAGTCTCAGCGTTGCCCCTAGCAACCGACCGTTGCCCTTCTCTCATGGACAACTTGCCCGCATCCGACACCAATTGTAAGGGATCGCCTTTTATTTGGGGGTCATTCTCACAGATACGACTTTAGGACACCAGGTTTCAGGTCCAAACCGTGCATTTATTGTGCACACTTCAACCAATACAGGTTATCATGAAGTCGCAGCTTCACCTAACACATGTGACATCCACATAAAATAATAAACACTTACCCGGCTAGGCTCTAACTAACAGAGTTTCCTGACTCACCTAAGTCCTTGTTCACACCCTATGAACACGTGCGGCTTTCTCAGCCAATGTCCCACAGCCTCCTGGCTGTACAGAGCACAGTACGCCCACTGCCTCCAGTCCAGTGTCTCAGCACATATGGGGAATAGTGGTCTGTCAGCCCTCCTGGCTTGGACCACACAGAGCCTCCAGGCCTCTGTCCACAGGTACCAGACTCCCCCCTTGCTGACACCCTGGGAGGTGCTTTGTGCCAGCCTGATTACTTCCAGCTGGTCTCACCTGTGGTGGAATAGGGGTGTGGACCGAACTATTCACCCCTTCCTTACCTCCAACCTCCGTGAGATCTGTCACTGTCTCACAATATAAATATATATATATATATATATACAGACGTGGACAAAATTGTTGGTACCCTTTGGTCAATGAAAGAAAAAGTCACAATGGTCACAGAAATAACTTTAATCTGACAAAAGTAATAATAAATTAAAATTCTATAAATGTTAACCAATGAAAGTCAGACATTGTTTTTCAACCATGCTTCAACAGAATTATGTAAAAAAATAAACTCATGAAACAGGCATGGACAAAAATGATGGTACCCCTAACTTAATATTTTGTTGCGCAACCTTTTGAGGCAATCACTGCAATCAAACGCTTCCTGTAACTGTCAATGAGACATCTGCACCTCTCAGCAGGTATTTTGGCCCACTCCTCATGAGCAAACTGCTCCAGTTGTGTCCGGTTTGAAGGGTGCCTTTTCCAGACTGCATGTTTCAGCTCCTTCCAAAGATGCTCAATAGGATTGAGGTCAGGGCTCATAGAAGGCCACTTTAGAATAGTCCAATTTTTTCCTCTTAGCCATTCTTGGGTGTTTTTAGCGGTGTGTTTTGGGTCATTGTCCTGTTGCAAGACCCATGACCTGCGACTGAGACCAAGCTTTCTGACACTGGCTAGTACATTTCTCTCTAGAATTCCTTGATAGTCTTGAGATTTCATTGTACCCTGCACAGATTCAAGACACCCTGTGCCAGACGCAGCAAAGCAGCCCCAGAACATAACAGAGCCTCCTCCATGTTTCACAGTAGGGACAGTGTTCTTTTCTTGATATGCTTCATTTTTTCGTCTGTGAACATACAGCTGATGTGCCTTGGCAAAAACTTCGATTTTTGTCTCATCTGTCCACAGGACATTCTCCCAGAAGCTTTGTGGCTTGTCAACATGTAGTTTGGCATATTCCAGTCTTGCTTTTTTATGATTCGTTTTCAACAATGGTGTCCTCCTTGGTCGTCTCCCATGTAGTCCACTTTGGCTCAAACAACGACGGATGGTGCGATCTGACACTGATGTTCCTTGAGCATGAAGTTCACCTTGAATCTCTTTAGAAGTCTTTCTAGGCTCTTTTGTTACCATTCGGATTATCCGTCTCTTAGATTTGTCATCAATTTTCCTCCTGCGGCCACGTCCAGGGAGGTTGGCTACAGTCCCATGGATCTTAAACTTATGAATAATATGTGCAACTGTACTCACAGGAACATCTAGTTGCTTGGAGATGGTCTTATAGCCTTTACCTTTAACATGCTTGTCTATAATTTTCTTTCTGATCTCTTGAGACAGCTCTTTCCTTTGCTTCCTCTGGTCCATGTCGAGTGTGGTACACACCATATCACCAAACAACACAGTGATTACCTGGAGCCATATATATAGGCCCAATGGCTGATTACAAGGTTGTAGACACCTGTGATGCTAATTAGTGGACACACCTTGAATTAACATGTCCCTTTGGTCACATTATGTTCTGTGTTTTCTAGGGGTACCATCATTTTTGTCCATGCCTGTTTCATGAGTTTATTTTTTTACATAATTCTGTTGAAGCATGGTTGAAAAACAATGTCTGACTTTCATTGGTTAACATTTATAGAATTTTAATTTATTATTACTTTTGTCAGATTAAAGTTATTTCTGTGACCATTGTGACTTTTTCTTTCATTGACCAAAGGGTACCAACAATTTTGTCCACGTCTGTATATATATATATATATATATATATAAATAAATATATAAAAAATCTTTGACATCTATATATCTTTTTAATCGTGTGCAAAGATTTACTTGTTTTTGTTTGTGGGGGTGGCTTTGGGACCCAATGGTCAGTGGATCAGAGTGATATTCTTTTCACAAGGCTGCCGGCACTGGTAAGGATCGTGCATGCGCGATCCCTCACAGGAGCCAGCCGGCAGACAGATGCAGAGGGAGGGGGGCGGGCACACAAGGCTCTGACCTTTTTATGTACATAGCCGGGCCACTTCTTAAGGCAGGGATAAGCCTGTACACGAAATGTCAGCACAGGGAGCTGGCTGGATGACGTCGCGGGTCACATGACCCGCAGCAGCACAGAAGAAACTTATTAGAGATTATAGATAAAGAGAGTAATTTACAAAGGTATTACTTGATATGTTTTATAAAGCAGATTGGCCTATATTTATATAACTCAGATAACCCCCTTTAAGTAAAATGGGGTCCTGTACCACCTGGAAAAGAATTTGTAATGCATCTTGACCTAGCATTTGAAGTGATATCTCCAATTTCACTGGAGTTTAAATTAGTATTTAACTCTGAAGCCCATTTATCAAGATATGTGGGAGGGAGGATAGAACTAAGACCATATATTGAAAATATTGCCTTCCCGACCAGAGAACCAAGCCTAAAATGTTCTTGGATTAGAGTGGGAGAGGAAGAGAGGGGCCTGAAGACTTCAGAAGTTAAGATATGGTCTCTGAACTGAGAGTACTCCTTAGCAGTGATATTTAATTGAGGAAAAAGAGAGTTTAAATCAAATTGAGAGATAGGTTTATCGCCACTAAAAAGATTGCATAGGGGAGAGAGAAATAGCTCTACAGTATGCAATAATTTTTCTTTAACCTTCCTAAATTTGGAAGGAATAAATGCACCTAATGGTTTGTCTGCACAGTAGGAAGGTATGAAATGGATTAGTTTGTTCAGCTTGTGTCATTTTTTATGAGAAAAAAGAGTTAAAGCATTATTAATATTGTGAAGTGAGAAAGGGTTTTCCAAAAAAGAAGTTGAGGATTAGGAGCGAGTGACTTCTGCTCCAAATCTAACCATAGTTTCCTGTGCGGTTTGACCGACCATTCTAACAGTTTGAAAATGTGGACTGACGTGGTATCTCGGGGATCACTAATACACCATTTAATTTAGGCATGGTGATAGTGTCGTAAGAGATCCGATCTCAAAATAAACTTCAAAAGCAACTTTTGGGAATAGGTGTCCCGGACCTCCATTGGAAGAGGTTGGAGAACATATAGAACTTTAGGTAATACTACCATCTTTATGGCATTAATGCATCCAAACCATGATATATAAAGATTTTCCCAGTCTTTAAATTCCAACGCGACCTTATTTAAAATGGGTAAGTAATTCAGGTAATATAGTCATTAATATTGATACCCAGATATTTAAAAGGAATGGGAGCAGGTTTCAAAGGTGAGGAAAGAATTACCGGTACCCGTTGCCTTATGGATTGAGGTACATTATTATTGTAAATTTCAGATTTTTAGAGGTTGATTTTTAAGCTAAAAATAACGCTAAAGTCTTTTAACGCCTCCAAAAGCAGAGGAACATTATTTATTGGGTTGGTAAGCATAAAAAGCGTGTCATCTGCTTTATGCTGTCCCTGCCTCATGCCATTGGCATTGTTGAATGTTCTAGAGAGGGAGTCATTTACTCTAACCACCCTTGTAGGGGTTGTATACATAGCCAAGATTTTGGATATAAAACATTGGGGAAAGCTAAAGTCAGTCAGCAGGTCTTCCAAGTAACTCCAGTGCAACCTGTTGGATGCTTTTTCAGTAGTAACAAATGCCAATGGAATATTTTTGATTTGACCTAATTGAATGGCATGGAGGAATCTATAGATATTATCTTTTGCCTCCCTACCCTCAATAAAGCCAACTTGGTCGGGACGTAGTATACTTGGAATAATGTGCTAAAGTCTATATCGCGGTAGGTGAGGGAAGGGAAGCAAACCAAATACAACAAAAGCAACAAAACACCAGGCTAGACCCCAAAGCTAGGGCACAGGGAAAGGTCGCCACCTGACAATCCCTGAGCCTTTCCCTGACTGCTGACAACATGAACAAATCCTAAAGGTGGAAGTGCTCATGCGCTGGAACCTAAGCCTAGCTGAAACTGTAACAAACCCCCAGCTAGGGAGCTGGAGATAAGATGACCGGTTCCTAGCGCTAGCTGCAGGAACCAGCGTCTTCCTGAGGCCTAGCCAGAACACACAACAAAAGAGGAGTAGGACTTAGCTTAAAGGAGTATTCCCATCTGTAAGGTCACATTTAATAAGTTAACACTAATGCCCTAGATAATTTTTCCAATTGGCTTTTATTATTTAAAATGCACCCATTTTGAAATATCCCCTTCCCTCTTACCCCATTGTTGACATCGGGATTCCCATAGATACGGCCACCACTCCAGGGCTGAATCTATGGGCTGTGCTTGCACAAACCGCCCTCCCCCATTTCACCCAGGCAGTCGGCTATTCAGATGAGTACGCGCACGCTGCCGAGCATACGCATATCGTCTTTCTTTTTGCCTCGCTTCGCCGGGAGATCCCCCGCCCCCTCTCCCTCCCTCCCTCTTTCATTTTCAGGATGGCCAAGCATTAGCAGAGTGTTAGCACACAGCTGACACTCTGCTTGAAACGGCAGACATCTGTGTGTCAGCCATTTTTTTTTATATTTAAATATTTTATTAATTATAATACAAAAAATACAGGTCAATACAACATTTATAATACTATAAAATCCACAAGTCCGTCGATTCCAACCCTGAGTATACTCGGCAATAGTTACATAAACACAAATGCCCATAACCATATGAGTATTGAAAATCGAATGGAGATCCCGCCCTCTGGGGGAGAAGGCCAGAATCCCCCAGCATCCGTCATTTAATGCCTGAGGGACCTGCCATCCCCCAGCATCTCTGCAGATTTTACAATACTCCAGAACAACTACACATTCTTTGCCGATACAGACAAGTAGAAAAGACCGGACTTATGAGATCTTCCCCATCCCACCCCCCAAACCCCCCACCTTGCAGGAAAAAAAAAAAAAAAAAAAGGGGAAAAAAATAATAATTCCTAATTAATTATCCGTGTCCCAATCTTCCCACAGCTGACTCCACTTTGCGCAGGATCCTCGTTGTTTGTACAGAATCCTCTCATAGTTTCTCACTTTCTCAACCAAACCCAGCCAATTACTGCAGTCTGGAGTAGAAGAGCAAAACCATGATCTGGAAATGAGAAGCCTAGCCAAAAACATCACCTTGATCAACAAACAGCGTTTTATAGGCTGGTAATCAACCTCCGATAGGTCTCCCAGGACCCATATCCTGGGAGACAAAGGAACCACAATACCGAGTTTACGAGCCAGATTGGATTGGACCAGTCTCCAATAGCTGCTCACCATTGGGCAGTCCCAAAACAGATGTAAGTGATCTGCCTCGGAGTCACCACAGCGTGGGCAGTCAGAGGAGGCTCTGAGTCCCCTCCTATATAACCATACAGGTGTCACATAAATTTTATGCATAATATTAAATTGTACAACCGTGTGATTAAAATTATGTGAAACCAACTTTAAACTTTCCCCTATATTCTCCCAATTTGGAGGGCCCACCTCTGAAAGTAAAGAAGACCAGGATTTCTGTCCTGGAGAGAGAACATCTAAAAAAAAATTCTTCATTAAGTGACTATAACAATGTGATATTTTAATTCTCGTGACAGTTTTCTTGCAAATTAAATCGTGTAAAAATTCAGGAGTATCTATAATAAAAACGTGGCTATTCGTAGTGCTAGAAAGTGCTAACCTCAATTGAAAGTATGCATACCAAGCCACCTCACCTAAATTTGCCCTTTGCTTTAGTTCCTTAAGGGGCAGGATTTGTCCACCACTAACCACTTGATGTAAATACTGGATATTTTTGGTCCTCCAGTACTGGTTACAGCTCAAATCTCTCAGGTTCATAAGCTTTGAATTATGCCACAATGGGGTGCAAACGAGTGATGCCTTGACTCCGCACCAACTCCTTATGGCCGCCCAAGTCTTTGTAGCCATTCTGCAGAAAAGTGTATAACCACCCAGTGTATTTAATAAGTAGTCAGATTCCAATACGGTAAAAAAATCCGAAAAACCTGAATCCTTCACCACTCTGCTGCAGAAATGGCTATTTTCCCAATCATTAAAAAGGCAGAGTTGGGAGGCCACAAAGTAGCCCTTAAAATAGGGGAGGTTAAGACCTCCCCGATTATAGGGCATAGAAAAATAAAGTGCCTTCAGTCTCACGCGCTTCCTCCCCCATACTAAGTCGTTAAGCATCCGCTCTATCAATCTAAAGTATTTATCTGCAATCCAAACAGGCGAGTTACGCAGGACGTAAAGAACCTGGGGAAGCACTACCATTTTTATTAAGGAAATTCTGTCCGCTCTTGCAAGCAGAATTTTTTGCCATATCTTAATTTTAGCCCTCAGTTTTATCAGCAAGGGGATCAGATTGAGTTGTAAATATTCCTGTGGTTTAGCAGAAACTGTTATCCCCAGGTACTTTATTGAGTCCGAGATCGTTAACTGGTTATCCCATTCGCCCCGCAACTCGTCTATAGGGAGAAGAACGGTCTTGTCCCAGTTGATCTCCAGACCAGATGGATCGGAAAAGAGACCAACCAGGTCCATTATACGAGGGAGAGTGGTATCTGTTTGGTGAATAAAGACCAGGATATCGTCTGCATAGAGGGATACACGATCGTGCTTCCCCATTATACCAAAGCCGACCACCTTCGGATCCTGCCTTATACTAGCCGCTAGGGGTTCAATGTAAATGTTAAATAAAAGGGGGGAGAGGGGACAGCCTTGACGGGTACCTCTTTCTAGAGCGAAGCTCTCTGTCGTCATATCATTGATCCTAATCCTAGCCACTGGAGAGTTATATAATAGCTGAACCATCGCCATAAATCTTGGGCCAAAGCCCATTTTTTTCATCACCTCCCAGAGGAAAGTCCACTCCACCCTGTCGAAGGCTTTAGTAGCGTCCAACGACAGGATGGAGCGAGTACCACACTCCGGGGACTGAATATTCATAAATAGCCTATGGAGATTATGCTGGGTGCCTCTTTTTGGCATAAAGCCATTTTGATCTGGATGAATGATAGTAGATATTACCCGCGAAAGCCTCCTTGCCAAAACTTTTGATAGTAACTTAACATCAGTATTTAATAAGGAGATTGGCCTGTAGGAGCTCAATTCTGCCGGGTCTTTATCCTTTTTTGGAATTAAAACAATGAGAGCCTCCATCATAGAGCATGGTAGTCCCCCTCCCTTTAATGCTTGAGTAAAAACCTCTAGCATCTGAGGGAGAGTCACTTCACTGTACTTACGATAAACCTCATATGGAAGGCCATCCAGTCCTGGCGATGAGTTCCCCGAGATAGACCCCAGGGCCTCCTGCAGCTCCGAGAGAGACAACTCCTCTTCCAGACATTCTATTTGAGCTTTATTTAAAGTAGAGAGAGGAATTTTCTCCAAGAACCGCATCGCCAGTTTGGATGACAAACCAGGAGAGGATCTATATATCTGAGTAAAGTATTGTAAAAAAGTATCTCTCACTCCTTCTAAATCTGTTATAATTACCCCCTCTGTGTTACGAATCAAAGTAATGGATTGTTTTTTCTTATTTTGTTGTGTAATGATTCTGGCTAAAAGCTTACCAGGGCGTCCAGGCTCTGGAAAATATTTAATCCCCTTAAAAAATACTCTATGGTTTGCTTTCTCAGTTACATATTTCTCCAGAGAACAGCTGGCCTTCTGAAGCTCTTCCCTGTTGTACTCAGTGGGTTGACTGATAAATCGCTCAGTTGTAAGTGCGACAGTCTTGACCAGTTCCTCCTCTTTTTTCCTAAATGTTCTCTTTACTGCCGAGATCTCACTTATAAAAACCCCCCTCAGGTATGCTTTCAAGGAGTCCCACACTATATTAATGTTAGCAGAGGGTAGATTCACCTCCAAAAAGGAGGATATCAGTATCCTGATGGACTGTGGATTGTCCAGAATAGTGAGCCAGTATGGATTCAACTTGAATCCCAACCCCCCACCATCCTTATTCTCCCCAGTGCGAACCTCAATTAGTACGGGTGAGTGGTCCGAGACTGTTCTTACTCCATATCTTATCTTCCGAATGTTGCTCAGATTGCTCTCATTAGTGAATGCTAGATCAATCCTGGACATTGCTCTGCCACTCCTACTAACACAAGAGTATACTCTCTTTCCTCCGCCCAGATGTTCCCATATATCCACCACTCCTACCTCCAAGCAGAACTGGGGCAGCGGCGAATTACAAAGGTTCCTTCCCCGTGCTACATCTGATCTAAATCTGTCTTTTTTGGGGTCCATAACCGCATTAAAATCCCCCATCAGGATTAACCGACATTCTGGTCTCTGTTCAAAAAAACTGGATCAGTGGGTACATTGAAAATGGCGGGGGTATATAAAAAAAAGCGAGAATGTAACTGTAGCCATACAGCTTACCATGCAAAAAAATAAATCTGCCCTGATCATCTATATGGGATTTTATAAGGGTGAAATCTACAGAGTTATGAATCAGAACTGAATCCAAGTTAGTTTACACAAGTCTCCCTAACACGTGTTGGGACTTTATTAAATTATTATTTACAGTTGGCCACTAGGGCCATCAATGTCCCTTGGTTTACACGTGTTACTAATTTTAAAAGATAGCTTTTATTTCTTGTCCTTAAAACACTTTTCCTAGAACTCTATATTTCCTTAGATTAAAATTATCAGCATAGCCTGCCTGCCTATTGAAGTTCTCACAGTATATCTGTAATTTTCGAGTTCGTCCACTAGGTGGCGCAATGCCTCTATAGTGGCTTATTTCATTCGTCCTTTATTGTGCAGGAATTTCACTGCTTATATACCACACGCTGTTGCGCCCACAGCGCGTGAACTACTATGCCACCTTTCTGGACTACACTCTTATCATTATTCCTCTCACACTCAAATACAGGTTCGGCTACTGCTGGTTAAAACACTAAATTCACTCGCTGCCCCCCGACATGTTTCGCCTATCCAGGCGTCTTCAGGGGTTAGGGCAGAGGTCCTCTGGGATTCGATGGGCTCTTTCTATTTGAAACATGGAGGAAAAATTATCGCTGCCAAGGTTGTGCATGACCACCTCTTTGAGTTGTGCCTCCAAGAGTCGGCCTTCAACTCCTTCTGGGAAACCAATTATGCGTACATTGTTTCGCCTAGACCTATTTTCCAGGTCCTCTAACTTATTTTGTAGAGCTAGATTTTCTGTAGTAAGAAGGAGAAGTTTAGATTTTATCATGTCCATGTCGGTTTGCAGAAGGTCGACTGTTTTTTTCCACATTGAGGACTCGGTCACGGATTTTTAACAAATCTTCTCTTATTAGAGAAATATCACTCTGTACCGACCCCAATTGAGTGGACATCCCTTGCACTAGAATGCCGTTATTTTCCACAGCGCCAAGGATTCTATCCAGAACAGATGGATCGCATTCAGTTTGCATTTGTGCATAGAGACCTTCCTCTCCTGCCTCCGGATCCACCACCCCTGATCCATCCTCAGAGGGGTCAGCAATTTGGGGAGTTTTAGCAAATTTCCTCAAATTAACAGAGGGTTTAATTTTAGCTGGATTCTTTTCGTTTAAGAAAGGTGATTTCAAGAACTTATCGATTTTGTTCTCTGGAGTCTTAACCCCCAGTTTAGTTACAGTGGAGTCAACAGACCGTCGCTTAGGGGCCATTCTTTTCCCTTCTTCCTGTTCCTCTATTTTGCCCTTTATATCACCGTTTGCTTCTTCTTCTTTTTTTTTCCCTTTTCTGTTCTTCCTCCTTTTAGCCCCACCCTCTCTTGTTTTCTTCTCCCTTTTTTTTTTCTCTCCTTTCCTTCCCCTTTTCCTTTTTCTTTTTCCCTTTCTCTTTTTTTTTCTTTCTCCTTCTCTCTTTCTTTCCCCCCTCTTCCCTTCCTTCTTCCTCTTTTCCCTTCGCCAGACGCCGAAAAAATAAAATAAAAAATTACATAAGAAAACAGAAGTGTATCTCCTCAGTGAGCAGTGCAGCAGTACAAAGCAGCAGGGAAACCGGCAGTCCAGCACAAAAAAAAAGAGAACAAAACATATGGAGAAGAAAGAGGCAGACAATAAGCTAATCTCACGTGTCCAGAAGAAACTCAATCCTGGTGCGCACTACAGCCGTGTCAGAAATTAAAGTTGTACACGAAGACAGCGTCCTCCCTAATCCCCAGGGCAGCAAACAGTCCAGACGTCAGGCCGTCGCACACCGATGAAGGGAAGGCTGCAGGGAGATCCACGCGGCGACCGAGTCCAGGGGAGGGAAGGAGAGCAAAGCAGGCAGCGGAGAGAGAGGTTAGGAGGATCCCCAAGCAGGATCAGAGGCAGAGACGCGGCACCCAACAGCCGCGGCCGCAAGAGCAGCCGAAAGCCGTCCAGCATCCAGCAGCATGGGACAGAGCAGGAGACCCAGCAGGCAGACCAGCGCAGCGCCGCGGCTCAAGGCATCAGCTGTTCGGCGTCAGCGCAGCTGTTCGGATGGAGCCGGGAGCTCGGACGGAGGAGGCCAGCGAGAGGGGAGAACGAGACGTGGCGTGTTCACGTCATCACGCCGCTGGTGTGTCAGCCATTTAATCCCTTCCATGTCGCGGTCCATAGGAACCGCTGTATGGAAGAGGTTAACAGGGAGGGCGCTCCTTCCCACTCCCATCGGGGGCTGCTGTGCCTTTTCAGCCACCCGATACTTGATGGGATCACAGAGGGAGGGGGCCCCCCCCCCCCCCCCCACCAGCCGCTGCTCTGTTGTGGCAGCGGCTGATGGTTACGATGGCAACCGGACGCCTTCACAGGCTTCCGGCTTGCCATGGTAAGGCTAAGATCAGGCTTCTGCTAAAGTCAGCAGCAACTTGATTAGCCTGTGTGTAAAGTAACAGTACACTACAGTACATTATATAGTGTACTGTAGTGTACAGGTCCTTCTCAAAAAATTAGCATGCTGTGATAAAGTTCATTATTTTCTGTAATGTACTGATAAACATTAGACTTTCATATATTTTAGATTCATTACACACCAACTGAAGTAGTTCAAGCCTTTTATTGTTTTAATATTGATGATTTTGGCATACAGCTCATGAAAATCCAAATTTCCTATCTCAAAAAATTAGCATATTTCATCCAACCAATAAAAGAAAAGTGTTTTTAATACAAAAAAGATCAGGCTGTTCCCAGAGTGCTGTATCAAGTGCTGTATAAAAATAATGAACTTTATCACAATATGCTAATTTTTTGAGAAGGACCTGTATTATATAGGCATCAGATCCACTGGATCTTCAAGAACCAAGTGGGTCTGGGTAAAAAATAAATAAAAAAATAAATAATTTCTTCTTATAGCCGCACATTTATCACTGATTAAAAATTCTAAAAATAAAGTACACTACACATGTTTGATATCACCGCATCCGTAATGATCTGATCTATGAAAGGGTCATATTACTTTCATCATTTTATTTAAAAAAAATAAAATAAAATGATGATGAAATTTTATTTTGCCCAACTCACTTCCCAAAAATGGTAATAAAAGTGATAAGAAAAGTCATATATATGCCAAAATGGTACCAATAAATCACCTCATCCCGCAAAAAATGCGCCCCTACATGAGACTATCGCCCAAAAAAAAATATATGGCTCTGACTATGGAGACACTTTTTTTTTTCTTCTAAAATGCTTCTATTCTGTTAAAGTAAAATAAATAAAAATTATACATATTAGGTTTAGCCTTGTCCGTAAGAACCTGCTCAATTAAAATACCACATGACCTAACCCCTCAGATGAACACCGGAGAAAAACAAAAATGTTGAAAAATATAAATTTTTTGTCATCTTACATCTCAAAAAGTGCAATATAGAAACATAGAAACATAGAATGTGTCGGCAGATAAGAACCATTTGGCCCAGCTAGTCTGCCCAATATATCTGAATCCTATGAATAGCCCCGGCCCTATCTTATATGAAGGATGGCCTTATGCCTATCCCATGCATGCTTAAACTCCTTCACTGTATTTGCAGCTACCACTTCTGCAGGAAGGCTATTCCATGCATCCACTACCCTCTCAGTAAAGTAATACTTCCTTATATTACTTTTAAACCTTTGCCCCTCTAATTTAAAACTGTGTCCTCTTGTGGTAGTTTTTCTTCTTTTAAATATGCTCTCCTCCTTTACCGAGTGGATTCCCTTTATGTATTTAAAAGTTTCTATCATATCCCCTCGGTCTCTTCTTTCTTCCAAGCTATACATGTTAAGGTCTTTTAACCTTTCCTGGTAAGTTTTATCCTGCAATCCATGGACCAGTTTAGTAGCTCTTCTCTGAACTCTCTCTAGAGTATCTATATCCTTCTGGAGATATGGCCTCCAGTACTGCGCACAATACTCCAAGTGAGGTCTCACCAGTGTTCTGTACAGCGGCATAAGCACTTCACTCTTTCTACTGCTTATACCTCTCCCTATACATCCAAGCATTCTGCTTGCATTTCGTGCTGCTTTATTACATTGTCTTCCCACCTTTAAGTCTTCTGAAATAATTACTCCTAAATCCCTTTCCTCAGATACTGAGGTCAGGACTGTGTCGAATATTCTATATTCTGCCCTTGGGTTTTTACGCCCCAGGTGCGAACAAAAAGCTTCTGTGGATGATGCACTGTTTATGGGGGATCTGTGGATGACGCTGTTATGTGGGGGATCTGTGGATGACGCTGTTATGTGGGGATCTGTGGATGATGCTGTTATGTGGGGGATCTGTGGATGACGCTGTTATGTGGGGGATCTGTGGATGACGCTGTTATGTGGGGGATCTGTGGATGACGCTATGTGGGGGATCTGTGGATGACGCTGTTATGTGGGGAATCTGTGGATGACGCTGTTATGTGGGGGGATCTGTGGAGGACACTGTTGTGTGGGGGATCTGTGGAAGACACTGTTATGGGGGATCTGTGGAGGACACTGTTATGGGGGATCTGTGGAGGACACTGTTATGGGGATCTGTGGAGGACACTGTTATGGGGGATCTGTGGAGGACACTGTTATGGGGGATCTGTGGAGGACACTGTTATGGGGGATCTGTGGAGGACACTGTTATGGGGGATCTGTGGAGGACACTGTTATGGGGGATCTGTGGAGGACACTGTTATGGGGGATCTGTGGAGGACCCTGTGGGGGGGGGGGATTTGTGGAGGACGCTGTTATGGGGTGGATCTGTGGATGGCACTGTTATGGGGGATCTGTGGAGGACGCTGTTATGGGGTGGATCTGTGGATGGCGCTGTTATGGGGGATCTGTGGAGGACACTGTTATGGGATATTAGAATATTGTGAAAAGGTTCAATATTCTAGACTCAAAGTGTCACGCTCTAGTCGGCTAATTAATCCGTACCCCCTGAGCAAAGGGTACCTGAGATTGTGACTTTGGGGTTTTCATAAGCTGTAAGCCATAATCATCCAAATTATAACGAATGAAGGCTTTAAATATCTCACTTTGCATCTAGAAAAATAGCGGCACTCAAATTTTTTACCACTTGCAGCTTTATTCCAGGTTAAAAACACAGCAGATGCTGGTCACTGCACAGAGACATAAGGCAACAGCTGTATCTGCCTTCGGAAGAAGGTCCTGTGTTCCCTGGAGGGGGAATGCCCGTTTGCCATTCGCCACCCGTGTGCAGCTCTGCCTGGGGCCGCCTAGCTTCTACTGTGCTTGGGGTGCAGGCATCTGCTTCTGTTTCTGTTTTATGTTTCATCGTCTGTTGTTCCTGGTTACCTGTGTATTCCTGATAGTTACCTTCGTAGGTATCTCCGTGGCCGCCTGTTCCAGCTGCGACTGACTTGGTTTACGCTCTGGAGTAGCCCCTGGCAACTACCATGGCTCAAGTCTATCCTCACCACCAGAGACGCTATTAAAGACCTGGTGTTGCTTAGTTACACCCCTCCAGAGTATTGCCAGTCAGTGGCACAGTGGGGTCTCACTCGCTGATCCTTGCAGTACAGGTGAAACTCTAAAAAAATGATATTGTGCAAAGTTCATTTATTTCAGTAATGCAACTTAAAAGGTGAAACTAATATATTAGATAGTCCATAAAATGTAGAAACACAATCGGCACTGCCCATTGCGGTTTAGTATCCAGCCTGATTCACACCCATATGAACTATCATGCGGTTAAGGCCTCATGCACACGGACGTTTTTTTTCACGGTCCGCAAAACGGGGTTCCGTTGGTCCGTGATCCGTGACCGTTTTTCCGTCCGTGGGTCTTCCTTGATTTTTGGAGGATCCACGGACATGAAAAAAAAGTCATTTTGGTGTCCGCCTGGCCGTGCGGAGCCAAACGGATCCGTCCTGAATTACAATGCAAGTCAATGGGGACGGATCCGTTTGATGTTGACACAATATGGTGCCATTTCAAACGGATCCGTCCCCATTGACTTTCAATGTAAAGTCTGGAGTTCTGTTATACCATCGGATTGGAGTTTTCTCCAATCCGATGGTATATTTTAACTTGTAGCGTCCCCATCACCATGGGAACGCCTCTATGTTAGAATATACTGTCGGATATGAGCTACATCGTGAAACTCATTTCCGACAGTATATTCTAACACAGAGGCGTTCCCATGGTGATGGAGACGCTTCAGGTTAGAATATACAAAAAAACTGTGTACATGACTGCCCCCTGCTGCCTGGCAGGTGCTGCCAGGCAGCAGGGGGCAGACCCCCCCCCCTGTTTTTAACTCATTGGTGGCCAGTGGGCCCCCCCTCCCCTGTTGTTAACTCGTTGGTGGCCAGTGTGCGCACCCCCCTCCCTCCCTCCCTCTATTGTTTTAATACATTGGGGCCAGTGTGCGCGCGCCCCCCCAACCCCCCCCCCCCTCCCTCTATTGTTTTAATACATTGGGGCCAGTGTGCGCGCGCCCCCCCAACCCCCCCTCCCTCCCTCTATTGTTTTAATACATTGGGGCCAGTGTGCGCAACCCCCCAACCCCATCCCCCCCCCCTCCCTCCCCCCATTGTAATCATCATCGGTGGCAGCGGAGTAGAAGATTTTCATACTTACCTGGCTGCTGGCTGCTGCGATGTCTGCGTCCGGCCGGGAGCTCCTCCTACTGGTAAGTGACAGCAATGCGCCGCACAGACCTGTCACTTACCAGTAGGAGGAGCTCCCGGCCGGACGCAGACATCGCAGCAGCCAGCAGCCAGGTAAGTATGAAAATCTTCTACTCCGCTGCCACCGATGATGATTACAATAGAGGGAGGGGGGGGGGGGGTTGGGGGGGTGCGCACACTGGCCCCAATGTATTAAAACAATAGAGGGAGGGAGGGAGGGAGGGGGGTGCGCACACTGGCCACCAACGAGTTAACAGGGGAGGGGGGGGCCGCACAATGATATTCAAACTGGGGAGGGGGGGGGGTCTGCCCCCTGCTGCCTGGCAGCCCTGATCTCTTACAGGGGGATATGATGGGGTTAATTGTACTATCATATCCCCCTGTAAGAGATCGGGTGCTGCCAGGCAGCAGGGGGCAGTCTTGTACACAGTTTGTAGTGTATTCTAACTAGAAGCGTCCCATCACCATGGGAACGCCTCTGTGTTAGAATATACTGTCGGATCTGAGTTTTCACGAAGTGAAAACTCAGCTCTGAAAAAGCTTTTATGCAGACGGATCTTCGGATCCGTCTGTATGAAACTAACCTACGGCCACGGATCACGGACACGGATGCCAATCTTGTGTGCATCCGTGTTCTTTCACGGACCCATTGACTTGAATGGGCCCGTGAACCGTTGGCCGTGAAAAAAATAGGACAGGTCATATTTTTTTCACGGCCAGGAAACACGGCTCACGGATGCGGCTGCCAAACGGTGCATTTTCCGATTTTTCCACGGACCCATTGAAGGTCAATGGGTCCGTGAAAAAAAACGGAAAACGGCACAACGGCCACGGATGCACACAACGGTCGTGTGCATGAGGCCTAATAATGGTGGTGCTCAGCATAACCAGATTGTGCAAATACAAAAATTCACAATTAAAAACAAAATAATCAAATAAAGACAGCAAGGTCATTCTTATCATTCAACCCTAGTGCTCCCATTGCATTAGTTCTTATCCATTCAGCTTCTCTTTGTAACAAGATACGCTTTCTGTCTCCTCCTCATGCTGGTAAGTTAACTACTTCTATGCCTGCACATTTTAGGACTGTTCAATTAGATGTGTAGCTCCCATACCAGTTTCTATTGATTTTCTATGCTCCCTAAAGTGCACATAGAGGGATCTATAAGTCTTGCCGATGTAAAAACGTCTGTGTCTAGACTGCCATCTTTGATCCTGACCTGAACATTAAAAAATTCTAGTTCTTTCTCTTCTATTCTACTCGTAAATCGCATATTCGTGTCATTGACCTTGTTCAGATTCGTCACAAAGGAGTGAAACAGATCTTCATCACTAGCCCAGACTATGAACACATCATCGATGTATCTTAAAAATACTCTAATATGTTGCACAAAGGGGTTATCGACCGTAAAAATATATTTCTCCTCAAATGATACCAAAAAGAGGTTAGCAAAGGTGCAGGAGACGGGTGTCCCCATCGCTGTTGGTCACATTTGAAGGAGTTGTGTGTCAATACATAGGATAATGCTTGAGTAACAAAATGAATATAGGATGCACTTTTTCCTGTCTTAACAGTTTTCGAACAATTTGTACTCCTAGCCCCTGGGGTATTCTAGTATAAAGACTTTCCACATCAATTTTAGCCAACATGTCCTGCCAATCAATATCTTTAAGGGCTTCCAAAAAGTATTTTTAAGATACATCGATGATGCATTCATAGTTTGGGCTGGTGATAAAGATCTGTTTCACTTGAGTATCTCAACAAGGTCAATGACATGAATATGCGATTTACAAGTAGAATAGAAGAGGAACAACTAGATTGCAGTCTAGACACCACTGTATATAGAAAGCCCACCTCCACAAATGCTGTGTTGCATTATAGAAGCTTCCATCCCCCATGTGTGACAACGGCAGTCCCTTTTGGCCAATTTTTGCGTTTACCGAGAATAGTAAAAAATGGGGAGAAATTTGAGGAACAATGTAGATATCTGAAGGTGCGATTGCTACAGAGAGAATATCCCACACGTATCATAGATAAAGCGTATGAAAAAGCGTGTAAACTGAGACAAAACAATTTAATAATCCAAAAGAAAACTAAACAAAAAAAACAGAAACTTATTTAATATTAAGAAAAACTGGCTAGATCGATGGGGGCCAAGAGGTAATTTCAAGTGTCGACATTGCTCTATGTGTAATTTCGTGCACAGAGATACACAGATATGGATGGGGAGTATACAACATACTATTTATTAATTGTAAAACAAAATTTGTGGTTTGTTGTTTTCTGCCCATGCGGATGTTTTTACATCGGCAAGACTTATAGAGCCCTTTAGAAACTGGTATGGGAGCTAAGCATCTAATTGATCATATACATGATATGCATTACGGAAAACAAGAAGTCCTAAAATATGCAGGTATAGAAGTAGTTAACTTACCAGCACAAGGAGGAGACAGAAAACGTATCTTATTGCAAAGAGAAGCTGAATGGATTATAAGAACTAATGCAATGGGAGCACTAGGGTTGAATGATAAGAATGACCTTGCTGTCTTTATTTGATTATTTCGTTTTTAATTGGGAATTTCTGTATTTGCACAATCTGTTCATGCATGTGATTGTTTAGCTACTAGAGAGGGGTCGTTGATCAGGGAGTTATTCTGATTGCCTGATTGGAGTCGGGAAGGAATTTTTTATTCCCCTAAAGTGAGGAAAATTGGCTTCTACCTCACAGGTTTTTTTTTTTGCCTTCCTCTGGATCAACTTGCAGGATGACAGGCCGAACTGGATGGACAAATGTCTTTTTTTGGCCTTATGTACTCTGTTACCTGTACTGCAAGGATTAGCTGGTGCGAACCCACTGTGCCACTGACTGGCAATACTCTTGAGGGGCGTAACTAAGCAACACCAGGCAGCCCCAGGCAGAGCTGCACACGGGTGGCGAATGGCATACGGACATTCCACCTCCGAGGGAGCACAGGACCCTCTTCCAAAGGTAGACATAAAACAAGCAGATACAGACATAGACAGAAACAGACGCAGATAAGCTCTGCTAAGATAACGGACACAGGGCATAGCAACATCAAGGCATAACATAATCACAGAACAGGTACGGATCAGATAGGAAACATAAATGCAGAACTAGGTGATACCACACAGAAGTGTAGCCAGAAATCCCCTTGTGTCAGCGACAAGGGACTTCACCCAGCAAGCAGGACCAGGACTGACATACTCACTGTCACGAGGGTGTCAAGAACCACGCCTGACTCCGTTATACCCGGGGTCAGGAAGTCGCAGCGGTTGGCTGCGCGCTCTATGTAAGATAGGGCTGTTTCCTTATGGTAGCTTTCTGGGTTTGCTTTGCAACCCTTTTTGGCTCACTCAGGGATCCGTAGCTCCTTCTTCTCAGCTGTTCCTTGTCCAGCACTCCCAACCTCCTTATATTCCCCTCTCACACTTCTCTGGTTGCCAGAGATAGAGCTTCCTGCCTGGACTTCTATACTGACCCACTGGAGCTGTGTTGCTGCATTCTCTGGTTGTTGGTCCAGAAGGTTCTTGTGTCCTGCTAAGGTTGCTGTTATCTCTGCTTGTGTACCTGACTTGTGCTTGTGTTTGTGGACTTCGCTAGCTGTTTGATCCTTGCCTGCTTGCCTTGACTCTCCTGTTGCCGATCCAGATTGCCTGATCTGTACCTGTGCTGCCTGCACTGACCTATTGCTTGCTTGACTTCGCCTCTGCCTCATCCTTCATCCTGTACTATTGCACCTGGTTGCAACTCAGTCTGCTGACTACATCTGTACCTCTGGTGCCTTGCTCAGGTACCTCCTGGTCTGCCTGGACCAGCTGCCTTGTGTGCCAATCCTCCTCAAGAGGTAGCAACCCATTGGCTTTCAATGTTTTTAGTAACGGATCAGTTTTTTCCATTTTGATTTCACACAACAGAGTCCAAAAACAGAGCCTGGAAACTATAGGCCAGTAAGTTTAACATCTGTTGTGGGTAAACTGTTTGAAGGTTTTCTAAGAGATGCTATCTTAGAGCATCTCAATGGAAATAAGCAAATAACGCCATATCAGCATGGCTTCATGAGGGATCGGTCATGCCAAACTAATTTAATCAGTTTCTATGAGGAGGTAAGTTCTAGACTTGACAGCGGCGAATCAATGGATGTCGTATATCTAGACTTCTCCAAAGCATTTGACACTGTACCACATAAAAGGTTAATATATAAAATGAGAATGCTCGGACTGGGAGAAAACGTCTATATGTGGGTTAGTAACTGGCTCAATAATAGAAAATGGAGTGTGGTTATTAATGGTACACACTCAGATTGGGTCACTGTCACTAGTGGGTTACCTCTCTGGGGTCAGTATTGGGCCCAATTCTCTTCAATATATTTATTAATGATCTTGTAGAAGGCTTGCATAGTAAAGTATCAATTTTTGCAGATGACACTAAACTGTGTAAAGTAATTGACACTGAAGAGGACAGTATACTGCTACAGATGGATCTGGATAGATTGGAGGCTTGGGCAGATAAGTGGCAGATGAGCTTCAACACTGACAAATGTAAGGTTATGCACATGAGAAGGAATAATGCAAGTCACCCGTACATAGTAAATGGTAAAACACTCGGTAACACTGACATGTAAAAGGATCTAGTAATTTTAATAAACAGCAAACTAAGCTGTAAAAACCAGTGTTAGACAGCTGCTGCCAAGGCAAATAAGATAATGGGTTGCATCAAAAGGGGCATAGATGCCCGTGATAAGAACATAGTCCTACCACTTTACAAATCGCTAGTCAGACCACACATGGAGTGCTGTGTACAGTTATGGGCTCCTGTAAACAAGGCAAACATAGCAGAGCTGGAGAGGGTCCAGAGGAGGGCAACTACAGTACCCTGAAATATTATCAAAATTAGGGTTATTCACTTTATAAATAAGACGACTGAGGGAAGATCTAATTAATATGTATAAATATATCAGGGGTCAGTACAGAGATCTATCCCATCATCTATTTATCCCCGTGACTGTGATGAGGGGACATCATCTGCGTCTGGAGGAAAGAAGGTTTTTACACAAAAATAGAAGAGGATTCTTTGCGGTAAGAGCAGTGAGACTATGGAACTCTCTGCCTGAGGAGGTAGAGATGGTGAGTACAATAAAGGAATCCAAGAGGGACCTGGATGTATTTCTGGAGCGTAATAATATTACAGGCTATAGCTACTAGAGAGGGGTCGTTGATCCAGTGATTGCCTGATTGGAGTCGGGAAGGAATTTTTTATTCCCCTAAAGTGGGGAAAATAGGCCTCTACCTCACAGATTTTTTTTGACTTCCTCTGGGCCAACTTGCAGGATGACAGGCCGAACTGGATGGACAATTGTCTTTTTTCGGCCTTATGCGGTTACAACCACATCCTAACAAAATGGATCCGTCACCCATTGACTCTCAGTGCATTTAGTTTCGGATCCGTTTAATTCCGGTATTGAGATCCTCTGCTGGATCTCAACACCGGAATTACATACGTAAGTGTGAAAGTAGTGGGTTTTTTATGTTTTGGCAACTCAAGGCCTCTGCAAACCTGAAATGTTGTCTAAAAAATATTGGCCTCAATTTTCACAAGTTACTCCATTTAAGAGGCCAGTATTTAAGTCAAATCGCACTCTAAGACTAAATGAAACATATTTCTAAAGACAGGGTAATACATTTTGAGTTTTATTTCTTTATGTGGGGCAAGTTGTATTTGTTTAATGTCTTCATTTAATATAACTGTAAGGAAATTCCATAATTGTTTTTATGGTTTCATTTTGAATCAAACTGATATTATGTTCCCATATTTCATACGTTTATGATTAGTGTCTAAGTCAGATAGACCTGCTCATAGAATGTCTCAGTGGTCTCAAGATATATATGGTCTGTACTGAGTGTGCCTTATTGTATTTAAATTAAGATTTAACTTTTAATTTATATCTATTAAAAAGATATTTGAGACTTGCGGAATAAAGTGAATTCCTGCGCTTTATAAGGAGGGTAGCATAGGTACTAAATAGTTAAAGTGTATTCCTACTAGAATGCCTGCAGGGGATGTGGTATATAGAGGGGATGGGCCTACCTGGACCAGTAACTTTCCCTATATATTAACCCTACTTGGCCTGGTCTAATCAGTGGAGGGGCCTCACTGGCTGTAGTCGGGGCACTCGTCCTTAAAAGGACGACCCCCAGCCTCCGGAACCTCGGACCTACACTTTGTGTCCCTATGCTCTTACCTCCCTGATGATAAGCATGCTCTGTGTCCTCCTCCGACGCGTTTCACCAGGTAAGGACCTGGCTCTTCAGGGAGAATAGAGGATCGTTTGGGCGCCTGGAGCAGTGGCTGTGCGCCTATTAGGATCAAGCGGCAGTGGCAAACTATTGATGCATTTGTGTCTCTCTATCTGTGCCTTGCTCCACCTATGGTTCGATTGACCAATCCGTCAGGATGTGGGATGTGCACTCAATCTTTTCCCCCCTCCCCTAGTTACCTGTCAGCTCCAGGCAGAGAAATGTTCAGCCAGATGCCGCCTTCTTACTTGGGCGGTCTCGCTACTCTCCGCCGCTAAACCGGAAGTGACATGGTACTGGGGAGTGGCTAGTTGTCAAGGGGATCTCACACCGCGTCCCAGGCAGGCTCGCTGCATCGTAAGATTCTGGTCCGCAGTGGCTCTATATCATCTAAAACTAGATGAGATTCAAAACGAGAAGTTAGTAAATGTACAATTACATCTTGTATCATCCCTAACTAATATCGATGTTAAAAAGCATTTTTTGTGTCTACATTCAACGAATTAGCCAGGCTGAATAAACCTGGCATTACAGATCATCTTAGATGAATAGTGATTGATTTGACTACTGCCTGATTATTCTAAAGAGTATATATAGGATATTCGAGTAAAGATCCTTCTATACTTTATTGTTTATATGGTCCACTATTGTAGTATTTTTAGTAGTCCAGGAAAAAACTGATGTGGCGGTATATCAGATCCATTTTTTATGCATACATATAACGGGTCCATTTTTATGCATAATAGTGGACCATATTGTTTATATGGTCCACTATTGTAGTATTTTTAGTAGTCCAGGAAAATACTGATATGGCGGTATATCGGATCCATTTTTTATGCATACACACATATATATAGTTGTAAACGCATGCGTATTACAGGCCTCCACATGCAAACATACATACATGTGAACCTAAACATGCATACGTACATATATGCATGCAAACGCACACGCACTCCACGCATCCATTTACACAGTCGCGTGCAGTGCGGGTTTTACACTAAGGGTTTATAAGACAGGTATTCGTTAAGACCGTTAGGTGTTACTGATTTCATTTTATAGATCCATCGAGTTTCAGCCCTCAAAATAATTTTATCCCAGTCACCTCCCCTCCTGGGCCTGGGCACCTGTTGGATGCCTATGAATTTGAGGCAGGCGGTGTTCCCGCCATGGCAAAGGTTGACATGCCGTGCCACTGATGTATCTTTGTTGTTTTGAATATCATTAAAGTGGTCTCTGATCCGTCGTCTGAATTCTCTTTTTGTTTTCCCTATATAGTCAAGGGGGCAAGAGCATTGTGCCAGGTACACTACACCCATTGTTAGGCAGTTCACATAATCACGGATGACATACTTTGTGCCTGTATATGAACATGTAAAGGTCTTGGTCTTGGATACCTGGCTACACGCTATGCACCTGCCGCATTTATAGGTACCGGTGGGTTTCTTTGACAGCCAATTACCAGGGTTAGTAGGAGGCTGGTAATGGCTATTAACTAATCTGTCTTTGAGGCTTCTTCCCTTCCTATAGGTGATCATGGGGTATGGTCCTATCATGTCCTCCAAATCTGGGTCCGTTTTGAGGATGTCCCAATATTTTGAGAGTACCTTTCTGACCTCCTGATGAGCGTCATCAAAGGTCCCAATAATGCGAGTATTGTTTGCAGATATGATAGGTTCCGGCCTCTTTCTCTTTGGTATGAGGAGCATGTCTCGATTTTCTGAGCATGCTCCCTCGTATGCTACCCTGAGTACTCCATCTGGGTATCCCCTCTCTCTAAATCTGTGCCTAAGATCCTTTGCTGCACTCTTGAAATTTCTCATAGTGGAGCAGTTTCGCCGGAGTCTCAGGTACTGCCCTTTGGGTATGCCCTTACGTAGAGCATAGGGATGAGAGCTCTCCCAGCGGAGTAAACTGTTGGTAGCTGTCTTTTTACGATACACCGAGGTAACAATGTTGTTACTTGGGCCTCGTTCTATTAGTACATCTAAGAACGGTAAAGAATCACGACTGGATTCAGATGTGAACCTTAGACCCAAGGTATTATCATTAATTACCTCCATGAAATCCGTGAAGGAGTCTACAGTCCCTCTCCATAGGACAAAAACATCATCTATGAACCTCAGCCACAGAACTATCTTGTCTTGCCACTTATCCATCTGATCTGAGCCTATCACATTGGCTTTCCACCAGCCCAGGAGCAAATTTGCGTAGGACAGCGCACAGGAACTTCCCATCGCCGTGCCCCTGAGCTGGTGGTAGTGGCGACTATCAAAGACAAAACAGTTCTTAGTGAGGCTGAAGTTCAATAGTTCAAGTACAAATTGGTTATGTCCGGATAGTCTTTTGTCTCTCATAGATAGATAACTTTCCACTGCCTTGAGGCCTAGATTGTGTTTGATTGAACTGTATAAGGCTTCAACATCTATAGATACAAGCATAGTTTCATCGTCTATACATACACCACTCAGTCTCAGTAAGAGATCAGAAGTGTCCCGTATATACGATGGCAGTGTCTCCACAAATGGTTTTAGGATTTTGTCAACATAAACACCTATATTTTGCCCTAAACTTCCTACCCCTGACACTATCGGACGCCCTTTAAGGGGTGTAGTGCCCTTGTGGATCTTGGGTGTAGAGTAGAAAGTCGCTGTAATCGGATGTTTTGGAAGAAGGAAGTCTAGTTCTGTCTGGTCAATTATTTTTTCTCTCAGTCCCCGGTTTAGAATTTCCCTAAGTTCTGAGAGAAAGAGGGGTCCTGGATCTTGTGGACCTTAGGCACAGATTTAGAGAGAGGGGATACCCAGATGGAGTACTCAGGGTAGCATACGAGGGAGCATGCTCAGAAAATCGAGACATGCTCCTCATACCAAAGAGAAAGAGGCCGGAACCTATCATATCTGCAAACAATACTCGCATTATTGGGACCTTTGATGACGCTCATCAGGAGGTCAGAAAGGTACTCTCAAAATATTGGGACATCCTCAAAACGGACCCAGATTTGGAGGACATGATAGGACCATACCCCATGATCACCTATAGGAAGGGAAGAAGCCTCAAAGACAGATTAGTTAATAGCCATTACCAGCCTCCTACTAACCCTGGTAATTGGCTGTCAAAGAAACCCACCGGTACCTATAAATGCGGCAGGTGCATAGCGTGTAGCCAGGTATCCAAGACCAAGACCTTTACATGTTCATATACAGGCACAAAGTATGTCATCCGTGATTATGTGAACTGCCTAACAATGGGTGTAGTGTACCTGGCACAATGCTCTTGCCCCCTTGACTATATAGGGAAAACAAAAAGAGAATTCAGACGACGGATCAGAGACCACTTTAATGATATTCAAAACAACAAAGATACATCAGTGGCACGGCATGTCAACCTTTGCCATGGCGGGAACACCGCCTGCCTCAAATTCATAGGCATCCAACAGGTGCCCAGGCCCAGGAGGGGAGGTGACTGGGATAAAATTATTTTGAGGGCTGAAACTCGATGGATCTATAAAATGAAATCAGTAACACCTAACGGTCTTAACGAATACCTGTCTTATAAACCCTTCCTGTAAAACCCGCACTGCACGCGACTGTGTAAATGGATGCGTGGAGTGCGTGTGCGTTTGCATGCATATATGTACGTATGCATGTTTAGGTTCACATGTATGTATGTTTGCATGTGGAGGCCTGTAATACGCATGCGTTTACAACTATATATATGTGTGTATGCATAAAAAATGGATCCGATATACCGCCATATCAGTATTTTCCTGGACTACTAAAAATACTACAATAGTGGACCATATAAACAATATGGTCCACTATTATGCATAAAAATGGACCCGTTATATGTATGCATAAAAAATGGATCTGATATACCGCCACATCAGTTTTTTCCTGGACTACTAAAAATACTACAATAGTGGACCATATAAACAATAAAGTATAGAAGGATCTTTACTCGAATATCCTATATATACTCTTTAGAATAATCAGGCAGTAGTCAAATCAATCACTATTCATCTAAGATGATCTGTAATGCCAGGTTTATTCAGCCTGGCTAATTCGTTGAATGTAGACACAAAAAATGCTTTTTAACATCGATATTAGTTAGGGATGATACAAGATGTAATTGTACATTTACTAACTTCTCGTTTTGAATCTCATCTAGTTTTAGATGATATAGAGCCACTGCGGACCAGAATCTTACGATGCAGCGAGCCTGCCTGGGACGCGGTGTGAGATCCCCTTGACAACTAGCCACTCCCCAGTACCATGTCACTTCCGGTTTAGCGGCGGAGAGTAGCGAGACCGCCCAAGTAAGAAGGCGGCATCTGGCTGAACATTTCTCTGCCTGGAGCTGACAGGTAACTAGGGGAGGGGGGAAAAGATTGAGTGCACATCCCACATCCTGACGGATTGGTCAATCGAACCATAGGTGGAGCAAGGCACAGATAGAGAGACACAAATGCATCAATAGTTTGCCACTGCCGCTTGATCCTAATAGGCGCACAGCCACTGCTCCAGGCGCCCAAACGATCCTCTATTCTCCCTGAAGAGCCAGGTCCTTACCTGGTGAAACGCGTCGGAGGAGGACACAGAGCATGCTTATCATCAGGGAGGTAAGAGCATAGGGACACAAAGTGTAGGTCCGAGGTTCCGGAGGCTGGGGGTCGTCCTTTTAAGGACGAGTGCCCCGACTACAGCCAGTGAGGCCCCTCCACTGATTAGACCAGGCCAAGTAGGGTTAATATATAGGGAAAGTTACTGGTCCAGGTAGGCCCATCCCCTCTATATACCACATCCCCTGCAGGCATTCTAGTAGGAATACACTTTAACTATTTAGTACCTATGCTACCCTCCTTATAAGGCCTCATGCACACGGACGTTTTTTTTCACGGTCCGCAAAACGGGGTTCCGTTGGTCCGTGATCCGTGACCGTTTTTCCGTCCGTGGGTCTTCCTTGATTTTTGGAGGATCCACGGACATGAAAAAAAAAGTCGTTTTGGTGTCCGCCTGGCCGTGCGGAGCCAAACGGATCCGTCCTGAATTACAATGCAAGTCAATGGGGACGGATCCGTTTGATGTTGACACAATATGGTGCCATTTCAAACGGATCCGTCCCCATTGACTTTCAATGTAAAGTCTGGAGTTCTGTTATACCATCGGATTGGAGTTTTCTCCAATCCGATGGTATATTTTAACTTGTAGCGTCCCCATCACCATGGGAACGCCTCTATGTTAGAATATACTGTCGGATATGAGCTACATCGTGAAACTCATTTCCGACAGTATATTCTAACACAGAGGCGTTCCCATGGTGATGGAGACGCTTCAGGTTAGAATATACAAAAAAACTGTGTACATGACTGTCCCCTGCTGCCTGGCAGGTGCTGCCAGGCAGCAGGGGGCAGACCCCCCCCCCCTGTTTTTAACTCATTGGTGGCCAGTGGGCCCCCCCTCCCCTGTTGTTAACTCGTTGGTGGCCAGTGTGCGCACCCCCCTCCCTCCCTCCCTCTATTGTAATAATAGCATTGGGGCCAGTGTGCGCGCCCCCCCAACCCCCCCCCCCTCCCTCCCTCTATTGTAATAATAGCATTGGGGCCAGTGTGCTCGCCCCCCCAACCCCCCCCCCCCTCCCTCCCTCTATTGTAATAATAGCATTGGGGCCAGTGTGCGCGCCCCCCCAACCCCCTCCCTCCCTCCCTCTATTGTAATAATAGCATTGGGGCCAGTGTGCCCCCCCCCCCGATCATCGGTGGCAGCGGAGTAGAAGATTCATACTTACCTGGCTGCTGGCTGCTGCGATCTCTGTGTCCGGCCGGGAGCTCCTCCTACTGGTAAGTGACAGGTCTGTGCGGCGCATTGCTGTCACTTACCAGTAGGAGGAGCTCCCTGCCGGACGCAGACATCGCAGCAGCCAGCAGCCAGGTAAGTATGAAAATCTTCTACTCCGCTGCCCGATGATCGGGGGGGGGGGGGTGTGCGCACACTGGCACCAATGCTATTATTACAATAGAGGGAGGGAGGGGGGGGGGTTGGGGGGGTGCGCACACTGGCCCCAATGTATTAAAACAATAGAGGGAGGGAGGGGGGGGTTGGGGGGGCGCGCGCACACTGGCCCCAATGTATTAAAACAATAGAGGGAGGGAGGGAGGGGGGTGCGCACACTGGCCCCAATGTATTAAAACAATAGAGGGAGGGAGGGAGGGGGGTGCGCACACTGGCCACCAACGAGTTAACAGGGGAGGGGGGGGGCTGCACAATGATATTCAAACTGGGGAGGGGGGGGGGTCTGCCCCGGGGAGGGGGGGGGGGTCTGCCCCCTGCTGCCTGGCAGCCCTGATCTCTTACAGGGGGATATGATAGTACAATTAACCCCTTCAGGTGCCGCACTATCATATCCCCCTGTAAGAGATCGGGTGCTGCCAGGCAGCAGGGGGCAGTCTTGTACAAAGTTTGCAGTGTATTCTAACTAGAAGCGTCCCCATCACCATGGGAACGCTTCTGTGTTAGAATATACTGTCGGAAATGAGTTTTCACGAAGTGAAAACTTAGATCAGAAAAAGCTTTTATGCAGACGGATCTTCGGATCCGTCTGTATGAAATTAAAACCTACGGCCACGGATCACGGACACGGATGCCAATCTTGTGTGCATCCGTGTTCTTTCACGGACCCATTGACTTGAATGGGCCCGTGAACCGTTGGCCGTGAAAAAAATAGGACAGGTCATATTTTTTTCACGGCCAGGAAACACGGCTCACGGATGCGGCTGCCAAACGGTGCATTTTCCGATTTTTCCACGGACCCATTGAAAGTCAATGGGTCCGTGAAAAAAAACGGAAAACGGCACAACGGCCACGGATGCACACAACGGTCGTGTGCATGAGGCCTAAAGCGCAGGAATTCACTTTATTCCGCAAGTCTCAAATATCTTTTTAATAGATATAAATTAAAAGTTAAATCTTAATTTAAATACAATAAGGCACACTCAGTACAGACCATATATATGTTCCCATATTTATTTCACTAAATTTCTTAACACCTGCCGATATTTTTTGTGATAATGAAAAAGCCTCTGTCAGCCTCATTTACCCAATTAAACCATACCTATAGCCTGCTAGGGTAAGGCCTCATGCACACGACAGTTGTGTGCATCCGTGGCCGTTGTATATTCTAACACATAAGGCGTTCCCATAGTGATGGGGACGCTTCTAGTTAGAGTATACAACGAACTGTGTACATGACTGCTGCCTGGCAGCAACCGATCTCTTACAGGGGGCCGTGATCCGTACAATTAACCCCTCAGGTGCTGCACCTGAAGGGGTTAATTGTGCGTATCATAGCCCCCTGTAAGAGATCCGGGGCTGCCAGGCAGCAGGGGGCAGACCCCCCTCCCTCCCCAGTTTAAATTTCATTGGTGGCCCAGTGCACCCCCCCCCCCCCGGCCCCCCCTCCCTCCCTCTATTGTAATAATAGCATTGGTGGCACAGTGTGCGGCCCCCCCTCCCTCCCTCTATTGCAGTAACATTGGTGGCAGTGTGTGCCCCCCACCCCTTCCTCCCTCTATTCTTTTAATACATTGGTGGCAGTGTGCGGCCTCCCCTCTCCCCCCCCCCCCCCCCGATCATTGGTGGCAGCGGAGTTCCGATCGAATTCCCCGTTTAATCGCTGGGGCACCGATCGGTAACCATGGAAACGAGGACGCTACTGCAGTCCTGGTTCCCATGGTTACTTAGCCTTTGCAATAGTAGAAGCATCATACTTACCTGCTGGCTACTGCGATGTCTGTGTCCGGCCGGGAGCTCCTCCTACTGGTAAGTGACAGCAATGCGCCGCACAGACCTGTCACTTACCAGTAGGAGGAGCTCCCGGCCGGACACAGACATCGCAGCAGCCAGGTAAGTATGATGCTTCTACTCCGCTGCCACCAATGATCGGGAAGGGGGGGAGAGGGGAGGCCGCACACTGCCACCAATGTATTAAAACAATAGAGGGAGGAAGGGGGGTGGCGGGGGGCCCACACTGCCACCAATGTATTAGAACAATAGAGGGAGGAAGGGGGGGCACACACTGCCACCAATGTTAATGCAATAGAGGGGGGGGGTGCACACTGTGCCACCAATGCTATTATTACAATAGAGGGAGGGGGGGGGGCGGGGGGGGGCCGCACTGGCCACCAATGATATTCAAACTGGGGAGGGGGGGTCTGCCCCCTGCTGCCTCGCAGCCCCTGATCTCTTACAGGGGGCTATGATACGCACAATTAACCCCTTCAGGAGCGGCACCTGAGGGGTTAATTGTGCTGATCACGGCCCCCTGTGAGAGATCGGGTGCTGCCAGGCAGCAGGGGGCAGTCATGTACACAGTTTGTAGTATATTCTAACTAGAAGCGTCCCCATCACCATGGGAACGCCTCTGTGTTAGAATATACTGTCGGATATGAGTTTTCACAATGTAACTCATATCTGACAGTATATTCTAACATAGAGGCGTTCCCATGGTGATAGGGACGCTTCAAGTTAAAATATACCATCGGATTGGAGAAAACTCCGATCAGATGGTATAAAGGGACTCCAGACTTTACATTGAAAGTCAATAGGGACGGATCCGTTTGCAATTGCACCATATTGTGTCAACGTCAAACGGATTCGTCCCCATTGACTTGCATTGTAATTCAGGACTGATCCATTTGGCTCCGCACGGCCAGGCGGACACCAAAACGACTTTTTTTTCATGTCCGTGGATCCTCCAAAAATCAAGGAAGACCCACGGACGAAAAAACGGTAAGGGACCAACGGAACCCCGTTTTGCGGACAGTGAAAAAATACTGTCGTGTGCATGAGGCCTTAAAAATTTGTAGTTTGCATGGTTGTCGAGAAATAACACTTTTATCTTTATGCAAATCAGCAGTTGGAGGGGAGTTATCTCCAATCCCATGAGTGAGTGCCAGGTGCCTGTTTTTCATACAGCCAACACCTAAAAAAATGTCCCTGGCCCAGTTCCTGAGCTCACTCTATCACCATCATATAATATAACAGCATACGACTCTGCTGCCGTGACGTAATAGTACATTATAGAGCATTAAGGGGCTAAATTTTGCCTCCATTTTGTGTTAACTACCGTGAAACAACTTAAGAGTTAACAAACTTCTTAAATGCTGTTTTTGCATACTTTGAGCGGTGCAGTTTTTAAAATGGGGTGGTTATGGGGGTCTCTAATATGAAGACCCTTCAAAAAAAAATTTACATTAAAAAAATTGCTACTAAACCTATAAACTTTGTATCTCCAAAAATAAAAGTATGCTTGAACAATGTAGACAGCAAAGTGGAGATATGTTAAATGCTAATTATTAACTATTTTGTGAGATATCACTTCAGGTGGGATTTATCAATTAATCTGCACAAAAAAAAGTAGTGCAAAGTGCGCCAAAGTTTCAAGCCATCTAGTTTGCACATACCATTTTTATCATTCACTTTATAAAGAAGGATTGACGCCAAAACATAAGTCTGAAAACCAAAAAAGCAGAAACTGGGGATTCTATAAATCAATTAATCTTTATTCCATAATTGTAATAATCATGATAAAATCACATAATTAAAAAAGATTTGATCTGTGGTGGTACATAGAATACACAAGCCTATAGCCAAAGTAGGGGACATACACGGACGGATAAGTTAGTATCATTAACCCCTTAAGGACCCATGACTTATACATTAGGTCCGGGACTTAAAGACCGGTGACCTACATGTACTTCATGGTGATCGGGCAGTTGCAGGAGCTGCTACATGCGCCAGCATCGGTGAAATCATTGCAGGAGCTGGTGCATGCGCCAGCATCTGTGAAATCACAGATGTTGGTGCATTAACCCTTGATGTGCCGCGGTCAGAAGTATTGGAATGCATTGTAAATGGGATCAGACCCCCAAAAGTTGAAGTCCCAAAGTGGGACAAAAAATTAAGTGAAAAAAAGTTAAAAAAAATAGTTTTCCCCCCCAAAAAAGTAAAATTTCAAGTAAAAAAAAAAATGTTTTATTTTCCCTATATAAAGTAAAACATATTTGTCACGGATGATCCGCGAGAATATTGAACTGTCCTCCCAATATTATCAATATTAGTCTCCCTTATTGAGCAGTAGGTCTATTAAACAGTAATTATTTCCCTAGGCCCCAGAATCTACAATTTGATTACTCAGAGCGTCTTCTTCTGTGTACCCAGAGAACAACATAGTCCTTTTGTTCAAGTCAGTCAATAGATGCCCAGCAGATAACGCAATTACAGCTGGCTTCCTCATGTTGACAAAAGAACTTCCTTTCTGCAGAGATATCACAGCTAGGTGTGAAGACTGCACCTGGGGGGAGCCATTTGGTGTTGCTGCCATAAGGGGTCTGTAAGCTAGCTTGCTGCAGACAGGCCGGCACCAAGGTTTCCCAGATTGCAACATGAATCTGAGATATGATTTTTACCTTTTTAAGGCCTCTTTCACACTTGCGTTGTCCGGATCCGGCGTGTACTCCACTTGCCGGAATTACACGCTGGATCCGGAAAAACGCAAGTGTACTGAAAGCATTTGAAGACGGATCCGTCTTCAAAATGCTTTCAGGGTTACTATGGCACCCAGGACGCTATTAAAGTCCTGGTTGCCATAGTAGTGGTGGGGAGCGGGGGAGCAGCATACTTACCATCCGTGCGGCTCCCGGGGCGCTCCAGAATGACGTCAGAGCGCCCCAGGCGCATGGATGACGTGTCCATGCGATCACGTGATCCATGCGCTTGGGGCGCCCTGACGTCACTCTGGAGCGCCCCGGGAGCCGCACGGATGGTAAGTATGCTGCTCCCCGCTCCCCACTACACTTTACCATGGCTGCCGGGACTTTAGCGTCCCGGCAGCCATGGTAACCATTGAGAAAAAGCTAAACGTCGCATCCGGCAATGCGCCGAAACGACGTTTAGCTTAAGGCCGGATCCGGATCAATGCCTTTCAATGGGCATTCATTCCGGATCCGGCCTTGCGGCAAGTGTTATGGATTTTTGGCCGGAGCAAAAAGCGCAGCATGCTGCGCTATTTGCTGCGGCCAAAAAACGTTCCGTTCCGGAACTGAAGACATCCTGATGCATCCTGAAGGACGGACTGTCCATTCAGAATGCATTAGGAAAATCCTGATCAGTATTCTTCCGGCATAGAGCCCCGACGACGGAACTCTATGCCGGAAGACTATAACGCAGGTGTGAAAGAGCCCTAAGAGAGCCCATGCATCTTACGGACGTAAAAATTACATCATCGTGTCATTCAGAATTCACTGGACGTTTACATAGGACAAACATAACTCTAAGATGTGCCCAGGTAAAGTTATGGTGTTACCCCATCATAGAACCAGTTATAATAGTAATATTTGGTATCCCTGAACTCCATATTTTGTGGGGAATGTGAATATGTGCTTGTTACTTGTGTACAGCGGAGACATCCCACGATATGGCACATGCCATATTTCAGAACTGACATTCACCTCAGGAATACAGCCTGCCCAGCAGGCGGACTCTCAATTCCCCGCCTTGATTCTGGGACCCTTTATAACAAAGACCTAGAATCTGCTAAAGGAGTTCTCCCCTTTTAACAACACCTGAACAGAACCTCAGCCAGAGAACCCGTGGGCTGTAGGCATATTACACTGGACAAAGGCTTCTTGGACTTTATCCCTGCAACGGACTATTTCACCAACGGACATCTTTTCTGCGGAAACTAAGTATTTTCTTTCTTTTCTCCCTTTTGTTTATTGGACTATACTTTCCTTGATTATTGTGTTAATAATTACTGTGCATCGTGATAATTTGTATTGTATATAGATATATAATAAATGACCTCCAAGTCATTTCTCTAGCCATATGCCTGTTTTCAAACACTGCAAAAACTTACCCTAGCCTCTCCGAAGGGAAAGCTACTCAGTTGTGTTATCTATATAGGGGGTTCCTTGCTCCCATAAATTGCAAGGTGGTGGCAGTTAAACTACCCTGTGTGTAGTTCCGGTCGCAGTTCGTCGCACGCTTACTTGCGGTCAATCGGAGGTCCACTCCCTGCGCTTTCAGCCAATCGACTGTACGGACTCAAGTTAGACTGTCGGTGTGCTGAAAGTGGCTGGGAGGCCTGTTTGCGGATTGACCACTAGGGGCGCTGGGACGGTTTCGTGACATATTGTGGCCGCGGCGGTCGCAGTTCGTCACAATATTTTTTTTTAAATAGAGAAAAAAAATATAGTAGACATATTAGATATTGCCATGTCCGTATCGACTGGTTCTATATCACATGACCTAACCCCTCAGATGAAAATAAAATAAAAACTGTGCTAAATAAAACATGTTTTTTGTCACTTTACATTACTAAAAGTACAACACCAAGCGATCAAAAAGGCGTATGCCTGCCAAAATAGCACCAATCTAACCGTCACCTCATCCCACAAAAATGAGCCCCTACCTAAGACAATCGCCCAAAAAAAATAATAATATAGCTCAGATATAGCTATAGATATGGAGACACTAAAACATCATTTATTTTTATTTTTTTTAAATGCTGTTATTGTGTAAAAGTATACATATTTGGTATTGCCGCATCCGTAAGAATCTTCTCTATAAAAAGATCACATGACCTAATCCCTCAGATGAACACCGTAAAAAGAATTACATAAAAATGTAAGGTGTAATCACCTTACATCACAAAAAGTATAATAGCAAGCAATCAAAAAGTCATACGCACCCCAAAATAGTGCCAATCAAACCATCATCTCATCACGCAAAAATCATATTCTACCTAAGATAATCGCCCAAAAAGTGAAAAAACTATGGCTCTCAGACTATGGAGACATTAAAACATGATTATTTTATTTTTTCAAATCATGAATCATTGTGTAAAACTTACATAAATAAAAAAAAGTTTACATATTAGGTATCGCCGTGTTCGTAATAACCTGCTCTATGAAAATATCACATGACCTAACCTCTCAGGTGAATACCGTAAAAAAAAATCTAATAAAAACAGTGTAAAGAAAGTCATTTGCACCCTATAATAGTACCAATCAAATCAAACCATCATCGCATCCCAAAATAAATTAGCCCCTACACAAGACAGTCGTCCAAAAAATAAATAAAACCATGGCTTTCAAAATGTGGAGACACTAAAAAATATAGTCATATTTGGTATTGTCGCTTCCATAAAAACCTATTTACTTAAAATACCACATGATCTAACCTGTTAGAGGAATGTTGTAAATAACAAAAAATTAAAACGGTGCCAAAACAGCTATTTCTTGTTATCTTGCCTCACAAAAAGTGTAACATAGAGCAACCAAAAATCATATGTACCCTAAAATAGTACCAACAAAACTGCCACCTTATCCCATAGAGTTTCTACTCTAGGGGTGCATCAGGGGGGCTTCAAATGGGACATGTTGTCAAGAAACCAGTCCAGCAAAATCTGCCTTCCAAAAACTCTATGGCGTTCCTTTCCTTCTGCACGATGCCGTGTGCCCGTACAGCAGTTTACAACCACATATGGGGTGTTTCTGTAAACTACAGCAGCGGTCCCCAACCACCGGACTGGGCCCTGGAAGATTGTTTACCAGGCCGCGGCAATCAGGGCCGTCTTTAACGCGGTACTAATGAAGCGCTTCCATTTTGGAAGCATTTCATTAGTACAGGAGGACTAGGAAGAAGTGAAGCATCTGTACTCACCGATTTCTGGTCCTCGGTTCGGCTATCGGCTGTGCAGGGCTGCGCACAGCGTGAGGGCGCACTTTGACATCATACTGTGCGCCACGATACACAGCCGACAGCAGGATGAAGAGGATAGCGATGGTGAGGTGCGATGGCATCCAGGAGCAGGAAAGGTAAGTGTTTTTTGGGGTTTTTTTTGTGCTGGGGCTGACATAAGGGCTGATGGCTGACATGAGGGATGGGGGCTTATGGCTGACATGAGGGCTGGGGGATGACATGGTGGGATTATGACTGACATGGGGGGCTTATGGCTGACATGGGGGGGGCTGATGGCTGACTTGGGGGGCTGATGGCTGACTTGGGGGGCTGATGGCTGACTTGGGGGCCTGATGGCTGACTTGGGGGCCTGATGGCTGACTTGGGGGGCTGATGGCTGACATGGGGGGCTGATGACTGACATGGGAGGCTTATGGCTGACATGGGGGGATGATGGCTGACATGAGGTAGTGATGAAGTTGCTGGTGAGGCGGGTATCACAGGTGTCTTAATGATACCCAGGGGGCGCCACAGAGTCTCCAGTATTGGCAATAAAATGTAGCAGTTATAGTGGAATACACTATGAAAAAGTCACACTTACTTCACCGGGGAGGAGGGTATAGGATAAAGCTCAATACACCTATACCTCAACCTCCCCCGCCGAGGTCGCTTCAAATGATGTAGTAATAGCTTCCTGGTCCCCAAAAGGATGACACCGGGGCTCCAATGTAGTTAGGAAGTCTTTTATTAATTCAGCTCGACGCGTTTAGGGAATATATACCTTTCTCAAGAGCATATACATATAACACAAAGACACAAACTTATATAGGGGAATACAAACACATGGTGTAGGGTCATCCTCCTTAGGGGAGGGGAAAAGGTCAAAGAAATGGGGTTAGCTCCTGTCTATAGTTTCATCCACTGCTTGTAGTGAGAAAAACCTGATCTCTTTAAGAGATTCCTATTTGCTCTATATAAAGAATTCCCAATTTATTCTTAAATAGGCAGTATTCAAATGCCTGTCCCTAAAAATCAAAGAAGAGTAGTAGGACCGGAAGTCGATATGCCCTGCGTTCCACCGGGGAACGCAAAAGTTTCCCCAGTCTGTATGATATTATAGAGCTCAGTATTGAGCTTGGGGCAGATGGAGATATGCCTCTTAGATGTTGGTGAGTCGATGCGCTTCAATTTGTGAGCGCATCGACTGGGGCTACTATTGGTATGGGGCTTTGCTGGGGAGAAAACGCTCCGATGCGTTCCACTGTGGAACGCACCAGACAGGAAGTGAACCATATCAGTTCCGATGCGTTCCACAGTGGAACGCATCAACTACAAAGCGCTCCACTGCGGGACCACAGAGGCGGACTTGGGATAAGAAAGTACGCCACATTCACCTAAAGATGGGAGGGTAGATGTGTTCCATCTGTGGGTGGGCAATACTGTTGTATAAACATATAGGGATATACAAATAGATATCAAATATATATGCATATAAGTGAGATTGGATGTGTGAAGGAAATAAGAACTATACATAAATAAATAAATAGATTACTTAAAAGTAAATAAAATAAAGAAACAGACACCTATAAAATATATATAAAATATAAAAATATACATGATATATACATGAGAGTAGGGTACCTAAAATATAGATAATCAAGGGATTCGCTTAAGCCAAAGGAATTAGGGTATTAAAACGGAAATCCAATACATCTCCTTCCTACACAGTTGTTGGAAGGATTTCGGGACCCATTCAATGGGAGTCAGACGTAGGAGTGATGTGTCGCCATCATGTTTCTGTGCAAAGTGTCTTGAGATACTATGCTTGTCATACTTTTTCCGAATATTGGAGCGGTGGAATTAAGTCTTTCTCGGATGCTTTGGGTGGTCCGACCTACAGTACAGACCAAAAGTTTGGACACACCTTCTCATTCAAAGAGTTTTCTTTATTTTCATGACTATGAAAATTGTAGATTCACACTGAAGGCATCAAAACTATGAATTAACACATGTGGAATTATATACATAACAAAAAAGTGTGAAACAACTGAAAATATGTCATATTCTAGGTTCTTCAAAGTAGCCACCTGATTGCTGCTTTGCACACTCTTGGCATTCTCTTGATGAGCTTCAAGATGTAGTCACCGGAAATGGTCTTCCAACAGTCTTGAAGGAGTTCCCAGAGATGCTTAGCACTTGTTGGCCCTTTTGCCTTCACTCTGCGGTCCAGCTCACCCCAAACCATCTCGATTGGGTTCAGGTCGGGTGACTTTGGAGGCCAGGTCATCTGGCGCAGCACCCCATCACTCTCCTTCATGGTCAAATAGCCCTTACACAGCCTGGAGGTGTGTTTGGGGTCATTGTCCTGTTGAAAAATAAATGATGGTCCAACTAAACGCAAACCAGTTGGAATAGCATGCCGCTGCAAGATGCTGTGGTAGCCATGCTGGTTCAGTATGCCTTCAATTTTGAATAAATCCCCAACAGTGTCACCAGCAAAGCACCATCACACCTCCTCCACCATGCTTCACGGTGGGAACCAGGCATGTAGAGTCCATCCGTTCACCTCTTCTGCGTCGCACAAAGACACGGTGGTTGGAACCAAAGATCTCAAATTTGGACTCATCAGACCAAAGCACAGATTTCCACTGGTCTAATGTCCATTCCTTGTGTTCTTTAGCCCAAACAAGTCTCTTCTGCTTGTTGCCTGTCCTTAGCAGTGGTTTCCTAGCAGATATTCTACCATGAAGGCCTGATTCACACAGTCTCCTCTTAACAGTTGTTCTAGAGATGTGTCTGCTGCTAGAACTCTGTGTGGCATTGACCTGGTCTCTAATCTGAGCTGCTGTTAACCTGCGATTTCTGAGGCTGGTGACTCGGATGAACTTATCCTCCGCAGCAGAGGTGATTTTTGGTCTTCCTTTCCTGGGGCGGTCCGCATGTGAGCCAGTTTCTTTGTAGCACTTGATGGTTTTTGTGACTGCACTTGGGGACACTTTCAAAGTTTTCCCAATTTTTCGGACTGACTGACCTTCATTTCTTAAAGTAATGATGGCCACTCGTTTTTCTTTACTTAGCTGCTTTTTTCTTGCCATAATACAAATTCTAACAGTCTATTCAGTAGGACTATCAGCTGTGTATCCACCTGACTTCTCTACAACGCAACTGATGGTCCCAACCCCATTTATAAGGCAAGAAATCCCACTTATTAAACCTGACAGGGAACACCTGTGAAGTGAAAACCATTTAGGTGACTACCTCTTGAAGCTCAACAAGAGAATGCCAAGAGTGTGCAAAGCAGTAATCAAAGCAAAAGGTGGCTACTTTGAAGAACCTAGAATATGACAGATTTTCAGTTGTTTCACACTTTTTTGTTATGCATATAATTCCACATGTGTTAATTCATAGTTTTGATGCCTTCAGTGTGAATCTACAATTTTCATAGTCATGAAAATAAAGAAAACTCTTTGAATGAGAAGGTGTTTCCAAACTTTTGGTCTGTACTGTATATATCATGTATATTTTATATGTGTCAGTTTTTTTGTTTGTTTTTTAATCTTTTTTACCTTTTAAGTAATCTATTTATCTATTTATGTATAGCTCTTATTTCCTTCATACATCCAATCTCACTTATATGTATATATATTTGATATCTATTTATATATCCCTATATGTTTATACAACAGTATTGCCCACCCACAGATGGAACACATCTACCCTCCCATCTTTAGGTGAATGGGGCGTACTTTCTTATCTCAAATCCACCTCTTTGCTCCCGCAGTGGAGCGCTTTGTAGCTGATGCAGACTGCTTCCTGTCCGATACGTTCCACAGTGGAACGCATCGGAGCGTTTTCTCCCCAGCAAAGCCCCATACCTTTAGTAGCCCCAGTCGATGCGCTCACAAATTGAAGCGCATGGACTCACCAACATCTAAGAGGCATATCTCCATCTGCCCCAAGCTCAATACTGAGCTCCATAATGTCATACAGACTGGGGAAACTTTTGCGTTCCACGGTGGAACGCAGGGCATATCGACTTCCGGTCCTACTACTCTTCTTTGATTTTTAGGGACAGGCATTTGAATACTGCCTATTTAAGAATAAATTGGGAATTCTTTATAAAGAGCAAATAGGAATCTCTTGAAGAGATCAGGTTTTTCTCACTACAAGCAGTGGATTAAATAATGGACAGGAAATAACCCCATTTCTTTGACCTTTCCCCTCCCCTAAGGAGGATGACCCTACACCATGTGTTTGTATTCCCCTATATAAGTTTGTGTCTTTGTGTTATATGTATATGCTCTTGAGAAAGAGATGTATTCCCGAAACGCGTCGAGCTGAATTAATAAAAGACTTCCTAACTATATTGGAGCCCCGGTGTCATCCTTTTGGGGACCAGGAAGCTATTACTACATCATTTGAAGCGACCTCGGCGGGGGAGGTTGAGGTATAGGTGTCTTGAGCTTTATCCTATACCCTCCTCCCCAGTGAAGTAAGTGTAACTTTTTCATAGTGTATTCCACTATAACTGCAAAATTTTATTGCCAATACTGGAGACTCTGTGGCGCCCCCTGGGTATCATTAAGACACCTGTGATACCCGCCTCACCAGCAACTTCATTCCAATTTCAGTCCACCAGTTGTTACTGATTCTCCCCCCCCCCCCTTTTTTTTCTCGGGGGTCCTTGGGGAGGTGCCTATTTCTCTCCATTTTATATATATTTTATATACACTCTATATACATTCCTCTCAACCCTGTTCCTTCTTTCCCACCAAATTGTGGTCATCCCTTGGCGCCTTATTCATTTCCCTTACCTTACCCCCACCCCCCTATTTTTGTACATTTCGTGCAGAACACTCCGTCTTCAAAACCTTTTTTCTCTTTGCATGAGGTAGTGATGGCTGGGCTGGGGGGCTGACATGGGAGCTGATGGCTGGCTGACATGGGGTGCTGATGGCTGGCTGACATGGGGTGCTGATGGCTGGCTGACATGGGGTGCTGATGGCTGGCTGACATGGGGTGCTGATGGCTGGCTGACATGGGGTTCTGATGGCTGGCTGACATGGGGTTCTGATGGCTGGCTGACATGGGGTTCTGATGGCTGGCTGACATGGGGTTCTGATGGCTGGCTGACATGGGGTTCTGATGGCTGGCTGACATGGGGTTCTGATGGCTGGCTGACATGGGGTTCTGATGGCTGGCTGACATGGGGTTCTGATGACTGGCTGACATGGGGTTCTGATGACTGGCTGACATGGGGGACTGATGGCTGGCTGACATGGGAGCTGATGGCTGGCTGACATGGGGGCTGATGGTTGACATGAGGACTGATGGCTGACATGAGGGCTGATGGCCGACATAAGGGCTGATGGCGGACATAAGGGCTGGGGGCTGATGACTGACATGGGGGCTGATAGATGGCTAAAGGTTGGGGGGTTGATCTGAGGCATTGTGGGTCTGATCTGAGGTCTGATTGACATTGGGGTCTGATTAGGGCCGTCAGCAGAGGTCTGATTAACATTGGGGGTCTGATTGCTGGTCTGACCTGAGGTGTAATGGAAAATATTTTTTTCTTATTGTTCTCCTCTAAAACCTAAGTGCATCTTATAGGGCGAGAAATACAGTACATATAGAGACCCTAGACAGTATATATAGTCGTTATATAGTTTTTATATTTTAAAATGCACTTTGTGTTTTGTTATGCACGTGAATCAGCCATGGGCTGAAAAAATTCCCATAATCAAGCAACTTCAGCTTGACTGCACTGTTGGGTCTGGTGTATCTCATCTTCCTCTTGACGGGGTTTGGGTCAGGCGAGTTTGCTGTCCAATAAAGCACAGTGGTTATCAGTGGCCTTGTGGGGTGGTGGAAAATGAAATCAGCATCTTTATAAAGCTTGTCATAGTAACATAGTACATAAGGCCGAAAAAAGACATTTGTCCATCCAGTTCGGCCTGTTATCCCGCAAGTTGATCCAGAGGAAGACCCCTCTCTAGTAGCTATAGCCTGTAATATTATTAAGCTCCAGAAATACGTTCAGGGCCCTCTTGAATTCCTTTATTGTACTCACCATTACCACCTCCTCAGGCAGAGAGTTCCATATTCTCACTGCTCTTACCGTAAAGAATCCTTTTCTATGTATGTGTACAAACCTTCTTTCCTCTAGACGCAGAGGATGTCCCCTTGTCACAGTCACAGTCCTGGGGATAAATAGCTGATGGGATAGATCTCTGTACTGACCCCTGATATATTTATACATATTAATTAGATCTCCCCTCAGTCGTCTTTTTTCTAAAGTGAATAACCCTAATTTTGATAATCTTTCAGGGTACTGTAGTTGCCCCATTCCAGTTATTACTTTAGATGCCCTCCTCTGGACCTTCTCCAGCTCTGCTATGTCTGCCTTGTTTACAGGAGCCCAGAACTGTACACAGTACTCCATGTGTGGTCTGACTAGCGATTTGTAAAGTGGTAGGACTTTGTTCTTATCACGGGAATCTATGCCCCTTCTGATGCAACCCATTATCTTGTTGGCCTTGGCAGCAGCTGCCTGACACTGGTTTTTGCAGCTTAGTTTGCTGTTTATTAAAATTCCTAGATCCTTTTCCATGTCAGTGTTACCGAGTGTTTTACCATTTAGTATGTACGGTTGACTTGCATTTTTTGTCAGCAGAGGGAAGGAAGCAGGCAGTGCTATAAAATTTCCTGGTAGACGGCTGTACTGACTTTGAAATTAATATAACACTGTGGATCAACACTAGAAGATGATGTGTCTCCCCAAACCATTACTGACTATGGACCTCAACCAACTTGGGGTTTGTGATTGGCGTTATCACTGATCACAAACATTAGTCCCGGGTGTTTGCTGTTTAAAACAGCTTCTGAGCAGGCACCGCAACTTACATTGTGTGCCTCTCCACTCTTCCTCCAGATTCTGGGACCTTGATTCCCAAATTAAATGCAAAATTTACTTTCATCTGAAAAAGTAAGGTGGATAATGGGGGTACACCAATTTTGATACCTCCTGGCTCAAATACACGACCTCGGTAACATGGAAAATATAATTTTTTAATTAAACGGTGACAATGCGTTTCGGAGCTGCAACGCTCCTTTTTCAAGTCTGTGTAGCGATATCTGTACCTCCTGGTTCAGAAGTGAATGGGCCCGTAGTGGACTTCCAGCGGCACTCTTGCACTAGCTGCAGCACGGATCCGGCAGGCTGTTTACCTGCTGGAACAGCCTGCCGGAGAAGGCTGCCACTAATGTGAAAGTAGCCTAGCTTTGCTGTCCACTAAAATTTCTAAGTTCTTTTCCATTCCAAATGGAAGGCAGGAAGTATCTGTTTAGGTTAGAACACAAATAAGCAGCACACCATAAGGCGAGTGCGTCAGGACTATGTATCGTCAGACCCCCATAAATTGGAGGCTCATCTGTGTAGGTTGTGCTCGATTAGGCACAACTCTTAATGCATGTGTATCAGGATCACGGATAATTGTATGGGGTGCAGCCTCAGACACATGAATCTAAAGGACAGGTTTCCAGTCTTCCAAGGAGATAAGTAGAGTTGAGAATGGTGGACCGCCAGGTGCAAAAGGACCTCTTCAACTGTCATGCGACCTATCGATTATTTTTATTTATTTTCATTTTTGCGAAAAACGAATAAAAAGAATCCATTGATTGCATGACAGCTGACGTGGTCTTTTTGCGCCTGACGGTCCACCATTTTCATCTCTAAATCCTTTTCCATGTCAGTGTTACCCAGTGTTTTACCAATTAGTATATATGGGTGAATTCCATTATTCCTTCCCATGTGCATAACCTTACATTTGTCAGTGTTAAACCACATCTGCCCAATCCTCCAATCTATCCAGATCATTCTATAGCAGTATACTGTCCTCTTCTGTGTTAATTACTTTACACAGCTTAGTGTCATCTGCAAAAATATTTTACTGTGCAAGCCTTCAACAAGATCATTAATAAAAATATTGAAGAGAATGGGGCCCAATACTGACCCCTGAGGTACCCCACTAGTGACGGTGACCCAGTCTGAGCATATACTAGTTACTATCAAGGGGAGAAAAACAGAACTGGATCGCACATCCACAATGCTATACCTAGATCTATTTAAACTCGCTTCTGTTTTTCTCCCCTTGATATATACTAGTTACTTACCCAAATACCCACATTTTCCCCCAGTCTATGCATTCTCATTTTATATATTAACCTTTTATGTGGCACAGTATCAAATGCTTTGTAGTAGTCAAGATACGGTATATGACATCCATTGACTCACCCCGGTTAGTGAGGTACCCCAAAGATAGCATCTCTTAGGAAACCTTCAAACAGTTTACCCCCAACAGATGCTAGACTTACTGGCCTATAGTTTTTGATATTGGCCACATTTGGTAAGCGCCAATCTTGTAGAACACTCCCTGTCAATATAGAGTCCAGAAATAAGTGTCTGTCTATGACATTATTTAATTCTCTTAGGATACAGGGGTGTATGCCATCTGGTCCCAGCGATTTTTCTATTATGTTTTAAGTGATTTAACCCCTTAATGTCCACCCATATGCCTTTTTACAGCCGTAACTAAGGGGCGTTAGGCAGGACGGCCCAATCTAAGCACTGCACGAGTCGTCCGTGCAGTGGGGAGCGGAGACCCATCTCTCACATGAGAGCTGCTGCCATGCTCTAACAGCAGGACTGGCAGGAATACCGATTCGGGCTGTTTAACACTTTACAATGGTGCCCGTCGCATGTAGAGTGCTGACAGAGGGAGCAGTCTCCCTTTGTCTCCCATTGACACCCCGCAATCGCATTTGCCGATGTGTGTGAAGGCTGGCTGCGGTCTATGAAGGCCCCAAGCCAGCCTTGATTAGTTCCCAGCAGCGTGCGCCATCAAAATGCAATGCACTATAGCAGGGTTTCTCAACTCCGGTCCTTCGGACCCACCTACCCGTCAGGATTTGAGAATATCCCACAGAATGAATATCTGTGGTAAGTCCTGATGCATGGAGACTAATTATATCATCTGCTCTATACTAAGGAAATCCTGAAAACATGACTGGTAGGTGGGTCCGGAGGACTGGAGTTGAGAAACCCTGCACTAGTACATTGCATTTTAAAATAAATTTTAAAAAAAGCTGTCTGTTCCCTTGTGGGACTATTAAGTGGTAAAAAAAAGTTAAAAAAACAAAAACATGTATTCAATAAAAAAAATCTTTTTTCCATTGAAAAAATGTTTTTTAATTGAAAAAAATAGCAAAAAAACCCCTCATTAATGTGTTTGGTATTGCAGCGTTCGTATCAACTCAGACTACATTAATATCACATTCATTTTCCCCTACGATGAACACCGTAAAAATAAGTTTAAAAAAAGTGTATTTCTTAGTTGCCACCGAAAATCCATAATAACAAGTGATTAAAAAGTGTAATTTACTCCAAAGCGACACCAATGAAAAATAGTTGTCTCGCAAAAATTAAGCTCTCACACAACTCCATAGAAAGAAAAATAAAAAAGTTATGGGTCCTGCAAAAACATTTTTTTCCTTTAAAAAAAAGGGGGAGGTTTATTGCAAAAAAGTAGTAAAACATAAAAAAAAATGTATTCGGTATCACTGTAATCGTACTGACCCAGAGAATAACGATATTATGTTATTTATAGCAAATTGTGAACGCCGTAAAATTTATAACGTAAAAACTCAGTTGCACTATTGCTGTTTTTCCACATATCCCTCCCAGAAAGAGTTATTAAAAGTTAATCAGAAAGTTATTCGTACCCCAAAATGGCGCCATTAAAAATGACAACTTGTCCTGCAAAAAACAAGCCCTCATAAAGCTATATAGACAGAAAAATGTAAAAGTAGCTCTTGGAACGCAACGAAGAAAAACGCTTGGTCCGTAAGGCCCAAATAGGTTGGTCACTAAGAGGTTAAATGCTTTCTTTTTGTCATTTATTGCTTCCTTTATATTTCTATTTATTCACATAGTTTTTTTTTTCTTTTTCCTTACTCTTTTATTCCCATAAGGTATGTACCTCTCACAATTAGAGTTTAGGATGCTTTTAAAAATATCCTATTTTGTGGCCGCATTTTTATATTTGAGGACATTGTCCCAGTTAGTGAGGCTAATGGCCTCTCTTAGTTGGCAAAATTTAGCGTTTTGAAAGTTAGGTATTTTTGTGCCTCCCTGACGAAACACTCTTTTGAATGACATTTGAAAGGTTATCATTTTATGGTGACTGTTTCCCAGATGTCCCCCAACCTTTTTGTCTGTTGTTCTGTTCGGTCTATTGGTTTCCTTTTTTCCTTTATGAGATTTACAGGTTTCAGTTTTCCATTTTATATCTGGATAGTTGAAGTCTCCCCAAATAATAACCTCATTATGATTTGCCATCGCATCTGTTTCCCTTAGTAGTAGATTTTCTGTGGACTCTGTTATATTAGGTGGCTTATAATAGACTCCCATTAGTATTTTATTATTGTTTTTGCTTCCATTTATTTCTACCCACAGTGACTCCACATGTTCATATCCCCCACTTATTTCTTCCGAGAGCGTGGGTTTTAGACAGGCCTTTACATAATTACATAAAGACAAAACCCCTCCCCAATCTCCAGTTTTCTTGATCCTTTCTAAACAGACTGTAACCCTGTACGTTAACTGGCCGGTAATAGTTGTCATCCAGCCATGTCGCCGTTATTCTCACTATATCATAAGTCCTCCTCGGACATTACTGATTCTAGTTCACCAGTTTTATTGGTCAGGCTTCTGCTTTTATTATATATATATATATATATATATATATATATATACAATTAAGAGGTTTTTGGATATTTTTTTACACTACACTTTTCCTTTTGAACTGCTTTAATCCCACTCTCCATTCCTTCCCCAGTTCTATCACATAGCCCCAGGTCACTATCTGCACTATCTTCCCCTCTTATAATGTAATTCCCCTTCCCCCTAGTCCCTAGTTAAAACACTACTCTAACATTCTTCTCCCCCAAAACAGCTGCATCTTCCCCATTGAGGTGCAGCCCATCCCTACAATAGAGTCTGTAGTAGACAGAGAAGTCAATTTAGAACTGGCGCTGGATGCAACGAAGTTATGGAGAGCCTGCGCCTCTTCATAACTTCGGCTGATCCACCGCCAGTGCAAGGTCTTTTCTAAGACCAACGTCTAAAACGTACCCCTACTGTATGTACCTGTATTGGCATCGGTGTAATTGTACTAACCAGCAGAATAAAAATAAAATATCATTGTTCCTGTACAGTATACACCGCAATAATAAAACCCGAAAAGCAATGGCAGAGTTGCTGCCTTTTCTTTATCCTGCATCCCAAAAGGTAAATAAAATGTGATAAAAAATTTGTATGTACCCCAATAATGATGGCAACTCTTCCCCCAAAAAATAACCCCCCCACGCAGCTATATCGAGAGAGAATTACAAAAAATTATGGTTGTCAGAAAAATGGCTGTACTGTTACTCCACAGGCTGTTCAAAAGCAACATGGCACCCGTAAAACAAATCAATCAAAATCTGTGCTGCAAAAGCCAAAAGGTGGTGTTTCCCTTCTCAGCCCAAACAGCAGCTTACATCCACATTTGTGGCATTTCAGTACCCAGTAACATAGTATATAAGGTTGAAAAAAGATATTTGTCCATCCAGTTCGTTGTATTATGCTGCAAGTTGATCCAGAGGTAGGCAAATAAAAGCCCTGTGAGGTAGAGCCTAATTTTCACCACTTAAGGGGAAAAAAATTCCTTCCCGACTCCAATCAGGCAATCAGAAAAACTCTCTGGCTCTGGATCAACAACCTGAATGAGACCGCCGCACTGTCCTTGGACTGAGTATGACAGGAAGGAGTAATCTCTCCTCTCTCTCTAAGACGCCTGTCAATACGAATGGCCCGAGACATGGCGGTCTCCAAGGAGGTAGGTCTCTCATGAAAGGCAAATGCATCTTTCAATCCCTCTGAAAGACCATGGCAAAATTGACTTTGGCGTGCAGCATCATTCCAACCAGTATCAGCTGCCCATCTCCGAAATTATGAACAGTATATCTCTACGGACTGTTTACCCTGGCATAAAAGACGCAGATTAGATTCAGCCAGAGCAATACGATCCTGATCATCATATATCTGACCCAGGGCTACCAAAAATTCATCCACTGATCGTAGGGGCGTGCCCCCACCGGCAGCGAAAAGGCCCAAGACTGAGCGTTATCCCTGAGCAGTGAGATGATGATCCCCACCCTCTGCTCCTCATCACCAGAGGAATGGGGAAGTAGGCGAAAATGGAGTTTGCAAGCCTCTCTAAAATGAACAAAATTCTCACTACCCCCAGAGAAGGTATCCGGAAGCGAGATCTTAGGCTCAGAACAAACTCCATGAACGCAAGCAGAACCGGTCACCTGAAACTGAGATACAGTTTTACGGAGCTCTGCGACCTCCAGTGAAAGACCCTGGACGCGGTCAGTCAAGGCTAAAACCGGATCCATGCTGAAGACGGTTTTGGCGGTTTAGAATGTCACGGATGGTGTAACAGAAAACAAGAAGTTACAAATGAGGATCCGACTGGCTTGATACAAAACAAAGGAACAAAAGGGTGACCCCTATTAAAGCCCTGAAGCTCTCCCTGTCTTCTCAGCCCATGTAAAGATCTCAGTGATAGAAGGTTGCATGTCCACGTACCTAGACTGAATGACACCTGCAAACCCTATAATAGTGAGGGGACACGACCACCAGCTCCCTGCACTTAATACGGAGGTAGTCAGGGTCACCTAGAACCAAGCCAACAGGAAAACAACAAATACAGAAATAGACTTATCTGAAAACTTAGCTGTATCAACTTCTAGCAGAGAACACAATCAAGGATGTAATATAAACCGCAAGGTGAGGCGGTATGGGGAGGAGATATATAGGGAGGCAATCACTGCTAATAGATGACAGCTGGGAGAGGGAGGTGAGATGTCAAAACGAAAGCAAAACAAAAGAAGATCATGCAGGAGGTACTGAAGAAAGTCTATCAGAACTTCTCAAAGATCTGGTGGTGACAGTTTTCTCGAGTGGGTATGCCTAAGGAAGTTTTAACTGACCAAGGGACCCCGTTTATGTCCATAGTCATGAGGGAACTCTGTAAGTTGCTCCACATAAAACAGTTACGGACATCTGTGTATAATCCGCAAACGGATGGCCTGGTAGAGAGGTTTAACCAGACGTTAAAAAATATGTTTAAGGATGGGAGGGACTGGGACCTCCTTCTGCCCTATCTCATGTTCGCAGTGCGAGAAGTGCCCCAGGCCTCTACTGGGTTCTCGCCCTTCGAACTTCTATACGGCACACACCCTCGCGGTTTGTTGGACGTCGCCAAAGAGACGTGGGAACAACAACCCACACCACACAAAAGTGTTGTTGAGTACGTCACCCAGATGCAGGGACGGATGGAAACAGTGTTACTTTTGATTACGGAGCATATGGAGGCAGCGCAGCGAGCCCAGAGTAGGTTCTATAATCAGCAGGCTCGGGTCCGAAACATTAACCCGGGTGATCGGGTGTTGGTTCTGGTACCGACTGTAGACAGTAAGTTGCTAACTAGTTGTCAGAGGCCCTACAAGGTACTTGAAAATATATTGGAGAGGTAGATTACAAAGTACACCAGCCAGGGAGGCGAAAGCCGCAGCAGGTGTACCATGTGAATCTGCTCAATCCATGGAAGGAAAGGGAAGCCAGGGAGTTTATTAGTCGGAACACGGATGTGTTCTCAGACCTCCCTGGATGCACATCTGTAATACGGCATGACATTATCACTGAGCCTCAGGCGAAAGTCTGGTTAAAACCGTACTGGGTACCTGAGGCTCGGCAACATCATGGAGGAAGTGCAGCCAATGCTCCAGCTGGGTGTCATCGAGGAGTCAAAAAGTGAGTGGGCCAGTCCAATAGTATTAATACCCAAGCCAGACGGGACATTTCGGTTCTGTAATGACTTCCTCAAACTTAATGAGGTGTCCAAGTTTGACACATATCCCATACCCCGAGTGGATGAGCTTATTGAAAAGTTGGGCCAAGCCCAGTATTTTTCTTTGTTGGACCTCACCAAAGTGTACTGGCAGGTATTCTTGACGGAGGCTGCCAAAGAAAAAACGGCTTTCGTCACGCCTGAGGGGCAATATCAGTACAAGGTATTACCTAGATGGCGCTCCCGCCTCATTTCATAGGCTAATGGATATTGTACTCCGTCCACATAGTCGATATGCTTCTGCGTACCTGGACGATATCGTTGTCCCTAGCATCGGCTGGGAAAGTCACCTACCTAAAGTACAGGCTGTAGTGGACTCCCTTAGGAAGGCTGGCTTAACTGCTAACCCAAAAAAGTGTGTGATAGGGTTAGAAGAGACCAAGTACCTGGGGTATGTAATTGGGGGCGGAATGATCAAACCTCAGGTGAACAAAATTGAGGCAATTAGGAATTGGCCCCGACATGTCACTACTCGGCAAGTAAAGTCGTTCCTGGGTATGGTGGGGTTCTGGGTATATGAGGTTTGTCCCCAATTTTGCTACAGTCGCCGCACCATTGACAGGCCTTTTGAAGGGATGCAAGTCAGTGATGGTCCACTGGAATGAGCAGGCGGAAAAGGCTTTCTCCGCTTTGAAGTCGGCTGTGTTGGTCCCCATAGTTAAAGTTAAAAATATGGAAAGAGAGTCCTTTTTTAAAAATAAAAATAAACAAGAAGAAACAGGAGATAAAACAAGATTAATCCTTCCGTTCCATGGACAGTACAAGAAAATCAATACCCTAATACGGAAACATTGGCATCATTTACAAAGGGATAAGATTATTGGCCCATCTATCCCAAACATCCCTCTTATCTCTTATACCAAGGCACCCAATTTAGGTATATTGATTGCTCCTACTATAAAGAATCCAAGTAAAAATACGAAATCTAATTGGCTGAACTTAAAAGGATTCTACAGGTGTGGGACCTGTAATAACTGCAGAATAACGCATTTTCCCAAAAAAACAACACAGGTACAATCGAGACAGAATTCTTTTAGTTGCACTATTAAAGAAAATTTGTCGTGTAACTCTTCCGATGTTATTTACATCTTGGAATGCCCGTGCCATAAGCAATATGTGGGCCGGACGAAAAGAGTGTTTAAAAAGAGGATATCAGAACACATTGGGAACATTAAAAAGGGCTACGAAAACCATACAGTATCCCAGCATTTTAAAACACACCATAATAAGGACCCGTCGGGATTAATATATATGGCATTTGAAAAGGTATACAGATCTTGGAGAGGGGGCAACCATATAGCAAGTATGTCCAGAGCAGAATCACGCAAGATCTTTGAGTTTGAGACTATTGCCCCTGCCGGTCTAAATGCAGAACTAGAACTATTTGGATTTCTATAGGGGGGTGTGCCCCTCTGGGACGGTCAGTCGAGCTCGGGCTGTTTACCAGCAGCTCGACTGCCTCTCCTAGTCGGGCCCGTCCCCCCCCATCCACACATATACGCACATCAAGATAAGGATATGAACAGATTCAAATTCAAACCTAGATCCAGACCAGCAAAAAGAAGAAAGTATTCTAACAACCCATATCTTATTCAATATAAGACACCTTTGCATTTTACATTTTTATACATTTTTCAATTATTTATCCTTTTAACATGTTTTATGAACTTTTAGATTGTCAGAGGAATGCAATATATAGAAATATATACATATATATATATATATATATCTTTGTTAGTAAAATAATATTGGTACCGAATATTTAGGATATTTATAATAATGATACATTTTATTGATTTTTATTGATATGTACATTTTATTGGTCATGATTATTATATAGATTTTGGTGTTGTAAGGTTGTACATTTTAAATACAGTTCCGTTTCAAACACAGATCCGTTCTAACCATTGCTCTGCAACACTTCTATTTAGAAAGGAAATCAGTGTGTATATCATTATATGATCCTAGGACTCATGGAATTCCGTCCCATAGCTTGGATTCAACCTGGACATCTTAATGATCCCTCCCCTATAAAAGGAGGGAGATTAATAGTACTATTCACCACTGAGGAAGGTGCAAGAGTGCACCGAAACGCGTTTGGGTTTTATACAAGAATAGTACTTTGACTTTTTAAACAAAAAAGTCCATCCTATAATATACAAGTGAACTGTGTCCGTACTCAGCTGTTTTAAATCGGTCAGCTGGTCGGAGCAACAGATCGTCATTTCCGGCTACAGAAACATCACTTCCGGCCCAGCGAAGAGGAACGGAGCGATCAGAGAGGAAGACGCCGGAGAACACGTGCGCACCACCGCTACACACCACAGAAGACCGGACAATATAGTAAGGAGATCTCCCTACAGCTGTACCTTGGAACTGACACATATGGGGTAAGACTGTTCCGGTTTTATACTATAGACAACTACATTTCCAGGACTTAAGTGAACTTATCACCCCAGGATTGCAACATAGGATATATAAGTGAACCTATCACCCCAAGATTGCAACACAGGATATATGACTCCTACATGCAGACTGATCATCTGCAGAAGTAGGACTTTAGTCATATAAGGACTTTTAATTACTCTATTCTATTTTATTCTATTTTATTTATTTCAAGCATTTTAACCATTGATATACTCTGCCATAATAGGAAGGACCACAGTGTTCCTGACACAATCTGAGAAATTTGTATTGTTGTGACTAAGTTTTTACTCCTCCACATCCTTGAAAAGTATTTATTTTATCTTTGATATATTGATAATTTTACAGAAGGGTATATACATATTTTTAGAAACAATAAAGAAACGTGATATACCTTACTATAATTGTTGCCCTCTCTATATATACAGACATCTGAGTGCCCTCCATCCTCTACATATTATATTTTATTATATTGTTTTTATCATTTTATGGGGAACAATAAATATTTTCTGCAAATCTCAATTCGGTTGCCGAGTGTATGAGTGCCCGCTCATTTTTCTATTTCTCATATTTATACATAGTTATTAGATCTCTCTTAACTCGTCTTTTTTCTAAAGTGAATAACCCTAATGTTGATAATCTTTCAGGGTACTGTAGTCCCCCCATTCCAGTTATTACTTTAGTTGCCCTCCTCTGTACCCTCTCCAGCTCTGCCAGCCTTGTTCACTGGAGCCCAGAACTGTCCGATCCCTCACGAAGCCATGCTGATATGGCGTTATTTGCTTATTTTTATTGAGGTATTCTAACATAGCATCTCTTACAAAACCTTCAAACAGTTTACCCACGACAGATTTTACACACTTACCGGCCTATAGTTTCCGGGCTCTGTTTTTGGACACTTTGCCACATTTGCTATGCGCCAATCCTGGGGAACACTCCATGTCAGTATAGAGTCCTTAAAGTATAACTGTCATCTTTTTTTTTTTGGAGTATTGGATTGTGGTGATTAATATCTCCTTGGTGACCCTATTTCAACTTTTCACTGTGTATTCAATTACCCCTTAATTCCACAGTTTTGTTCCCTGTGCTGCCTATTTTTACCTGTGCTTAAAATCAGGTTGCTAGGCCTGGTCCGTCTCTCTTGTGTTGAAGGACGGAGGACGCAGAAGCACGCAGCCTGCAAGGTCAGATTACAGACAGCAAGGGACTGTAAGTAAATGATTAAAGCCAGGTCCTCCCCAGCAGCTCATAACAGTGCCTGGGCTGTGTGCACTTCTCCCTGTCCCTGCGCTTGGCAGACGCTCCCTCACTCAGCAGAGCTGGGCAATGCAGCAGACCAGGGAAGGGAGATCTGCCATCTGCTCAGTGTATAAATGAAAGCAACATGTGGTAAGAGGACCCCTTTGTGCTGCAGGAGATTAACCCTTTAGGGGGAGGGCTATGGTAACTGACACTTTTGGGGGGCTATTGTTACTGGCTAGTGAGGGCAGGCAGGATTAGCCTCAGGGGGAGGGCAGTGGCGGCCATCTTAACTGAATAGTGAAATTGCAATTTTATGCAGACTGGTTGCTAAGGGCTGAATCTTATTAAATATGGGGTAAGTCAGTCTAATAGTAACTGATTCTGAAATATCATGTTATTAGTAACTACATATATGAAAATTGAAATTAGGGTCGGGGGGGGGGCGGAGCCTGCACCGGAGCTAGATGGCAGCTTGAAGTGCAGCTCTGCTGTGTAAAATCCCTCACAGCCTTATTCAATCTGCGATTTGGATCCACAATGGTCAAGATAGGTGGCCCCAGACCTGGAGACTCACAGGGTACAAGCAAAGAAACGATTCCAAACAAATCTATGGATAAATTCCTAAGGAAAGCCGCTCAAGCTCATGTAGCTAAAGAATCCAAGATGGCGCCCGGCACGCCAAGAGCGGCGGGGAGCAGTGTGAAGCTTGCAGCTGCCTATGAGAAGGTAAGGGACACCTCCCCCGGGACAGACACCCTGCCTATCTCCAGATCATTTCTAAAAGATGCCCTGAATGAAGCGCTAGAACCCCTTAGATCTGATCTCACCTCTATTGAAGAGGACATGCGCCACATAGGAAGAAGGGTAGAGGTGCAAAAGGACACACAGTCGGCGATAATATCGCATCAGAAAAATACCTCCTCCACGCTGTCTCAAGACCAGAAGTACCTGAACGCCCTGTACACACTCCTGGAAGACCAGGAGAACAGGGGAAGATGCAATAACCTGCGTTTTAGAGGCATTCCTGAGACAGTGGGCACAGATGAAATAAATGAAGCTGTAACAAACGTATATATGCAGCTGCTGGGCCCTGACTCTACACATGAAATAATCATTGAGAGAGCACACAGAGCACTGCGCCCCAAACCCCAACCTACAGAGCCGCCTAGGGATGTGATCTGTACATTTCTACATTACCCTGTTAAGGACGCAATACTGAATAAAGCAAGAAGTGCCCCACAAATAAGTGTGGATGACTGTCCTATTTCAATATATCAGGACTTAGCACAAACCATTTTAAAGAAAAGGAGAGCCCTGAAACCACTAACTGAGTGGCTACGTAACAATAAAGTGATGTATAAGTGGCTCTTTCCCTTTGGCCTGTCCTTTCTCTTTAACGGACAGAGATTCTCCATCTCATCATATCAGGATCTGACCAAAGCATTTGATATCCTGCAAATTGACCATCTCCACATTGAAAACTGGGACATTATTCAAGAAAATATCTCAGCATCCAATCTTCCTTCAATTGCCCCGTGGGAGACACCTCGCCCAGCCAAGCCCCAAAGATCAAGAAGAGGCCGTAACTCCTCCACGCCAAGAAGACTTCCTCTCAATGAAGATTAAGAGACTCCTCTTATAATGGCACACTAGATCGTCCAATATATAAGTATTATTGCCATTTGTATGCTTTCTCTTTCTTTAAGATGTCCTATTTAGGCCATTAGTTTATGTTTATGTATTTATACCCACAAGGACAAGACCATCCTTTCCACCTGTTCTTGTACCTTACAGGATCCAAGATATTGATCCCTACGAGGGTAACACACCACGTCACAATATGTTGTGTACCCCCCCCTCTCCTATTATACCAATTGAGCTTCATTGCTCTTCTTCTCAAGGTTAACGAAACCATTCATTGTTATGTTTTTCACTTATGTTATATGTTTTTTGTTTTGATGACAGGTGCTCTCCAGTATCTAAGATTCATTCCAAGGTGGGAGGGTGTCTTCTCCGGATCCCGGATGCTTCACCAAGGGAGGCTAAGTACCCTTATTTTATACACACACAGGATCTATCAAAGCGAGCAGCAGACTGATATTCCTTTGATAGATGGCGTATGTGTAGCCTCCTTCAATGTAAAGGGATTCCATGCCCCAGCTAAACGTAGTCAGATCTTTTCCCATATGAAAAAGGAAAAATGCTCAGTCCTGATGTTTCAAGAAGCTCATTTCAAGTTTAATAAATATCCTAATCTCTCCCGATCCCTATTTCCACAGTGGTATTACTGTGGCTCAGATTCTGCAGCATCTAGGGGTGTTAGTATCAGGTTCCGGAGGGGACTCCCTTTCACGTATGTGTCGCATATTCAGGATACAGAAGGTCGATATATCTTTCTGAAGGGAACTATCGCTAACCAATTGTACACATTTGCTAATGTATATACCCCCAATGTCAACCAGGTATCGTGGCTGGTAGAAATGCTTTCCCTTTTAGAATCATATAAGGAGGATGTAGTTCTCCTGGGAGGAGATCTAAATTTACCACTTGATCCCCTGTTAGACTCAACTTCCAAGAAATCTGCAATCTCTTTTAGAGCCTTAAAACATCTTAAGAAGAAATTGCAGCAAAGCGCACTGATTGACGCTTGACGTCTCTTCAACCCATTCAGAAAGGACTACACCTTCTTCTCATCACCACATCACTCCGATCACAGACTGGATTACATATTAGTGTCCAAAGAACATCTAGGCCTGTGTTCCCAGACTCACATTGGTAACATGATTCTTTCAGATCATGCGCCGTTTTTTTTAACCATACTTGCTCCCTTAATGGAACCTAGGGCATTTAGGTGGAAATTAAACGAACAGCTAATAACCACTGAGGAAAATATAAAGATTACGAAATCCTCATTGGAAGAATTCTTCTCCCTTAACGCCCTCCCTGGAACTTCACCACATATTTTGTGGGATACCCATAAGGCTTACATGAGGGGACATTTCATCTGCAGGGAAGCTAAAATTAAGAAAGAAAGGAAAAAACAAATAGATGAACTCCTGTCCCATATTCAGCGCTTAGAGTCCCTACATAAAAAAATCCCTACTACAATAACACCTAGAAGAACCTTCTGAGGTGAGAACAAAGCTGAAAAATATCCTAAATACGTCGTCAGCAAAGTTCTACCTCCATACACAGTACAGATATTATGCACATGGGGATAAAGCATCCAAATTTATGATGCAGCGCATAAAACAAAGGAAATCACACAATTATATTCATAAGATTAAAACTCCAGGAAAAGGAGAAGTATTCACTACCCCAGAAATATCTAAACAGTTCCAAAAATATTATTACTCTTTATATAACATAAAAGAAGATGAGGAAAGCATTAACACCTCCCCCCTACCTTCCCCAGAAAAATCAGTTGAGGCTTACCTTACCTCATTATCTTTACCGAAACTAACGGACTATCAGTCCCAGACTCTTCAGGCGCCATTTAAACTAGACGAGATCATGACAGCTATCAAACAGCTTCCAAAAGGGAAAAGCCCAGGACCTGATGGTTATCCTGCTCTATACTATCGGACATTTGGAAAAGTATTAGGCCCCTACCTACTATCTGTCTTCAATAGCTCCCTGTCTGGTGTCCCCCTTTCCCCAGATATGACTAGGGCAAATATTACGATCATTCCGAAAGAGGGGAAAGATGGTTCTCTATGCGCTAACTATCGCCCCATATCTTTACTGAATTTAGATTAAAAAATATTAGCTAAAATTTTGTCGACATGCCTTTCTGGTCTTCTCCCATCCTTAATCAAAAATGATCAAGTTGGCTTCGTCCGTGGTAGGGAGGGCAGAGATAACACTGCTAAGGTCCTAAATGCAATATACTACGCAAAAAAAAAACGGGTCGTCCTCTGGTCCTCCTTAGCACGGACGCTGAAAAAGCTTTTGATAGGGTTAGCTGGGACTACATGATGGAAGTCCTCCGAGCTTTTAATGTTCCTGAACCCTATATTAAAGCCATCTTATCATTATATTCTAATGCATCAGCTTCAATTGTCATAAATGACACTTTGTCCCCGCCCTTTATTATCCGCAATGGCACCAGACAGGGATGCCCCCTATCACCATTGATTTTTGTATTGGTCATGGAAACACTACTACAAGCGCTCAGAAATGAGGAAGGGATAGAGGGCATTAAATTGGATCAACAAGAACACAAAGTGGCTGCGTTTGCGGATGACCTCCTCATAATGAATACCAACCCAACCAAAGCTCTTCCCTTAATATATAATATCTTGGAGCAATTTAGTATTCACTCCAATTTTAAAATCAATATGAGCAAGTCACATATTCTAAGTATTGACCTCCCCCCTACACTTAAAAAAGTCTTGAAAGACAGTTCTCCTTTTAACTGGGATACCCCATACATTACCTAATTGGGAGTTAAAATTAGTCCAGACCCTACTTCATTATTCCATTTAAACTATTCCCCCCTTATGAAATCGATAAGTGACCAATTGTTGTTATTAAAGAACACTCCACTTTCATGGTTTAGTAGAAAGAATATTGTCACCTCCTTAGTTTTACCTAGACTGACCTACTTACAACAGGTCCTGCCTATTCCTGTCCCCAAATCATATTATGTTAGACTTAAAACTGAAATTGGCAAGTTTGTTTGGGATGGGAAGAGGGCTCGACTAGCTCGCTCTGTTCTATGCAGACCTAAGACTAAAGGTGGGATTGGACTCACGGATCCCGAGCTTTATGGGAAAGCGGTAGCACTATCACGAGTAGTTGACTGGCTTTCAGGACCTGTAGAAAAGTCGTGGGTCTCCATGGAGCAGAGTGACTTTGGTTCGAGCCTTTCTGGTCTCTTGGTGGGCATGGAAAACTTTCCACCCCATAATAAGCCACTCAATCCAATTGTCAGGTCGACATTGTCGACATGGAAATGGCTACAAAACTCACAATTCATGATACCCCTCCCGTCACCCCTACTCCAAATAAGAGACATCATGGCTCATGCTTCCTGTGACCTAAGAGACTGTCTCCCGAAGTCAGTTAGGAACTCCACCATCAAAGTTCTTTCTTTATATGGAGAGGGGGGCAAGGTATTAAGCAACAAGGAGAATTTACACATCTTCCCAGAATGCAAACCCTTCCCACACCTACTTTCTTTTCTTCGATCCTTCATTGCCAAAAATGTACCCATGGTGTTACGGTTACTCCCAGGCTAGCTGGAAGCTGGACCGCTTGGATAGTCTGGATCTCTGTTTAGGGAGAGAGAGAGGAGCCGCTTCGTCTCGATATCCAGAAGGATCCTGTAAATGTAGAACAATCCCACTAGCTATTTTACAGCTAGGATAATCTTTCCCTCACAAAACGAGGCGAGGCTGCGATTTGAAGGCCAAACTAGGACTGACTGCCCTGGGGCATACAGACTCTTTTATTTACAATCCACACACATAGCACTGCCCACAGGGGTTTGAAATACAACCAATCAATCCGTACAATAAACACAGACACTCCCACTCAAAATCCTCCTCTCTGTCTGTGATAAGATTACTGAATACAATGGCGAATATAATTATCACAGGCAGAGACATACAGTTTTATAAAACATATCACAGGAACCCCAAAACATGCAATAACCCCATAACAAGTATATCCTCGGAACCGGGGGATCTGGGTGAACCACATATCCGAAATTCACCCAGATCCGTTCAGTAGTCTGGAAGATACAGTTTTATGCCAGTTACACCGAAAATATACAACTTATACAGAAAATAGTCACTAATAAATGTGTCCCTTGTTTGGTAGTTTCAAACTACTGAATAGTACAATAAAGGTCAGTCCTGTGTCCCAGTGAGGACAAGTACTTGCGCTGCTGCAGGCTCCGTGGTAGTGTGGTAGGTATTCACACTCAATGCAGTTAATAAAAAGGGGGTTGGAGCCGCGCTGCTCTAGATTAGGTTCCCCGGTCAGTGATGAATAGTATTGGGCTCCACACGCCTTTTCTCTGTCACTCTAACAGGGTCCGATCTTCCAAACACAGTAGCCTCTGGTAAAGGGTACTTCACTATTTTGCCTGTCCTTTGAACCTCACAGAGGCTACTGTGTTTGGAAGATCGGACCCTGTTAGAGTGACAGAGAAAAGGCGTGTGGAGCCCAATACTATTCATCACTGACCGGGGAACCTAATCTAGAGCAGCGCGGCTCCAACCCCCTTTTTATTAACTGCATTGAGTGTGAATACCTACCACACTACCACGGAGCCTGCAGCAGCGCAAGTACTTGTCCTCACTGGGACACAGGACTGACCTTTATTGTACTGTTTTTTGAATTGCTTTGTAGGTTGTCAAGTCCTGCTATCAGTATGGACATTTTTGATTTTAGAGCGAATTTTAAGTGTGATTTCGATGCTTTCTGTGAGACTCCTGTTAAGAATGATAAGGGGTCTGACGATATAAGAACACTGTTTGTGAAACTGGAAAGGGAATTCATCAGGGAGATAAGGACCACCTGGGATATTGCCTCCCTGGAGAAACTCCTTACGGAAGGCAGAATACCAGAAGGTCTTAGATGGCAACTCCCTTTAATTACTGAGGAGGACGAAGATTTGGTTGGTTGGGAGAAAATATTAAATGAATGTGCATGGAAGGTTATGCAATATATTATTACTGTCCGGAAAAATAAGTTGAAAAAAATTAGTAAGGTTATTGATGAATTACAAGAAATACTTGAACCAGAAAAAGAAAATAATAGAGAGATCTATGAAAAATGTAGCAAACAGTGTCAGGAAGCGATACTTAAGTCCGAAAAGGAAATAAGGAATAAGAAATCCAAGAAGTATGCTAAAATTTGTAATGAGTATAAGATGGATATGATATATAAATGGAAGAATAAACGAAAGAATGTTGAGGAGACTATTTTAGGAACGGGAAGTGTGGATGATTTCAGTGTCAGTAATCCTAAAGAAGGATACTACACTGAGGGTTTAAGGAAAACAGAGAATGGAGTTGGGAGACAAAGGGCTTTTAAGTATAATCAACAGCATAACAACCATGTACCGCAGCGGAACTATGGGCAATTTAACAAGAATTATGAGTATACACATTATCCTAATAGAGAAAGCGCACATGTATTTGAACCCAGGTTTGAGAATGGGAATGACTACTCATACCAGCAGAACCACACATACCGACAAAACTATGGTGGGAATGGGGCTAATAACTATGACTATAACTATAGAGGAGACCAATACAGAGGGAACTATGGACAAAATAATGGATACAGGGGATATCGGAATAAACAGCCATACCAACAAGTTTATCAGGGAGGAGGATATAAGGGAAAACCAAAATGGAGATCACAAGAAAATTATAGAATGAATAACTATGAAGGAGGATATCAGGGAGATAGAAATGATGGTGATAACCAAAAAAGTGACATGAGTGAAAATAACAGATCCGACTATAAACAACAAAATGAGCAGAATTTTCCCCATCAGAGTATAAAAGGAGTTCAGAGGGAGGGAGAAATGAAAGACCTATTAATAAGGACACCACAAAAAAGAAGTCTAATAGAGGAGGACGGGGAAAGGGAAAAAGGAAGGATGAGCCCAAAAACCAAAAGAATCAAGGAAACATAGGAATATTTAATTTAAGTGATCATATTCTAACGGAAGGAGAAAAAAGTGTTCTGAGTAGGGGCCTAAAATATGCCCCTAATCAGAAGATAAACAAGTTTGAGGCATTTCTTGACATCCAAAAATTTATTCGGAAGATAAATATGGCTAAATACTGGATCAATAACCCTGCACCACAGAGTAGAAATCCTGTAGAACTACCAACACAAACCGAAGGAAAAGAAGGGATTATACATACGAATATGAAAGGAAAATCTAAGTTTTTCCCAAAAAATCGGAATAATGAATGTGTGGAGGCCTTTAAGACAGGCTTGCTAAAAGACTTAGAAGAGATGGATACAAATAAGGTGAAACAGAACCTCAGCTACATAGAAAGGAAAGCTCTTAAAGATCTGGAAAAAAATCCCAACCTAATAATTAAACCGGCAGATAAAGGGGGGGGGGGGGGGTGGTCGTGATGAATAAAGAAAAATATGAGATAGAAATGGCAAGACTGGTATCGGATGTAACAACATATAGGAAATTGAAAAGTAATCCCACCCAAGACTACAAAATGATTCTTGATAACATTCTGTACGAGGGCTATAAAAAGGGGATATTAGATAAAAAAGAATATGAATACCTTACTGTTCCCTTCCCGGTGGTACCAGTGATATACCACTTGCCAAAGGTACATAAGAGCCTGATCGACCCCCCGGGAAGACCCATAATTTCGGGGCTTAATTCTTTGACGTGCAGGGTTACTGAATATATAGATTTCCATCTGCAGGGATATGTGGTACAGAATCCCTCGCACCTGAAAGACACTGGTGCAGTATTGCAATTGATTAAAGAACTAAATCCCCCTACCACCAATACTTGGATGGCCACAATTGATGTGGCATCCTTATACACTGTCATCCCAAAAAATCTAGGGATGGAAGCTGTGGAAAACAGGATTAAAAAAGATGAAAAAACAGGGGAACTACAGGGAGCTTTTATTATGGAATGCCTCAGCTACTGCCTTGATCACAACTATTTCTGGTGTATTGATTCACACTACGTACAGTGTATTGGTACGGCGATGGGGGCGAAATTCGCCCCAAGTTTTGCTAACATCTTCATGGGAGCATGGGAAGAGGCCACCATCCTTCCCACACTAGGAGCAGATACCCCAGGAGGAAGATTGACCTTCTGGAGGAGGTATATCGATGATTGTCTCCTAGTGTGGGAAGGAGAGAAAGAAGGCCTTGAGTCCTTCATTGGTCAACTAAATAGTAACCATTGGAATTTGAAATTTGTGGGGGAAATTAGTAACAGTTCAGTAAATTTCCTCGATTTATGCATACGGATAGAAGACGGCCAGTTCCTGACCAGTTCATACTTTAAGGAAACAGATGTTAACTCCTATATTGATGTGACTAGTTGCCATTACGGACCTTGGCTCAAGAATATCCCAAAGGGACAGTTCAAGAGGATGGCCCGTAATTGCACGAAAACTGAAGAATATAGAGCACAGAGTAATATACAAAAAAATAGGTTTGTCGAAAGGGGTTACAATGAGGCGGATCTGGACGTATGCATAAATATGGTGGAAAAAGAGAAAAAGGAAGAAGGTGATAATACAAAGAGAATAGTGAAGAAAAAGGAGAGTAAGGATTATAAGTTCTCATTTGTGACAAAGTATTGTTCCATGTCCGATAATATTAAAAAAAATGGTAAAAAAGAACTGGGGGACACTTAAAAATGATCCTGTTTTAGGAAAGATCATACCCGAAAATCCTTCCTTCATTTTCAAAAGAGCGGCTAACATTAAAACCAAGCTTGTGCATAGCGCCATTCCACCTGCGAATATTAAAATAAATAGAGAGGGAGGAAAGTTCACTTGGTGTGGTTTCTGCGTAGGTTGCAGAAACCGGAACACAAAGGAACGCAAGAGAAATAGCAATAACATAATATCTAGCAAGAATGGAATGGAATTCCGTATCAGAGGGAATTGTTCATGTGAAAACGAGAATGTCATATACGTACTGGAGTGCCCATGTGGGCTCCAGTACGTGGGTAGGACAATAAGGAAGCTTAAAGTTCGAATACAAGAACATATACGAAACATTAAAAAAGGTCTTATTACTCATAGTGTATCGGCCCATTTCAAACTTGTACACGGGAAGAATCCTTGGGGTTTGAAATTTGCTGGAGTTGAGATAGTTAGACCACATTGGCGAGGAGGGGATTCACTGACACAAATAAATAAGAAAGAGGTCGAGTGGATCTACCAGTTGGGGACTCTGCAGCCAGGTGGATTAAATATCGAGTTTGACTTGAAACCGTGCCTTTTGTGAAATACCTTACCTGGTGCGATATTCGACTCTTCCCCATCTCGCCTCTTGAGGACCTTCGGGTGACGTCAGGAGGTTGGACTGTCCTGGTAGGGCAGCGTCATGGAGTGACGTAGCTGGAGGTAACCGGGGAGGCGGGATTGGGCAGATCCGAATGACGCTCTAGGAGAGGGTGGGGCGAAATGACGACGTCATGATGACTGATAGATGAAAGGAGATGATGGACAAAACTACGAGAAGGAAAATGTGTAACAATTCTTAGAAAATGTGTTTAAAGTGCGGCTATTAGCGGGAATTGATGTATTAGACAAATGTAATAATGGATTATGATTAGACTGACTATAATGATATTGCAATATAAGAGACGTGCGGTCATGATTTATGACAAAACTGATGAGAGTAATTAAGATGAAAGTAATGCTGTTTTGTAAATGTATAATACGAAAGTTTGATTTGTATTTCCCGGATACGATCCGGTGAAACATTGAATGTAATGAGGCAGCTGGGCTACTTAAGGAGCCTGATTGCGCATATGCGCAGTTCGCCCCTGAAGAAGCGAGGCAGCGAAACCTGGGTCGGGCAGGAACGAGACGTTGTAAAGTGGAATTACTATATGCCTTTGTTGAACAACTTTGTTGTGAGTAGATTAAAACCTTTTTATACCATCTGGTAAAGGGTACTTCACTATTTTGCCTGTCCTTTGAATCAAACTACTGAATGATGTCTCTGTGCACCAAATACCGGCAAGATGGCACCGTGTACAAAAGTCCAAACAGTGTCTGTGAGTTAAAATGGCCGCCATCCATTGTGCTCACCATGTGCTTCATCCATTCAGACTAACAGGGTAAATAACAGTTTTGTAACACATGGAATCTCCCCTACGACCATTAATGTGGTTCGAAAGCTTGCTATCCGACCATTCTAGATGTAGGAAATTGATATCTCAATTATATAAAAAGCTTAACTCTCCCACAAAAAAGGCTAAACCAGCTTTTATTGGGCAATGGGAAAGGGATCTGAGTGTTGAGTTTTCCCAGGAGGAGATCTCTCAACTGTTACTAATACCGTTAAATGGAAAACACGGCTGGCACTCACTATGTGGTTCACATCAAACAACTATTTTATTAATCCTAGTTCACAATGGAACAAAAGCAGCAATATATATATTAATATACACACTACAAATTAAAAAACGTTCAGAAAACCCCTAAAAATTAGATAAAATATAATAAAACTGTATAAAACACTACTATATATCTATAGTGATATTGCACAATGAGAAAATCACAGTACTCTTTTGCTTGATAGCAATTAATATCCAAGTCTCTTATATTTGGGAACTTATATCTTTAAATGTGGGACGCTGTAGCGTCGATTCAATGTCCGCTGTAGATTTGGAATACTCAATCCAGAGGCTGCAGTAGCTTAGTATATCAAATGCTAGGAGGGTGCCGTTGCCTTTTAGACAATTCGATATAGCAGTCCTTATATTGTGGCTTTTAGTGTTTTTGCCTATAAAGGAATGTTGCTTACCCTTCTCAGGGGAGTCTTCGGCAGTCAGAATCGGCCGCTTGTTGCACCGCTCGCTTTCGGCGTCCTCGCTCTCTGATGTTGGTCACGTGATATCTCAGAGGTATCGCGGGACTTAGAAACTGTGTTACAATGTTCTTACGAGCGGTGTTGTTTTGAATATATCAGATGGAGCGCTCCACTTCTGAAAAGATGATTCAAATTTTGTCGTTCATGTCCCAAATGTTGCAGTATTCAGGGATATAACGCTAGACGCGTTTCGAGGACTTCAGTCCTCTTCCTCAGTAGCTATATCCCTGTTGGTACATCCTCCTTTTTATATCCCTCCAGGCAGTCCACAAAATCTGGATTGGAGTCTCATTTTTACAAGGTGCGGTTCCAGTGCGTTTCTTGTGCGGTTTTGAAATCGCATATGCGTTTTTTGTTGCATTTGAACCGCAACATCTTGGTATATAGAAATATCACAAAGCAGAGTACTAATACAATGTATAATAAACATAAAAAATATTAAAACATAATACAAGTTAATAAGAAGGGATACATGTTTAAAAAATGTATATAAAAAATGTATAAAAAGGGCATCATCCTCTTTATCTTCTATTTATAATACATTATAGAATTCATAGTAGAAGTGGTAGAATGTAGTAGCGGGGAGGTGGGCTACTATGAATTCTATAATGTATTAGAAATAGAAGATAAAGAGGATGATGCCCTTTTTATACATTTTTTATATACATTTTTTAAACATGTATCCCTTCTTATTAACTTGTATTATGTTTTAATATTTTTTATGTTTATTATACATTGTATTAGTACTCTGCTTTGTGATATTTCTATATACCAAGATGTTGCGGTTCAAATGCAACAAAAAACGCATATGCGATTTCAAAACCGCACAAGAAACGCACTGGAACCGCACCTTGTAAAAATGAGACTCCAATCCAGATTTTGTGGACTGCCTGGAGGGATATAAAAAGGAGGATGTACCAACAGGGATATAGCTACTGAGGAAGAGGACTGAAGTCCTCGAAACGCGTCTAGCGTTATATCCCTGAATACTGCAACATTTGGGACATGAACGACAAAATTTGAATCATCTTTTCAGAAGTGGAGCGCTCCATCTGATATATTCAAAACAACACCGCTCGTAAGAACATTGTAACACAGTTTCTAAGTCCCGCGATACCTCTGAGATATCACGTGACCAACATCAGAGAGCGAGGACGCCGAAAGCGAGCGGTGCAACAAGCGGCCGATTCTGACTGCCGAAGACTCCCCTGAGAAGGGTAAGCAACATTCCTTTATAGGCAAAAACACTAAAAGCCACAATATAAGGACTGCTATATCGAATTGTCTAAAAGGCAACGGCACCCTCCTAGCATTTGATATACTAAGCTACTGCAGCCTCTGGATTGAGTATTCCAAATCTACAGCGGACATTGAATCGACGCTACAGCGTCCCACATTTAAAGATATAAGTTCCCAAATATAAGAGACTTGGATATTAATTGCTATCAAGCAAAAGAGTACTGTGATTTTCTCATTGTGCAATATCACTATAGATATATAGTAGTGTTTTATACAGTTTTATTATATTTTATCTAATTTTTAGGGGTTTTCTGAACGTTTTTTAATTTGTAGTGTGTATATTAATATATATATTGCTGCTTTTGTTCCATTGTGAACTAGGATTAATAAAATAGTTGTTTGATGTGAACCACATAGTGAGTGCCAGCCGTGTTTTCCATTTAACTCTTCATTTTCTAGACTGATTGAGTGAGCAGTCTTTCGTCTAGAGCACCCTTACCTGACTGAGGAGGGTGGTGAGCTATCCACAAATTTCTCCATGTTACTAATACCTGCACAGATCATCCAGATGTGTCCGTACCCAGGAAAACAGCTATAAAGTTTTAACTCGCTGGTACAGGACTCCAGATGTCACCTGTAGATACAGTTTGACTGGGTCGGACATATGTTGGAGATGTGAAGAAAACAAAGGTTCATTCTTTCATATATGGTGGTCATGCCCACTTATACAGATTTGGTGATCCGAAATATTTAAACTGGCCAACAAAATTTGTAACCTCACAGTTCCAATGACCCCCCAAATTGCGCTTTTAGGATCTAGTCCTTCCACCCTAAGAGGGACTCCCACTAAACTCTTTTACAGTATGCTAAGTGCAGCTCGTCTACTTATCCCGAAATTTTGGTTGTCTACCGAGACCCCTTCTATATCCCAATGGAAAGAGAAAGTAGACCAGATCTACAGATTTGAGGAGATCTCAGCCTGGGAAGATAGAATGTTCTCTTCCTTTAGGTCCGGATGGAGTGCCTGGACCAAGTACAGGAACTTTACATAGTAACTCATAAAGGACAGCCTTATTTATGTCAACCTTCTAAGTACAAAGCATATTGCAACCCCATGCCTCTCTGAAATGACTGTGGTTCTGGGTATGTTTGTGATAGACAATTAAGAAAGTGTTTAATACACGGCTCAGTCTCCTTCGACCATCCACTATAATGCAATGCTGTAATGTAATACTACTGTCTGTAACCTGTCATTCAACCGGTTTATTATAAGATGTACTTCATTTGTATGTACTTTATTTTTCAATAAAAAAATAAATAAAAATAAAAAAAAGAATAGAAAAAAGAAATGCAAAGGAGCTCTTAGCAAGCTTTGCCTTTGATGCCGCCGGGTTTGGTGCAGCTATCCTGTGGGTCGGCGTTCGACCCTTTGGGTGGGCCTTGAGATATGGCTTGGATGTTGGGTGGGCTGGCGCCTCGTCTGCGGACGGCTGTTTCGGGGTGATTGCCCCACATTAGTGCAGAGCAGAGAGTACAGTCGTCCCGGGGCGGCTGTCTGCAGGTGAGGTGCTGGCTTGCTTGGTGTCCGAGTCGTGTCTCGGGGCCTATTTGGAGGGTTGAACGTGGACTTGTATGGTGGCTGCCTTACATCTAGTGACATTAGACACAGGGCTCATTTGCATCCCTTTCTTCCCAGAATTCCAGAGGAGCATGTATGGCCTCTGTAAGTCTCCTTACGCCGATTAAGGTGCTCTCCCCAAGGAGAGATAGTACCCATTTTCTGATTCATCAAGCTAAAATGCTAAAACATGCAATGTGCACAGTGTTCAGTCAGAGATAGGATATAACAGTGCCAAGAAATCATACTAGCTCATTGAACTGTCTTACGTCAGTCCTGGAAGTAGTAAACAGATGCCGCCTGGTGCCTAATCCTAGCTTCTCCGATTAGCTAGCTTGGGTCATCTTATTTGACCAGTACAATCATCCTCCCTGTCCTAATACTTCTATAGTGGTAGCAAAACAAAGGATGACTTCTGAATAGAAATCTTTCCCCCAGTGTATGAAAAGGCTAGAAATGAATCTATAAGAACCATGTAATGCAGATCTATGAAAATTGTATTCTGATATTCATCACTTTTGTTCATTCTTATTACCACATTAGCAGTAATGATGGCTTAAAGAGAATTTATCAACAGTTTTGATGATACTAAACACTGCTGACAGCACTACACAGGGGATGGGGAGAGCAGGACAAACATACCTGTGATGAGCTTTTATTATCAGGAGTAGTGTGAATATGAACTTTTATTCTGCAAGAGAACTAAACGTAGAGCTTCACTGTGTTTTGGGCTGCTTCATGGTCCCTCCCCTTCTGCTCTGGGTGACAGCAGCTGACCAGGAGACCCATACATCTGTCGCTCGTAGCGGAGGGGGGGTTGTGAAGCAGTTCAATGCAAAGATCACTTCACACTGAAGCCACGTCTCAGATGATCAAAAGTACAGACCTTTTAAAAGGGAACTGCTCCCTAAACATAGAATTCTTGAGTTAGGTTTTTAGTTTATTCTTTGTTTCTTTAGATAAATAGTGGAAAGAACACTCCAGTCACAAGTACAGTACCCATGGCGGGGCACTATCCATCAAAAGTTTCTATTGGAGATGAGCGGGTTTCATGTTTTGGGGTTCGTTCGCGGTTCGTTTACTGGTAAAGGCAGAATTGACCTCGAGCTCCCCTGCATAACGGAAATGGAACAGATCAGTTTTGCAGCCCATAGACTTCTATTTTGACAGAATGAATAACGGAATGCCTCTAAGCATTTCGTCATAGAATTGCGTTATGGTCTGTGGTAACAGAATCCATACCGCAGTTCTGCTTTTGCCAGTGAACGAGGCGTGAACGAGTTTCGAAGTGTGAAATTCGCTCATCTTTAGTTGCTATGTAGCCACAGCGTAATTTTTTTAAGGACACTAAAACTACACCAATGTAAAATATAAATACACAATATAATACACTATATTGACGAAAAGGATTGTCTTAATAACGGAATTCAGGTGCATAAAATCCATCGCCTACATTAGCCATGCTGCCTGCCTTTACAAACATTTGTGAAAGAATGGGTCATTCTAAAGAGATCACTGAAATATAGTGTGTAATAGTGTAGTGTCCACATATGTGTGTATGGGCCACTCCAAATTGCTATATGCCCTTTCATATCATATTGCAAAATCACTATAATTTCCTTTGTAAATGCCGCTAAATTCCTATCACAGGCTGTTAGAATGCATTACACACTACCAACACTAGAGGTCACAATAACATCATATATATTGGTCAGCCACAGGACGTTAGATAGGAGAGGAGTTGAGGGAGGAGAGGAGTGAGGAGTCTAGGAGACAGACTTGTCTCTGTACTCCTGGGCCTTGCCCCAGGAGTTAATTTACTTGAATTTGTGGAGAGTAGAGCAGTGCCAGCTTATGGACTCCACAGCACCAAGTGACCGGGAGAAGCCTAAAAGCACCTGGACACAGCCTGACAACTAAGTACAAAGTTGGCGTTACCATTTCATTATGGACTATAGTTCAGACAGCCTTTTCAAAGAATGGAGCAGAGAGTTTGCCTGCCATGAGGGAGACTGCCCTTGGGTTGTATACTATTAGTACCAGAGACCCATAGTATTGCAAGACTAAAAAGCCTGAGCAAGATCAGGAA